>NW_026136705.1:8049651-9249651 GCF_905237075.1 Dicentrarchus labrax | reverse complement strand
CCCTGTCTTTCCACACACCTTACATATTAGTCCACACGCCTGTTATCAGGGAAGGATGCCCATTGTGTGTCCAGATGAGTAATAGTTTCATGGGGAGAGTAGAAATGTGTCATGGTGAAAGAATGTAGACTTCAGACCTCTCCTGTAGGTGGTATTTCTTTCTTCTCCGAACGACATCCAAACATGGAGAATGTGCATACGTGTCTAAGTGATTCGCACCAGTGCTTTCACACCACTCAGTAGGGTTCCAGATATAAGATGTGGTAGGTGGTTTGAGATTATTGATACAGTATGTGTTCCCTTTTTTTTGCAGCTGAGATATCAACATGGCTTGACCACCCCAGACCTGCAACAGACACTACCCAACTTGAAAAACTTCCTGGAACATGGCCTGCTGGTCCGATGGTAAGAAACAGAAGGACACTTTACACCTAAAATATTTCACTTTTCACTGAAGTCCAAAAGATACTGTATAAAAGAGACTTATCTATATTTACAGAACACAAGTATCAATCACTCTTTAAAATAACCTGGATAGTTTACTTTTTTTCATCAATCAATCATTTTTATTATTATTTCATTTCATTTTTCTATGATCCCCATTACTTCCATCAAAACAGAAGCTATTCATTGTGGTTTTATTGTCCACAACAGTAACAGACAGCAGAAAATCACATGCTGGTACTCCGCAACATCCTACAACCATCTCAGCCAATCCCAAAGACAAATTAAAGCTGCAAGCAGCATTGAGCGGGTCCGCGCACTCCACGCAACTCGGGGCGTGGTGCGGCTGCGTCACATGCCGTCATAACACGTTCCGACCACAACATGAAATTTTCACGTCACCCCTATCCCAAGCCCTCATCGCCAGAAGCTGAGGGAGATCACTCTACGTTGTCACACGTTTCAGACACTGCAAAAGACTTAAGCTTTGCTGCGAAAGGTGGAAATTCAGCCACGGGGACGTTTGATGCACAGTAAATATTTGATTAACTTATGATCACCAATGGGTCTAGATTGCAGTGATCGAATATGAAGCCAATATGATAAAATATGTAGGAATTAGTTAAAATAGAAGCCCTGAAATGCCGGAAATGGCATCACAGTGGCCGACTTTGACGGCACGCCACGGACACGCCCTTCAACGTACACACACAACGTCACAAATAGCACGGCATTCAGTCAGCAACATTTTTTGACTGTACTGACCAATTTTGAAGCAGATCCGATAAAACTTGTAGGAGGAGTTAGTTAAAATAGAAGCCCTGAAATGCCAAAAATGGCATCACAGTTTGACATTCGATTCAAAATGGCCAAGTTTGACGGCACGGACACGCCCTTCAACGTACAGTCACAAATAGCACGGCATTCATTCAGCAACATTTTTTTAATGTACTGTCCAATTTTGAAGTAGATTTGATCATTTGAAGTCCCCTATGAGGAGTTCATTCAAATAGAAGGCAAGAATTCACCAAAAATGACCACAGAATTCAAAATGGCCAACTTTGACGGCACACCACGGACACGCCTTTGAACGTACAGTCACAAAAAGCGCGGTGTTCATTCAGCAACATTTTTTGACTGTACAGACCAATTTTGAAGCAGATCCGATAAATTCCATAGGAGTTTGTTCAAATACAAGGCAAAAAAGTGAAAATGACAAACAAAATGGCCGCCAAGAGTGAAAATGAAAATGAAAATAGCCGACTTCTTGTGGGTTTTGGGGCATGGGTCCAAGAGGCTTTTCTGTAGGTCTCGGCACGTTACACGTGCCTACCGAGTTTCGTATGTATTGGTGAAACGTGGCGCCGGGGCTGCTTTGTTGAAATACTGTAGGGAGCGCTACAAACACGGCAAACACGATTTTTGGTATGTGAGCTACAGGCACCAGTCTACACGTGCCCTGTCAATTTCATATTCATAACTTCACACAGGGATTTACCCAGCCACCAGACCGCCACCCAGATGTCTACGTGAAATGTTTCGTGCGAATCTGACATAAGCGCATGGATGGAACACAAAAACTTAGTTTTTGGACATTTTGCACTCTAGCGAAAAAAAATCTTGGCGAAAGTGGCCGTGGCCTATATGGGGAGATGCAGCTCCATTCACCAAACGCGTGGATATAGGTTTTTTGAATGTGAGACAAACGATGCGGGAGTTATTAGCCTAAACCTACTCTTCTTAATAGTAGCGCCACCTCGTGGCTGAGCCGAACGTGACGCATAGAATATCCAATTTTTCACCAGGCCTGACCAATTTCCCAAATAAAATACATCCAAAGTATATGTTCAGGGGGTCAAAAATGCAGTGATCATTTCCCACAAATAATAATAACTTTGGCAAATACAATGGAGACCTCACAGTGTTTGACACTGGCTCGGTCCCTAAATATATATATATATATGTATTTATACTATATGTATTTATATAATATCATATATACGTGTGTGTGTGTGTGTGTGTGTGTGTGTGTATATGTTAAGCAGCAAGTGAAAAGCATCAACTTTGAAGACAAAATGTTCACTTGCTGCTTAACATATCCCACCCAGGTGCCATGATAACCAGATAATCAGTTATTCACTTCACCTGTCAGTGCTCATAATGTTATGGCTGATAGGTATATATATTCCATTTCTGCCAATAGATCCTCCTACAGAACTGACAAACCAAAGAGAGGGTGAAGTGAGGGACTTGTCTGCAACTACACTGCTAAATGACACTAAATCCTACACACTGGACTTTAAGTGCACACCTATCTGTTATTCATTCCACAGCTGAATGACAATGAATTTTTCTGTCAATTGTGAACTTGTCAGTGATACTGAAAAAGGCCCCTACCGGAGGCCAAGGAATTGGTCCATTCCAAACAGGCACATTTCAAATGGACACTGCAGTTGGCCCCAGCCCTTTAAATCAGATTAGATTAATGAGCACAGAGAAACGTTCTACTTTCAGTAGATGAATGTGAAAACATCCTTCTAGTGAGTGGAATATTAACACCAGGGATTGTAATCTCTTTCAGATTGTTCTAGTAACTATTCTTCTCAGAACAGAATATTGGTCTGACACAGCACAGTATCGTCTGAAATCATATGGATATCTTAGGTAAAAGTTAAGAATGCTATATACCTCACTTTTCTAATGATACTTCTGCACATCGTCAGTGCCTCCGCAGTGTTTGATGAGATTTGCAGCAGCCACTTAATCCGGTGAAGTAGAATGCTTAGATCTCTGCCTCTCCTTCAACAGTCTTATGGCCTGTAAGTAACCCTTCACTAAAACCTGGGAGTTGGTCTGTGTCAGACTTCAGCTCCACTGCCCTATAAAAGAGAAAGCTGTCTTTGATCTCCACTCCTCTCCCAGGGTCAGCAAAGGGGAAAATGTGTATTACACACATTAATTGAATAATCTTTTGTTTTGAAAGGAAAGAGGCCATGAAAAGCCTGAGCTCTCAAATCAGCCCTGCACCGCCCCCCTCCTTAATGGAAAGTGGAAGGGCCCAAAGATAGATGAGATGAAAGCATGGGCCGGTTAACCCTGAAGCTGTGTGCGTGTGCGTGTGCGTGTGTGTGTGTGTGTGTGTGTGTGTGTGTGTGTGTGTGTGTGTGTGTGTGTGTGTGTGTGTGTGTGTGTGTGTGTGTGTGTGTGTGTGTGTGTGTGTGTGTGTGTGTGTGTGTGTGTGTGTGTGTGTGTGTGTGTGTGCGTGTGTGTGGGGGGGGGGGGGGGGGCGCGACCGGACGCGTGTACGTTTCTGTATGAGTGTATAAGTGTATACATGCATGGAAGTTTTTAAAGAAGTAGAGGTGGGAGTGTAACAGTTCTACAGTGGCTTGCCACAGCCACACTCCTGTTCACCAACAAGACCACAGGGACAGGAACAAAAGCTGTCCTGTACGGACTCAGAATTCATCAGCTGAGATTTAAGAAGCTGCCTTTCTCATCATCTTAAGCAGCACTTAGCTTCAAAAATATGCACTTAGATCAGTCATTCGCATTCATACGACAAAGCAATAGCTTTAGTAGCACCTGAAACGAATAGTTCAACATTAAGGGAAAATGCATATTTGCTTTCTTGTCGAGAGTTCGGTGAGAAGATTGATACCCCTTTCATTACTGCACGGTAAATATGAAGCAGCCAGCAGCTGATTATCTCAGTTTAGCAGAAAAACTGGAAGCAGGGGAAACAGTTTGTCTGGCTCTGTCCAAAGGTAATATCCACTCACTGGCACCTCTAAAGCTCACAAATAAAGACCCTGAAAACCACAACATGCCGTTTTTACATTTTGGTTCTTGTACATATCAAATGATTGAGATAACTTCTTAATTAGTGAGCTTTGGCTTTCAACCCTAATTTCCTAATTACATCAGTCATCTCTTACCATAATGTTTTTATTTGTTTTTGCTATTAAGCTACTGTCGTGTAACAACTCCTCAGCACATTGTGATAATGGTGTCTTGGTGTTAATTAATTTGTCCCTATATTAAAAGACCACACCTACAAGCAAGACATACTGAAAGTAGCTCCACACACACACACACACACACACACACACACACACACACACACAATATATATATATAGACACATAAGTATGCTAAGATTTAAGCAGAGTTACAGTGGTTAATTTTCCCTCCTTTCATCATAAGACCTTGCATATTGCACCTTTAGCCTTACTTGACGCCTCCAGCAAGGATGAGGAGGTGACTGCTTTACAATACCCTATAAAAAAGGAGGATATGCACTGATTTCCTTCCCATATCAGTTCCAGTCTTTTTTTACCCCTTTTTTGAAAAAGCCTAAATTCAGATACAATTTCCAGTGCTGGGACCCAGTTTATGAAATATGGATGTATAAAAAAATGTTGCATGGCATCTGCAGGTAATTATCCTATAGACTGTGAGCGAGAGGCTAATCTGCTTCCTCAATCCCTCCTTGCCACCTCTTTCTTCCTTCCACGAATCCAAACAGGGATGATGTGATGAAGGATATGACCGAGGGCACCATTTCCAGAACAGATTTGGTTCCTCCCTCCATGTAGAACTAATTCAGCATGCATTCAGTCTGCAGGGAGAGCCTTTCCCAAAGCGCCAAGACTCACACAATGGGAGTATAGCGAGTTCATCTTGGATTTTTTACAGACTGGATGGAATAACTGAGGAAAAGCAGAGTGCATGTAAGAATATAAAAGGGTATACAACAAGTTATGTCTTTTTTGTACAGCGGGCTATATGATGCTTGTCTGGCAAGCTGCTGATCATATCTTTATACATTTCCAAACAGTGCTGTCTCAGAAACACATCATAACATGTCATAATATATACAGCCTAGCTCTGGTGAAAAATGGGCAGTATTTTTTTTTTTAAATCTTGCTGAAGGATAAGAAACAGCGGAAAAATGGTGAATCTATTACCAAGACGCAGACAGAGACAGTACCAGAAACCAACTCTTTGTAAACTGTACAGTCTGCTGAGATCAAAGCAAACACGTTCAACATGCTCCCATTTGCTGCTCCACATCCGCTGAGGGCCTGGCAGAGGTTCATAGGGCCCTAATCCCACTCCGGTGCCTGGAAGCAGGGTTACGTACACGGGGGGAGACAAGGTGTGGCAGAGCGCCTGGTCAGGCAGATTCAGCACTGCAGCTGGAGGATGTGAACCTCCCCAAAGACCCCATAGTGAGTGAAAAGTTAGCAAAACCACGGTAGTCCACTTGTATTACATGATGTACACAAAGGGTTGTGATATTTAGACAGCTGCAGTCTGATCAGTGAAAGATAAAAGCGTATCATCTCAAATTTATATACCAAAAATAAGCATTTGCAATTTCCAGTGTGTAACATTTAGTTAATAATGGTATTCATAGGTATGTTTTCATTAGTGTATAATCCCCTGAAAATAAGAATTGTTGTTTCTACAGTAGCCCAGAATGGACAAACCAGTATACTGCATACTGGCTCTAAATAGGGCCTTGCATGTTTCTTTGTGAGTTTCGCTGCCACTGGAGTTTCTCCTACTTGCTTGGAAGGCTGAGCTGTTTTCAAATTGGTTGCAATCTGCAATTTCAACTCTAGCTGGCACTAAATCCTACACACTGCTCATTTAAGTCAGCAAAAACTTGATAAATGTGATAGATATTATTAGAACTGTAAATGTACAGGACATTTTCACCACAACCCAATACTCGGAAGTGAAGGAATGATGAATGAATGAAGTAACCAGCCTAATGATTATTATCAACCTAATGATGATCATTTCTGTCAATGAGCTCTAAATAAACCGTATGTGTCTAGTTGGAATAGACTTCCACTTAGCTTTAACAAACATTGCAGAGAACTTTTTCTCAGTGGGAAAAAACAGTCCCCGCCTGCTACACCTCTTGTAAACTGATACTAACTGTTTGAACAGAGGTGGGGCCAAACCATGTATAATCTTATACAATCTTGTTATTGATGCTTTCATCAAACCCGAAGTGAACAGGTGTATTTCAGTTTAGTCAGTTGTTTTTGTATGAGATCAGTATGGAAACTGTCAAAGCCATAGCACAAAATGTAGCCAAAGCAAAATGTTAAGTGAATAATACTATACTATACTATTCTAATACAAACTATCATACAACAGCAGCAACACACAGAGCTCGACATAGAGCTTTGGTTAAAATAATAAGTGTGATAAACCACACATTTCCATCTGCATTTACTTTTCATATCACTGTGGTATTTTTGTTTCAGAAACAACAGTATTAACTTTGTAATAGATGTAATATGTCAGATAATGCAGCATTGAGCGCTGTGAGGGTATTTGTATTGTCAGATGATTGATTGTGTTGCACATGCTGTGCTGTGGTGATTCCCTGGCTTCAAAGGCAAAACTGTCGATAAGTCCTGCTCTGTTAAAGCACAAAGAAAACTTAGCTTCCACCATAGTGCATATCAATTTTTTAGTAATGTTTGCTCTTGTAGTTTCACAGGGATTTCCCTGAACCACATCAAACGACTACATCTTATCTGCTATTGTTTGTTTTGGCCCCAAATCATGGCTCCTTAGACTGATTTGGATATGAACAGGGGCATGTTGCAAAGCTAGTCGGGGGATTGGACAGTGAAAAGGTCTGGCTTACTGAATTCCTGAGTCGGCCTGCAATATGCCAGGTTTGACATCAGCAGTGGAAAGGAAGAGAGCAGGCAAAAATCTTTGGAGGAGTGAAGGCTATTTCTGGCTCGGCATGTCAAGTTTTCTGCTTGATGATTTAGGCAGAGGCCTCTTAGCAGCATTTACAGTGTGCAGTGAAGTTGTTGTCAGGGTAATTCTGGCTACCACTGGAGGGAACCTATCAGTAGACAGCTGTGTATCTTTCATGGTCAGGGATGAGGAACAGGCCTTTTTCCCATCAGTATGGTTTGTTGAGCTGCTATCATGAATTCACTTAGTTTGTCATGGATGGCTTGGACTGGGCCCTCTATTATAATGTCCCATCCTTATTAATAGTGTACATATGGAGGGTAATTCCCACATGTAAATTAATAGAATAGGTTATTTTGGCTTTCTTCATTATTATTATTGATATAGCTATCGTAGTTGGGGTAATGGTGTTATTAGTAATTGAAAACAACATTTCCCAAAGCACAAGCTATTGCAGCAGAAGGTTTAAAGTAAATACACTTATGAGATGAGGAATGCTAAAGACGTGCCCAATAACATCATTACATGCACAATAACAACTTCTAGTGGACCGCAGCATCTAACAGAACAGACATCAATGTATATGTCATGACTCAGGGGTGCCTGGCAACAAATCAAGACTGAATAATATCTGTGTTTTTAACAAAAAAAGAGTCTACAGACACACCAGTAGCACTGTGAGACAGTACTTCAGCACAGTGTTTGCAAGTACTGTTGATGGCCCCAGATGAAAACCAAAGTCATAACAATTCATGCTGACAGGGACATAAATGTGTGTAGCAAATTTCATGGCAATGCATCCAGTAATTGTTGAGATATTTCACATAAAACCACAAATTTTAACTTCGGGGTTCAAAGAAAAGTGGGGGGATTACGAAAGTAGTAGGGTTCATCCTCTGGGGACCATGAATATATGTCCCAAATATAATGGCAAGCTTTATTTATTTAAGTCTTGACCAAAGCGGTGGGCCAACTGACAAACACACATTGCCACCCCTGGACTGTCATTCCAGTTCTTTCCAAAAGCAGTTTAATGACTACTTATGAGTATGATTGATGCAAGGAGGAGGACATTTCAGAACGGGAACAGGGGAAATATTTATAAAGAATATGAAAGAATCTTACTGTGTACAAAGAATGTCAACAAGAGACACAGTTAGCTAATGCAAGGCCTTAATTTGACAACGCTACATGAGTTCCAGCTTTTCAAAACAACTTTAGGAAGCGTTTTTCAGCAGTTCTGTCTTCCCACCGCCCTTAATTGGCCCACATGCTCACAGTGGCCATACGTGTGTAGTCTAATTGCCAGCATTAAAAACATGTCATCGGTATAGCAGTTCAAATGTTTCAAGAAAAAATGTTATGACTGCCCAGAGGTTTGCTTGGCTAAAGTCCTCACTGACACACCCAGTCCCCTCTGCTACTCATTCACTGCTGCACAATTTGACACAAATAATAGAGCAAATGTTGACCTAACCTAGAAACCGGGTGGAACAAAATACCATGGTCCAAATACAAAATTCCTCATTATCTAAAAGACGGTGTGATGACCATGTGATTTTATGCCAGTGTCAATAATACATGTGTTTGTGGTGTAGATGGCCTGTTAAAATCTGACCAAATGGATTATTTGAGAGAGCCAGCTGGAGGGAAGAATGGAAGAAAATGGCTGATGATAATTAAAATCAAAGCAATCTAATCAGCCATTGCCGTAAGGACATCACTCAGTCAAGCTAAAAAAAAAAGTAGTAGTCACTTACAGCTAGTTATAAATGATGCATGGAAACCTTAAACCTTTCGCTGAGTACCGGTCGTCTCCGGTTTCCAAACCTGTATTTTGTTTCAAAGAGTCTGAACCACATTTTCCACTTACTTAAATGATAATTGACTTCTCATGACATCCGTCTCTATTCCTTTCTACCAAATCAGGTTTTGAATTTTTGGACGGGCTTCCAAAGAGCACATGATGGTTTTCATTTGGAAAGTCACAGATAAGTGTTTGAGATGGCAAATCATTCAGCTTCTCTTTTCATTTGTCTCCCCAGAACATTAGGTGTTAAAGAGCACATTGTTTCCATTTTGCCCAAAAATGCTTTTCTGCTGAATTAACCATCTGCTCGTTAGGGGGGCAAGCTTAAGCCAGTTGTTTTAAATGATGTGTTTTGATGTATGTGTACTGCCAAGTAAAGCACAGTCCATCTCCTGTTATGCCCATTTAATAGGAACACCCTCACAGGCTCAGGTCATTACCATATGTCTTTCTTTTCTTAACCCTGGCCTTGGTTGACCATCCAACATTTACATCTGCATGCCTCCGCCTTAAATGTACGGGTTGTTACCATAAGCAGTTACATACTGTACCTTCAGATCATGGATGGTTCTCATTTACTGTGTCGCAGGCACTTTGAAGTTGGTCAAGTTTCTCTTAAAACTAGACATGCTTCTCCACTCTTCTCAGCGCAGTGTCCTGCGTGTGAACCCTGTCAGGACCACCTCAGCAGGGTGCCTGCATGGGTCAAGGTCAGGGTCCTTTTTACAAGCTGTCATGTGTTTAGTAGTGAAACTGTCCATCAGACAGCGAGCTAGTACACAATAAATACAAACATCATACCATTTTGAAGTGCCTGGGAGCCAAGCGTCAGGAAAAAAATTTACAAGGACATCTATTATGGATATCCAACTGAACAAGCAGAGATTTGTCCTCAACTCTTTAACCGACACATGTGAATTGGTGGAGAGCATAGAGAGGCCCTGCTTCGCCTTTGACCCCGACAGTACAGTGCCTCGGCTCCTGAGATAGCAGAATGGTCACGTTAAGCAGACCACTAAGTAGTCCGGTGATCTTGGCCTTGGCTATCGGAAGAGACAGTGGGCCCCCCATTTACGTAAATTTATGGCCCCAGTCCTGGGGTGGGGTGCCCCAGATCCCAAGTCTGTTATCTGTTATAGAGGAAAATGTCTGACATACTTGGGTGGACGCCTGCTGCGTGCTCCCAGTCAGCAGAAAGTGAGTGTAGTCTCACAGGCTGCATAAATGTTTTCTGAATGTTGTAAGGTAGAGTGATTTACAAAGAGCTGCAGCTGTCTCTCCGCTGGATCAGGAGGAGGGGTGCTAATGAGATCAATGGAGAACCAGGTCAAAATAGAGCCTAGGTGTCTCATTTGACCCCTTTGGACATCCCAGTCTCCTATATTAGCTGTAATCTTATTGTAATGAATCAGATAAAGTCTATATCGTATCTTGATACTATGCATAGGAGTAGTTTCATTGCCATTGCTTTTATTTGTGTTCTCGCTTATTTAGTGTATTTCTCTTTCTCTTTGTTCCCCACAGTGACAGACACCATGTCTCTAGCTCCATCCCTGTGCCGACCAAGTCTCAGCTTGGTGTGTCTGCTGCCTCGGATATAGGCTACCCCTGCCACACCAGCTCCCCAGACCGAGGCCTGAGGAAGAGGGCGAGCTCGGAGGCCGATAAGCCCAAATACAAGCAAACTCCTCCACCCAGCTACAACACAGCCATGGGTGAAGAGCAGTCCCCAGATGGCCTAGCCACACCCTCGCCTTCGACCAAACACCTGTCCTCCTCCCTTGACGCCGGCATGGCATCACTTAACCTGGCCAAGACTATGGAGGCCACCGAGGAGGGAGAGCAGAAGGAAGAGAAAGGGGAGAGTGGGGAGACGGGAGTGGAGGAGAGTCGCAGAAGCACTGACAGAGAGGCTGAAGTAGAAAAAGAAGAAGAGACTGAAGAGCAACCAGCCAGTAGCACAGTTGCACCCGACTCTTCTACAGTGCTGGACACTGGTGAGGAAACAGTGGCCACTAGTCAGCACACAGGTGCCATGAACGGCTCTTTGGTACCAGAACAGGCACCTGTTAGCCTGGTCCCAGAGCTGCGCTGCTCTGTAGAGCAAGCTGAGGAGATCATGGGCACAGAGGCCACCGGTTTAGGCCTGGGGTTAGGAATGGGGTTGGCGTTGGGACTAGCAGACGAGGCCCGGCTTGAAGACTACCGCTGCATCCCCGTGGACCACGCTGTAGCTGTGGAGTGTGATGAACAAGTGCTGGGCGAGCTGGACGTCGCTGGCTTTGAGGAGTTCTCCAGGCGCATCTATGCACTCAATGAGAACATGTCCAGTTTCCGTAGACCACGCAAGAGCTCTGAGAAGTGAGGCGGAGGACCTAAGGAGAGAGGGAGGCATGAAAAGACTTGCACAGGGGGATTGGACAAATACAAGGCAGGGACATGAACTGAGGGGACAAGGGTGGAGTCCCCCACTCCCTTACCGCAGCATCAAAAATCATAGGAGCTATTCTGGAATAACGACCAATTTGCACTTATTGTCAACATTTCCATAATAATCTTTTAAATGAAACAAGTTCAAAGTGAAGTATGGGGACAGTAAGCTTTACTTTTATGATTGATGCCAGCATTAATATATTTTTTAACAATGGATGGAACAATGAACCATTATTCAGACATTTTCATTCACAAGAATATTCGGCCTCAGCGTTAACAATCGCACTCTATGAATTAGTGTCCATTATTGTAGTCTGTTGTTCCATAACAGGGGCCATTCATGTCAAAAGACACACAAACAATGCATATCACTTACACTTTGTTTTCAGACCCTTACAGCAATAAGAGCCCTTCTTGTACAAAACATCATTGTGTGTAAACTGCATTTAAGATTCACAGTGCAGCCTTATTAGCCCATATTAAAATGTTTCAATGCAGCAGCTGCATATCCTTTTCCTTATCACTGTACCTCAAGTTTCACCTTAACTAGAGGAGCTTTTTTGGGCAGTGTATCAATTATAGAATCATTAATATAAACATAAACAGAGATTAATAGTTGCAACTGGAAGTTTTATCATGTTGAATCATCACAGAGCCTGCTGTCCCAGTACTTACACCTTTGACTGTATAAGCAAAGGTTTAGACGCTTTCCAAGCCTTCATTCAGGGTGCATGACAGTGGGTGTGTGCTGTAGGGAGGACATGATGTGTATGTGTGTGTGTTACACATAAGCATGTACCCACAGTCACACAATCACAGTTAGGTGTCCAGTAATCCCACCAATGACCTCTGACCTCTGAAATGGCAGGAGTATGCAACCATATAGCGAGGTGGGAGCTGGAACCGGTAGCCCAATCAGAGACTCCCTATCTGTGACACACGGCATCTCCTCTCCTGCGACAGCTCAACCCACTCGCCATTCTCAACGTCGAGTTTCTCCTTCAGGTCTTAAGACGAGGATCACGAGAGTGGCTGGTTGGAGCTTACAGCACATGGCAGGGAAATGGTGCAATTGTTTTTCTGTCCATCTCCATGTCCTCTTTTCTCTTTTATTTTTTTAATTTTAATGTATCTCATCAATATTAACGTCAATGTTAATGTTAAGTCCACTGATTCTCATATTCAGTAGACCAAAAATTGAATTCTGTGTCTGTGTTCAGTTGGAATGTCTCACTCAGGCTCGACTGTAAGTGTTAATAGTAAGTGTCTCGATCCCATTGTCTGTGATTTTGTCCTGTGTCTCCATGTTCTGAATGCTTTCTTGCACTGGTATTCAATTATTGCATTATTTATGTCTCTCAACAATTGTGTGTGCTTTGTTTCAAAGGAGATCAATATCTAGTTTTATTTTCCCCATTCACATGGGATGTCGCTCATTATTATTGTCAGATGTTAGACTGATATCATAACCAGTGTCTGGGTCCTGACGTAGACAGCTGCTTTGCATCGCCCGCCGTGACAAAGATGGACTCTCCACCAGCAGCCCACTTTGTGATTCAGATCCAGCACTGTGGTTGCTAGCTGTTGAGAATTATTGTATTTAAAACTAAAAGATGAACCATGTTAGATCATTTCCATAAACTGCTATACAGTCCAGTAATTGACCATGTACATATACTTTTGTATGGAGGGTTTTTTTGTTATTAAAGACTTGCAGTCCAATGGCATGGATGTATGTAGCCCCCTTTAAGAGTAGTCTGTGTACATTTGTGTTGGTGTGGGTGTGCTCAAGTTTGCATGTGAGGTGGTTACAGCCATGAACTTACAATGTGTGGAACATGTAGGATGTGATGGTTTCAAAATAGTATGAAAATTTACAAAATTACTCTCCTGGAAACAGCTAAATTAAAAAAGTGAATGTCTGAGAGGCAGTGCTTTGAGCTAAATGCTAACATCAGCATATGCTCAAATTGTCCATGCCAACCTGCTGATGCTAAGAAGTTATGTTTACCATATTCACCATCTTAGTTAAGCGTGTTGGCATGCTAGCATTTGGAATGTAGATCTAAACACAAAGGTAGCGCAGGGTTGGGGTAGATGAGGCCCAGCTCGAAGACTACCACTGCTTCCCTGTGGACCGTCATTTTAATTTATTTGAACAACTGTTACTGTAGGTGTATGAGGCACCTAATGGTCATTTAGACCATAATACAATACACATGTTTTCAGTTGATTAGACCTTTGCTCAGGTTTAAGCTGGCCAGAGGTATGTTTGAGAACTTTCTCTGACAAATACTTAATGCCACCCAGTTTACTATCATATAAGACCGAGAGATGCTGCAAATCATGGAGTGGAACGTGAAAGTGAAAGGAATTAGACAATTATCAAAATAGAAATGAATTTTCTGTCAGTCAGCAAATGAACGAATCTGAACCGTTTCAGCTTTACCCCATGTACTAGCGCAGAACTCCGCCAAGGCCAATAGTCCAGACTTCTATGCAAAAGGGTAAACCAATAACTTCAAACAGGTTGGAAATTCTGGAGGAATCCAGATAAAACCCATCCACACCATTCATGGTAAATGGACCTGTACTTGTATAGCGCCTTTCTAGTCTTCCGACCACTCAAAGCAGAGCGCTTTTACACTACGTGCCACATTCACCCTTTCACACACATTCACTCAGTGATGGCAAAGTCCATCGAACAGAAACTAACATTCATACACATTCACACACTGATGCACAGCATCGGGAGCAATTTGGGGTTCAGTATTTTGCTCAAGGATACTTCGACATGTGGCACCAGGGGCTGGGGATCGCACCCACAACCTTCTGATTTAGGAACGACCCGCTCTGCCTCTGAGCCACAGCCGCATTACATATGCACGGAGAAGTCAGTTAATTTTTCCATGGGAATGTGATTTGGATCTGCTCCCAAAAAATCCTTTCAACCAAGATTCACAGAAATCATTGTTCCATAATCTTGCTGACGTAAACGGCACCGAAAACATAACTTCCTTGGCGGAGGTGATAAAACAATGGACTTTTGTCACGGCAGACATGTTGACTTAAAGCAGGAAGAGCACAGGTGTAACTAATAACATTAAAGATGGCTCTGTTCCACGTAGGTGTCACTGTAAGCACAGTCCTTACAGCGGGGCCTGGACGCGGCACACCTAAATGGAAATCAGCCTTTCTTAATGTTAATGAATTTATTGTTTACACCAAAATGTGTCCTGTACACGCCAGCACAGCCCTGACAGAAGACCTAATAAGGTCAAATTAGAGAAAAACACATGTGTACTTGGACCAAGTGCAACTCTTGTACTGACACGTAAACAACATATGTTAATCTTTGCTATAGCTGATATGTTCATGGCTTAGAACGCGTATTCGTCAGTCATTTGAGGACACAGGAAAGACTCCAGGTGCATCCTCCTTCCAACTGCCTGAAACACATAATCTGGCAGGTACGGGCTCTTAATCTCTCACGCTTTAATATGTTTTTCATCTGACTGGAAAGCTTCCCATCTGAAATAATTTACATGTAGCTCAGTTTAGTTAGATAGAACCTTTTGTTCTTGACTGGTTCTTTATTTAAGTTTTGGAGACATGCTGCACCTGCTTATTGTTGTGGGAAATAGAAGTTGCGAAATATTTCATGGTACATAAAGTCTCAAGCCTTGTTTTAATATTTGTGCTCTAGCCAACACCTAAGAGAAGTAGCTGTTTTTTGTATTTTGAATAGTTACATTTATTTTATTCATTTGACTAGATATAACTTGAATGATCGTCATAGGGAAACAGGTTTATTTTTGTGGGAACTCTCTAGAGCAGCTTCAGTCAGTTTGCCAGTCAAAGCTCTTTCCCTTCATTCGCCCTGACAATGTGAGCACCACAGACCTTACATATATGTACACATGTGGTTTTACATGTGACTACAGTGCCTTCACTACTTCAAGTAAGCCCTTTTCTAATGAAATAAGCCCTTCTGCATTCCTTTACCTCATTATGCACTTAACTGAGTAAAAGTCAGCCTTTCTGGTGGTATTAGCATGTCACTTTGTTGTCAGGGCTCCAGGTAATGTATCAATTTGTTCATATAAAACTATGAAAAACAGTAACCGAAAGCATTTTAAGCATACTGTGAGCTTGTAATCCACATCTCCTCTTGGTTGTTTCAGGCAGATTATGGTTGGCTGCTATCTATATATGTTAGCACATTACTCACTAGCAATAAAGCTTTCTCTCTTAGAATCACCTGTTGGATTTTTTCATAGTCTCTCTCATTAGGAATTTCAATAATGCAGATGATTGTTGAATGTGTCCTTTATTACTCTGTTTCCAGATTCGCATAAAGCAGTTTCCTGTCCCTCGATCCTATAAGCTCCATGTGTCACTCTGCAGACTGTCTGCTCTCAGCTAAGCCCCTACAGGTGTCTGAAGGCTTCAACGCTCGGCCTTCTGGGAATGACATTTCATCCAGCCAGAGACGGGACATTTGTGCCATCACGGAAGGCAGACCTGCTCCAGGCGCATAGCATGTGAGTGCATGTGCCTTTGCACAGGTGCACGACTTAAAACTTTGATAGTTTGCAGGTTATTATTGTAGTTTAAAGTTTATGAGAACATGAACCGAGGCATTGAGAGTGAGAGTAAGCAGGCCTTATTTCTTACTCACAAAGCCATCTTCATATTTTCGAGCTGAGTGCTCTAAAGAGTTCAGCACTGTTGCAGTGTATAGTCTGCTGTACTGTTCATCATCACAGGCACCTCACAAAATACACACCAGCCAAACCAGCACCACTTGCTGTCTAAACCTGGGCCTCTGGGCTTTACACCGCCATGTGTGTATGTGTATGTGTGTGACAGTAATGAATGAACCCTTACTCTCTGTCTGTACCCTCTAGCAGTGTCCTCATTAACTCTGATTATTGATTTAAATAGTCAGCGGCCAAATTGTCCAATCCATCTAATCTTGATGACCGGCCTGCGATAAGAGTAGAATCCATCTCAGCAAACATCATAAGGAGGATTAACAGCGTGCACGGGGAGGAGAATCGCTGCAGTCCATCAGCACCTCATTAATACAGCAGCCGTATCGTCTGACACACCGTCAGTCCCAGGTCAAAGTCATTCACCGTACTCTTGTCATTCGTAGGTCTCAGTGATACTCTATACCCCTGTCATTACCTGGTCTCCGTCATACAGTACATCCCTTGTGATTATTACTGTGGGTGTCACTCATGCACTGTAATCCTGTTGTACTGCACATTTATTTTTGGAAATATGAACAAATGGGAGACAAAAGAGTCTAGAGTATTTGATGGCTGCATTGCAGTTTATTGTGATTAATGACTATCATGCTTCTCTTGGGAATAACACCAGAGTAGGAAGAGAGGCTATATACTGTCAGTGTAAATTACTCCTGTCAGTTAGTTATAAGTAGAGGGCTGCAACAGAGTAAACTCTTCTGATGAAAAGTTACATGTAGAAGCAATAGCAATAGACCTTTTGGGAAATATAAAAAGAGAGAGTAAACTGAGAATAGTGCTGCAGGGATGAAGTATTTTTGTAGTCCAACATCGACATTAACATTGCCCTGGTTGCATCGACAAAAAGCCAATGGGATTTTTCCACTGGATGTTGGATTTTTGCAGAAAGGCAAAGGCTCTGTGGTGAACAAAGGTTTATGATATTAATGTTTTGGCTTCACTTTTGGAAAGCTGTCATGCTGTCCATTTTTATATATGCCGATGGTCTGGTATGACAAGTAACTTATGCAGACTAATGTTAGGTAATATTAAGATATTTATGCAGACACTGAATCAGGTGACTAACTTTATGACTGCACTTGGCAAGATAATCTTAAAACCTATAGAAAGGCCCTCCGTAATGCCAGAGGAGCCTATTATTCAGCACTAATAGAAGAAAATAAGAATAACCCTAGGTTCCTCTTCAGCACTGTAGCCAGGCTGACAGAGAGTCACAGCTCTATTGAGCCACATATCCCCATAAACTTAAGTAGCAACGACTTTATGAGCTTCTTTTATAATAAAATTATTACTATTAGAGAGAAAATTAATCACCAACTGCCATCAACAGTTATCAGTGGCTCTCCAAGTTCAGGAACTTTAACTAATGTAAACTCAGATATATATTTAGACTGTTTTTCTGCTATCGATCTTCATCAGTTAATTTCAATAATTTCTACATCAACCTGTCTGTTAACCCCGATCCCAACTAGGCTGCTTAAAGAAGTCGTACCCTTAATTGGCACTTCTTTACAGGATATGATTAATCTTTCTTTATTATCAGGATATGTACCACAGTCCTTTAAAGTAGCTGTAATTAAACCCCTTCTTAAAAAGCCCACTCTCGACCCAGGGGTTTTAGCCAATTATAGACCGATTTCTAATCTCCCCTTCCTCTCTAAGATTCTGGAGAAAGTAGTCGCCAAAGAGTTGTGTGAATTTCTACATAACAATAGTTTATTTGAGGATTTTCAGTCAGGATTTAGAGTTCATCACAGCACAGAGACAGCTCTGGTTAAAGTTAATAATGACCTTTTGATTGTTTCAGACAATGGACTTGTCTCTGTACTTGTATTATTAGATCTTAGTGCTGCATTTGACACCATTGACCATGATATTCTTTTACAGAGAGTTGAGCATCAAATTGGCATTAAAGGAACCGCACTAAGCTGGTTTAAGTCATATTTATCACATCGTTCTCAGTTTGTACATGTTAACGATGAATCTTCAATAAATACTACAGTTAGTCATGGAGTTCCACAAGGTTCTGTACTTGGACCAATACTATTTACTTTATATATGCTCCCTTTAGGCAAAATTATTAGGAATCACTCCATTAACTTTCACTGTTATGCAGATGATACGCAGTTATATCTATCGATCAAGCCCAATGAAATTAATCAATTATCTAAATAACAAACATGTCTTAAGGACATAAAATCCTGGATGAGCTGCAATTTTGTGATGTTAAACTCAGAAAAAAACGAAATTCTTGTACTTGGCCCCAAAAACCTTAGAGACTCACTGTCTAAAGATATAGTTACTCTAGATGGCATTACCTTGGCCTCTAGCACCACTGTCAGGAATGTTGGAGTTATCTTTGGCAAACCTCTAGGACTGCCTTCTTTCATTTACGTAATATTACAAAAATTAGACACATCCTATCACAGACAGATGCAGAAAAACTAATCCATGCATTTGTTACTTCTAGGCTGGATTACTGCAACTCTTTATTATCAGGTCGCCCCAATAAGTCCAATTAATTCAGAACGCTGCAGCACGAGTACTGACAGGAACTAGAAAAAGAGATCACATCTCTCCTGTACTAGCTACTCTGCACTGGCTCCCTGTAAAATTTAGAATAGAATTTAAAATCCTCCTCCTCACCTACAAAGCTCTTCATGGTCAGGCCCCTTCATATCTTAAAGAGCTCATAGTACCCTATTACCCCACTAGAACACTATGTTCTCTGAATGCTGGGCTACTTGTGGTTCCTATAGTCTCTAAAAGTAGAACAGGAGCCAGAGCCTTCAGTTACCAAGCTCCTCTCCTGTGGAACCAGCTTCCAGTTGTGGTTCTGGAGGCAGACACCCTCACCACATTCAAGAGTAGGCCAAAGACATTCCTCTTTGATAAAGCTTATAGTTAGGGCTGGATCAGGTGAGTCCTGAACCATCCCTTAGTTATGCTGCTATAGGCCTAGACTATCGGGGGATTTCCCATGATGCACTGAGCTCCTCTCTTCCTCTCTCTTTCTGCACTCATTCATTCATTAATGCATGTTACTAACTTCACTTCTTCCCCGGAGTTCTTGTGCTTTCTCGTCTCGCAGGTTCTCATGGATCCTGGTGGAGCCTCCTTCCATGGTCCTGCTTGACTACACTTGCCAATATCACTGATGTTAGTGTTATTATTATTATAAAGTATTTTGGTAGCTACGGTTACTGTTGTTGCTGTTGTCACTGCTCATTGTCCCCCATAGTTGCTGTTGTCATGTTTATCATCATCAGTCACTACTATTAGTGCAGTTGTTGCTACTGTTGTTGCTGTGCGTCTGTCTGTCTGTCTCTCTCTCTCTGTCTCTCTTTCACCCCAACTGGTTGAGACAGACGACCACCCACCTAGAGCCGAAGGATCTGTCCTAGGTTTCTGCCTTTTAACAGGCAGTTTTTCCTTGCCCTTGTCGCCAAGTGCTTGCTCATGGTGGTACTGTTGGGTCTCTGTAAATAATGTTATAAAGAGTTCGGTCTACACCTGCTCTATTTGGAAAGTGTCCTGAGATAACTTCTGTTATGAATTGGCGCTATACAAATAAAATTGAATTGAATTGAATTGAATTGTGCTACTGTTACACTACATTTTAGCATGAACCATTATAAGACATGAGTTTAGCTTAGCACAAAGATTGCAAGCAGGGGCTAGCTGGCCCTGTCCTACCATGACCTCTAAATCTCACAAAGGAACTTGTTTGTTTAATCTATACAAACCATATTCTAAAAACAAGTGGTTTTATGGAGGTTATGGTCTATTTCTTGGCCATGTTCAGTTATTTCCTAGAGTCTTGTTGTTGAGGTTGCCAGTTGCCATTTTCACTTTGGGTTTTGTTGGATTAAACTAATTAGATATTACATGGCAATTATGGTGAGCAGTTTTTTTGTTTTAATCTTTGGACGGAGCCAGCCTAGCTGGCTGGCCTTGCTTCCAGTCTTAATGCTAAGCTAAGCTAACCATCTGCTGGCTGTAGCTTCTTATTTAACACAGAAATATGAGTGTGGTATCAATCTATCACTCAGCAAGAAAGCAAATAAGGATACAGGACATTAATTGACTTTGTGTTGGATGTCTCACTAAACACTCCAGTCCTAACATGAATGGCCTACATTTAAGTCTCATCACAGGGCACAAGAGGAGGGCAGGAGTCAGATATCAGCCTTGGCCAGCATTCAGCTTTGTGGTTTAAAGGCAACACAAAGACACAAAGTACTTTCTCATTCATTAGCGAGTTGAGACCTCATACTGCGACTGTAACTCTTTATAGCTGGATTATAGTCATAATACAGGGGTTGGGGGGACTGCGTTACAAGCGTAGAGGG
Source organism: Dicentrarchus labrax (assembly GCF_905237075.1). Taxonomy (NCBI): domain Eukaryota; kingdom Metazoa; phylum Chordata; class Actinopteri; family Moronidae; genus Dicentrarchus; species Dicentrarchus labrax. The sequence goes on along the minus strand of NW_026136705.1, from coordinate 9,229,099 downwards.
AGACGCCGCAGCTCTCATGTCCTGTCTGAGAGCTCAGATCAGGCCCTGGTGGATGCGCTCACCTCGACCCGTCCTGGTCCTGGGCTTGGCTGGTCAGCATTGCGCTGTGACCTGGCTCAGCTGTTTAAGCCATCTCAGAAACAAGACTATCTGCCTGGATGAAATCCCAGCCACCTCTCCAGTTTTTCAGCAGTAAAACGTTGCTCCTTGCTATCACTCCTAGTGTTTTCTTTTTTTAAACGTGAGCCCAACGCTTTCCCAGCCATTCAGCAAACTCAGACTTTTATAGGGCTGACTTATTCTCTCCACATGCTCCAGTTGCACGGCCTAATGAAACGCATTGGTGTCCAGCTGATTTCATTGCAGCAATATCAATATTAGGATTGGAGTGCGGTTAGTGCAGAATTCTGGGTAAAAAATAATATCACAATGACCATGACGGTTTTATTATGGACCTTGTGAAATTAAAACCGATTGCTGAGGACTGATGTCATCGTGCTCATATGAGGATTTCATGGTAAATTGGTGCTTGAAGACATTGTGGTTTTCTATAATTACCTTTAGAAAGTTAGAATGACGTAATTGACACCTGACATACAGACGAAGATGGGAATACTCCCCAAACACACAATGGCCCTTAACAACAGTCCCCCTACAGCTAACAATTGGAAACAATAAGAAAAGGCATATCACAGCACCGAGGGAAATATTAGATTTTTGCCGGATGATCGTTTTGCTTTTGTACAGTAGCCATTGTGCTGTATATGGTGTACATGTTTTGAAGTAGATGTACTTTCTTGGATAACATCATGTTTTCTCCTCTCTTATTTCTGGGAATGATTCCCTTTCTCTGTGTGCCTTTGAGGTACAGCCATGCATTGATTCATGGTCCTGATCTCGTGACTAAAACACTGGCTGGCCGAGGGACTCCACAAACAACAATGGTGTCCTGCTGAGCAGCTACGAAGGATTACATCCCACTGCATGGCATCTGATGTGAAGAAACTGAAAAAGAGTAAAAAGAAATACCATTGGTGTCTGCTTGTTGTTTGCACATATTGAACCATTATTAGAAGATTGTTTCAGGATGAGTCCCACCGTACACATTTATATTGTCCTATATGTAACACCCAGTATGTCCAGGTGTGATGTGAGTGGAAGTACTTTCACAATATTCAATTAAAAAATTAAAAAGCTGTTTAATTTTGCCTCCTTTCTTTAAAACTGCTTTTAAAAAAGACCACAACTTAAGTGCTTAAGTGAATTGATGGATCTTCAGCACACATCTAACATCAAGTAGCACTTAGACAAGGCCTGTTTATGATTTATCTTTTTTCTCCAGGTGGTTGTTAGAGAGCTGTGTCAGAATCAGAATCAGACTTCATTCATTAAGTATTGGTGCTGGTATCAATTCAGTAATTCATTTCACTGAAATACAGGAATGGAAATATTTCTGTGATACAAATGTTGTTAATTTTTCTGATTTGTAGCTATGCTAGTAGCATGGCTTTATCCCAGTCTGTCAGTTGGTTGGTCAACCCGTTCTCATTCTGGACTTGTCGAATACAGATGGGTTGGGTTGGTCCACACTCAGCCCCAGTTTGTGCCTTTCATGTAGCGTTGCATTCGTGTCACATAGCTTTAGCATCTGTTTCTCTAAAAGATAAATAGCTGGCAATGTTTGGGTAGTTGGTTGTTTAACACGGTTTACGCTGTTGTGAAGGTATGTCCAGAATCCTCAAAGACTCAATATACAGCGCCACCATGAGTTGACATTTGTGGTTTTGAGTAAAATGTCTCAATAACTGTTGGATGGTTCAGATTTAATTTGTCCAATACTTTGGTTTATGACCACATACCTGCAAAAACATTTCCATCAGCCTCCACTGTATTTTGTGTGCTAATTAGCAAATGTTAGCATGCTATTTTAATTGGCCTCCAATTAAAAAGAAAGAGAACATTACTGCAATAACATTTTGGTCATACTGCTCATGTTGCACGTGTCCAGCATCTGACAGGGAGCCGCAAGTAGACATCAGTTCAGATTGAAAGGTCCATGGCCAAAAAGGTAGGGAACCATGGAGTATGGTAAGTATTTAGCATAATAATTTAGCTAAAAGGAAACAACACTTTAAATTTTGTAGAATTTTTAATGGTGTGCTTTATTGTCACAAGCCACTGAAGGTCAGCTTCTACAGGTCAGGCAGTTATTCAGCTTCACTGATAGATTCCCATGGCAACTATTACAAACATACACACACAGGCCAAAGTGTCATTTCTACCACATGTCTTTCTCGGGACAATGCACATTTGTGTAACTTTTCAATAGAAGCTGTATTCATAACATATGCTGTGTAAAAATGTATTATCAGTAACATGTGTTGTGTTGAAAAGATATATTGGTCTACTTTTATACTGTTGTGTACTGTTGGGCCTCATTATGAAACTTGATCAAACGTAAATATATCACAGATTCCTTAATGAAAACACATTAGAACAATATAGATTATTGCTTCTGTGTATACACTTTAAGTAACAGCTACTGTAACTAACTTTTTAAATCACTGAATTCCTTTTTCTTAACAGTTTGAGATCATCCCATCCCTGCTGTGCTGTTAAATTCAAAATATCCAGCGTGGGAAAGAAGATTCACACATTGGACTTGAACCAAGACCAAAGCCACATCTTAGCTTTGCAAACTGATAATGGGACACACATGGCCACTGTCACTGATAATCACTGAAATACCAGCGTATTATGAGGAAATCTTCAAGGTTGTTAAATTGACTCGATGTTCTCCCTGCTAATTACCTTGTCATGTGTGTAATTGTCTCATCTTGTACATCACAGGTGCGTCCAGGCCTTTAGATCTCAGCGGCAATTACACACATCTGATGTTCATTGTCCCTCAGTGAGACCAGTTAAACAAAGGAGCGAGAGGAAGTGAAAGAGGGGAGAGGAATGAAAAGTGTATGTGTGTATGTGTGTATGTGAAGGAGAGCCACATGAGTGCTAAACGGAGGTGAGATTTCCAGGGAGGGGCTTGGGGCCCTTTTCTAAAAATCCACCCAGCAGGTAGAACACTCCTGCCTGAGGATTTACTAAAGCTCCCTGGCTGCATCGGAGAATAAAAGCTTTCTTCTGTGAAAAAAGGAAGAATGTCCTCCTGGCTGCTCCAAACGCTTTGATACACCTGGAAACAGTGACCGATTCGCCCAGAACATAGAAATCCTTTCTGCCTGCTCTGTATGCCAGTTTGCATACACATTCTCACCTCTCAAATATTAAATCCGTGTTCATAGACAGCGTTATGTGACCGCCATCACTTCCCAAAGCTGAGAGCTGGTGTATCTGGCGGTCAAATTTTCAGCAAAACCGTTCATCAGCGTGTCAAGTTAATGTCTGACAAATCGTCTCTGGTCTTCCTCTCTGGGTTTCAACACAGAGCTTTGGCAAGCGTCATTCTGGGAGAGCTCCCAGTATTTCACCTTGGCCTGAAAACTCCTCCAAGAGTTCAGAGAGCCAGAGGAGAACATTCAAACCTACTGATGATGACACTTTATCAACAGGGCTGAACACCTAACACCCTTACTGACATTTTCACAGTGCTAAAAGGAACAGACACATTTAAGATCCATTTATTTAGAGCTTCATAGCATGTGCTGTTAATAGCAGTGTTTTTCTTAATATTTTCTTAAACTTTTCCTGCCTCCTTATGTTTTTTTATTCCAATTTCAAGTGAGCTCATACAGTTTCATTCTTTGTGCTACCCTGAGGAAAGATTTCATTCACATTGTGAGTTCTACTGGATGCAAATGTATATGTTGTCATTGCTGATACGAAGATCAACACCCTTTTCCCAACCTTTTTTTGCAACAAAGTTTGCTTTGAAATACTGTTACCTGTTGCTGTTAAATAATAATTCAGGTTTAAGATCCTTTTTCATAAATTTGGCCTACATGTGTGGTATTGCACCCTGACCAAAATCCGCCAAAGGGAAAAACGTGAAGTTGGCATCCTTTGATTAAGAAACAATCATACGTGGTCAATGTCTTGCCAATGTAAAACAGTCAAATTAATCTTTGTCTAAACATAATAATAAAATAGTTAAATAATGCTGTAATCACTGCACTGTTCTGCAAGATTGCCTATTTTGGCGGAAAACAACATTTCTTCATTTTGGGTTTGGTTCAGGTCTCAAATTGGGCAGTATCAGACGGGTCTGAAAGGGGTGGGTACGAGCCGAGTTTGTGTCTCGGTTTTAGGCCAATCTGTTGCAATAACAATGTTTGCATCAATTACTGACAGCTGGGAACACAGAAGTCCAAAGAGGCAAAAAAAAAAAAAAACAAGTGGTCAGATGATCAAACTACAGCCAGTACGGTAGGTGCAAGTTGATGCAGGAAGTTGGTCTGTAAACTATGATGGAAGTCTGGGTAATTTTACAGTTAGCCTTTGTTTTCTGTTGCGAACTGTGGCTGTTCCGGAGATGAGTCAGCAGAGGACTGTAGCTGTTCTTAAGTGCAGTGGCATTTTCTACAAGGCAATGACTCCCTCCGGTATTAAAATATTTATCACTTATTATATCTGCCAGATAGCAGACACTTCAGCCTGTTTCAATTGAGTTTCCTCAAATGAGTGAAACAGCGCCCCTCTGGGTTGTAACAGCTGGTAAACGTCAGCCAGTCTGTGTGGTGAGAGGTAGTATTGCACCCCTTAGGTAGTCTACCTAAGGGAAGAAAAGTGTAGTTGGCATCCTTTGATTAAGAAGTAGGAAGAATTAATCAGATGTAAAACTGTGAATGGAAACACTGACGTGAATTAGAGCTCAGCAACCTGACTCCAACCTGACAATGGGTGGTGGCAAGCCAGAACTGTAAAAATTTAGGGCTCTGGTTGGATTATTTTCAAATGTAATTTCTTAAGAAATATCTCTGACTCAGCCAATAGTGTGAATTAATGTTTGTTTTGTGCTGCAAGTAGATATGCAATGCCCACTGGGAGGTGAGAACGGGGACAGCCAATGCATTAGCCTGGCAAGCTAGTGTCAGAAGTGGGTGAAATAAAGCAAAAACTTGCAAAAGGGAACTATCACATTGTGGAAGCATTAAAGCCTTGTTGTGACAACAGATAAAAACCTCCGACCCTCTTCCACAGCTCCTACCCTTAATGGCAATGGTCCCTGTACAAACTCTGTTCTGGATTATAACTGTTGGGACTGTTGTCAAGTTCAGTTGGGAAAAAGTTTTTCAATTTACCAGCCACATTCATCTGGTTGATATTGGGAAACAACGCAGTCTCCTAGAAAGACATTTGTATATTACTAGATTGTTTTCATAATTACGTTGTGGTGACAATGTAATCACTGGCTGGATGATGTTCAGAGAGGTTCTCTGAAACACTACATTTATGTATATCATCCTGGAGTCGCAGAGAGGCAGTTGGGGTGGATGGTGGGTGTACAAAGTGCAGGACTGTCACACCACATGCAGTCCGGTGTTCGCGTCCAGACTCCTGTCTGTGGTTACGTTTAGGCAACAAGAACACTTAAGGTTGGGAAAGATGGTGATTTCGGGTAAATTAAAAATCGTATGTCTTAGGTACACGATTTTTTTATTACGTTATTAAAACATGCCATAGCAAACATAACCATAAAAACATTGAATAGCGCTGATCACTATTAGTGGATAGTATATGACGGTTCAACATGGCCGACTCCATGGAAGGTGACCTGTGGTGTATGTAGAAGAACACGGCTCATTCTTAGGTAACAAAAGCACAATGATTCTTATTTCCAGGGGATTATAGACTAATGAAAACACACTATATTCCATTTCTGCCAATAGATCCTCCCAAATGTTACACACAGGAAATGTAATTCCGTCAGTGTTTTTGACAATGGTACGAAGTTTCACTTCCATTTAGTGCAGCAGAACCTTTCCAGAAGGCCAACATGCACAAGAGCAGCAACCAGGCTTTGTCTGACCTGAATGGAACAGAACCTTAGTATTATTGGTAACACCTGTTTTTACCCTACTATCGCATGTTAAAATGGCTGCTGTGAAAAAGCTGTATTGTGAAGCCCGTCATACTGTGGCCTTAGCACAAACAACAGAATGTTATCGACATAATCTAAATGAAATAACTGGGAGAGTTGGCTAAAATGTGTTGCTATCAGCTAATGACATCAGCTAGCACCAATGTCAACAGCACAAAGATAAAAGGACCATTGAACTGCTGCTTCCAGATACGTTTGACTAACCCGAAGGTTGTTTGTTTAAGGTTTGTTTTACTGCTGCTGTTCCTGTGACTGTCTGACGTTGCTACATCTCCAGATCTCACCAATTAACTTTGTGAGTACAATGCTGTTACTACCAACAGAACAAATGGCTTTAGGAAACCTCCAGCACTGATTACAATGTCATGATCTTTTTATATTCATTCTATTTGTGTCATAAAATAGATTTGTTCATCCAGTGGCATGAGAATAGCATAATTCCCAACATGCAGCATTCTCCAGCAGCCACACTTCAGCCGGCTCAGAGAAACAGGCTGTTAATTGATGCCATTGGTGGACTCCTGTTGTGCTCAGCTTCTCGTTGGCCTGCTCCACATCCAGCTTGCCATTTCCCTCTCTCCCCATTTGTCATATTAGAGATGGATTCATTCTCTCTACAAATTTAGCTTCACTTTTAATGAATACATAAAAATCTTGGAACCAATTTGCATTCTATAAAAATGTCACTTAACTTGCCACAGACTATTTATTTTACATACGTAGAGAGGAGGATACACATTACACACGGCATTCCAGATGAATCACTTGGCTTTGAGTGGAATTCATAACAATAAATCACAAGGTGGATTTGCCGACAATAAAACAGAATGTCTTGTTTCATGACTGCACAAGTTTGTCTTGTCTTTGGGTGTACAGTGTAATAATACTGTTCACTCTCACATTGCTTTCACTTCAGTTTATGCAACATAGAAATCACTCTGCTTCACGTCACACAGACACACAAACACATACGTATGACTCCATCAGCTCCAGTTAATCAAAATGTGCAGTGTCTGCTGTGAGCCTAAGTAGGCTATAGTTCATTACTTTGATAGGTCTGATGGTATTTTTCAGAACAAGCCTTCATCTGTCGACTTTTTAGAACACATCCAACGTTCACACTGCGGGCAAAGTGTCCCGAATATGATTTTTATGGTATGAAGTGAACAAATCACATCCAATCAGATCTTTCCAATTCTAATTTGGCCCACTTTCATATACTGCAGGTGGAAGTCAGAGGAGGGGCAGTAAGGTGTTATGCCTCATATGTATTTCGGGTGACACCACAAGTAAAACCTGAGGGGTCATATCATAACCAGTCTGTGATTGCTCTGACTCTGCATCCACACGCACTTCCTACAGCGGTAGCAACCATTACTCCACAAAAAGCCTTAATTACAAATATGGCTCTCTTTCTTCTCATCCTTGTCCTCATTATCATCTGCTCACAAATTCACTGGCTTCCACTGCACATCAGCATATAAATGAGACTGTACACGCTGTCTTCAGTGGCCTACATGTTTGCTTCCGTACAACAGCGTGCTGCATGTGACGTCGCGTCATTGTTATTCTGCACATACGCTCTGGTTCAGGACCGTGACCTGTGACTCTGGAATCTGATATGGGCCACATTTTAAAAATAATGTCAACAGCCAAACAAAAGTCTCAGAATTAAGTGCTAATGCAGTGTGAATGTAGCCATATAGAATGCTCCCTGAATGCAGAGATTCAATGAGATGAATGTCTTTGTGCCAGCTGGTGCACCTGACATATGCTGTTTTCCAGATATTAAAGTAATGGGATTTTGATCAAAACTTTTCATAATTTTGTGAGTTTGACGACAACCTCTGTACAAATGTTCTGCTTCCTGTCCGGCCCTGTAAGCGGTCACTCACTAACATATGCTACATATTACTATAGGGCATGTTAAAATGAAACAGGGCCCCTCTCCTCACAAAACAATACAGGCTGTGGCCTGCGAGAATCAATTCAAATAAACACTGTACTCAACTTTGTTTGATAGTTAGGTATCTAGCAGGCTAAATCATCAAGGCAACAAATGTTAATGTTTAGTGACTAATGCTTTCTATCTTTGTTTAGCTGTCCAGATGCTTCAATCAAGCTGGAAGGATCAAAAAAGGGAGGGATATCTGCTGTGAAATGGCCAACGCCAGTTGGGAACAGATATGTTGCTTTAGGTAAGTGTGGTAATCAGCTGAACAAATCTAAAAGAAATAAATCTGCACTTAATTAAAACATTTCTAACTAGCTGTACTTCCAGAGACACAGAGAGTCACAGCCATGGATTCTTTAGAAACAGTTTTTAATTCTAAGTCTGGGCTTTTAGATTGTGCAGAAAATAAGATCTGGGGTTCATATAAGTCAAAAATATTCAAATTTTGTTTCTGATATAAATTACACCTATCTCAGAATTGTAAGGTTTTCTGCTCATATTAATGACATTAAAAGGCCAGAGCTTGCAAAGTATGCTAATGTGAAAATTAAATATGACACCGTTATATGGGGTCGCATCAAAATGAGGATATGGCCTATTACAGTTTGTAAGTAGTTTAGATAAACTAGGGACATGAGTGGGGCCAAACCTAAGGCTGAAGATAGACTGTTTTTGGATATATATCCATTCTGTTTTTACTTTAGTCTATTTTGATTTCTTCTTCATTGGCCAATCTGTTGAATGATCACTTTAGATAATCTTTATTGGCCTTATTTGACTTATCAGATTTCCCCTATTTAAAGTACATTTGGGTCATTAAATGAAAATGGTCCTATTTTCATGAAATGTGACTTAACTCTATTGCATATATTCATACAAAAGTTCAAAATAACCTCTTACATTCACATAAAGAAATAAACCGTCTATCCTGTTTGTTAAAAGGATTTTTTCCTTTAAAATATCCATCAGAATCTTGTGCATACTGAACTGAAGTGTGGATCACTAACACATCATTTTCATTTTATTTTAATACAGTGTTCCAATAAGACTGTACATGCCCAGTTATTAGCAGCCAGGACAACATGTCTAATTGTGCCTGGTGCGTATAATCACAATTGCAGCTCAGAACATTCAGTGTGGTTTCAGTTACCTCTTGTATGTGATGAATGCAACTGGCACGACTGCCAAAAAGTCAGAAGGATAGCTTGGTAAGCCTGCCTGTATCCTTGTATTTTATGATAAAGACGGCAGTGTTCTTATCAATCTGCACATTTTTCAGAGCTGTGCTGGAGACAAAATCCACATACTCCCCTATTGTGATATGAGGAAGATTATTTTTGCTCCAGGCATTCCGTGTTATTCTAGAGGGCCTCATGGTCTAGTTTTTCAATGGGGGGAAGAAACATGGCAGGCCTGTTTTTAAGACCCTTCCAGAAATCTGTTCAAGGGCTCCAGCTCTGCAGCCGCACTGACAAACAGTCGTAACCACCCTGACCTCCCCCAATCAACTTCCTCTGGAGAGGAACCCAAACAAATGTTGTTATTCAGGGCTTAATAATAATCTGGTATAAATGGGGATAGGCAGGTTTGCGTCAGGAGTATGACGGGGCTTCGAAGGTTTTTGTGAGCACCAAATAACATGAAAGTGAGAACCAGATTTTCTTTCCAGGAAACTTCCATGGAAATCATCAGGAAATGACAGACCTAGGAAACGAAGCATCATCGTACATTTATATTAAAGGGGAAATACTGAATTGATTTATTTGCCTATAAATAGTAATTTAAAAAACATTAATAATACTTGAATCAGCATACAAACTACTCACCACATGAACCAAATCTTCAACTGTAGAATGGCTGTTTACTTCCAACAAGACCTCAGTGGTGGCTACGGTCCTGGAGGTTGCTCGTTTACTGTGTTATAAAATAAGGTTATAAAATACTGTATGTGTGATTGAGACTGAACAAAACAAGGAAAGGATGTAGTGCAGACTTTCTTCTGTCCCCACCAGCTTCTTCACAAACACCCACAGACAGTGCACTGCTAAATAAAAAGCACCTACTGCTTTCAAATGATTGTCTATTCTGATCAGGATAACTTGTGTGTTGTGCAATAAAGGTGTTTTTCTACAGTAAAGCTGTCAGTATATCTATAGTTCAGTGGCTGTATATTCCTGTCTCAAGTTTGTAAAAGGAGACCTGGAACATTCCTCAGTATCCTGTCACACCAGTAGCCCATTAGTGGCCCTTGAAATGGATACCCTCTATCATAAAATGGTGGCCATTAACATTACTCTTATTACCGGTTTTACACTGAAATCAGACACACTATCAAAGTCTTCTGTAATACGAAGAATGACATATTAGACAATATCGTCTTGACTAAGCTTAAGAAAGCATATAACAAGTCCTTTTAAGGTGTTATTATGTTGTTGTAGTTTTTGTTGAAGATGTCTGATAGTGTTACTTGAATCTGAGTAATCATCCAACTCTCAAGGGTAAAATGTATTTTTTGGGGATTGCTGTGTGCTGGAAATATTTTCGTGTTCGTTATTGTTGGCCGTGTCCAGGCGAAAAATGACTTTGACAACATAAAGTATGCAAAACCTCCAAACTGCATTCCAGGATTACTTCTGGGAGTTATGTTTGGTGACATTTTCCAGTACCTGACTGAGGGTTTGGCCACAACTCTTCGTTTTTGTTTTTTCTAGCCATTCAAGCGGCTCTAAGGATGGCAATGTTGGTCAGTCTTTCATTGGTCTACTACTCTTCTGGTGCCACCAGTGGTGGGTAGCTACATATCTATAGACCAAGTGAAAGTACAATTACTCCCACTAGAAGTGACTCAAGTAAAAGTGAAAATTACCATTTAAGAAGAAACCTACTTAAGGAAAAGTAAGGAAAAAAACAAGTACCTGGTTAATAAATTTCTCAAACTAGGCTACAAGTTACTTAGATTTTGGTATAAATGATGTGGCCAGTGATTGCCGCTGAAAGCTGTTTCTTGGTCTGTGTTTTTCTCTGCTGTCATCACATTGTGTTTTTAAAGACTTATGTATATGGTGGTGCTTATTTTTGCAGTAGAGGTGCTCCTCTAAGTTACTGCCTCAAAAATGTACTTGAGTAAAAAGTAAAAAGTTGAAGTACTATTAAAAAAAGGGACACGAAAAGTATTCCTTAGAATAAATGTATCAGGTCAACTTAAGTGGTTTTGTGAAAAGTGAAATGTGTCAACAACTAATAGATAGAGAGACTTTATTGATCCCCGGGGGGGAAATGAAGGCGTTACAGCAGCTCACATTCAAACAACAGAAAAGAGTAAAGGCAACAAAGTCAAGTGACAACAATGAAAAATAAAGTGACAATTCTAAAATAGAATAAACAACAATGAATAAAAAACAATAAGTAAACATCTGTAAGAAAATAAAAATAAATAGACACATTGTACCATACAAAGCAGTCCAGTGTGATTTTAACATCCCCCAGCTTGACTCCGACCACCCTGATCGAGCCAGCTGGAGGAGGAGCTGTAGAGTCTTATTGCAACAGGCAGAAAGATCTCCTATAATAAATGGATTGCCTTAACATTTGGTACACACATGTTCTTTTCAGCATTAACTACTGTATTGATCTTCTAACTTTTCATTTAGCACCATAGTCAAGTTAAACCAAATAGCAAATGTTTGCATGCTAAAACACAAAACTATGATGGTTAACATATACCTGCTAAACATCCGCATGCATGCTAACATGGTCCTTGTGAGCTTGTGAGCATATTAGCATGTTGATGTTAGAATTTAGCTTGAAACAGTGCTCTGCGTAAGTACAGTCTAAGGGGCCGATCACACAGAGACACATTGCTAGAAACACGTCACCTGCAAAACCATTGTTTTCCCATGGTACAACAGGTTTCTAGCAGTTTTTAGAAGTTTTTTTAAAGGTTCAAATATTTTAAACATTTCAGCCCAAGGCAAAGGGCCCATCAATGATACAATCTGCCCAGACAGCCAATCAAACTAAGCAAGAGGCGGGCTTTTACCACTTTCTTCCTGTTCTGATGCCGTTTACTCTGCCAGTAAATAGGTCTGCTTGAATCCACTTTTTTCCCATAATATGATATGATATGATCACCAGCTGTTTTTTCCCTAACGCTCTTTGCCAAGGTGTTTTTGAAGCAGCCACGCCTATAGCGGTGCGTCTCTGTGTGATCGGCCCTTAATAGAGCTGCTGTACACTTGTTGGTGGATAGATAATCTGCCTGTCATGCATGCTACTCTTTTAGCATATAGTAAGTGCTCCCTGACAAGTGTGAGGCAGAATGATATAGAGCCATCCACAGAGTTCTCTCATAATGCAGTTTCAGATAATAGTCTTACTTCCTGCTTTGCTTTTATCCAACTGGACTGCTCTCAAGGTAGACTGGTAAGTTGCCTATCACCAGCAGCAGGGAGGGGAAGGATGAGATAAGCTATGTCAGGCAACGCCAACAGGCAACATTGTACTTTTTGTGTAACAATGGTTGGGTTGAATAGTGGATAAGAAATTTCCTACACAATATTGAGATTAGCCGAAGAAAAGCAGACTGGACGAGACCATGCTTTAACCAGCAGACTGAGGATGGAAGCACATGGAGAGGGAGCCAATGTTAGTGAGTGGTACATATAACAGACAGCATGCAACGTCAAAGTGCATAGAGAAAACATGGGTTGCCTGTGGCTAACCCAACGGCATACTTTTCAGTTAAAAATGGCTGAATCAGAAATAGTGCACAGTGTGCCATGCAGCTGTTACAAAGCTCTTATTCAGACGCGATAAACCAATGTTCATGTAACACATACTGAACCATCTGGCAGAGGAATAGCATGTTTCAAAGCTTGAAATTCAGTCATATTCACCATAAATATTCTATGCATCTTTTTTCAGTGACAAGAAGGTCTGTTCCAGTGATAAGTTGGATAAATGTCACTTTAATTTGTACCAGCAGTGCACCAGGTTTCATCGTCTATATGTATGAAGCATAGACTACACGTACTGTATGGCCTACTAAATAGAGATTGATGCATTTAATCAAATGTTCCCTCGGCCTTTGCCATTCCAAGGATTTTGTCCTGGTTATCATAACAATAATGTCTAATGACGTTGAAATGGCAAGCGGCGGAGCAAGGGGCGAAATCGTTTCAATCTATCAAGAGTACATTAAAGTAAGTGTACACTGATTAACTGACTAGTCACACATAAGTCACACATGCACTGTAAAACAACACTGAGCCATATTAAAGTCTGATTAGAGTCTAATGAGGAGAGCGATTCAAGTGGTCGGAGTGCAGATTGCTTGTCCATTAGTCTACATATACTGCACAGTACCGGAGTGTTGGTGCTTTAGTAGCTGCATGACAAATGTGCTGTAGGCACTGGCTGCAGAAACATCAGCAAATGTGCTTATTTTCATGCTGCAGAAGGTAACTCATTTTAGATTAAAGGAACACTTTGCTCATTTTCAACTTTATTTCCATATGTCATAGTTACTGTACAGACGTATCATGTTCTAGTGGAGTTCTCTGTATCACTGTTGCCAGCTCTTGCTAGTTCACTTCCCCCATCCACTGACATATTCTCACATCAGTGGATGGCAGAGTAATTACAGCAAATGTACTTAACTTACTGTAAATGCACTTGCGTGAGCTACTAGGTAGTGCTACAGAGAGGCTCAGGTTGCTGCTTCGTCTGTGCAGCAACAGTTTTATCTGGGACAATAAAGACTGAACCAGCAGGAGCTGCCTGCTGGTTCAACCAGGAGAAGAACATGCAGATTCCCTACTCTTGTTCAATGATGCAGAATAATGTAGCGTAAACACTGTCACTGTTTCAAACACTCTACATTCAGTAACTTTATCACTGCCCCCAGATGATTTGTTACACAGAACTATCTGGGGAGTCACAAGGCTCATTTGAGATGAGGCGGTGGCAGCAAGAGGCAGTGACAAAAAGCTGCAGTCAAGTCGTTTCCAGTGGCCTTCAAAGAATATACAGGAGGTCACAGACATGTTTGCATCCTGTTTGATCATCTTTAGACTACCTGTAGATTGCAGACCACATATGGATATATAAATAAACTTTATTATTATTATCAACCACTCAGGATCTGTTTGTTAACAGATTAAACCTTCATTGCACATCATGAGACATGAAAGTACATCTAAAGTTACATACTAAATTTATAAAACTAAGAGCCAATCAGCTCTTTGATCAGGTGACAGCCAGGTGTTTCCCATCATGCCCTGGGTCTTGCAGACGGTGGAGTGCAATTGCAGCATCTGGCTTTAAAATACTGCATCTCCCGAGGTTGTCATTGGCCATGTGTGCATGACATCGGAGCAAGTCTGCATCAAGTCAGACACAAATCTAACCAGCGGCGATCGCCGGTGATCGATTCTGCGCAGGCCTAGCTCATCTCGGACGGGCCTAGTTAGAAACTGTTTGGAAAAGGCTCTTTCAAAAAATACTCTGCAGGTGCTTGGATGAACTGACTGTCTATCACGGACCAACTTAAACCAGTCAGATCAATGAACCATATGACATAGTCAAACTCTTACAGAAGCCAGTTGGGAGAGCGTATATCTTAAGATTTTTTCTGTCGAGAAAAGCCTTCAGTGCCGTTCTTTGCTCTTCTTTCAGTGAAGAAATACTGTTCCGTTCTGATAGAACTGATGCTAGCAGTATCTATGCTAACCTCTTTAGCAGCTGCCACTGTTAAACAAACAGTTTCTTCTTGCTGTGTTCGCTCACAGCTAGCAACAACCCCCATAGCTGCCAGCACTTCTTTAAAGGATGCTGATTGATCCAGCACCTCTGCACTGACCACAGACGCATAGATTGAAGCCTGGCCAGATGGATTTTCATGCGATCTCACAATTTCATGATCTCTCTAGTCCAGCTGCCTCACAAGGTTAAAATGAAGGTTCAGATTAAAGGACTGAGGAAAGGCCACTGTTGTTGATCCTAAATGCTGCTTTGAGAGATGATGAAGTGATTCATGTGCAGTGTGTAGTATGTAAATACAGTTGACATAGAGGGTATGATTGGTTTAGGATTGGCTCTGGAAAAAATAGAAATGAGCAGATTGATTATATGATTTTAAAGAAACCGCTGTGCCCTGCACAGAACTGCCTTGATAACAGAAATAGAGAAAATTGCATTGACTGTATTGGCAGTAAATGATGAGATGGGATGGGAAGATGCAGTTAACAGATTAGATTAAAGGCTTTGCAGGAATAACAGGTATGTATGAGGAGTGATATGCTATATAGCATTGCACTGTTGCACTGTATCCTAACATACTGCACACGTGCAAACTCACAACCTTTTCTCAGCTTTGTTTCTGTATAGTTGGGGGACAGTTTAGTTACTTCTAACTCTCATCAGCTCCCAGAATTCCTTCCAAACTTTTGTCCTTTCTGAAGATTTCCTTTTATATTAAGGGTGCTGTGGATCATATCAGATGTGCTGCTTCTTAACCTCCTAAATCAGTCTCTTGTCATTTTTGGCCCAAAGCAAAATTCTCCCACGTTCCCCTGTTGACTACTGACTAGTCTCCCATAGCCAGACCTATCTCCACACTTCGTTTCAGCAGGTTTGAGGTGCAACAAATGTGCGGAATTTTGCAGGAATGGAACCGGGGGAAAGGTTTTTCAGACAAGGGACATGTCACTCAGGCTGTTCAGTGATGCACTAAATCAGCATTCAGGTAAGTGTTCCGTAGGTCATCTTTCTGGAGAGGATATCCCTTGAGTGAAACTGCTGGGAAAACACTTTATACATAAGATTGATCTGAATATGGGCACGCTATGTTGGATTTGTAAATCTCTGCTGTGCAGGGTCAACTCAAATGTACTTTCTACTGTGAACATGAATGTGAAGCGTGACCCAGAGTTGCTCTTCTATCAGTGAGAATTTAAAGTTTTGGATGCAGCTTTAAAAAACATAAAAACATCAAAACGTTGGGCTCATGGGGAGCTTGGAGCTCTGACAGTAGGACTAATAAATAAAAGGAATATTTTCTAGACTTCAAAGAAGGTTTAGGAAGAGCGTATTGTGAAATCCGCTGTCCGATTTCTCTTTATGCCAGACTTGGAGAAAAGCCTACATATCTCCAGCCTTACTATATAACCAATACCTTGAACAGGATGTGTATGTGTGTGCACTGCAAACTCAAAGTGCTACAGTATGTAATGTGGAATTAATAATAAAAATAAAAAAAACAAGCACAGAATGAATATTAGTAATTTTTTCAACCAACTGTGCCAATTTTTTTCATCATGATCAAAACTTTGTCATACTTCCAATGACATTAAGCTGTCAGTAACTCTGCAGACAAGATGAAAGCTTCTAGCTCAGGTTTCACACTGACTCATCCATCAGCTGAGGTAACTTATTTGTTGTTTGTGTGTTGAATGGGGCTTGGCAGGGGTGGGGGAGCGGAGCGAATAGGTGGGATGCGGATTCCTGAGCAGGCAGCTGGGCAAGCGGGAGCAGCCTAACAACGCTGGTACAGATGAGATGGATGAGATAGAGGCTGGAGTGCAGGCAGAGTTAAACAGAGGAGGGATGAGGGTGGGGCAGGGTGGAGGGGTCTGCTTTAAAAGCCCCCGAGGGGCGTTGCATTGATCTAGAGATGTCTCCTTCAAAGTCTGCATATCCCCTATCTGACTAATATTGACTTTGCCAGATTTATATCTCTGTCTTCTGATGTTTTGTGGCCTTAGCAATGTCAACTTTGACCCCCATTTCCCGCCACTTCTTATTGAAGGCATATGTGGCTACATTATCAGAATTGGTAGTCCTTCCTCAGAGGAAACAATGCAGCTGCTTTGCCAGTTCAAATCTAACTGAATTAGCATGAAGACACATGACTTTGTTCAAGATGGCCTTCAAATGGGCTGAACTTTTACCTGTGTTTAGTGTAGCCATGACATGAATCACATCTGAAAAAACATCAGACACTGTTGAAGTCTCATTAGTTACTAGGGGGTTTCCTGGTGGAGTGGATGGATAAATCATTACATAAATGACACTGTCAGCACCCATTTACAGTATAATCAAAAAATCCCCTACATACAGTATGTACAACTGTACTCTAAAGGGAAGGAAGACGGTACATAGGTTTTAAAAATATAGTTGTGTCACAGGTATACATATATTATATATGGCCACAGCTTGCAAAAATATACAATTTAAGTAATGGGAGACTAGCAATTAGCTTTAAAATCATACTTTTGGCAAGCAAGTGAAAGACAATAGCAAGGGGGAAAAGAAATGTCAGTCATTCCTAATGCTAATAAACTTTCCCTCCACTCTGTTACTTTTGATCTACCTGAACAGATTTAGACTTTTTTTGAAGAATTACTCAAAAAACTGCATAGAGCAACCAAAGTTAAAAAGAAGAAAAACTTGAATATATCATTGTCTAATTAATTCTAATGAATGAAATGAGGTGTGCTCTGTTTATTGTTTGGTGCTGAACGTGCAAGACTGACTTATTGCTCAATCGAGGATCTTAAACCAAAACAGGAAGAGGAATGCCTCACTTGTTTGTTGCAGGGAAGTATTATATTACAGGTGAACAAATACACAGCCAGTCCAGATGGTGTGCAGTGGGGGACAGGGGGTCAAACTGCTCTGGAGTATGAAAATATTGCACCTGATCACCCCGGCGAGGATCGCTGCAATGAGGCAACGCTGCCTGATTGACAGACTGACCTGACTTTGGCTCTTGATATGTTTCACGCCGCAGGGAACTTCTCTTTATCGCACGTTCAGTGTTCAGTCTGGTGGTAAAGGCGTTTTTTACAGTACAGCACCACAGGACTCGAGGTCACCAAAGTCATCTAATCTCACACTATAGTAGTTCAATTAGAAAATGTGAAGCTTTGTGACTCAATATAAGGCTAAAATGTAAGGATCAATAGTTCATTAGCGCCCTTATATATTGTATGTACATAATACATGCAGACATACATTCATATATTATATTTCCATACATATTTTTCCTTCATAACTGTGATACAGTTGGGTTGATAAAGTTGGTTTGAGCTTGATACAGTAAGTGCTGAAACATTATGCATCAACATTCATGTTAATATCACTGACACTGAATCTTGATTTGGACATATCAGAAACAATTAATACAGAATGTAACGGCAGAAAAACAAGCAGCCCCCCTCGCTTTCTGCTGCTGTGTTGTGAAATCTCAAAATGTAGTGTTATATCAGAACTAGAAAGGGTTTACACTGTAACACTAATGCCTTTGGATGGCTAAAAACGGAGCAGTCAATATATCATTTATCATTCTTTGCAGATCATTAAACATTATTACAATGCACAATAAACGTTTGTGTTCCCAGCCCACATTCAAGGGAAGGATCCAAATATGACTTGATGTGTATTTGTTTTAAACTGTTTAATTGATCAAGAAACAGTCTGTCCACTGACTGTTCAACCCGAAACCATCTGGCAGCAGAGCGTGAGGCCAAAATATATATTATCTTAGTTAGATGAGAAGATAGATACCACTCTCATATCTGTATGCTAAATATGAAGCTATACAGCCAGCAGCCGATTAGCTTAGCATAAAGACTAGAAAAAGGGGGAAACTGCTAGCCTGCCTCTCTCCAAAGCTCACAGATTTAAATGACAGTTGTGGTTCTTAGGCAGTGACTTGACAATAAGACTTGTAGAAGTCACAAAGCTTTAGAGGTGCTGGTTGGTGGATTTTTTTACCTTTGGGCATTAGCATGCTAGCTGTTCCCTGCTTTCAGTTTCTATGCTATGCTAAGCTAAGCTAACTGTCTGCTAGCTGTAGCTTAAGACATAAAAGTGGTATAAATCCTCTCATCTTACTCTGCAAAAAAACAAAGAAGCACATTTTCCAAAATGTGGAACTCCTGTCCTTAATAGGGAAGTGTCTTCTGAGCTAACGGCAGAAACTTCCCTTCAAACAGTATCCATCACTGTGAACAAGCTTCATCAAACCAACATGTAAGGTGATCCTGGTGCACAGGGCGTGGAAAGACGTCTGTAACTTGCACGGACTGACCTGTGGTTGTCCTGCGGCGACGGATGCTGTAGCTGCTGTAAGAGCCACAATAGACTACATGTCACCATAATCCCAGCTACAATACGGCTAAGAATAGAAGCCAAGTGGATACTGGAGATGGGGATGAACAAAGGCGAAGGAGGGTGAAAACACACCTTCAATAGGGACAATGGTGTATTTTAAGCCTCAACATGGCTTTGACATCCTGATTGCTAACCTTTGCTGCTCACCTTAATGACTCTTACAGATTTGTAGCCTGCAGTCACATCCAGGCTCTCTTGTGATTTCACAACAGATCTGATGACTGCATAATGGCCGGTTGCTGCCAGTTCTCAGTGTTAACGTAGCAGTTTGTCAGTTGTTGCCGTGTTCTGCCCGTGTTTATGCTGGGATGGTTGTTAGCGTGACAGCTCCCCAGCTGTAGGTACTTGAGCTGAAGCTTCCTGCTTGTTAGGCAGCACAAAGAACCTTTAAGGTTCAATAAGTACAACAACTGATATGTACGCCATAGCCAGCAGACTTGGCTGATTGTAGGGTCAAAAATTATTTCTGACCCCTTCGGACCCTTAACAAATGACTCCCAAGGCATCAGGGGCAGCAGTCATATCCGATGTGCTGCTCTGTCCATGCGAGACACATGTGCTACAACTTAAGTCGGAGGAATAAATCATCCTGTATGAGGGGAATAAGGAGGATTTCACATTAACCCCTGAATGCCTTGTACTCACATGGGATCTCCCTCTGGCTGCAGGGATAAATAACATCCAGGGAGCCCTATAAACTCTTACACAGTCAAGGATTTATTCTTCTTGAATTCCGCCTGCTGAATGGTAACGAGATCAGCCATTTTGCAGGTAACGAGGTAGGTATGAATGTCAAATGACGTCAGTGTAGCAGCACAACAATGTAATCCACAAGGGCCTGTGGTGTATACCTGCCTCCCCCCGTGTCACACACCCTTCAAGGTGGGAATACCTTTAATGGAAATAAATCAGCTGAAAGGGTGGCAGCTCAGAGGTGTCAAATACTGGGTTCAGACAGAAAAAAAACGAAAGGGAAAGACAAATGAAGAAGGAAGGGGAGTGAGCGAACGTAGACGGTTCAAAATTCACCCAGGTGCAATGTGGGAAAGCTATGAGCCCCCAGTTCCTGGTTGCCAAGGATGTGTTTGAGCAGAAGATATATGTGACCCTCTGCTTTTAATACTTCGCCATATATATGCTGCTGCTCCACAAAGGCAGGGGGCATGTGAAGTAGCTCTGCATGCCTCTCTGTAATGCTTTTCCATCTGCTGCTGTAACTTTAACTGTGTCCCATCAACCACAGCGCTCAGCAGCCTGTCACTACAGAGGCAGCAACGTTTAGGGGCTGTCATATTGTACACATAGAGCTCAGTGTGCAAGTGTAACTTCCTGCTCTCTGTGTCTGCCTGTCACTTATTCAGACAGGTACAAAGACACAGTGTGAGTTAAACTGTCCGAGGTGCTCAAGTCCAAGTGAAGTCATGTGTCATTGGTGTTAAAGTCCATTTGCAAGGTTTTTTTGAATTTGTCGAGTCTAAAATCATCAAATTTGTGGCTCAAGTCTGACCCAAGTCCAAGTCATGTGATTCAAGTCCACAACTCTGCTGCTTACTGATTCAGTCAAATGTTTAGTTAAAAGCCTGCAGACTTGACCATCTCCCCTCTGTGTGTTAGCTCGGCCGGAGCACTTCCTTGTATAGAAGAACCCTCATCTTCCCTCCCTCCTGTCTGATTGGAGCGAGCGGAGCAAGTGAGCACTGCCGCTCAGACTAACAGCTTCTGGCATCTCCAGACAGGAATTCGTTCTTGCCCCTGTGATCGCAGCAGGCTGGGATTTCGACACGGAGGGAGCTACAAAGAAGCATGTTATTATTATCTTTGTAGACGCAGAGTTTGGGCCTCCCCATCCCAGATCCCTCTGTGCAGCAGGTTAGGGTTGAGCACACACTATCTTGACATTTTTTCGCCTTGTGCAGCTCAGTGTCAGATCATTCAGAGTGAAAACACACAGTATCAGATCATACATCAGTATCAGCATGAGGAGGATCTGCTATCTGAGCTCTTTAGCTCTCCCAGGTGGTGCCATACAGCCCAATGTATCTGCCTGCTAACACTATCCCAGCCAGACGTCGGTGCCTCTGACTGTAATCCATACAGCTGAGGATGAAACCATGGGACATAAACAGTGAAGCCACGTATGAGGTGTGTGTGGCCTCGCTTGCTTTCACACCCCACCCAGTCGTCACTGGTGGCTTAGCCGGGAAGGTGACCATGAACTAATAACAGCATTCACCCTCATACAAACATACATGCACACACGCATCCCAGGTGGGTCACAGCTGCTGAATGAACTGCTCCACATTTGCTCTAAAAATACCAGCGTTGACACAGGGAGATAAACAAAAAAGCAAATTAATGAAGCCCCTTCTGTCTTGATTTAGTGCTGCCAATCCCGCTGGAGTTTTCACATCCTGTGAGTTTTCATTCAGAGAATATCTCACATTCTTTTTTTCTTCCTTTTTTCCCTCAACATTATGAGCTGAGCTGCTCCCGCTGTGAGCAATGAGATGAGGCCCTCCAGGCCTATGGCACCCCTCGCTCATTGCTCATATAGTGGAGGAACACCATCCATGCAGCTGGTATCTCACCGTCCCGGGGAGCCCGCACTGGTTTTATGAACATCGGGAATGAAAGATTGTATGAGCATAAGATGGGGGAGGTGGAATTAATGGTTTTTCAGCCATACCTTGAGAACAGCAGGATTTTCCACTGTGGGAACACATGGTGGGCTTAGCTGTAATACAGTGTAATGAGATCTGAGAAGGACCCTTGAGTGTGAAGGGGCTGTCCACACTGCAGGCTGCCTTTATGGTTCTGCTAGAAAGATGAGAGCAGGCTGGCACCGCAGGTCAACAAGTGGAAGGCATGTGTGGGCGAGTGGATGTATGTGTGTGTCCACCTACAGCCAGTGTGTGGGAGGGCTGAACATCCCATCCTTAATTAAAACAGTATTGCCTCCTTTTTGGTTACAGGTGGGAAAATGTTGCACCTTTTTTTCTTTCCGTTCTGTTGTGAACACCAATAAAGCAGCCTTTAACTTTTATGTGCCACACACACACACACACACACACACACACACACACACACACACACACACACACACACACACACACACAAACAAGCACAAAGTCATGCAAATAATGTATACACATATACATGCCCCCACACACACACAAACAGCCAACAGCAGTGTTCCTTGATCAGAATCGCTACTACATGCTGGGGGGTATTTACTTGGTTATGGAGAGAGTTGGAACACACACATAAACACGCACCCACTCACAAGGACATTAAAGCCTGGAGCTCAGTGATAATTAGAGGTCACTCCAGTGACAGCTGGCACAGGGCATACCACAGGGCTGCAGCTAGAGGAGGGTGATCAAACATGAAGCAGGCATTCCTCTCTGAATGTGGAGAATGCTGAGAAACTAAGTAAGCACCTTGCACCATAACGAATGGCTTCCTAAACAGGATCTTCAGTGTAACAAGTGTGGTATGCTGTAAAATCTCTTGTCAATAAGCAACTTAATTTGCTCTCTGGCTTGAAATGGAATGGTGGGTGGAGATGAAACTGCCTGGATGGCTATCGGCCAGTGTATTATAGCATCCAGTCTGGGTGTATTTGAACATTGGGAAGCGTTAAGACTTCAGTCTGCGGGATGTTCAGGTTCAAACGTAGGAATTGTGCCCGATTATTTTTAAAGCTGGTCCCAATCCATGAAGTGTATAAACATTAATCACATCTGCTCTGTAAGCTGGAGCAACAGTTTTTGCAACCAATTAAAGGGAGTATAAATTTCTCTCACAGACAAACAATGGCTTTCTAAGTGGAGTGTCAAAGCCTGTAAAGTGTAGATGCCTTTTCAACAGGTCATCCATTGGCACTACATTTTATAGTCTTCTTCCTGTTCCAGATTTTCACAGCCAATTCCTGTCTACTTCATTACACCTCCATTGTGCTCCCTTGTATTTAGTCCTTGTAGTGAGAAAGAACAACTGACATGTCCAAGGCCTGCCTAGTATTTCTGTTGCATGCTGAGATTTTCATAGATCATTTTTAGAGAGCAAAAGAATTGTTCCCCAAAGAATATCCTGTCTATCAGCCATCTGTAAGAAACTGGACTTGCAATGACTGGCCACTGGTTGCAAATAAAACCATCAAAATACAATACTGAACACTTAACTTATAGCAAACTTTTAATAATTGTTTTTTTTTGGCCACTTGGGGGCAGCAGAAACAATCTGTGAACACAGCACTGACATATTATTGCTTAGTTAATACGGCAAACTTGTTAGCAACATTAGAATTCATATGAAGTCAAATATCTGGCCACCTGCCTCATGTAAATCCAATGTTCACTCTCCTTTTAGCTCTGTTTCTTGTCTCCACTAGCTCTTAAAATATCAGGCACCTAAATGCTCCGCTGTGTTCTCTAGCTTGCTAACTGTGTTGTTTGGTGCATGGCAATGCAGCATATACTTTTTATACATTCATGTCATACATTTTGTAGATGTTTTTTGCTTTTGGTAGAGAAGAATGCTGATGAGACCAGTGAGCAGAGTGAATCGAAAAGTTGTAAACTAAGACAATGAGTTGAAAGATTGAGTGGAACTGCAGAGTTTGTGTGAATTCTCTGCAGGATTATCATTATTAGTGAGTGCTTTCACGTACAAATAGTCGTATTCGATTAATATGACAGTATTTATGACTGCTTTAAAGGACAACTGTGTTCACAGAATTTTATAAAAAAACTGACTGCAATAAAGTTAAACAACTGTTTTGCTGTCAGAATGGGTTGTATGGTGGAATTAGATGTATTGCTGTAATTTCACCAGAGAGCAATAAACTCAAACTTCTTTTGTGTACTTTGTGTAGTTATTCTATAAGTTCAGTGAAAGGGTTGGTTTGGATCAGTGCTATTAGCCTTGGTTCCAGACCTCTAACTTGCCACCCACATCTCACTATATGTCAAACAATTCGAAAAATGTCCATTCAGTTTGAGTATTAGGCTGGGTCAGCGTCAGATTTGCATTGTAATTCCAAGAGATCATGAACACTGAATGTCTTGGAAACCTTTTGAATATTTTAGGAACATTTCTGGCCTCTTTTCCTCACTTAGAAATGCAGCCAACTCAGATTGGAGTTGGAACTGGAAAAATGATAACTATTGGTACCATATGCGTTTTTGGAGCTGCAGTCAGTTTAAGGGTGTTATAAAGATATACATTTCAAAATATTTGATTTTATGGTGGGAGCTCACATTTTGTGATTGATTGTGGCCATTATTATTGAAAAAATCAACTCCTATGGATGTGTTAATTTAAGGTTTTACAAGTGGTTTTTTGACAGGAGGGTCTCTGCTTAATGCACTAAAATGTCTTTGTAAGCCAATACAGGGAGCTCTTTCCTTCCACAGCAAGTACTGAACACAGTGCTCATCAGCAAGGCATTTACCCCAACTGCTCCAGTACTGCTGGGCAGCTCCCAAGTGTGAACATGTGCAGCTGGATGAGAGTGAAGCTGTGCAGAGCTGAAAAAGCAGCATGTGTGCTGAAAAGACCAACCTGGATAAATAAAGGTAGAAATGATCAGGAACAGGTTTAAATCTTTTAAGAAAACAGCGAGGTTCAGTGAATACACATACCCTATCATCCCCCAACACCCTTTTTGTGAATTATATACACCCTGCAGCATTATTAGTCCCAATACCTAAGATACATGAGAGCACCACTCTAAAAGAAAAAAAAACGATTATGGGGAGGAAAACTTTAACAATCTGTAAAAATGGTTCACCTCTAGTCTACCTCAGAGCCAGACGTTTTCCACTCTTTAGCATCTCTGTTTTTTAATATGGTCCCTCTGAAGCTGTTCTCCAAGGTTTTTTTTTAACTTCCATTTGTATTTTCCTCTTCAACAGAAAGAGGTATCACCTAACGCCTGACATGGCGTTTGGGGGACCAGCAACAGGAAAGAGAAGAGGTCATGTCTGGATGTGACCTGCAGTAGTGGCTGAGATATAAACCAGATCTGCCATGGTGTAGTCAAAGAGGGGTGCGGTGTCCCTCTCTCACCCCCTAGTGACTTCTGGGTAGAGAGAAGCGGTTTGGGTCTTTTTTCAAGACGGCAGTAAAATCTGTCCTTATGTCCCCTCAGTTATTTAATATCCTCTGCAGACATTTAAGAGTGGCATCAGACTCCTTCTTGATCTCTTCGTCACGGCAGTCAGAAAGAGAAATAAACTGAGCAGTTCCGAAAGAACCATGGAAAAACAGAGGGAGGCTGAGGGATTAAGACAATGAACCGCAACATCCCTGGTTTGCATCGGCTGGGAACCTTTGCTGCATGTCATTCCCCATCTTTCTCCCCTCACTTCCTGTCATCGCCTTACTGTCACAATAAAAGCATAAAATGCATCAGAAAATCATTAAAAGAAAAAGTGGAAGAAGATAACTTGCTGTCATGGGGATGGTTTTTGCTCAATGTATGGAATGCCGGCTCATTTGACTGAATAGGCTACATGGAATTAAGGGAATACTATTCGAACTATTCTTTTTTCCTGAATGATATATGTGGCTTTGTCTGGTATTTTCCACAGCAGATAAATCAGACAGCTTGCTGTAGCGAACTAGCAGGGACTATTTTCCCTGTTGTGATAAGAGGTGAAGGTGCGGGGTGCTAAAAGTCACTGCAGTGGATTAATGGCAGGTATGAAAGGATTCCTGTCACCATTGAATAGGCTAAGTGAGTCACCTGCCGCCAGCCACTAAATCATGCCTTCTCGACTGGCGGGTGGGTTCTGGAGTCGTTCTGAATGAGTCTCAGAGTGTGTGGTCAAAAAAAATAAAAATAAAATCAGTTTTAAATGCTTAGCTATCTGATGTCTTTATTTTTGACAGACAAGCTTCCACACGTAAAAACAGCCATTTTATAGGCCTTATTTAGTTCATGACATAAATGTTATTTATATCCATAAGAATCAGCAGCATGCAGTTGGGATGTTCATACTCAGTTTATTGCTAGTATTGTGCTGTGATTGCAGGGATGAAAATATGTGTATAATCAATGTTAAAAGATGACACTGTATATGTGTGTATACTAGCCGTATGACTGCTCCGTGTGTGTATGGAGTCAATCTTGGCAGTGTGTGTTTATGTGTCGATGTGTAGAAATATGTAAGGCATTCGGATGTAACGCCCCCCTCCCTGAATTCAGGGATGAATATATGTGCTTATTTAAAGTTTTAAAAAGTCATGATGACACTGTATATGTTTACTACCCTATCAGAAATTTTAATTTGCTTGTTTGAATTCTATAAAAGTGGCTCGTGACATAATGAACATCCCAGATGAGAACAACTGCACTAAATGACATAAAATCATCTCACCAGTTGTCGTTTCAGAGTCATTTAAATTGTCCATTTATTGGAGGCCTTTCCAACTTGAGAGTAAAATCTAAAAGAAACATTGATTTACAAATGGATTAAACACTGAGTATACCAAAGTATTGGTCCAAATATGGCAGCACAATATATAACAAAAACATTACCTCTAGACCTACAACCTTTTTTCCATTATCACAAATAACGGCAGAAAAATGTCACATATCTCCCTTGGACAGAAATGTGATGGGGTAATTATTCCAGGGGGAGCTCTGTGGGCGGCTGTGTTGCTGCTTCCTCTGTCCACACAGAGCTGCAGGCTGCACTCGGAGTAAGGGTGCTTTAAATCACAGGGGATTTTCTGGGCTGAGCTATGCTGTGTCCTCCTTCAGAGCAGACCATGTACGTTTGGACAGGGATGAATCAGACTATTATTAATTATCCAGCACACAGGTCAGCGGCGCCATAAATAACCATCGACTGACAGACAGATTTTAACCAGAAAAACAGGCAGGGTTTTTGGGGGGACTGGAGGGTACGTGGTGAACTTTAAGAAACTTGGATTAAAAGGATGTTACCACAGTGAAAGGCTGTCTGTTTTGATGATTCCTGCTTAGACTTTAATCATTGAAGAATGTCAAGTAAGAGAGACGCAAGACAAAATAAACGTCTTACCCTGGCTTTGAACCTGTGATTTTTTTCACTCTTGCACTGAAATAAAAAAACTTACAGCAGAGAATCGAGACATATTATTTAATATGATCATATTTTTATAGTAAACTTTTTTCGGGGGGGCATTATTTGTCTTTATGTGATAGTGACAGGTGAAGAAGCAGACAGGAAATGCGGAGAGAGAGGGGTACGATACGCAAAGGTCACTGGCTGTAATCAACATGCGCTGTAAGCATTCGGCTTCCAAGGTGCTCACATACTGAACTTTTTACTGAATTCACAACCTCAGTTACTTCAGTCTTAAAAGGG
Source organism: Dicentrarchus labrax (assembly GCF_905237075.1). Classification (NCBI taxonomy): domain Eukaryota; kingdom Metazoa; phylum Chordata; class Actinopteri; family Moronidae; genus Dicentrarchus; species Dicentrarchus labrax. Next base: position 9,201,552 of record NW_026136705.1, on the reverse strand, counting down.
CTGTATTTAAAAGGTCACCAGAGTGCAGCTCTCTCAGTTCAAATATATCAAACCACACCATTTATGGGTTATTATACATTAATGAAGGACTGACTTGTTTTGAATTTTTAGCTGGAATTTGTGGCAGCCAGTGTGATCATACAGAATCCTGTGATTTTAAAGGTATGCTTCAAAAAATAACTGCTTAAAAGCACCCATGAAATTTGAACACTAACAACGTCTTAGTGTTGTTGCTCCAAACCACCCCTGGGCCTGCTCTGGTTTTGTTTTTCCCACCCACCAAGGCAAACAGAAGGCGTGTGGGACATCAAAGAGCCAACATGCCCTCAGGGCACCCAGGGGCCAAAGCATATCTGAATTCAGGCAACATTTCACCCATACAAATCACCTCCTGATTACATCCATCTCAGCTTTCTTCATACTAGCTGTCAGTCGTTTTCTAAAAGAAGTAGTGATGAGTGTGAGGTCGATATATCCATAAAGCAATAAAGGTATCAGCTCCGAGTGCACTGCACAGTGAGACCAAATAAACCCAGATATCCGTTTGTTGACTTAGTTCAGGCCATGATTTGTATGCCTGCTTATGGTCAGCACAAGTCAAATATGAGGTCAGTATATTTTGAATCCTCAACCTCCATTTCAATAGCGCCCGAGCTGTGACAGGGCTTTCCGCTGCACATTCAGCACTAGGAGTCAAATAAACAAATAATTCCATCCTTTTCGCCTCAAGGTGCTCATCGTTATACATATTTAGTGACGGACTATTACAATTTTAATAAGCATGAGAGGGGAAAGCCTGTTGGCCTCTGCGTGTCAAAACATTTATACAGCATGCAAAAAGGCCTGTGGTTTCGCCGGCGGTCAGGGGAGAAAGAGTTGACTTTTATTTTAGTCTTCAGCCACACTGCCTCAGTCCTTCCAGAGCAGGACAGTGGGAGCATTTAGCGGAAGGGCTGCACAGCTCAGTCATCCGTCTGGTTGCATATGTGTGCGGTGGGATGATTCATACTCGGGAGGAGAGAAGATGAAACACCTGCACAATGTTATCCTTGTGCCATCTTGCTCACTGATAGCTAAATTCACTACGCAAGTTGCTAAAATAAAGTAAAACAGCTCTCTGTCTTCAGGTAAAATGAATAGAGAGCTACAACATAACTTGTAATACAGGTCAGGTAAGTCATTAGAAGTAAAATTCTACTTTTATGTCCTTTCCTCACAGCAATTTAAGGAAAAGATTCTTAAAAAACATTTAAGAATAATTAAAGTACAAATATAAGTAATATAAGTATTCATTTATCAGAACTTGTGATCTGCTATACTTATCGCTCTTTTGCACAAGTGCTGAAAGAAATACTCACCTCTTTTAATTAAACCTGCAATATTTGATTTTTTTGGGCCACTTGGGGGCAGTGTTAGGGAAAAAATTATTTATTTTTGGGGGAAATTACGAGAATAAAGTCATAATATTAGGTAACGTATTGATCATTTCGTTGTTAAACTGTTTTGTTGGCTGAGCCAACAAGCTGACAGTTCTCATAATATTACGGCTTTATTCTCGTAATCCTTGTAAAAAAATTTTTTTTTTCTGTTAGTATGGCCCTAATACTCCGTCGTATAGTGTAAACAAGTTGATGGCTAGTGAATGTAAATAAAAAAGTCACTCTCTTTTAGCTCTGTTTTTGGTCTTTACCAACTCCTGAGAGGAATATTTGGCTCTGCTAAATGCTCTAGTTTGTTCCTCAGTTAGTCTTTTTCACTGAAAATAGCTGCCTGCTGTGACTGAAAACAATGCTATGACCACTATGAGAGTGACAACAAAAACAGTAAAATTACAGATTGGACAGCTGGTCCATTTAGGACATATATGTGTCCAGAATCAGAAGACGGGGAAGCAGGAAACAACACTGCAGATCCATCTCACCCTGGACACAACCTGTTCCAACTCCTGCCCTCTGGTAGGCGCTACAGAGAACTGTACACAAAATAAAACAGACACAGGAACAGTTTCTACCCACAGGCCATCACTCTGATGAACAGATAACTCCAGACACGCCGTGTCTCTGTGCAATAACCCTGTCACTCAAACGTCCACTGTATCTGTAAACTATTTATTCTCATTGTTTAAATACAGTTGTTTTAAAAACCACGTAAATATAATCACTCATCCCAAATCTACAAATACCATGAACCCTGTATATACTGTCAAATCCACCTACCTCATGTATAGAATAAAATAGAATAGAATGCCTTTATTGTCACTGTACACATGTACGATGAGATTAAAAAGCCAACTCCAACAGCAGTGCAAAAAACAGTGCAAAGAATAAAAAATATATACAATGTAAACATAGGACATAAAGTAATAGCACAAAAAAAGGTAAGGTGCACAGTCCTGAGGAGTATGCACATTTGTAAAATAAACACGGTGCTATATACAGTTTTAAGTATATATATATATATTGCACATTATATATGCTGATGCTCTGTAAAGCAGAGGGGAGCTGCAGATTGATAACAAAAAATATTGATTATAGCCACTTAGGTAAAGGTAGTAATACCACAACAAAATACTCTGTTATAAGCAAAAGTCCTGCATGCACTGAAACGTAATGTGACCTTTATAAAGCAAGTAGAGATCATGGGGAAAAAAAGATTTTTAGCATCAAACATGAGATGCCTGCACAGTGTATTTCTAAAGAAAAACTGATATATTTTAAAATTGTAATCTGCTAAATAATCCCCATTTTTACTAAATGTCACTGTAATTTCACTTTCTGTAATCTGTTACTCTCCAAGCCTAATTACTGATGGACCACATTTATTATAACTGTCAGATAAATGTAGAACAAAAAATATTAGTTATCAAATGAAATGTAGTTGAAGTATTAAGCAGCAAAAATCTCAGCAGAAACTCAGACAGTAAGTAGAGTTAAATTTTTTAACCGCTTTAACAAATAATCTTTAGTCTTTAATAGAGTCCTGCAACATTATTTTATTTACATTATTACAGCCAGTCATTTTCTTGATATTCGTACTTAGATTTGTCTTGTAGTTTCAAATAATGGACATTCATTCTTTAAAGCAGGACATTCGGTCAGCCTACTGGCTGAATTTGAATGAATGGATGTGTTTTGCAGTGTCATCTACAGTTATCTTAAACACTACAAAAACCAGCCGCTTGCTTAAAAGAGAGAGAAACGGCTTCGCTTTGTTATGATAACTCGATTTATTAAATTTCTTAGGTAGTTTCCTTAGTGATCTGTTGATCCTTACTTCTGTCTTTGATCTGTTCCCACAACTAGAGGTGAGCGTAATTAGTCTGTGATAGGAAGCTTTAGACTGTTTGAGGCAGCCTGAACCACAAATTAGCTAAAATGATGTGCACATTCCTGTGAAGTCAAACAATCAGCACTTGGATGACAATTTTTCTGTTTATTTTCAGTGTGAGATGAGCTGAAAATGTTTAGAACAGACTACCTCAAATGCCTTTTGTTGCACAATTGATTGACAGCTGTTTATAGCATGCAAACTGCAACCAAATGAGATTATTGGGTTTCAGCAGAGTGTGAAGTGTGTTTCACAGCAATTCTTTTGTGGGTTGGATTGCACTAATTATGGAAGATCTCGTTTAAACAGCTATCCATCAGCATGCTGACAGCTCGTGCATGCATTTGGGACAAATGCGAGTCGAGCTGGCAGCATAATTGCAAGTAAATGAGTACAAGATTCAGGAATTGTTTTCATTCTGTGTGGTAGAGCTATAAATTTCATTCATGGATCGCCATTCCTCCAAATCTTATAAAACATTCTCAGAAGATGCCTGTTTTAATAACCGTAACGAGGCACCTCGCAGGCGTTTAAGCCTCAGAACACATTGTAAAAACAAAGCTTGAGATTTTCGTCTTAGTGATTCAATAACTATGTGTCATTGCATTATTTACAGCCTGTTTTCTTTCTGTGATTTTTTTCCCATTGTTCATTCTTTCTTTTGCATAAAGTTTAGTTTCATCTGTTCTGGATGTCAGCAGCTTGGCTGGTCAGACGAATAGTTGTGAGGAAAGGATGACGAGCAGACAAGAAACACAGTAGCTTTGCTCTGGTGGCTATTAGCCAATAGCTCAACACCGGTCACTCTGACAGGCTGTGTTTACCCAGTTATTACGTTAGTCAGAGGAGAGCTACTCAGGATTATATATGAAAATTAAACCTCTTACAACGGCACATGGAAAAAGAAAGGGAAAATGGAAAACAGACAAAATCACTCCAAATAAACAGGAACAACTGTTGAGAGGAATCTGTTGTGTTCTTTTGGTTTGAGCTGCAGGTCAGTTGTACAACAGAAGGTCACACCAGAGATTGCTGGCATTGTGTTGTAAGGAGCATGTGAAATGTTTAGCCAGGAAAAATTAACCAGAATGGATAAAGTCCAACACGTTTACTATTGTGTCTGTTCAATTTGTCTTTGTTCCGTGGGAATGGGTTGAACATTGACACCAAATGGGAGTTTTGGAGCTGTTCAATGTCTACAAAGACAAAAATGTTTGAAATTGGATGCTCTGTCCTCCTTCAAAGAGCAGGCACCACAGTTTCACGCATCCGTGATTTAGAGTTCTTAGGATAGTGGTTTATTGTCATTAGTTGTGTCTTTTTTCACTCCGTAAATTATTAACAGATTCTGTTTTAGTTTTTTCAGGCCTGAAAGAAGATGTCAGAAACAAAGAATTTGTGTGAGAACAGCAGAATTGTCAGAATCAAGGCCACAGAGAAGCTGCATGTTCACCATGTGCTGGCGGCCATTTTGGGTGAAACTCCAGAGCACACTTTCTATTAATACTTTTGTGTATGTATGTGCTAATGTTCATAGTATAATCTTTGTATAAGAATATAACATTTACTGTTTTGTATGAACAGGAAGTGAAGCGAGAGGAGTGGCAAGCAATCAAACTACAACTTTGGAATGCTACTGGCATTTTAAATTTGGAAACATTGCAAAGAGAAAGCACAATGCAAATTATAATCTTTTTTTCTGAGATGTTCCTGGAGCTGTCTCACCATTGTCCACAGTGTGTTTAAATGTTTTCCAGCTGTGAGAAGCCTGCATTGCATTGTGGGACAATAGAGTCCATCAACAACACTAAAATAAGTTAATCCACTATGCTTACTGACATCATTGAGGATTCTTGTTTTGTTTTTGTTGCCTTTATTGTTTTATTCTGTTTTCTACTTTTGCTTTCTCATTTCATTCATTTTACCAAATTTTTTGAATTGTTTTGCTCAATTTTAACCCTTTCTGTTTAGAAACGGAGCTGTAGCTCTTCATAAAGTTAAAATTCAGAGGATACAGGGCAGGCTTGTTAGCATGCTCTTTGTGACGACTGCATGAGTCACAGTGGATCAGATTTCCAACAATATGCGCTACAGATTTGTGTCTCCATATAAGTCATCTTCAAAGCATGCGATGAAAAGCAGTTAGAGTGCTTTGCTTTGCCCACTTTCACAGAGCATCAAATCAAAGCCACAATTACTGCTGTAATCTGTTTCCTGTAAAGTCGCAGTAAAAAACGGGGATGAATAACACTTAAGGGAGGCATGTCTCGTTGAGAGTTTACAAACAACTCCTGAATGGGACTAGATAATCCCATGCAGCTCTCTCACTTTGCTCCATTGGGATCTATTGTGAAGACGCTTCTTTACACTCTGACTGCCAACAGCAGGGGACGTTTTGCTGCAGCAGGGGCACAGCGGCAGGCAGGAGTGGCTGCAAATGTAATCCACAGTAGCTGAGAGCCCAGATTGACTCTAAGCTGATAAGACTGTCTTTCGGGCTAACGACAGGCCACAGCAGGTACCTGACCAATCCATTTCCCTGCAATAAAGTCAAACTTACAGCCTGGTCCCCTGAGGCTTCAAAGAAAGAATCAGCCAAAGCCAGGCCAGCCCTGCTGAGGGTCACAGCTACTGAGGAGAAACAAAGCTGCAAACTGAGGAAGATGTCTAACTGCCTGGCTCTCTGGTCATCTCTCTATCTTTCTGTAAATGACACCTCCATTTCACCAGGGCTGAGTCTCGTGGCTCTGATGGCCAAGGTACAGAGAAGACATGAGGTGCTCCAGGGGTCAAGGAGGGAGGTCAGGAGGCTGTATTGATGTAGCTGCCCTCTGACCTTATGTTTCGAGAGGAGGGCGGGGTGCCATTCAGCTCCTGGCAGCATGTGTCCACGGCCTGACCTGAAACCGAAGTCCTGCAATGGCCAAAGGTCTTCATTAGGCACCTCGTCACAGTTCGTCCAGGCACAAGGAGTCTCCTATTCACGTTCCTCTGAAGGGCACTCACTCAGGACTTGACATACAGCTCTCGTTTCACACCTTTCTTCTCTGGAACAAAGTAAACATTTTGTGATTTTTACAGAGAAAAAAAGAGGGCTGCAAGAAAACAAAAATGGCAGGATTTTGACTTTGACGAACTGGAGAGGAAATACCACAGTTTGATGAAGTGGCACCATTCCTCCAGGATATTAGGGGATTGCCACAGTAGACAGTCAGCCTTGAATTTTCTTAAAAAACTTTTCTAGGTGAATCATTTTGCTCTTTCTAACATCAACATTCAGGACTGACATGAGAAATAACAGACACATTCTTTACTATGTAATATGTACTGTCCCCTTGGGCAAAATATATCAAAAGGCATTATATATACAAATTCTAATTTAATTAAAAACAGACAGATTAGAGTAGAAACTGGTTTCCAAGAAATGCACATGAGATTTTTCCCGCAGGAAACCGATTGTTCATAATACACTCAGTGTACTCAGAACCCAAAAGAACTAATTTCCTTAGAAGATATCAGTGCAAAAAAGAGTTTTGTTGCTGCTTTCTGTTTGTGCCTGAGATTTCAATGAAATTGGCAGATAGCATTTCCCTCAAATCACCACTGTTCCTACGTACAACCTCACAGAGCTGCTAGCATGTCCGTAGACTCTTAGTCTTGTTTAATGCTTTATTAAAGGGAACATTTGCCATGTTTTATGTGGATGTTCATTCAGTGTTGACAGTAAATGTAGACAATTGAAGCAATACATTCATCAGTGCATGCTATATTGACTGAGAAACCTGAGTTCTTCAGCTTGCAGTGCCTACATGTACCAGGATGCATTGCGCACAAGCTTCTGACACCCACACCCACTGAGCAAGCTTAGTTTGCTGCTGGGTGCTGATCAAAGTTACACCACATTGCCAAGCAAATGAATTCCTGCAGTTTGACCATTTCTTTTTTACAGATAGCGAGATTTAGCTATTTCTCTGTAAATATAGCACGCGCTGAGGAATTTATTGCTTCAATTAACTACATTTACATTCAACAACAACATTGGACATCCACATAAAGAACGACAAATTTTCCCTTATACATTGCCCATAACCCTAACCCATAGCTATAGGTCCACTCAGTTTGTCACAAACTTCTGCAGACACTTGCAGTGTCTAGTTTACAGTGTATATTTTTTACGCTGATGGACCCAGATTTAAAAATATTACATATTCTGTTATAACTATACATTTCGATCTTTGACAGAGGTATGTAATACTCTAGTCTCTAGTTTCAGCTCGGTATGCAGCCAGCTTTTTAATTCACAGAAAAAACCTATTCCTCCATCAACGCTGTGGCAACATGGCAATAACATGATGAAATTATAATGCAGCATTGCTCTGAAAAATAAACAGAGAAAAAACACACTCCACCATTACACGAATGTTCACAGGCCATCAGACTGGAGTCCTCTCACAGCCTTATATGCTCTGACAGACTGCTGTATCACCCACCATCATTCTACCTGGAATGTGATTTATGGCATATGATTTGGAGCATACAATTAGGACCCGTAAATTTGCTTCGAAAACACTGAGTGCTTGTGTCTCTGCACTGTTTAGCGGCACACCGAGCCTCGGGCAGCGGATCTGAACACTCTGACGGCAGCAGCTCCCCCACAGAGACACTGGATAGCACACAACACACACCACAACGGCACAACGACCTCCTGCCTCGCCTATCAGAAGGATCAAGTCACAACAGCTCTGGGGAAGAGTCACACTTGGAGACTGAGGGAATGTCCACCATGGTGGATCAGCCAAGCAGGCAAGCGGAACTCACACATTTTTGATTTTGCAATCATGGGAAACCACTTACTCATACGTAACCATGTTGGGTTTTTATGATTTGAGTTTATATTGGTTGATGTTCCTTCATATTCCTTCACAAGGGACCAGTAAAGCTCTTTGTAAAAACTCCCACAGTTTATGTAAGCTACATTCTAGTGGTCTCTCCTGACCAGCAATGCCTCCTCCTCGGTTTTCCCAGACTCTCAGTACACCTTATACAACATTAGAGAGATAGATAGAGAGAGAGACAGAGAGAGAGAGAGAAAAGGAGAGCAAGAAGACAAAGTAAAAGGGATAGATCTAATCCGGTGCAGATAGCAGAGCTGAGCTGAAGCTTAGAAACACAGACACACAGGCTGGGGCCAAGTTGGATCGGGTGAATTTTAACTTGCCAGTTTGGCTAGCTCACAGCTTTGGACTGTGTTCAAGAGAAAAAAGACACACACACACGCACACACACACACACACACACACACACACACACACACACACACACACACACACACACACACACAAAGAACAATAGAAGATTAGAGATCCCTGAAATGTTTGAGCTTGCTGTCCGACGTAGTTAAACACCTGCTGGATTCAGTCCTGTGGCAGATGCTTACAGTTTCAGTGCATCTTTGTTTGGTGATTGAAGGATCGCCGGCATGTGACCCTTTCTTCTGATCAGAGCAGCTAAACAAATCATCCCTAAATGTCAGTTCTGGGTGTTCTGGCTCACAAGGAGCAGTTCTCTGTTAATAAGTCATATAACAGATGGAAAGTCATGAGAAGGCTTTGACACAGAAGTGAAATCAAATTAGCGAGGTTTAAAAGCTGCACAGGAAAAAGATTTCACTGTGAAAACACACCTCATCTGTCTTATAAGAATACATTTGTAAGATCAGGTGAGACGCGGCACACTGGCTGAATGATATTATATGAATGATATGTATGGACACTCGCCACCGATTGAAAGTGACCAAATGAAATCTTTTCTCTTTTTTCTGCAGGTGGTGCTCTTTTCTTTGTCCTTTCAGGCGTGGCTATTTCTGCTCATGCTAACTACACATTTCCTCTCATATTTATTACAAAGAAACCACTGTTGCAGCTGTTACTGGAAAAGTAAAAACACATCACTTCCTGTGAACCACAGGAGTTTTCCCAGGGAAGACTGTCCAGGCATGTTCAACAGAGCAAATGTAGAAGGTTTCATGCACAGGGATATAGGTTGAATCAGTTTTTCAGCTATAAAAACAAAACAAAAAAAGTTGTTATCGTGATACAAAAATACTGTAAAGTAGAGGGTCTTCTAGGCCAGATTGCATCATGTGCTGCAGAGGAATGTCTTGGGGGGCAGGGGCCATTAGCCTGGGCCTACCTGACCTCCACAGCTCTCTCCATTGGGGCAGATGGGCCTTCACCCCGTAATCCCACCACAACAGGGTGCAACAGGGACAGCTCAGGCAGCTCAGCCTATGTAAAGGCCAGAAACTCCCTGCAGGGATGGACTCCAATAAAATCTCTTTGTTCCCAAGTGAGCGCTACATCTCAGGTCCTCATCAATGCTCCGGTTTGGGGTTTCAGGAGAAACTAAATACCCCGTGGCTGCTTTCTCCTCGCACTCTTTGTTAGTGAGAGCGTGCAGATTTATTAGGCTTCTCAGAGAGCTCTGGGTTTATTAAAGCACAGCTGAGTGATAATCATTAAAGACTGAAGATATTTCAGTGATCACAGGCACAGAAAGACAAACACTGCAGTCACTGGGGATATTTACTTTTCACATCTTTTCCTCAGTTTATTGTCTTCATTATTATTATCATGGTTGTTATTTTGGTTCTTGTTTATTTTCTTGTGCTTGTGTTTGCCATATGAATTTCATTTATTTAGCACTCTAAGGGCTTTAGGGCCACAACTAGCGATAATTGTCATGATGAATTTATCTACCTATTTATCTCAATTAACTGTTCCAAAAAATGTTAGAAAATTGTGAAAATGCCCGTCCACAGCCCAAGCAAACATAATCACATTTGTTTTTCTCTTACTAACTGTTCCAAACCAATATTTAGTTTATTATAATAGATGACCAGAAAAAACAACAGCAAATGTTCACAGTTTTTATTTTTTATTTTTGCTTGAAATACTTAAAGGATTAATCAAATACCAAAATCGTGGGGTATCCATTTGCTGGAAACTGATAAATCAACTAATAATTTCATCTGTACTTGTGCTTTTTATACTCCTCCGTTCTCTCAGATCTGCAGAGCAGCTGTTGCTCTCCGTTCTCAGGGCACGGCTTCCGACAGAGGGTAGTAGGGCATTTGCCATAAGAGTTCCACAACTCTGGAATAATCTTCTACTGGAAATCCGACCAGCTAGCTCAGTGTCCTCTTTTAAAACTTTTCTAACAATTCAGATTTATAAAGGGGCTTTTAGTTAGACTTTTTTGTTGGTTTTCATTTATTTATTTATTTTCAGATTTTTTTTTATCTTATGTCTGTTTACAATTATTGGCTGCATCTTAATTTGTAATTGCACGGTATATTTTCTGTGAAGCACTTTGTAATGTTGTTTCTGAAAAGTGCTATATAAATAGGGTTCATTCTTTATCATTATTAGAAGTAAGTACATCAAGTACATTGAATTTGTTGAATAAAATGTCACGGAATACTTATATAGGAATATTTATATTTACTAAAAAGATCACATTTTGTAAAAACATTAAGCATTCAAGTGAATGATGAAAATAAGTCTTCAACAAAAAAAAAAAAAACAAGACTATGAATATTGTAGGCTATTTTCACCTTAACTCATGGTCATACAGTGAGAGAATAATATTTGCTGGATATATACATGAAATGTGTCAAAAACTGTAAAACAAGCCTCTGCTGTGTATTTTGACTTGCTATCAATCCCAGACAACAACACTGTTATTTCAACTTCCTGAGGTGCTGCACTGCTGTTAAAAATCAAATAATTCCTTTTTGTAATCACACACTATCATCACTCTACATGAGGCCGTGTGTGATTACAGAGAAATGTGACTTCTTAGTCTGAGAGGTAATTTTAAAGTAGTACTTTGTTTCTGTTGCTATGGAGATAAAAGATTAATGTTTATAGTCAAATACCAGGGGTATGGCCTTATCAGCTGCTTAGTTTGGGAGATAACATGCCGCGAACCTTCTAATTAGCACCTCTTCCTTTTGGAAGCACTTTGAAAACCTGAGAGGAATTTGATTTGACAGCATGAATTTTGATAATATTTGCTCTCATACTGCACACTATCCTGTAATAATCCTCTGGATGTCAAACCTCTAAATCAGCTGTGAAAGAAAATAGCTAGATATCCTCATCTAAATGATTACCACGGACACTTGTTTTGGAATGACGGCTCTCTATGCCCTATTATGACAGAAAGGACTAAATGCAGGCAAAATAGCCTTAGACACAGCCAAATGCCGTTTGTTAATGATTCTTCAGATGCATCTGTTTACATCGATTGGATACGTCAGCATGTGAGAGAGGAGAGAACAATGGCGAGAGTAAATATTTGATCCATCTTTCTTCTCCGCTGTGTCTAGCTGTCATTACAAATAGAGGGTGAGATGTAAAAGATTGCATGGCCCGAGAGTGTAATGACTCATAAACAGCTCGTGTGAGAAATGAAATATGGTTTTAATTGAAGTCTAAATGTTTATGACAGTATAGGAAACATCAAAGCCATGACTGAAACTCTGTATATAGCTGTGGCTGCTATCAGAGACGGCTAATAATGTTTATCCGAGTTGATGACCAAATTTTCATTGTTGCATTTTTCAAGCAAACAAACACATCTTTTTGAATGGCTGTCTGTCAGTAAGGAGTGTCTCAACATCCACTTCTCATTATTCAGGCCAGTTTCCATTCAAAGGAACACAATCAGAAAATCCAAGATGGCAGCAGACCCCAACTCACAGGCACAGAGAAACACATTAACTGAAAGCACCAGTCAGCAGTTTCAGGCCCTCTTTCACTAAAGGTTAACTGAGTAAACCAGAGAAAGGCATGCCTGCAAATCACAGATCAAAAGCAGTTGTACTAATCGGTGCATGGTTGAAGCTGGGGTGTGCAATTTTTTTTTATATTTTATGGCGTCATTTGGAAAAAATTCCATAATAACCTTTTAGCATATTATAATTCAAGTGGTCAGAGAGAAGGCTAGACCTCCTCTTGGGTCTGGGTTTTCAGGCTTTAAAAAATCTAACCTGTGACTGGGAAACTTTGGCCAATCACAGGTCATTTCAGAGAGAGGCCATTCCTATTGGCTGCTCTACAAATGCAGATGCACGTGTTTGTCCCTTCAGATGGTGAAATCTTGTAGAAATTCCTGAATTTACAATACCTCCTTTGCCCACAACAGCATATAATACAAAACACTCGTGTGAACTCGTCCCAGCTACACACGGAGAGTCCGGCTCATTATGTTAGATGTTATGGTGCTCATACTAACGATTGGCAAAGAGGCATGATGACAAACAGTGGGAATTAACAGTGCGTGGTGTACTAGCCGTGTAGCTTTCGCTCGCAGAAAGCACGTCCAAATTTCCTTTTCTGTGTTATTAGAGGTCGGTGTCACAGTCCAATGATATGGCACAAAAATCTGTTTCTTGCACCTCACCGCTGAAGCGGAGTGTTGCTGAGGCAATCGAAACGGAAGCCTGGGGTCTTGGTGAGGCTCATGCCGTGGAGCACGAGTCCTACGAAGCTTGAGGTTTCACAGGGCAATGGAATCCTTCTGCTGCCGCCCATCTTGTGTTTTTCGGTAGGGGGGGGGCTTAGTGGAGTGCGAGGTGAAAGGTTTCGCATGGCGCGTGTTCAAACTGCCTACCCCAGCTTTAAATCAAAATCTTCCAATCTTGGGATTTTTTTGTTTGATAATCCCTTCAATTGAAGCTCATTGCTCATGTGCCTCTGAGTTGTAATAATTTTTTGGATTTGCTGCTACTTTTTTTTTATGCAACCACAGTGAGAATGCATTTGAATTCATCACAGTCCTGTAACATCAAACATCATGTTTACAACACTGCTATCTAGCAGTTGGGGTTTAAAACACAAAAACTGATACAGTACTTTTTACAATTGATACAATATCACAAAACAAAATATCACAATACGATATTTTTCAATATTTTCTTACTCTGAGTTGAAGTTAATCGAAAGTTTGGTATTGATCAGCTGGACTGATCAGTACAGCAGGTTCTTTCACATCAGTGTCACAGCTCTGGCTGAGCTGGCTGTAAAACTGCTGAAATTATATAATTACAGTAATATATTATTAATATGTATATTGTAGTTGTACATATATACACGTACACACACATATACACAAAACTGAAACAATTAGATTAGTGATAGAATACGTGTCTTTCCCTGTTCCATATCATATTAGATTAAAATCTTTTTGTTTGTATGTGTTTGTTGTGTTGGTCAGACAAAAAAAGCTATTAGAAGATCAGTTTGGACTCAAGAACTTGGAAATAAGACATGAAAAAATAATGGATGCATTAATCAATCATGAGTCTGCTTAGCTGAAGCCCCACACAATATATTCACCAGAAAGATAAAATGGCATCTTGTTTATTGTGATCACATTGTATATTGTTGTCATCAAGTTAAGGATAACGATCATGTTTAAATTATACTTGGGATAACGCTGGCACCAATCTCTAAATTTATGTATTCATTTTGTTAAAGTAATAAATACTGCATTGTTTGTTACTTTGCCATGTTCCCAGCCTGGGTGAGGATGATATGATGGTGTACAAATTGTTCGGGTTTGAACAAAACACAAAGCTTTTAATGTTATCTGTGTTCTAAAACAGAGTTAACTCTGTCAAGGAAGACAGAGCTAGTCCAGTATATAAGATAATGGGCTGCAAATATTTTGCACAAATAATTGATTCAGAATGGGTGCTCAAGGTTTTACGCAGCAAACAAGGAAGACCAGATAGACATTTTTCCTACAATCTCAAGCCAGATTAGATAATGCTCCAGTTATAAAGCGGCTTTAGAGTTATGTGGAGTAATTCCATGTCTGAAGCAGGCCTGTAATTGGTGATGAAAGGGGCCTCTTTTTCTTCCGCAGTACTCTGTTTTTGAGGGCTTTTGTGCTCCACAACTTAATGGACAATTTTGTTAAAAAGAAATATAAAACTGTGAGTGCTGCAGCAGGGCAGTCTGGCATCACAACACTATATACGTTATATCCAAAGACCCTATCAGACTTTTCACCGAGGACGTACAGAGAGACAAAACAGCCACATGTGTGACGTCAAGATTATTTCACAACACATATGTAAGATATAAATACAGCTGACAGCTTATAGTTCTATACTCTGTCCTTGGCTGACACCTTCTCCCTCACACACACACACACACACATACATACATACTGACACTACAGATGTGATTCAAGCATCCTCTTTACGTATGCATTTGTTGCTGTGTTGCTTCTGGCATCTACCGAGGTTTTATGTTCCCAGAAGTGTGGAGTTATTTCCATGAGCATGTGGGGAACCAAACAACCACAGTTGCTTGGTTCCCCACATGCTCCCCCACACAGGTTCCCCCCATAGTGCTCAGATTACTGTCACTAATAACCTCTTAATTTATTACTTGTTTTAATATTACAGGGGTAAAAGTGGCATGAAAGAAACAATGTGTGCTATAAACTGCCAGCATTATTTATCTGAATATACGTGCTTTCTGATGATTCCAGCTCATAATCAAAAGCGGACCATATGTATAAGGAATTATGCTACACAGTTCAAAATTGTCTAAATTCTAAATATGATTTAAAAAAAACTTGCATGTTGTATTTTTTGTTAGAATATTTTTACTTTCCCATGCATATAAAATGTCATTAATTGTAACCAGCCACTGTTTCGATCAACCAACCAGCCTACCTCCGGCTGCACCTGGTGCATTACTGATTAATCGACTTCTAGCTTTGCGCGTGCGCATGGCAAATGCATTTCTACACTTTTTTTGGCAGACCAGCGGCAGGAAGGCTGCTTCATGTACAGCTATTTATTTATTTAATAGCAGCGGTGTTTTATTCTGAATGAGAGGCGCATGAGCGTTATTCTGCTATTTTAAGAAAGCTAAATATAGCTCATGTAAAGCCAGGAACAAATACTATTTCTGTTTCTCTCTCCCCTCTGCTAAACTCTGATGCTTCAGCCTAAATAGCATCTCTGGTAAGTGAGCAAGCTAGCTTGTTGACTTTGGACTGAATTGTGTAACTGAATTAACTTTGAGTTAAATTGAATTTAAACTTCAGTTCAATTGCACGTTGCATCTTAAACGGGGCTGATAATTAAATAAAACGCAACAGGCACTGCTGTTTTACTTCACGGATGAGATATGGGTTTTCTGTAACAGTGAACCCTGAGATAATATATGATATCACGGTATAGAGATGCGCGCGACACAGAGCAGAGCGCGCTCTACAAACAGGGCGGCAGTAAGCACGCGCGCTTCCATGGCGCCTCACTTAACAGCTCACCTGTTTTACTATATAATTATAATTCTCCTGTTCTCCTGTAACAAAATACAATATCACAATACATTTTATGTGATTGTATTCATATACTATTACTGTATTTATATTATATAAAAGTGTCCCAGTATGTCATGGCTTAATGGGAGATGTTAATGTTATTAGTAACACCTGTGCGTTTCCTACTGCGACAAATCAGAATTTCTACAGTGAAAAAGGACTATTAAAAGTACACAATAGAAAATAGCCCATTATAAGCACAAGTCCTGCATTTAAATTGTTTGTATTATGAACAAAAGTACTCATTATACAGTTGAATGATCCCTTTCATTGTCATATTTTTATATGTAATATATTGTTGGATTATCATTACTGATTCATTAACATGTAGCAGCATTTTAGTTTTTATTTTGTTAATTTTAACAACTTTTGTGTAGTTATATACTATTATATAACATTGGATAATCTATAAGAATGCATTGTATTCATCCTCATATGGTTTATATGTAAAATCCTAATTTTAACTAACTAGTAACTAGTAACTATAATTTAGTGAGGGAAAAAAGTAAAAGTATTTCCCTCCTCATAGTAACTGTAGTAGTAACATAATTAGCAAAAGCAACAACCTTATTATCAGTATTCTATAATATTTCATCCTAACTCATTTTCTATTGGGCATTTAATAACCACCTGTTTTATGTCAGCTTCCGAATGTTTTAAAGTCAAGACGCTGGAGCTAATTGTGTTATTATTTAGACCGTTGTCATTTCAATAACATTTAAATGGTGCTTGTTAATTTTATTTACTTACTAATTTACTGCATTGCATGTAACTTTACAGAGCTTTAACCAAAAGCACCTGCCATTTTGCAAGGTTTTTATTTAATTCTTGGTAAAACAAAAGCAGGGGAAAAAATGTCGTTCATCAGGTAATAATTTAGATTTTAAAAGTAATGTTTCCCACTGGCTGGCTGGCAGGCAGGCAGCAGGCAGGCAGACTGCAGCCGGGGGGATTAGAGCCTCTGTCAGCAAGAGAAAGGGCAGAGGGGCGCACAGGAAATGATCATGGCCCCATGGAGGCAAGTCAGAGGCCAGTGCTGCCAGTCCAGCTGCAACCCGAGGGAAACAAGGAAAATGCAAGGTCAGTAGAGCATTCAGAGAAAGAGAGAGAGGCTGAGCACAAAGAGCCACAAGAGAAAGACTCAGAGAGGGGAACACGTGGAAAGAGGAAAGAAGTTAAAGAAAGAAAAACACCAATGTAAAAACACAAATCCCTCTGAAACAGACAATGGCCCAGAGACTAATGCTAAGTGTTTACACTGAAAGCTATCAGGAATTTGATTTGTTAAATAACCTTGTCCTCCTGGCTGTACGGGGTCGGCCAGGGGAGATCGGTGCATAGGTGCTCATAAATCATATGGCTGCTCAGACACATTGCTCAGGCATGTGGACAAGGAGGAAGTACGCTAGTTTGATTCCCCGGCACGTCAGTCTTTGTTGAACCAAGGTGTTTTCTGACTCATTGAGCTTTTATTAGCAGCAGCCACAGTTCTGAAGGTGGTAATTGATTCTGGCAGAAGAGCTATGGCTCACAGTTAGACCAACATCTAAATATAAACAAGTGGAGTCCAGCTAATGTGGAATTTCTTTATTACCTGATATGGCCATTAAAGGGATCAGTGCCAGTGCAATCACAGAAAATCAAGAGACAGACTCCAGGTCTGTCATTTTCCAGTTTTGACTCTCCCATATGAACATGTCCGCCACATCACATGGGAAGAGCAGGCAGAATTGGAAACAGCCGCAAGCAAACTGACTATCATCTATCAAAACAAAGGCAGAAAACAAACAAACAAAGATGCAGTTTGAGACTCCAGAAGTGCAGACATAAAATAGTTCCTCCCTGCTAGGGCCAGAAGTGATTAAAGGAAAAATCCAGACAGGGTCTTTCATGTGGGGACCATCTCATGTGCCCGTCTCAGCTTCAAGACCAAAAACATCTCCCTCCTCTGGCTGGCAAAGATGCAGACAGATAATTCCTTCCGCTACACCCTCCAACCAACAGTTAAGCTCTGGACTAAAAGTGTCATCCCAAATAATTAGTTTCTCTTGTCCCAGTGCTGCCACAACTAAAATACCTCAGTAACCCTGGTCTTGTTTGGCAAAGGGAGGGACGAATCTGAGAGCAATTGAGGTCTTGGCACTTTACAGAATTACGGCCCAGAGAAGATTTCCGACCCTCTTCTTCTCGGAATCTATTTACCTTCGGCAGAAATCACTGACTTGCAGTTAAGGAAGAATGATTTCCTTTGCCAAGTTTTCAGGCGCAGATGTTTGAATCTAATTTTACAAATTGTAACAAATACATACTGACAGAGCAAGACCTGAAAGAGTGAAGGAGCAGAATTCTGAATGAATAAAAACTTTACTGACTATGTTGAGATTGAGAGGGACAAGAGCTGAGACAGAGTATGCATGAGTGGAGGGCAGGATTTCTAGCCCTTCTCAGGCAGTCCAAATGATCTTCAGTCCTCCATTTGTCCTCTGTTAATCAGCCTCTATTAAAGCTGTTTAAGTGGCATCTGCGCTCTGACCTTCACCTCGATAGAAACCAGCCGATTGAAAGTGTGTGCACATGTGTGTGTGACAGAACTCGGAATACACCTGCACAATACAAACTTTTAACTATTTCCATTGTTTCTAACACCTCTCGTGCCAACATGCACCCAGAATTCCACCAAGGTTAAGAATATAAATATATTGATTAAAAGTGTGGCTAAGTCATTTTGATAGACCAAAGGCGTATCTGTGAAATATTGCATGGATGAATGATTTAGAGATTCATTCCATAGTCCTCATCAAAGCCTCCTCAAGTACTCCAGCCAAAATAGAGCCGGACACACAGCTGTACCTCGTTGAGGGGCTTGGTTGATTTAATCTGTGCTAAACATGATCTAATTTAAAGCTAATATGGCCCTTGTGTGGTCGAAGTGCAGCACGACTTCAGACAATCAAACTGATAAGAAGAAGTGACCTCTGTTGAAAAGGAAAACATTCTGGGGGCCCTGAAAGGCCCCTAAGGGCAGAGTCCTCCTTTCCGTTACTTATGATAGCCTGGCACTCCATGTTATCTGCTTCTTCAGACCTGTTTGTCTGCTTGTTTCTGAGGTTTGGTTACTCGTTACTTTATAACAAGGATAAAATGTGTCCTTCCCCCCTAATCAAGTTCAGTAAAAACTGTATGCAAATATAGACGGCCTCCCAGTGAGCACACAGCTCAAAGTGGCACCTCCAAGCCAGAGACAGATGATTGGTGGGACGCCCCTGGCCCTGTGTCCACCTGTCACAGCCAGTGATTGTTGAGCAGCAGTAATTGTTCCACATTGGCATGAAAGCCCACAGGAAATCCCTCCAACAAAACGCCCGTCAGGCTGGAATGTTGGCACCGCGCTGGTACTCGGATCTCTCGGCCCGGGGCAGCACCGGCCGAGCTTGAGGGCCATGTGACGCAGTGAGGAATGCTGGAGGCCGACACTGGGTCGGAGGGGGGAGATGGAGGGTCGTGGTTGTTGGAGGACAGTGGTGGGGAACCACTGAAGTAAGCGCAGGATTGGTGCGGGGGGGGTGGTTTGGGGCCAGCAGCCGAAGCTGGAGTGCTAATCCCCAGTTGGCAGGCTGAGGAGAAGTGTGAGGGCCTCTGTGCTGAAGAGGCCGTCAGTCACTCTGAAGTGCTCTGTGTCCTTTCTGTCAAAGGCACTGAGAGTAAGGGGTGTTCCGCCTTGACTCTGGGTAGAGGTACATAAGAAGAACACTGATGGACAGGTTAGGATCTCGTTTCATTTCAGATGAGTGCAATAAAATAAAATTCCCTTAAAGGGGAAAATTGGCAGTTTGTTTTTATGTGATGTGAAAAGCGTCAAGCTCATATAATTGATAATTAGCTTTATGCTTTGCTTTTCTTACTAACTGACTAATTACACTTCTGTGATACAGATTTTTTTCATTTTCTATGGCACTTTCCATATTTTTTGCTAAGCACCCGTGTCCTTGAAGTAATTCTGTGCATCTTTTTACTGAAATAAAAGTAAAGGAAATAAGGTAATTTATAGTCATTTATACATATTCATCTAACGTTTTTAGAAGTATATTTACCTCATACTGTTTCATAAAAAAACAAAGCCTACATAGTTGCTGGAATAATTTACATTTATAAATTCAGCTTATCTTGAAAAATACAACTGCTGATTCCAATGTGTTTGTCATGACATAAAAAGCTGTCATCAAAGATGTTTTTTGACAAGCTAAGTGTCTGCCATTGGCATCTACGATCGCTGCTGCTGAACCAGCACAGCTGTGAATTGTGGTGCTCTGTGGAACGCAGATTGTGATGCAAATTCTTCAGGGAACAGATTCGTGTAGGAATGCACTGTGATCCAAGCTCCCAGGCAATAGTCTGGTTCCACTGCAGAGGAGAGAGAGAGAGAGAGAGAGAGAGAGAGAGAGAGAGAGAGAGAAAGAGGGACGGAGGACTGGAAAACAAGAGGAAACAATCTGTCATACGTCTTCGACTCAATTTGCCAAACTTAAACGGTCTAATGGGAGGGGTGGAGGGACTGTAATAATAAACACAACACACAACAAAACTGTACACCATTTATGACAAGCTGGACAATCACATACATAGACCTCAACTGAGAGACTTGAGACAGCGTTGATCAGCTATCTCAGAACCATTCTACACAGCAGATGGTTATTGTATTGTCTTTGTTTGTTCCTAAGACTTTGGTGGTGACAGGGAGAGAAAAGGCTTCCTTAATCATTTACTTGGCATTGGATAAACATTAAATTCGACTCCAATGCTGCACCGTGCTGATTGGCCTGTTGTGGAAATTGAATTCTGTTCGATGTTATTGTCATTCTACTGTGAAACAGTGTGGGGGTCACACTGCTCTCTAAACAACAGCAGCAAGAAGCAAGGAAGGACAATACAAAACACTACAATGGATTTTTTTTAACAGCTTAGTGATTACATAATAAAACAAAGTTATAGCTTAGATATGATATATAGATTTACATCTTACTGACATGCATGTCTAACAGTGAGATGTCTACCTATATGTTTATTGACATCTACACAGTACAGTGCACAGTATATTTTACACCAAAACAATACGAATTCTGTTGTTGGTCTCAGAATTAGCTGCATAAGTTATTTTGTTGGTTAACGGGCAAGCTCAGGTCACTCACACACACTCACAAATGCGCACGCACAGCTTCATAATACAAACATGAACCCGACAAACAAGACCACTCCTGTCAGTCTACAGCTGCGCCCCTCCACAAAGTCACACAAGGCCCTGAAAGGACAAATGTTTGTTTCCCTCTGCAGAATTAATGAGGGCATCAGTTCCTGCCACCTCCGCTCTCTTGCACCGACAGACTGCGCCCAGCTCCCGCTCTGCCTGGGATCGAAAGCGAGAAGTAAATATTAGGACTTGACTATTTAGAAAGACTTGGAAATGTGCAGCCCACAGCAGGGCCATGAGAGGGGCAGCAGGAGAAATGAGGAGTGAGTGGGTCCACTGGCAGAACATCTGAAATCTGCTCCCCAGCAGGATGTGACAGAGATGTGCGCTAATTGCTTTAACCCTTCACACTTACTTGCTCCTTGTTATTGGCCTCCAGCTATTCCCTCTTCAAATACAGATTCATCTCCCCTCACCTACATACACACTACATTAGTTTCATTTTAATAAGAGTGTAACTGGGCAACTCTGAGAGCAGACCAGTGGAAAAAAAATGTTTGGTAAGCAGCCAGCTCAGACATTTAGTTAGTCTTAAAATAATTTGCAGTTTTGTTGTTTTTTTAGTGCAACCGTACAGGACAAATCTCCAGTTGCAGAGTAGCTTACTGAGTGTGTGAATTAGGATAGCCTGCACGTGAACTCATTCTCTGAAAAAAAAAAGGAACTAAATCATCTCTGCTAATAAGAGCATATCATGTAAGAAAAGCCATGTTTAGACCTGGCTAGCTTCTTGTATCCAGATAACAGTATTCACATTATCTCAGAGATTAGCATGCAGCTCTTCAACATATGTCTGTCCCCACCAAGAAAATATGGACCTCACCTCCACAATGTTGCTTAATTACTGGTTTAAAGTAAATCACTGGACTCCATGTTTTTGTCGACCAGGAATGTTATTGTGCATTTTCTCTTTCCTTTCTTGTAAAAGTCCACTGTTGTCTATTGATATGGACTTTAGTCACGCTTTTGATTCAGTGTTTTGGCAGCATATCCCTACTCAGACAGATGACATATGTGTGTCTAATTTGGCCAGGAAATATTTTATGCATTCACATCACACTAACAATGTAGTGTCCGTGACCACCTCCATGTGCGGTTTGTGTGATCAGATTCTCAATGCATCTTGAATGTGTTTACACCTGTATTTTTAGCTGGGTGGTTGTCACTGAAGCACCAGAAACAGACTTTCATGCAAGATCTGAACAGGCCCACCCAAACGGTCATAAAGCTATTTGTACACTTTTTAAGAAGAGCATTTCCAGGAGACTGTACGACCACACACTGATCATATGTGCTTTGGGAGAGGGGATTTGGATGAAGCAGGTTTGTAGGGAGAAGCAGGGTGTATCTGCGAGTGGAGGAGCTAAGACTGAATGTAGCAATAGTGACTGCTCCCCTCTTGGCTCCATCAGCGTGTAGATTTAACAGCCCAGCTGAGGGTTGAATCCATTCCAGCTCTAATAGAGGCCAGTAAATCAGGCTGGCGTCAGGCTGCAGGTATAATATAGTGGACCTGTGGCCTAGAGGCTGAGGTCTCTGGGTCAGAGACAGCACAGCGGATGGGTGTCTGCACCATCATCCCTCTTCAGAGCTCCACCGAAAGCTCCAAAAGCCAAAGAAGAAGTCAAATGTAGTTTCACTAGACACTCTCCTTCTGTGAAAAAAAGAACACACACAGAAACTTTCCCCTGAAAATTGGTAAAATACTGGTAATTACAAAGAGTTACAAATGACCTTTAAAAATACATACAAGTAAATAAATTTTCATTTCCTTGTTTTTCAATCCAGCTTTTGTTGCTAAATTGTAGGACAATTCTGGTTATTACAACTTTGATCACAGGGGACTCAACAAGATCTTGCATAGTGTTTTATGACCCGCTAGAATAGATCTGACCAATCTACCTGGTGAGGGAAATGTTATCACAACAGATACACATGTTAAGGTGAAGTGTAACTAAGTACATGTACACTTTATTTATATGAATTCAAAAATAATTTCCAGTTAATAAAAATGTATAGTTCTACTCCACTACATTTGTCTGACAAGCTTTAGTTACTTTACAGTTTACAATTTTTCATACCCTTCCTGTCCAATGAAAATCATGTATCTTCAAATGTGTTTATTTAGAAAATTTGTGATAAATTGAAGGATCAAGTGTTCCTTTATGGGTTGAGAAAAGGATCCTACTTCTTAAGCTAGTTGGAAAATGCATTGTCACAAAGCTAAAACCAGGGCTGTTTTTCTGAGCTCATGAAAAATTGATTCTTTAGAGATACGTGGTTCTCGCAGGACAGAAATGCTACGAACATGATGGTTTTATCGAATATGATGCATTGCTGCAGATTAAACTACCCAACAGAATATAAAGTAATTGAGTAAAATGACAAAAGTAAATGAGCTCAACCTTTAACAACTACAGCAGTAAAAAGCAACATACACAATTATGAAGCAATTAGTGTTTTACCAGTAGGAACAGGGTAAACATTCCTGTACAATTAATACTTTTACTTTTCATACTTTAAGTACATTTTATTGATAACACTTTAACTTGAGTAAGGTTCTGAATTCAGGACTTTTACAGTACACACTGTACAGTGTATTGATACTTTTACTTAGGTAAAGTATCTGAATACTTGTACCACTTGTAACAACTTGTAACAACTTGACAAAAAACTGAGTAAATACAAATACATTTTAAGTAAACTTAACAAGTGGATAGAAAATAAACCCTGAAACTATTAGTTACATTAATCAGTTTCCTAGATTTTTTAAAAGTAAGATTAACATATCAGATTTTACAGTAAAAATGTACTAGAAAAACAATATATATATATGTTGTAATAATTTGATAATATTATAAAATTTAGATACATTAATTTAACCTTTTCATTTTAAGCATTACAAGTTTTAAATAGTGTATCGCTCTTTTTGTTCCTTTAAGGGAATTATGTAGGGTGGGAAACAATGAATGCTTTTTTGACAACATCATTTTTGACAACAAAATAGAAACTGCTCTACATCAGCACTAAATATCAGCCAAGATATGTCTTTGCTGATTTGGCCTTTCAAAATTGGTGGAGCCCCAAATATCTTAGCACCTGTTTCAGTAGCAGGCTATTGATGATTGATGGTGGCACATAGTTTCCAGTTGGGTATTCTTAAATCGAAATGACTTTTTTCCCATGGGGTGTGTCACCAATCAGACAATTCACAAATCAAATCGCTGCTGCAAACAGTGCTAATCACACATAATGGCTTTGCTGGCTGCCCGTCCCACTCAGCCTTTTTGCCAAATAAATGGTATTACCTCATTCAGGCTGAGAAACGTGGAACCAATTAAAGAGAGGGGGTAATCTGGCTACCATTCAAAATTACCCTATGTTAAAAATGGAGAGAGATTGAAACAAGTATGCGCGTGTATAAAGTTGCTTCCCTCCACATCCGCTGCTTTTTCTTCCTATAAAAAATGATTCTTTTAAATAAGAGCTTTAGTTGAAAGTTTTGCGAGGGCAAAAGATTGATTTACTGTGATGCGCTTGAGTTGCAGCAAGAGAAGAAATGTCAGAATTTTATGCCTCAGCCATTCATTTGGACAACTTGAGAGAAAAGCGGCATTTAACCAGATCTGGGGGGATTTGAGCCGTGCACTGAGCTCATATGGTCTATCTGCATTAAGCCAAAGCTGTGTGTATTTTTCAGCCACTCAACAACTGTGGCTGTCAAAGGAAGTGGAGGAGCAATTTTAGGCCTGAGCTTGTCCTCGTGTTCCAGTGTTCAACCTGAGTTGTCTGGGTTAACAAAATACTGAAACAAAGCTCCACAGAGATCAGCAGCCTGTTGAATTGACTGGCGCAAAAGAATTATTCTTACAATACAACCTTTGGGCCACAGTCACAATGAGAGTTGAATATTTGTCAGAAATAAACAGGACCCACATCTGTTCTCAATATATCAATATATATGACAAACAAATGAAAAAGTCCTTTTCCAACAATATCCACTTGTGCATTTATCTTATAAAACTGGACACTGAAACAAAGGAATGCATGAGCTGCACTGCGCTTCAAAAGAACATCCACAAATCAATAGTTATACCAAATGTTTCCAGATTTTTGTCTTATTTAACAATGAACTCATAAAATCTGTTCCTCAGTTCATAGACATATTAAAACTAGAATAAATCAATTAACAATAAACATGTGTGACACATAAGAAGATACTGTACGTCTGGCAAATGCATCTAAAAAAAACAAAAGATGTAATTGACTTCATCAATTAACAGATGGAAAAGTAATGTATGTATTATTGATTATACTAATACTACTGATGTCTTAACATCACCTCTTGGTTCTTATGTTTTCTTTTATATCCTGCCATTTTTTCATATCTGTCATTAGCCACATTCCTTTAATGTGTTTGCATGACAGCTGACTGTTAGATAGGGATGTTACCAAGGAAAGAAATACTTGATGCAGGGTGATGAAATGCAAAGGCAATTGGCCTGACTGCTGCTTTGACTGATCTGTGGTCGGTGTGGGGGGCCGGGCTGCTTCATTTATCAGATCATCATGGCTGATCTTAATGCCTCTGGCTAGGTGTGTGTTTTTCCTCATTGGTCTTCTAACTCTGGTCTTAAACAGCGGCAGGTTTCATGTCAGAAGTGGCTAAAACAGTCTCTGTCAGATATGGCTGACTTCTCAGAACACACACACATCAGTTGAAAACTCTCTGTGACTGAAGTCATCTTTACATTTGTGACCCTGAGATCTCTCCTTGAATTATATGCTGAGGTTTACATAGTTTAACTCAGCCAGACACTGGGTAAACATGGCGGTGTTTCAGTGATCTTCATGTGAATAAAGCCGTGCCGCTACCCTCTTTAACCCCTCTCAGTAATGTTAGTTAGTTAGCTGTTTTTTTCTCTGGGTTTGTTGACTCCTCGACTGAGGGCGCAGCCCGCTCTGTCGGCCCCCCGGCCAGATTTACTGTGATTACACGGATCAGTGTTTACTTTTCCCAGCGTACTTAGCCCGCTGTTTCTTTTATTCATATTAATTCAGTCTCGCTCTTTCTCTCCCCACGGTTCTTTTCATCCATCCTTCCTCTGATAGCTTATACTGAGGGGGGTCCAGATAGGCTCTGATTCACTGCATGTTGAGACTACGGAAGTATTAATTTATCGGTTTAATGTCGAGTTTAGTCTGAAGATGAACAAATTTGTTTTTACCCCAAACAACGTAGCATGTGGTTTAACTTCATTTACTTTTATGGAGGGTGTATAACTCAAAAACTGAAAATAAGTTTCTTTGATTCAGTTTCACAGAGTTTTAAAACACTTCAGAAAAAAATGTGATAGAAATATTTTAATGTAAATAGGTACACTGAAGGAATCATTAAAATCTTGGTGTTAGAGTTTAGCACTAAAATATGAGTTAGATTTACGTGCCTATATATGGCCAAGCTGTTCACTGACCCTCATTACATGCATACTATATTGATTTGTGTGCTGTATTAAATTACAGGCTTATTTCGATTACTTTGAGAAATTCACCGTGGCTCATAACTGAAAAACTAAAATATGCACTATAGCTCAGCTTCTGTCTGTCATGTCTGACCATAGTGGTTGTAAAAATGAAAAGGTTATACTATTTAAACTGTAATATAGGTTTCATGTTTATTATTTGTATCCCTGCTTTCACAGGGGTTAGTCTTACTCAAATGAAAAAAAAATATTTACAGTAAATATAAGTGATTTGCCAATTGTTTATTGTTGTTGCTACTAATACTGCTGTTCCAGGGTCCGTTTTCTGTATTATATCATCAGAAAAAGTAGTAGAATGATTTCAAATAAAGGTAAAGTGTGGCTTGGTTCGATTGTTTTGTTTCTAAACGTAACACAAAACAAATCGCAGAAAACGCATACAAGATAATAAAATTGAAGGGCGACACAGGATAAAAGCATTAAAGGTTTTATTTCCACAATGAAATCTTTATTTGTATTCACAGAGAGCCAACTTTGGCCAAATTAGTTTCCGACTAAACACCTTAAACTTCTGTGTCACTATCTGCTCCTCAGCCATCCGCTGGTTTATCTGGAAAGGTGCATGCTTTGTATGATTTGCTATCTCCCAGCAACATGCCTGAGGACACACACACACACACACACACACACAAAACACACAAACAAAAAATGGCCTTTAACAGCACATACTGCTGGGTTCCTATTTAAAGGCTGGAGGCTGGAGGGTGGGGGTGGGGTCCACAAAAGTCCATTTACAGTACGGGTCAGTACATCTGAAAGCCTTTACCACTCCAGCCAAATTCTTTGTCTCTCTCATTCACAGCTAGTTATCTAGACCGCAGGCTTCACAAAGGCAATTGGTACTATATTGTCCAGGCTGACATTAACCCCTGATATTTTCACTGCTCTCCATTAAAGTCCTCTTTTCCTTCTCTATTACCAGGCGATTCCCACCGAGCAAGGGGGTCACACCAACCATGGAGAGATACTTAGATACTTTGTGACAAAGACAGAAAGAAAGAAAAGAACCAGAAACTGTAGCGGCGATTAGTTCCGTTTTTTTGTCGTCTTTACTTTTGTTTTGTTTTCCTCTTGGACACAAAGGTCTTTAACGGCCCGGATGAGGGCCGCACTTAAGCTGCTTTTCACCTGATCCCCGCCAAAATGGCAACCCATTCAAGTCCCATTTTCCACACAGTCAGTCTTCCGTTCCACCACAGTTTGTGTTGACAGACAAATGGAAGAATGTGGAGCAAATTAATGTTAACAACAGGTTCATATTGTTAGCACTTTCAGGCCTTGCATGAAATGTTGTTTTATTGTCCAAGGAGAGATATTTCAGAAGGGTTAGACTGAGGTCAGCTGAATAGTTGCACGTCTTAATGATAACAATGGTTGTTCAGTGGGTCAGCATTTCCAGACTAAACCAGGTCTGACTTCAGGCCCTATCTAATCTTAAGAGACCCGATGAAACTATTCCATGGTATTGGAGTGTGACAATGAACTATACACTTGGTTTTAACATTTACATGAACACAGTTTTGTAAATGAAGTAAATTAGAGGTATTAAAGGTATCTCTCAAAAGTAATGTTGAGACATATCAGGGGTCTTAGCACGGTACTTTACAGGGTCAAGAGTTCAGCTGATTGCCTCATTGTCAGCACTTTTTCAAAGGTGCTTCAACCATTCCAGAGAGTATTAGACAAGAAAATTAATACATTTAAAAAATGTTTTTTTGTGGCATATTTACCAAATGTGTTAAGAGGAACATCGAAGCACCTTGGATATACTCAGGCACACAAACATGATTTTGGTTTCATTAGCAATTTTTCACCCACTGGTATTCCTCTGACTATGGCTAAGCCACCTGTACTTGAGGACAGTGTACAAGTCCTCCGTCAGCATGTGAGGCTTCACATTTCTGTTGCAGTGAACCCAGTGACAGACAGCAGTGGGTGGACTCACACATACACACAGCCTATTCTCTCCAACTACCAGGCTGAGGAATGCCAGTGACTGAATAGTCCTTGAGGCAGTCGACTGACAGGCCTGTGTGCAGACAGAGCAGACCCCCGCTCACCTGCACGCAGCAGATCTTCCATGCCCCCAAACCAAAAGGATACAGTGCACTGCGTCCGTCCACACTGCCTGTTTCTGCTTTTACACTTTTAGACTGATCCAGTCTTTATATATATATATGTAAGACTTCTTAGAGTTCATTGTTCAGTGACTCCCCTCAGTTGTACCATGTACCTTTGGCTCTATGTGGGAACATTAGAGGTTTGTGTATCCTGGGTCTTGGCTTTGGATCAGGAGTCACATTTCTTCTCATGACCTGAGATGTACCTAATCAACTCTTCTTATGTTGGTATCCAAAAATAAAATGAAATGGACAGCTGTGAAACGAGTCCAGCATCATGAAATGGCCACTATCATCTTAATGACTGGTGATAATATCCCCCTCAGCCTTGTTTTTCCAGAGTATGTGGAGCTGTTTTGGCAGATTCTGTGTGCGTCCACAGGCTAGGGTCAAGAGGTGTTACAGCTTCAGTGAGTGTGCAGCTTGTGCAGGCTGGTGCTGTGGTGTATCATGTGAGCTCACAGCATGGGCCCTATATCTTCCACAGCTATTTCCGTCAGTGTAAAATCATGAGAACCACTTTAACCAACACAAGGCTGGCCAGAGGGTCATATCTTGGCTCGACGCAGCACCAAGTATGTTCCCTTTGACAGGCCAATAGTCTGGCTACATATCATCAAACTTCAAACTATCAACCTTTCTGTCTTTTTTTTATTTGATATTTGTCCATTGGAGCTCTCACTCTCAGACAGATGAGTGTTTGAGTGTTAAAGCCGTGATAGGAGTGACAAAAATCCCTTTGTAATGGCCTTTGTGAGGAGGTGGAATGTCCAAACAAACACTTTCCCAGGGTTTGGGTAATTCAGAGAGCAATCCCAATAGGCTGTCAGGTTGAACCCTGCAACTCATTACTGACTGCTGAGCTGATTTACAATCACACTGTGCTATAAGTTGTGGTAAACTGTTATTTTATAACACTTGGATTTGCAGTGAATTACAGTAAATGTTGCTAGTTTAAAAATAATTAGGCTTGGAGGTTATGAGTTTGTCTTTGCCAATATTTTGTAAAATGAGCTACACAGTGTATCATTAGAAGTGCAGTTCATAGAGAAAGACATGCAATTTTCATGTAAAGATGATGGTGAAGATCATTTAATTATTTTATAAATACTTCTTTCTTTATTTCAGTATACAAAATAACAGTATGTACATCCACACAAAAGTGGTTTACAAAATCCATGAGTTCAGCTCATTAAAAATAGCTCATGAAAAATAGAATATATTTTGAACTGCATATCAGACATAAAGGAGATAATGCACCAATTTACAAAGTCCTTAATGCTCTTCTCTCAATCCACAGGGATGCAGGATATGTCAAGATCCACACAGGACATGTTAGTGAGAGTCAAAACGTCATCCACAAAAATGTTCCATGGTTGAAAAGTACTTGAAATTCCCTTTGTGTTCCCTTCTCCTCTATTGTCCATCACCGCAGAGGAAAAACAGTACCTAGAAAAGTACCACATGGATCCATCAGAACCATTCGATTTCCATGGAATGAAGCCAACCGTATGTCTCTGTCCCTCTCCTCCAGCATAAAATCCAATATTATTTCTTTTTTACTAGAGATATAATAAAATAGACTTTCAGTATCCCTGTTAGGGGGATTTATAATCATTAACAAGAAAAAGGAAACACCCAGGAGGACGGCGGTCTTCACGTAAACCGGCGCTGTCGCCACACTCTCCACATCCATGTTTCTGAAGCGAAAAAGCTGAGAAGCCCAATTGGCAGTGTGGAGATTTGATACAAAAATGATACTGACACAAGAATAGACCATTTTCTCCTTGAGATACACATGCTAAAGCTTAAGACAAAAGTAAGCCTTCTTGGTACTGTAGTGCTTTGGTTAATCTGTAGCCTCGGATGGCTGGGTACGAGTAGAGGACTGCTGGTGGGGACTGCCGTCGTCGGCACAGACTCATTTACAGACGTATCTCTCCACAATCCGCTCACACTTCTTGCAGGTTACGTAGCAGCACCAGTGGTACTTGCAGTGGCAGCGCTCCACTAGCTTCTCTGTGTACGGGTTGTAGCCACGGCCGCAGCACATCAGGTCACAGCTGTCACTGCCGAGGGAGGTTTTGTTGCACTGCCTGAAATAAGCATAGACAAAAAAAAGAAAATATTAAATGAGTATTTTATTTTGTGTTGCAAATGAATATATATTTGCTTCAACAAGTACAGGGAGGCAACGTTTGGACTGAACAGCCAGCAATGAAAGGAGTCTTGTTTCCTGCCTTAGACATTAGACAAGGTTACAGCTTCATTCTTAAATATTTTGTACAATCTCACGGCCAGGGAAGAGCCCACAATAGTCCTTTAAAAGTGCCTGACCGACCGTTGTGACTTAACCTTTTGTGCAGTCTTTCTTCCAAACTTTTTTTTCCCTTTCATTTTCTTTTTGTTTTGTCGTCTTTAGGCAGTGGATGCTCAGCCTCTCATTTCAGAAGCCTAAGGCGTCTTGAATGAGCAGAGAATAGCCCTGCCGTAAATCACACTGAATACACAGGGCTGCCCTCCCTTTCTTTGGCTTGCCCTCCCCACATAATTGCATTGTTTTATGATGGCAGAGTGTTAATGACCAGCATGGTGAGGGACACACTGGGCTGATGGCTGCTGTGGGAGTGAAGGAGGAGGAGGAGGAGGAGGAGGAGGGACAAGACTCATTGAGAGTGTAAGACAGGTTTATTACATTGGTGGGAGCTGGGAAACAGACAGAAATCCCCACTTAGTTATGTTTTGTCAGGAGCAAGATCTCATTATATTATTGGTGTCCTGTACATTCTGTAGTTCACATCTGCTGGTTTTAGCAGAAGCACAATAATGTAATTTAAGACTAAAGCACGAGCTTCATTAGCGTGCCTCAACCCAGGGCCATGACACATTTTGGCATCAGTGATCACATTAATCCATTAGGAACTGCTGCTAAAATTGACTTTCCCTGTCCCAGATTATCTTGTTGGTCCAAAACACTGACTTTAGAAAGGGTTTCTACTGCTGTAAGGTCTTGTGATTGGGTCAGTGCTAACATTGTAGAAAGGAGCAGGGTCAATTCAAGTGTAAAACCTGATAAAAGCCTCTCCTCAAGTGACTACCGGTGAGTGAGAAATCAAAGCAGAGCTCACAGTATTGCGACTATGTGATCAAGTGTTATGATGTGGGGAAGTCTGAGACTTACTCCAATACAATCGGTCTAGGCACACATGGGAGTAATCAATACCCACGCATGTAAACTGACAGATACACAAACATCAGTGCCACACATCTGTGTAATGACGGCAGCAAAGCGGGTGCCCCATTATTTGGCAAAAGCATTAATGTTGAAGACTGTGTGTGGCTGATGTGTTATCAGGCTACGCATTGGGCACAGTGAGTGTCCTCGACATGAACCAGAGAGTAGAGTGGCCTATGGCTGAGGAACACATGATGTGACAGTCTTGTGATATATGACATTCAAAACATACATCACATGCCGTTTAGTGGAGCTTTTTATCAGTGGCTTACAAAACCATGATTGCTGGCATGTGAATGTGTAAATTACTGCACTTATTCTTATAAAGTGGGGTATGTCTGGTTAAACAAGCTAACAGGTGGTGGGGGGTGGGGTAATGTTGGTAAAATCAAGTCAAGTCAAGCAACCACACTTGAAATTTGCCTCCTGTGCCATGCAACTCAAAACAGAAGAATAAAGCCTGAGATACAATCTGTCTTTCACTGTAACACATTTAAGGAAAATTGGGAAATTCAATAAGCTTGCAAGATAGTGCTGCATATTTGCGCCACATTTCTAGCCAGCCAGATCAAAGCCTGAGTCAGACCTTCAGACAAATGGGCTCCTTGCTGCCCGCTAAGCAGCAGCACAAATCACTCTCCCAACTAAAACACTGGAGCTGAATGGTGTAAATAAACCTTTATCTTTGAGGGGCCAATAACTATTTCCCCATTTGTGTGGCCCTCTCCGATCAATATCAGCTCGAGTGCACTCAGTCCTAAGAATAACCCGCTTTAGTCATTGTTTTAGATAGCAGGACAACGACTCCAGTCACAACGACCTTTTCAGTGACACATGCTCCGACAAGCCACAGACGGAGCACTCTCAGGGGCCGCTGGTTGTTATCAGCCAGCCTGCAAACTAAACGGAGCCATCAGGGAGCACAGCACTTCACTAGAGTCAACATTCTGGATGAGCAGACATTCGGGATGGGTCATTTCTGATTTGTCAGCTGCGTGGGTACATCACTCATGAGTCATGCTAGTAAATCTAGCAACAGAACTATCATTACCACTAAATATCCCCCTGGTTCTCATGCACACTAACAGTCAAACACAACAATGTGACGTGGCAGTCTCACCTGTCCTGTGTGCCAACAGAGCCCTGTTTGTCATTCTTGCTACAGAAGTCTGGGGAGCTCTGCAGGTAGACAAGCTCGTTCTCCCTCACCGGCCTGATGTCAATGTCTTTGGGTACCAGCTGCTTGCGTGTCCCTGTGGGCCGGTGAACCACTTTGGTGGCAGACAGGTACTTTGTCTTCAGGTCCATGGCAATCTCCCTCAGGTCTTGTAGGCCTCTCCAGCAGGTCCTTATAGAGCAGGAGCCGGACACACCATGACATTTACACTTCATCACCAGCGCCTCTTTCAATACCTGGAGGACAGAGGGGGGTTAAATAGTGCTCACTCTTTGTGGGATACAGATAAGATACAGAACAAGCCAGGAATACAAAATGTACACAAATACATTTACAATTTAAACTGTTAAAAAACGTAAGAAATAACTGTTAAAATATGGCCATATTGCTTACTTGTCTCCCGACTTCACTGTTGTGTAGGTGCATCAGTTTGTTGGCATGGGAACCCGCACGCTTCATCTTCATGGGAGCGTCAGAAAACTTTGTGCCCATCATCAAACCGTAATGCAGGTTGTCAGCGCAGCCACCCCAGCGATAGCCGGGCTCTAGGATCTCCGCAGGAATAGGACCACACGAGCAGATCCGCAAATCTCCAGAGGTGCACGCCCGTGCTATGGTGTGGCTGATGGTTGCTGCGGACAAGGCGTAGACAAACGCTGCCTCTCTCGTTCCTGTCAAATAAGATAAGAACATATAAGAAATCCAAATGATATTGGTAAAAAGGAAGACAAAAAAAAGGGTTTTTAGGCCGAGTTAAACTGACAATGCAAACACCAAAGCCATTCAATGATCTTTTTCTCTAGAAGTAAGTCAGTTCATTAGGGCTGTAACCAGAGATTATTTTAATTATCAGTCCTTTTCTCGACCAATCAAGTAATCTTTTGGTCTCCTAAATGTCAGAATATTGTGAACGTTCCTGTCACAATTTCCTGAAGCTTAAGGTGTAACTCAAGTTTCCTATCACACAAGACAAAGACAAAGAACTAGTTGATGTTTGGCCTTTTTGCTTGAAAAATTAATTGACTAATCATTCAGCTCTAGCAGTTATCAGCAGAAAAACACTAGTAGATTCAGAAATTTAAAATATGATATAATATTTACGAAATATACTACCAGTTCAGTGGGAATATTTTGTCTGATTTTGTTAGTGAAGTTTAGTGACATTGGTCTGTTTCTGATAGATTGGATGTCTGCATTCTACACTCTGGTTGTCAGAAGCTGCAAGATTAGACATACTTTTAAGACAGGCAGACTGGCCTACTGTCATTTGTCATAATGTATGTAGCTTGAATTGATGTTGGTTATAATGGATTCCAATAATGACAAGTTAATACAGCAAGTAAAAAAAACTAACCAAAACATCTATAGAAAAGTCTCAAACCACTTCTGCTGTATAATCAACTTCTCCGCTATCCATATGTCCTATTTCTCTGTCAGCTTTCTACTGTCTCAGTGAAAAAACTGAACGTAAGTGCACAAAATGAAACTTTCAAACACAGTCCATCACTGCTCCGGCTGTAATGCAGAGTGAGCACTGATGTGATTGGTGCTGATGTGCATACACGGAAAGCACATATGTTGAAGGCCGGGGAGCAATTGGAAGTAAGGGAAGAAATCTTGTATGACCGTGGGCTGGTTAGATCAAAGCCATCCCTGGACAGAGATGAGCCATTTCCTGTTCAGAGCAGACTGTTCATTTGGCAAATGGCAGCCATGTCCTTTCTGGGGAACGTTGCACACAGCACTTCCCCACCCACAACCCAGCGACTGTCTCTGGCTGACTCAAGGCCCTTTTGGCAATACAAACAGCTCAGTCAGACTGCAACGCAAGTCAGATAATGCTGTGGATTTTGGAAATAACATAATAATAATAAGCCAGTTATTTTATCATACAGAATGTATACATGTGGTGGAGGTGGTGGTGAAAGCTCCCCAGGAATGAAAAGTGTAATAATTTGGCTGGCAGCAAAAAAAAAGTGGAAAGATGAGGCAACATATCATTTTAAAACTAGAAATCACTTTTGAAAAGGACATAATTCTCTATCAGAGCTCTCTCGATAGCAGTCATGTTCATACATACAGACAAATCTACAGTGGCGTCTGAGCACAGACACCATTAAAATGCTGAGGATCATTTCACCAGTTACTATAAACTGAACTGCAATACATGCCGCACTTAATGACCCTGGTTTGAGATATTTATTGAAGGTCAAGCGTGACCATAAACATCAGACTCTTGTGGGTAAAAAAAAAAAAAGTTGGAGCTGCTCTTTGGAAACAACGCTGTCATTCCAAAATGTTTATAACCATACCTCGGTCGAGGTCTGGCCGATACTTCGGGGCATCAACTGGGATGTCAATGGAGGAGCAGTTCCAGCGCATATCAGAAAAGGTCTTCTGGCATGTTTTCTTGACTTCGCGGGCAGCTTGGATAATGGTTTGCATGAGCTCCAGGTTGCTGCGGCACAGCTGAGCTTGGGAGGACACCATGCCGGGCAGCAGCTTACAGTGTTGGGTATGGTTGATGTGTAAAGATGCAGGAGTGTGTGATAGCGCTCTGTAAACACAGACAAGAGGTATTGCTCAGTATGCAGTCAACAAAATAAATTCTCTTAATTGTGGTGGTGATGACAACAATGTGACGATTGCCTAATTACATTTTTTGTTTTATGAGTTGTGAAATTATCACGTTTATGGCAATAACAACGCATGCTGGGAGTTTTAGTTACAGTGGTGTGTTAGCGATTTGAGGTTCTTGTGTACACACATTTCAAGCCTCTGAGACACATCAGCTTTGAACAAACAATTGAAAAATCCAAACAGATAATGCTTCAGGCAGGGAAATATTTTGGCACGCGTTGCAGAAAAGAACTATCTTATCACACGAAAATCCCGAAGGAGAGTCAGCTGCGGATTCATAAAATATAAGTGACATGTTCTTGGCACGGGCATTTTCTTTTGTTAAAGCAAAGAAGAGGCCAAAAAATATAAAAACTCCAGTAAATTCTGATCCACAGTCAGATGAAAAACTACATAGATCCCTCACAATTTGCATTTTCCACCACAGGAAGCGTCGTCCTCTGTGGCCTCAGTTTGACATGAATCATCTGTTTAGAGGCTATTAAAAGGTACACACATTTGATTTAAACTGTTTAAATTTATTGAGGATTAACTTAATAGAAAAACCACAGGCGGAGCAGGTTAGGTCTGATCTCTGCTTAATGTGTCTTGCACTCTGCTGAGAGTTCGTGAGAACCAGGCAGCACCTTGGCCTGTTTTGCATTAGGGGCCAAGGGGCCGCCACTCTGTGCCCAATGATAAGCTGTGACTCCAGTGGGCTCGTGGTAACCCGGCACTCGCAGGTGTTTACAGCTGCATCTGTTTTGCATTGCACCGCTGTGCATTATCAAGACTTCTCGCTTAGATTTAGCACATGCCATCCCAGCCCTGACTGGCACATCTGCTTATGTCTTCCCACTGTGAGCATTACCACCGCTCACTCTGATAAGAAGCCATGGATATTTTTGGTAAAGCCAAAGCGAAAGCTGTGTTTTCACAGTGATCAGACATAAGGCGCAGGGATAAAGCTCAGATAAAGAAATACACAACAGAACACGCAAATTGTGGGTAAAACCCTCACCAAACCATCCACAACATTCAATTGAAACATAAATAAATTCAAAAAATAGCAACTTGGGCATTTTATGGGCTTTCCAAAATTATTGCGAAAATGATTGTTTACTTTTACAGTACCATAAAAACAGTGTGGTGCTCAGTGCGAGCAGTCAACATTTATAGCATCAGTTTCCTTCTACGATGCGCTATTTTACACTGATTGAGGCCTGACTAGACTACACACAGTAAGCAGTGACGTCACTGGCACTGTCTGCGCCACCGCGACGCCTCGCCATCTCTATCTTATTTTCTATTCTTATCTTTGTATTATTATACAGCAGGGGGGACATTTGATCTGAGATCTTGAAACTAAAGTACTGATGGCCTCTCCTTTTACATTTAAGTTAATCAAACAAAGAGGTTTCCACTCATAACCTGAAGAGCTGCCAGCTAATCTACTGTCCCCTTCATCAGATACACATGTACAGAACATTCAGCCTCTCCCCTGATCAGGAGCAACTTAAGGAATGTCGGGGCCCATTTCTAAGCTGCCATGGGCCCTCCACTCCACAAAACACAGAAACATGCAGCAAAGAGCCACACAATACTATGTAACTTCATGACATGATCTATTTTGAAATCGTTTGAATGTAAAGCAGTGTAAAGATGGTGACAGGCCTACAGAATGAGATGGCGGCACTCCGGAGAATACTTACAGCCATTTGATGCCGGAGCAGACCTGAGACAGCAGCAGAGCCGTGAGCACACCAAGAGGCAGGACATGAGAGCTGCTCCTCATGGTTGGACAGTGGCTCCAGTTCACACAGGACACAAATACAAAGGGCTGTTGGGCTTCTTGGCTTAGACTCAAAAGTCAACTCTCAT
The DNA here is from genome assembly GCF_905237075.1 of Dicentrarchus labrax. Lineage (NCBI taxonomy): Eukaryota > Metazoa > Chordata > Actinopteri > Moronidae > Dicentrarchus > Dicentrarchus labrax. The sequence goes on along the minus strand of NW_026136705.1, from coordinate 9,163,994 downwards.
GGCACGGTCTTCTCCTCTAAACCCTGTAATAAATAATGTAAATATTATCAAGGACTTGGCCATGCCACAGTTGTAACATTTTCAGATTTTAGGTATTTTATCGTAGAAGAATACTGTGAAAGTCTTTGTGCGAACTCTGAAACCTTAAAATGTAAAAAACTGATCAAATCTAATAAGAGTAAAATCTGATAAAGCAATGAAAGAATAACCTGTTACAGGAATATTATTTTACTTCTGTCAGCAATCTCAAGTATCACGCACACAGAAAATAATGGAAATGAGCAGAATTGTGCTTTGGAAGAAATACTTTCTAGACAGTTCACTAACACTGCCGAAAGCGTTCAAGCACACTGTAAAGACATTTCATTGTGCCTCAGCCTCTTTCTACATGCAAAGAAACAGCACACGTAATTGCAATGAACTTCAAAACAAAGAAATCTCATTATGTACATTTTCATAAAGGGACTAGTGCTGTATTCTATTTAACTCTATGCTTGTCTACCACCTCTGGTATTTTTGTAATATACAACAATAGAGAGATGAGAGGTAGCTGACTGTTGTAGGCCTATTGAGGATCTCACTGTTTGATGGGATTAAAATGGACGATTTAGGTTGGCATTCAAACAAGGAGGGCCTATTTCCTGGGATTATCGAGCTCTTTGGTTTGTTTTAGGCTACTCTCTGTAATTCAGTTTTGTTTCAGCTCCGCTTCACCACTAAAAATGTGAAGACTTGTGACTGTGAGTGGAGACGGTAGCGGGCCGCCAGCGCGGATGAGCGCAGTAATCTGCGGCGAGCGGCCGGCGCAGCGCATCGGGAGCGTTATCTGAAGCGCTCCGAGCTGGCGATAACACATCTCTTTGAAGAGAGCTTAAAGTGGGCACGTTAAAACAGCAGGTAGCTGATAATGGGCCTTATTAAAGCGGCAGATCCTGCTCGGAGCGCACTGGCCCAGAGGCGTTCGAAACTGAGAGAAATCACTGATATTAATTATTTAAATGAGCCAACTGAAACCGGTGTGTGTTGACCTACTGCTTTTCAGACCCTACCTGTAAGCTCAATGATAAAACATGTAGCTACCATACAGTGCTGCAGATGAATGATCAGGTAGCCTATTAACTGAGCAGTCGCAGTCTCTGTCGGTCGTTTGGCGTCAAATCTGTTTTAAGAAGTCGCGGCCTGACGTGGATTTACTCTTTAAATTTACATTCGGCCAAAGTGGGCTAAAAAGCAGCTTCTGTTTCCCCCCGGGAGATAAGGGCTGATAGCCCCACACACCGTCCGCTGTGTCCCTCATCGAGCCCAGATAAGCTGGGCAGGGCAGTGGGCTATTAATCATATTTCCTACCGATCAGAGGGGATTTTATAACACTAATAATGCTGTTTGCCAGTCTGCCTGTGGAGACTTCATGAGGAGAGATTCTATACATTACTTTAACGACAATAGTCTTAAGAAGCAGGATGCACTGCAGCTGTGGTATTCTTTCACATTTAGGCTAATTAAAATACAACGAATCTTCCAAAACAGTGGAATAAAGGCTGTTAAACACAATTTCCCCCCAGTTTAAACCAATCTGTGTCACAATTCTAAAGCCACTCTTTCAGAAGATGCCTCCGCTACAAAGTGGTGACAAACAAAGCATTCAACTTTATATTCCCTCAGTAAAACGCAGACTTTAGAGCTATCCTCTGCGCACAAACACACTCACCAACTGCGGCACACACAACTACTTCTCCTCCAGCTCACCTTTGCGGCGCTCAGCTCTCAGTGTTCAACAACACAACACAAGGAAGAAAAATCTTCTAATGTCCGCAGGTCGGAATATCCTTTCAGAGTCTGTCCGAGTCGGTATCAGCCGGACGCAGGAGTAAAATCCAGCATGGGGTGGTAGAATAGCTCCGGACAGGTACGCATGGTGTGTATCAGAGCGGTGTCGGTGAGTGTGTGTGTGAGTGTGTGAGTGGGACAGAGAGAGGTTGGAGTGAGTGAGTCTGAGTGGGGGCAGACTCTGCTCTAAAGTACCCCTGCCCTGCTTTGATCTCACTGCTGATGTCAGACCAGCATTAGCATAAGAAAGAAAAGCACGCTGCACCGGGACCGGAGCAGGGCTGCAGTGTAGGTAGTTGGACTGATAGAGTGAAAATACTGTGGAACAGTCCCATAATATTCCCACTGGGAGGGGAAGTGAGTTATAGTGTGTCTGTGATGATGAATAGTCGATATAGTGACCTTATTTTAATGGCATTTTTATAGCTGCTCTGGTATCATACTCCCATAAAAAGTTCTCAAAGGACACTTAGTGACCTTATCATTACCCTTAATAGTAGACAATATTTCCATTTCAATATATGTGTTATATTGCTATAAAATATTAGATTAAATATTTTAAAGCTGGTACAAAAATATAATAAAGTGTCTTAAAATAAGTTTTTGTATTAGAGTAATAGTTCTTGTTCTATTATAGTTTTCTATTATAGTTTTGCGTTCTTCTTAAAAATAGTTGTCTGTCTTTTTACAGGGTGCACTGCTAAAGCAGTAATGATATTATTTGTTATAGAATAATTAAGCTCTATATCAGTTTTAGCACTACAATAATGGCTGTAAATGAAGTAACAAAGGTGATAAAGGGCCACATTGAGAAATTAATGTATTAAGGGATTTTATATTTAATTCACAAGATATATAAAGATACACAGACACATACCTAGTGTATTGGTCCAAATGAATGGCAAAAAGTGCCATTATTGTTCCAAACCCTAAAATTTAAAAAAGGACATGTTCTGTACCCGTTGATTTCAAATGTACAGCCCTGTGGAAAAAATATGGAATAATTGAATCATTTTATTACAGTTACTGAAAATGTCCATGTCTCATGCTTATTATCCAAATCCATTTAGAAAAAATGTTTTACATTCAAACAATCTTCAAATGTTTCTTTTGTGCTCTCGGGCAAACAAAACTAGAACTACAACCAAAATTCAACAACGACTCGGTTGTGGGATAACTCAGTCCCTTGTGTGTAAGCAGGTTTCCTTCAAAGGAAATGTTTCTAAAAGTTCTGTTTACGGTCATAGTCACAGACCCTCCGTCTTCATCTGCACTGAAATAAGTGTTTTTTTTATAAAAGTTATTTTGACATTGGAATAATGCCCAGCTTTAAATGTAAATTATTCTCTGAAAAAACTTTTTTTTAAAAATTACTAAAAACTTACTTTATTAATTCATGTGGATACTATAAAATTTTTCAAATTTACTGTAATGCAGTTTGACATGATATTATGTACACACATGCACACACGAATGCCCTCCAACATATGTTCTTGAAAATGTTTCAAATAAAACCTTCCTAAAGTTACACAGAATTCTCCTGCACTGGCTGATTTCCTTAAATATTAACCGCACTGTAAGTGATACGTTGCAGAGCCAGCTGTGGGAAAGTACTCTATAGTTTCCCTGAGAATCTGCTGCACCTCCAGCACTCACACAAAGGCAATAGTGAGCTGTTGTCCAGACCTTGACCTTGCGACTGGTATAGCTAACATGGCTGGCCTGGTGCTCCAGCGGGAACAGCAGATCAGGTGTTGTCATGCTGTCTCTGGAGCAGACACATTTACAGACTACGACAAGCCCTCTTCCTCTGGGAACACCCGGATCTTGTGTCTAAATCTGTTGGCCAAACAGGGTCCACAGCAACCCTTTCCACACGGTGTGTGAGCCCCATACGTATGTATCTTATTTACAGTGGGGCTGTGATGCTGCTTCCAGAGCGACTCAATGTGTTTTACATGGCAGTCAACTGTGAATGGGCACAAGGTCGGAGCGTGTGTGTGGGAGTTGTGGAGCTTCCAGCAGGACCGGGCCGTCTACAGAGAGACTTTTTACACTCAGGCTCTCCATTCCTGAGCTAGGATCAACATGCAGCCCCTTGATCTTCACATCTCACCCGCCAAGCAACACAGAGGGGGAAGACACCTTCTGAGGGAGACAGAGGGGGATAAGCGAGTCGCTGGAGTTCATGATAATGAAATAAATCCTGTCACATAGCAGCAGAATCAGAGATGAGTTATGATAGATAATCCACATCTACGATGAAAACCAGCTTTAGGAGATAATGTTACTTACATTGTCCTTTTTAGCTGTCACAGTAATCAGCTTTTGACATGGTGGGATTACTGGTGAAAAAGCTACAATGTGCCAATGAAAAGATGTCCCATTATATTTACTGTAAAAAACCCTTCCAAGTTTCCAGTACTCGCATTTATTTGATTTTTTTTTTTTACAACACGCTATTGTTTAATCCAGATGTGGTTTGAGCCTGAGCTAGAAGTTTATTTTCGAATCGGTAAATTAGATGAATCCCTTTAGATTATGGAATATCATAACCCCAAATGAAATATTTCAAAAACCCAAAATGTAAATGCACATAAACAAAAACTGTAATTTAGTTGCTTGTGGGAAAAACCTGCATGTGCAAACTGTATATAACAATTCTTCTGTTGCAGAAATGTTGTCACGGTTTAAAAGAAAAATATGCAATTTCTAAATTGACCAAATGAAGAAAAGAGTCGGCTCAGCTCTGCCTGAATACAGCGTTAATGTTTGGGAGGAATAAATCCCCCGGCTTCCCCAGCATTGAGCCATTGTCCTTAAAATCTCAAGAGAACTGAGGCAATATCACAAATCTGGAGGCTCACCGGGGGGGAAGTAAGGACACTCAACTTTCACCCAGGAGGATCAGAGCCTGAATGGGTGCAGAGTTACTATTATGCCCCTGGAAAATACTCCCATGATCCCGTCAGGATAAAACCAAACTAGGCTCCAGTGAACAAATGTATCTGTAACTTAGCTGGCAAAAGAAAAACTTTATTGTTAATTTGACTTTTTCTTTCCTTGCTGTTAAAAATGTTTCAATATGATTTAAAAGGGAGAAAAACAATAAACTAGATGTTCTCAACTTAGTTCAGTTTTAATTCCAAACCCTCATTACACTACCATGTTTTTATTTTTAAACTCAGTCCCTTTTGATAAAAAAAATAACTGAAATATGTAAGCCACAATGATAAACTAATAAAGGTTCAACTCTCTGAGGTACGTTCATTCCTGCCTGTCCTCCATTACCAACTCAACCTATCTGACCATAAATAATTTTCCAATCAAAATTAAAACCAGGAGTTTGATTAACAGCCATCTTAAATGCAATAAAGCAAGAACTTAAAAGGGAATTCACAAATGGAAACAATCAGTGAACCGTATCCGTAACGGTTAGTTTTCATTTTGCCTCTTATCTTCAACCAAATGCTGCACGGCGCATGGCGCTGCTGCCAGCGGATTATTGACAAATAACAAGAACATTATGTATTATCAACAGTATTCCTAAAGGGTAAAAACTGTCAGAGGGACAGTGACAGCTTCGGATCAGCCATGTGCAAATCCCATCACCCTCTGGTGTCCCTCCTGTGAAGGCTGCCGTAGCTCACAGTGGGGATCGCCACAGAAACAACAAGCTCCATCCAATCTGTCTGACTGGACCCACATCTTTTGTATACCATTTGTTTATAACCTCTGTCTCTATTGTGCTTTGAGGACGGAGCTCTTTCAAGTGACAGATGGGTGGCACTTTTGAACACGTCATGTGGTCCTGAAGAGCCTGCACCATGAGCTGTGTCTTCATGAAGCTTGTGGCAAATGCACTGCCCAGGAGTTTACCAGCATTGGAGGATTATTCCCGAAAAACAACATCACCATGGCTGTTCTGGGTTTGAGCTGAGGGTATAAAAGTTGCCTGCACGATAGGTTAACCAGCCAAGAGAGGAGTGGATTCCAGTAATACAACTAATCAAGCACATTACAGTCCTGTCATATCACCAGAGCATCATAAATCTGACTTAAATGAGTCCATTCACTGCATGAAAACCAGCTCCAACAACCAAACACACGTTAAAGGGAAAATCCACCCTAAAATATTTTTTAAAATTAATTATATACAGTTATTCCCTTTAACTCAGACTACTGCCACATAAGTTAGAAATGAGAAGATCATTAATTGATGATGTTGTACAGAGACAAGAACTGGTTGTGTGTCATTGACACAGAATTAATGATTGAATCCGCGGAGAAGCGGAAACTTCTTGTCATCCAAATAAGTTATATTTGAATGTCGAGCAGCACTTACCGCTGTGAATTAGAAGATGTGCCTAATCCACTAAAATGCCTTGGGATTTGTCCTATTATTTACTGTCTATGGAGCAGCTGCAGAATTTGTCTCATGACATCATCACTACAGTCTGTCTTTGCCGTTCATCTGGTCCAAGTCATGTATTAAAACGGAGGTGTACATCACTTAAAAATCAACACATGTGAATTATATATTTGGGTGTATTTACCCTATAAAAAGAGACATTTCATCAAGCGTCAAGGGACAGCAGCACTGTCTCGCACAGGTCCTTTTTCACACTGTATGAGGCCATATCGCTGCGTCCAAAGAGGTGTTGCTGAGGAGGAGCCAAAGGTGTTGAGAGCACAGGGGATGAGGTGAACCATGTGGGTGGGGTGATGACTTCAGCAGAGTCTGGGACGCTCCCTTCATTTACAGACGTCTCTCCGCTTGCACCTCCTGGTAAACACAAAGCCGAAGAGCAGTAGAGGAACCACAAGGACAGGCACCAGCCCGGCTGCAGGCCCCTAAACAGCACAATAGATAAATTGTGCAGATACATCTGGATCATATGAGTTTAATACTTTAGATTGTGGTTGGCGGAGGCGTGAGAGCACCAGAGCATCTTTAGATATTATTTAAGCTTACTTCTTTAAGGATTACAAAATCATTTGAAATTCCAAGTTGCATGCCCATAGCTCTGTGAATATGTTCCAGGACCAAATAATGAATGATTTCGACAAGAGCTGTTTCAGACGATCAAGTAAAGCCTGTGAGCAAGCATAAAATACATTTTACTCACTGCATCATGATTGGATTATCTCTTATACACCTCAGTATTGGTAAAAACACTCATCGAAGACAATCCTTCACATTTGACTTACAGTTTAAAATCCTTAAGCTTTACGATGGCAAGTGAAAATTAAGTGTTCTTTAAGAGTACAATCAACAAGTTGACATCAGCTTAATTAAAACCAAACGTTTTGCTGGTAGTACTACAAGGAGGATCTGAATTCTGGCTTGTGCTGCCAATTTTCCCTGAAAGGGAACCTTGAAATAAAATCCACTTAAGCCGTCTGTCTTCCCCTCCAGAGTGTAGTTAAATCCTGGCTGTGTATGGACATGATTACAGAGTGCCACGGGTCTTACATCAGTGCAGAACCTTGACTTCCAGCAGGAAACCTGGTGCACGGGTCAATTATGGCAATACCTTGTTTTGCTTAAAGATAGAGGATGTGTTCTTCATGCTCAAACACACCGGCTGCACCTGAGAGTTAAACTGTAACAATGTCCACTTCTACATCCAGAGGGTAAATAAATAAAACACAGCGCGCAGGAGGTATACCTCTCTTGGCAGAAAGCGTAGAGAGGGGGTTATGAGACGATGCGGGTGCACTCCTGTGCTGCACATGGCTACAGTGAGGCCTGCGAACACTGCTGCTGGCGGCCCACAGCGGAGACAGATCCGTTTGCTCAGCAGCTGAGCGGGACACGGAGATGCTCCTTTCACACTGAGCTGAGCACCGACAATCAGGGCTTTGTCAGGGAGGCATCTGCTGTTACAGCTCACAGGAAGAATACATGTCTCTTTAAAAAGTGCACTCAGTGGGGTTATCAGTGTTAAAGATAAGCTGGCTTCATGTCAACAAACACAAAATGTATCTATGTTGTAGGGTTTTAACAGTCATGTCTTTTTTCATGAAACCCGTAGGACATTAGAGAGGCGAACAGGACCACTTTGTCCAAAAAATCTTCCTTGTAGTCCTTGTTTAAACTGGTTGTGTTTCACTTGAACTTATATCAGCAGTGGGGCATTATGTTAATATAGCTTCCATCAGTTATTAACACTCTAAACCAGGGTGGAGATTCAAATACTGTGCAATACAAGGCTTTAGATTGTCACACAGTCCGATTAATTACAGGTATATTTGTCAGCTTTAGATTTTTTATTTAGTAACATTTGGAAGGACATTGCCAACAGTTACTGTATATATAAAAAAATAACTAGAGAACAGCTTCAGTGCTTTGCTTTGGTAATTGTCAGTACAGTACTTGTGTATTATTGAAATCCTTCTTATAAAGGCTTATACATCACATTGGAATTCAGAGCAAATAATTGACAAGAAAGGCAGACACTGTCCTACAGCAGACCCACAGACTACACTTGTTCTTAGAAATTACATATTAACCAAACCACAGTGTTAACAATGGAGCCCGAAAGCGATGATTTGCATTACGGGCAAATACTAGTCAACCCTGTCTATCACACATACCCAGCATTGCAGAGGCCTTACACTTTGAGGACAAAAAGTAATTGTAAAATAAATATTTACCAGGTATCTAGAGATAATGTAGTGGTTATATGACCTTACTAACCCTCCCTCTAAACCCACATCCTTGTTGATCAGTTAAATGAATCATGCAAGACATTTTTATACATCATGACCTAAACTAGAGGGTGAACTGCCTATTTTCAGTCAGCAATCATTAACAATGGGAGCCTGTATTGCGAATTCACATACCTTAAGAGGAGACCATCACTGAAATGGCCCCCAACCATAGTACACCTACTATGTATAATTAAAACAGTTCTTTGTGGTTGTGCATCTCCATTTACCAAAATAATACTAGGACTGTCAAACCTGTTTTTGGAAAGTAGTTCAACTACCTAGTAGCAACAGTAGCTAGTAACCTCTGGACCTCCTTATGTCCAGGATAAGGACACAACCCCTGCAGGGATGGTATTTACAGTAATACTGTAAAATCCCTGCAGGTGTTACGATTCACATTTAGAAACATATTTGTGGTGTTAAAACATATATATATATATATATATAAATATATATATGTATATATATATTCATCTAGAGTGCCACTTCTCACAAGACTCACTTTTTTCTTCAGTAGATAAATTAAAGCCTTATTGCGCCATCTTGTGTTAACTTACAGACATGACTACAGACTTTACAACACATGAAAAGGTACTGTACACCTTGCTTGGGAAGGAAAAATAGAAACACAAAAGCCAAAACATCTTTTTGGAGCATTTTATTACTTTTTTGACAAATATATATGAAGGTTTTCCTATTAAGGAAACATTCTTTCAAAGATACGTTTACAGCAAATTCATTCCTGCAAAGAGACAGGAAACGGGAAATCATCAGAAGACATGATGGAACTAACCATTTCTATTTGTGCCCAGGAAAGGTAAGGGTGCAATTTAATAATATAATTATTTCATGACAGCTATACAGAAGTCAGTCAACGCCAATGGGACATTTTTCAACATCTGCATTATCATGATACATGGGGTAAATTATTAATTTTGTATCAAGGCACACAAGCATTGATAACCATCAGAGGAACATTGCTTTTTTTTGCCAAGACATTGGTCCCATCGGGCAGTACAACTGTACAAACTACAGAATAAAAAAACATAACATAGGGCTTGGTTTGCAGGATAACAACAAAAGGAAATCTCAAAGAATTTAGATCAATAATGTACACAGAAATATTGAGTTCAGAAATTTGGACCTCAATTAGGTTGAGACACAATAGTTCTTAAGTACGGTGGCGGTGACATCTCAAACGCATTGCTCAAATCTGCTAGCTGTGATGGAAGACCTGCAACTCTTACAGAGGATGTAGCTCAGTGAGGGATCGCTTTTCCTGCTGTATGAACTCCTGTAAGCTTCTTTTTCCCTGCCTGAAATTGCTCTCCCTCCTTGAAAACGGCAAGATGACCTGGAGTCTGAGGAGAGTTTCAATGTTGCTAAAACTTCTTATCTGTGATGTCTTAAGTGTGTCTAGCACAGTAGTTGGGAGATAACCTGCCAGGGGATCTAACCATTTCTCCTTCCACGACTTCATCTCAGAGTGAAGAGAGACCTGATCTGGCAAGTCCTCCTTGTACAAACGGAACACAAGACCACTAAGAATGCTGGTTTCTACTTTGGACATTGCGTAAGGCACAATCTCCAGACACCTCAAGGTATCCAATACCTTCTCTGTGAAGAGGTCGTCAATTTCTGCTATAGAGTGCTCTACAACCTTCACGCTTACTGATTCTTTGTAAAACTCACTCAATGGCTCTAGAAGCACTGAATGCAACATTGTTACATGGAGTTTAGAAGCCAGTACAACAGCTTCCTCAAACCAGGCCTTGTGATGTGTGTCAATATCACTGTTCAGTTGCCTGAGGGACGCTTTGAGTTCGGGCAAACTATTCACAGCAAGTAACATATCTAAGGGTTTACCCTGAAGAGACTGACTTAGCTTTTTAGTTAAACTCAAGATGTTCTTCTGCACGACTGTTGATAGGATGAACTCAAAGTTTCTGATTGCATCGAAGAACTGTGATGCTTGCTGCTGGTTTGAAGTGCATCCTTCCCCTTTCAGCTCATTCAAACAGAGCATGACAGCTTCTAAAATCTCTACCATCACCTCGTGCATGTCGTGACTCTTCTCCCAGTTTTTGATGAGTTTGTCCCTCAGCTCATTGCCCTTCCCTTCATCGTGCTGGAACACGTGAATGATCATGTCTTCCAGTTTGTTCTGGCGTTCTGCATCCTCTGTCAGCCAATGTAATATTTTACCTATGAGAATGGCTCCATTCGCTACTTCTTCAGCAGGGGAGGATCTAGCCAGCCATACATTCAGAGACAACGCAGAGCTGACAGTTCTTATAGCCTGGGGGTATTTCTTAGCTATAGCTAAACTTACATCCCTCATCTGAGCTCCAAATTTACCAACACTCAACATGGCCTGTCCTCTACAATACTCCATGTTAAGACCCCACTTCTGAGACAGTGCAGTCTCAATAGCATCTGCAAGGACAACTGGATCTTCCCCAAATGGGATGAAAGCCAGTGTTTCCTCACACTGGATGTCCTCTTTGTTGAAGTACCTGATGCACAACGGCACATAGAGCTCGCCGTCAATTTCAACAGCTTGCTCGGTTATAATTGTGAAGAACTGAGAGTCCCAGAGTTCCTTGAGGATTTGTTCACGCAGTTGTGGCTCATAGAAGGACACTGTTTTTCTTGGTCCTTCAGTGACCTCCAGCCTCACTTCATTATCAGCCGATTTCACCTCTCCAACAGTGGGCTTCTCTGCTACACTGGAGGCATGTGATTCTGTTTCAACCGCAGATTTAAAGAATAAAAGTACATGTTAATGCCACACATAGAAAACTACCTGCTGCCAATTTTCTTGTTGTTATATGTCATCTCATAATTAGAATCAAAGACTGGAATTTTAATCAAGTTGCCATGAAAGCACTTACCATTCTCCAACTTTAGTCTTTGCAAAGTTCCCATTACCTAAAACAAAACAAAAAAGATATATACACACACACACACACACACACACACACACACACACACACACACACACAGTGCTGGTTAGAATAGCTCTAAAAATTGTATTTTGTTTTCTTACACAACATAAACAATTTTAAATGTACCTGGGAAAGGCATGGACTGCTCTCTGGGTCAACCGCCATACACTTCTCAATGACCTCCGGCAGTCTCTGCAGTGTGGTGCAGTGAGAGAGGAGCATCACATGATCCATTCTGCTGCCTTTGCATACAGTGTTTTTCAAGAGATCCCTCATGGAATTCAGAGTGGTCTTCATCAGGTCAAACTCCATACTGACACTAGGCAGGACAGCGACTAGCCTAAGCAGTAAGGTCACAGTTGGGTGGCTCTTTGACTCAGGATGGACTAGTGTTTCAGCAATGGATGTCGGAGGAGAAACATCCTGGTATTTCTCCCTCCAGACAGAAGCCCAGGCGTTGATTTCCTGCTCGGCTGCTTCAGGTTCAGGAAGATCTGTAAGGTAGAGGCTGAATGGCTTGTCTGTGGACTCCGATAGAATGGGATTGCAGGAGGGCAGCAACGACAGGACTGACAGGGCCTTTAAGTGGTTGTCTGAGAAGCTGTACTTCATTTCATCGATGAGACTTTTGAGGAGAGGAACACTGAGATTTTCTCTGTAATATATCTCTGGAGATTCATAGCTGCTGACTTCCTCCGAGAAGCACACTTGTTCAGGAGCTACCTTGGTTGCCAGCTGGAATGCCTGCTCAAACCAAGAGGAGTGCACAGTGCTCACATTTTCTAACAATTTGTTAAGAGTCTCTATGATCGAGGGGATTTTTTCCACTTCACAGAGAATATCAGCAGGGTTTCCACAGCGGAAGACAGTGCTACAGTTACGAAGAGGAGCACAAGCATTCTTCAAAATCACAAGGGTGACAATGAAATCCATATTTCTCAGAGCGGTAGAGAGAACTTGTGCATGCATTGACTTGGAACCTATGGCACTAGAGCTGACAGCATCTAGGCAGCTGAGGATGCCCTCCAATGTGTCAACGAGTATGTCAAAGAAGTCCTCTCTCTTTTTCCACCTTGAGCAACATGTTTCTGGCATTTCTTCCAGGGCCTCTCTTGGCATATTTAAAAGCCCATCAACAGCTTGTGCTAGCTGTCCCTCCAGACAAGGAGATTGATCAAAGAACAGCAGCAAATCTTCTGTGATGTCCAACATTTTTGCTACTGAAGGGCAAGGCACACTTCCTGCCAGCCAATGAGCAAGGCCACAAGACTCACTGGGTGTTACAACAGAGAGTGGATAGCTCTTGAGGAAATCCAAAGACATTTTCTTCAGGCTTTGATAACCTGAGCCCAAGTGCATGAATGCTTGTCCACGACACTGTGACATTGGTAAGCCCCAGTCTTCAGTGAGAATCTTTGCGAGGTTATTCGCTTGTGTATCAACATGACTGTTTTCATCAAAAGGTAAGAAACCCATGAGCTCTACCTTTGGAGAAGATTCTCCAACATACCTGACAAAAACAGGTAGGTGTGTTTTGTCAGCAATTTTCACAGGTTTGTCTGTGATGAGTGAGAAGAACGGCGATTCCTGTATTTCCTTGAGTATGACATCTCTGATTCCATTTATTAGGAGGTTGACCATTTCATCATCACCTATACATGGTGTGCATTTACTCTCACTTCCAAACCAGTGGCACATGCTGAGCTCCTGGATGAAAAGCTCTCGGTCTTCTTCTGAGCTGTCAGACAGACTGCTATTCTTCTTCCCTAGTAGTGTAGCCAGTCTGAATACTGTCGCCAAGCTTTGACGATTATCTCCTGCATGCCCATTCTCATCTGCTGGTTTCATGTCTTGGTCCTCAATCTTGTCAGGAGATTGCTGAATGTTAGACTCTTCAATTTCCTCTTTGATACAGTCAACTAAATAGGCAGAAAAAACAAACAACAGTGGTTATAGCAAACATTTAAATTATAGCAACAACAAAAAAAAAAAAAACACTGGACATTAGTTAAAGGACCAGTGGGTAGCATTTAGTGGCATCTAGCAGTGAAGTTGCAAATTGCACAAACTGAATACCGCTTGCCTTCCAAGTGCATAGGAGAATCTATGGTGAAATAAGGTGAAACATAAAATGCCCTCTCTAGAGCCAGTGTTTGGTTTGTCCATTCTGGACTACTGTAGAAACATGGCAGACTCTATAGAAGAGAACCTATACCCTCCGTAGATAAAAGTGGCTCATTCTACAAAAGGTAGCAAAAACATGATTCCTTTTTCCTGAAAACATACCTATGGATATTATTTTCCATTTCTGCCAATAGATCCTCCTAAATGTTTAAATGATGTACTCAATGTAATGTAATGTAATACAATCTCAACAACCATACCTTCCATATTATTTTCAGAGTTCCTGATGAAACTTTTGGATTCCTTGTCCTGTGAATATACCCAGGTAAATAAAAATTAGTTTGACATTCATATAATTAATAAAATATAGAGAATATAATAACAACAATAATCATAATAAACATAAAAAACAAATGTAATACATTTCATTTTTACAGTCATTTATACAGTTTTTTCATTTTTATTAAAGAATACAAACACCTACCAGACAGATGCCCTCCAAGGCTTGCGGTGTAACCTTCAAACACTGGGTCACCATGTGGTCCAGGTCTCTGCTGAAGTCTGTGCCCACCTGCAGCATAGCTAAGCATGGGGACCTGTCTTTGGGATTTGTATTTCTCAGGTACTCTTGGAACTTCTTGTGGCGCATTACAACACCACAGTCCTCCAGCGCTGTGCTGGGTAGCACAGACATAATCCTCAGCAGTGCATTGATGTTCCCAAAGTACTGCATGAGTGGCAGACGTAGTGTGTGAAATATTGAGCTTGGTATGGTCACGGATGCAACTTTGGTCTTCCATGTTACTCTCCAACAGCACAACTCTGTGAAGAAGTTGTCAGCATCAGGAAGATCTCTGCTGTAGAGAGGAGGCTTTGACTTTAAGCTCTCAAACATGTAACTCACTGTGACTGAGCATGGAACTAGGGAGAGGAAATTGAGAGCTTCCTTGTGGTCCTCTGAAAAATGATCCTTCACAGCATTGATAAGGTTATCTACCAGGGGCACACTTAAGCCATCTTTGTAAAAACCGACTGGCTTTATCATGCCGTCTCTTGGCAAAGAGTTTTCAGGCACTTCAATCTGCACTCTTAGACTCTGTGCAATTGCACAGGCTTCATCAAACCAGTTCTGGTGAAACACCTTCATATTTGTTTTTACTCGGTTCAGAGTGGCCACAATGCCACTGATTTGGCAAAGCTGGGATGCGGCACTAAAGTGGTCCTTCTGAAGACCTGCACTCAACTCTCTGGTAAAGGATGATGCATTCTTCAAGACCACCATAGCAATGATGAAATCAAATTCCATCACCTTGCGGAGGAGTGCCCCAGCTTGTTCAGACACAAAGGCTTTCCATCTCTGGGGGTTATTTTTGATTTTCTCAAGACATTCAACCAGGGGCTCCAGCATTTGCACAAACACCTCGTAAGAATCATGCTTCTCTTGCCAATGGCCACAGAACGTCCCCTGTAACTCTTGGACCTTTTCATAGCTCTCTCTCAGACCAAAGTCTATTACATGATCTAGCTGTTTTTGTAGAGTAATACTACTGCCAAAAAACATCAAAACCTCTTCAAATGTATCCAGGGCTCTCTTAACAGCAGGCACTGGGATGGATTTGGACCACCATGTGTTGAAAGAGTAGGAAGAACAGTGTGTGCTTATAGCAAGGGGGTACTTCTCCTGGACTTTGCAGGCAAAGGCTTTCAGCTTGTAGGAAACATCACCAGAGCCTAGGTATGCTTGACCTCTGCAGTTATTCAAATCAAGATGCCACTCGACTGTTACTATTTCCATGAGACGCTGCACCATGGCATCACAATCAAGATCTGCCTCAAGGAATCCCATCAATTCCAATCGCATGACATCAAAACTGTCCACAAACCTAAGGAATAGTGGAAGATAGTCTTTCTCCCCTAACTTCACAACACGGTCAATGAACAAGGAAAAGAATGAACTTCCCACTTCCATGAGGATTCCCTCCCTGACGGCATTCTCACACACAGTAAGTACTTCTTTCATTTCAGACTTGGTCACATACTCGACCTCTCCATCCTGAGCAGAAGCATCACTATGCTGCCTGCTTTGACTGCTGTATGCAGCCGTCACTGCAGCCTGCAAAGCAGATTTAAGAGCTTCTCTATCAGTCTCTGCACACTTCAGTTCCACAAGCCTTTCAGCATCCATCTCTAGGTTAATGAACTGTATCTCTTCTTCAGTGTCCTTTTCAGCATGGTTCCCATGGGATACCACTGAAATGAGAGGTGAAATAACCATGTCAACTGAGATTGCAGTTAACTACCAAATAAGCAAGTGTAAATATTGTATATTGCAGGTTAACAAAAATATCAAATTTGACTATTCTGTTTAAAAGTCCAATATTCATTTAATTCCAAAACCTTTTTTAAATGTATCCATCACTGGATATGCTTCCCATCTTTGTGTTTACAGCTCTATTTTGAGACAACACTCTCTTTAATGGTATAGTTTGGATTTATGTGATAGAATAGCCGTGTGATTAACCAAAATTGCGGCAAGCTGAAAAGGTAAATAATTTCGAAGTCATCTCACCTTGGGCAGGCTTCTCCTTTGTGTCATCATCCTGTAATACAAAGTATAAAGTAATTTCAGGTAGAGTAGTTATTTTATTAGGTCAATGAAATTTCCACAGTAGTCTGCTTATGAAAATCTACTTACCTTTTGCAGCAAGTGCAGGATGTCTGGATGCTTCTGGACATATGTATCCACCATTTGTTCAACATTGAGGTGCACGTCTTGGTTCACGTAGACATATGCCATGCTGCATTGTCTCTGGTCCTCTGGTGTGGCTCTCAGGTAGGAGTGGCACCGCTCCAGCACCATATGGTACTGGCCATACACATCTGCTTCAGCATTTACACATGGAACAGTGCCCAACACCCTCAGCAAGCTCTGCACATTTGGGTAAAACCCAATATCGGGAATCTTGAGCGTAGCAAACACAGTTGTTGGTAGGATCCTGCGCTTGCTCGCATGCCTCCACTTCACTTCCCAACAACCAAGCTCTTCATAGAACGTGTCGGGCCTGGCAAGGTTGTTCAAGTTAGCGTCTGCTACTTTATCCCTGCGAATGCTGAAATTGTGGTCAGCCATGTAAGATGGCACTAATGAGAGCCATCGGAGAATCCTCACCATCTCTGTGCTGAATACCCTCTTTACTTCTGCAACAAGGTACTGCAAGATAGGCCGGCTCAGAGTTTCTCTGTAGAAGTCCTCCAGTGGTGTTTCGGTTGTGTCTCCTTGGTCCATCTCTGGTTTAGTGACCTCCACTCCCAGCTTCTTTGCTCTTCCAACTGCATCTGAAAACCATTTTCTGTGGAATATTGCAAGCTCCTGTTGGTATTTGCTTACCAGCTTTAAGGCATTGGAAATTGTGTACTGCAAGGTACTGCTGATGCTAATTATTCCCCTGAGACTCGAGTTGAGTATGCTCACACAACAGAGGGTGTTCTTCAGAACAACTAGTGTGATGATGAAATTGAAATTTTTCAAAACTGGCTTGAGCTTGGCCATCTGTTCAGCCGTATCTTCATCTACCTTTGAAATCATTTCATTGATGCAGTTCAGGAATGGCTCCAGAATATCTAACATGGTCTGGAAGGCATCAGTGCCATATTCCCAGTTCTCACTGACTGCTGCCTTGATTCTGTCCACTTCCCCTTTTATATGCCCATATGTCATCTGGATCTTTCCCTCCAATCTTTTGCACAGCTCTGGTGTTCTCCTGAGTAACAAGGCCACCTCCTCGACAGTGTCTGCAACATTTTGAATGGAGGGCACAGGCATGCAGCGGATAATCCATATGTTGAAGGCATATGGGTCACTTGGTGACAGAACTACTTGTGGAAACTCCTGCAGAATCCTGCAGGTAAGGTCTCGCATTTTCTGACACATACTGCCTGTAACCAAGTAAGTCAGTCCTCTGCAGTGCTCCATCCTGAGCCCCCACTTGTTTCGCAACTCTGAGAGAAGCATGTAAAACAGATTCTCTGCATCCATGTCGCATGGTAAGAACCCAACAAGGTGCTTTTGTGGGAACCCATCTACTGTGACAGACCTGATGAAAACAGGGATCTGCTCCTTTCCCTCTATACTTGTCACATCCTGAAGCAGAATGGAGAAGAATCGGGCCAGTCTAAGGCTGTTTTGGATCTCCTCCCTCATAAGGTCTTCACTGAACTGGAGGATTTCTTTCTTGTCAATTTTCTCCACACAGATACGATTGAGAGCCTCCTGACCTCTTGCACCTCCAATCGGCTCATCAGTGTTTGCGCCATTGATGCTGAATCCAGTCAGTGCCAGGATTTCCTTGAAATAGACTTTCAGAGTCTCTTTTGCTTTGGAGCTGGCTACATCCTCTTGGGTTTGTATATCTCTTTGCAGTTGAGGCGTGGCACTGTTCTCCCCAGATGCTTCTCTCGTCTCCTCTGTGACTTCTGCTGTTGTTGTGTTTTCTGTCGAGAAAGAGAAAAGAACTGACTGAAAAGTTGAGATGATTTAAATATTTGTGAATATTTACAACAAGGACTAGAACATCTAAACGTAGACTAAAAGTCAAGGAAAAGTCATAAATAAGAGGCTGTTTGAAGAATGAATTGAACTTTTGTACGTTACTGTACCTTTTGTTTTCTTCACAGAGGTAGGCTCCTCTTCCGACTGGTTAAATGGAAAGGATCATTACAGATAATTACAATTATTTTTTGTATTTATAGAGTTTTATTGTCTGATGAAAAATGTTAAGTAGAGTGATTTTAAACATTGAATGAAACACTTACAGGATCTCTAGCTCGTTTTCTGTTGCAGGGTGATTGATTATTCACAGGCATTAAGTCAAATATTGTTGGAACAGCATCTTCCCTTAAGACACAACTGGAGGCGCTCTGAAAAACAAATAGCAGTAGATCCCACGTTTATGATTACAGTAAACATTCTACGTAGTAGTAAGGAATTTCCCACCGACAAGTTCACAACATGTGTTACTGACATTAAGGAATGGTTACTCAAGTGTTGACAACAAAACAAAACCACTATTGACACAAAACGTAATCATTAAGAAATTGTCTAATTAAGCAAAGTATTTCTGTTATTTTAAAACCAAATCACATCCATATTAGTAACAAAAAAACACCATTTTATGTCAATACATTGGGTTACATCTCGGTTTGGTACACATTTGAACGTTAAGTCTTTGCTGACACAGCATCAGAATGGGGTTGATACAACTTATTGGACTGCATTACATTGATGGATTGATTTCAGATGTGTTTCTAATACTAATGAGCAACAGATTTGCTTCTTACCTGTTGAAAGATCATAGAAGGCTCAAAGTGTTTTGCACAAAGTCTGTACAGCTTATTCAACTCTTCAGGGGGTTCTGATGCCAAATCTTGGCGACAACAGTTGTTCAACCATTGTTTACAGCTGAAAAGTACAAGAGGAAAAAAGCACAAGTTGTTGGGGTCACAACCATAGACGTAAGATTCAAATAGGCATTAGTGCAAACACTTGACTGGACAAACAGACAGGAGTTCTACAGTTTACTTTAATTCCATGTAAACTGTTCATTCTGATGTGCCAGTTTAACGTGGGTGAGCATAGCAGCTCTTTACATTACTACAATGCCACCTTAGTAGTAGGTCAACATGATACAGTACGGACAGTATTAAACTGCTTGTGCTATGCTACTTTCTTGGTTTAGATACATTAGAGAAACAAAAACTCATAAATAGCAACAATATTTAGGTAACATCTTATTCTCATCTTAGAGTTCAACATGCTTACATACTGTGTGAAAAATAAACAGGGAATTAATGTTTCAGAGAGAAACTATATCACTACTGTTATATTAATCCAAACCACTCTATGTTAAAAGACTGAGCGAATGCAAGATCAAATATTGGACACATACACAACTGTTCTCGAGAGATGCTGTGCTATTATGCTTTAAGAGGTCACGTCTGCAACAATTGCATAGCTTTAGCACACCCACTGATACTATTCTGTTTAGTTAGCTGCATTTCTAACACAGCCTGCTTCAGTGTTGGTCAATGCTGATTTTCTTTCATTATACTTTTCTTTTCTCTTTCTGAATAACAGAATAAGAATGGGTAGATTTTCCCACAAGCAAATGAGATTTACTTTACTCTAAATGCGACACAATATCAGGATATTAGGTGGGTGCCACACAGAGCAAAAGTCGCAACCAGAATATTTCATGTGATCTGTCAGTCTTTCCTGTCCATACATTACTGTGATGCAGCCAGCTCAACTGCATCTCTCATTCAATTACGGTCCTTAAATGAATTCTACTTAATTGTTGTAAAGCAGGATAACACTCTGCACAATACAACAGGAATCTGAAAGTGAAAACCAGCGCCAGTCGAGAGGTACCAGCAGAATAAAAGGGAGGCGCTAGACTGCTGTTTATCCACAGGGACATCACCTGTTCAAACTACCGAAATGGAAGTTTCACTTTATATAGTTCACAATGAACTGTGCTGCAACATGAACGCGTAATGTTCGCAGTTTGGTGAGCAACACACACACTAACACACACAGCACTATCAGTGGGAGGTATTTTTATTGTGCTAAGCTAACGTCAGTCGTACTAACGTTACCACACTGTCGAGACGGTAGGTGTCGTGTACCGATGGCGATTTATATTACAGCACAAAAAGTTTTTAACTATGGTTTCTCTTGTTTTGTGGCATGGCTGAACACATTGGATAAAACGACAGAGCCAATATTACACAGCAGGGTCGGTCTCTGGTCCAGAATGAGTGAACGGAGAGTATTTCACACGGACTTTTCTTTGAAGAGTAACGTTAGTCTGCGCCATTTTCGACAGAGTTGTGTCACTGTTAGCCAACATGATGTTAAGCTAACGCCAGTGCTAACAGTGGATAGCTAACACATTCATTTTGCATGCTAAGTGGCTCATTTTTTTACCCACACCTCAATGAAATAAGCACAACTCTTACCACTCCGGATCCAACGGAAAGCTGAAAAGTGGAGTGGAGTTTTCGGATTCCCCTGGCTGGTAATCACAGTTCGCTGCGGCGCAGCAGTCAGTCATTTTGGACTGCAATGTAGCTAGCTAGCAAGTTAGCTAGCTTAGCTGGCGGTTGCAAGCTGGCAAGCCTACTGTGAGAAAACCTGCAGGAGAGTCTACAGAGTCATGCCTTGGGCAAAACCTGCAACCGACACAGTTGAGTTTCAGTGTTAGTTTCGCTTAATATCCCTTTCGCAAACTAAGATCCTACTAATTCCATGCTTCAAAAGTTGATGTTGCGTGGTGAGCCAAGAGTCGCCGAAAGCGTGTTATCCCATCAACCAGGAACTGGACTGTGCAGTACAAAATGTTGGCCAGCAGAGGGCAGAGTGGCACCGTCAGGCCGGGCCAAAGAGTTTCATTGTCAAGATCATCCCGACCCTATTGTGTCAACTGGTTTGTACTAGTTTTTTTCTTTTGTCATATCCCAGGATATACTTTTATGTTATGTTTGTATGTATGTTTATGTACATATCAACGTATATGGACCCACTAGACAAATCCCCAAAAAATGCTCTTTGCTTTGGTGAAGCTGAAACAACTAATGAGTAGTATTGCTTTTTTGCTCAGTTAATACGATGACAAATACATTATCCCTGCGTACATTTAAACTTGTTTTCAATGTATTTTTCAATTGATAAATATATTAATGGGCTATAGCCATGCTGTAGTTTTGGCTGCTGAAGAAACACCATCACCTTGTTTCCTCCAAAGTGTATGTTCATTTAAACTGTTTTGCATGGCAACCATAGTTCAGTTAAGAATCTCATTCAGTATTCATTCCTTATATTATACATGACATTACACAAGCATTAAACAAAAGCCTTTGACATACATTTAAACCAGTTCTGTCAGTACCTTGAACTGCAGCACTACTCTTGTTTTGACTTTATACTCTTTGATTTGGATTTGCAGGTTCCTCTTCTTCACTTTGTAAAGCAGATTTGGTTCATGTTGTTCTTACTGTTGCCCTCCATAAACTCTGGATACACATCTTACACATTCTTCAGTAGACCATTTAAATCTCTCTGATCCTATCTTAAATCACACCTTGCACTAGCTTTTTGTTGTTACCATGTGTCTTGGAAGAAAAGAACAATGGGTACACTGACTAGAACCTACAGTGTAGTGTGTAAAGATGTCTTTTTTAAAAAATAGTTTTCTGATATAGAAATACATCCACTGCTAACTGTCTATTTGCCAGTGCCTTTAGGGGATGCAATGTCTGATATAAAGATGTGCTATATTAATGAGTTTGACATAAACATACAGGAGATGGCCTGAAGCAATCTTGCTCAGGGTCCTGGAACTGGGACACCTAAATGATATATAGCAATCATCACAGCTCTGCTTTTCCTGCTATAATTGAAAATGCCTACAGTGAAAGTGGTTTAATTCAATCAAATACTGGATCATTTGGCATTTTATGGCTTTATTATACAAAAGAAAGCTAATGAATTCGAATGATAGAACCCTATGAGTCTGCATATATTGTTATTCGTGTTTTTTTGGCTGCAGATGATGGGTTATAATGCGATTCCTCGTCACATTTCATTAAATGGAAGAAGAACAACTGATGATAGCAACACAGCTCCCTTCTAATACACAAGGTAGAAGATTAGAGCAATTCACTTGGCAGAATCTTTCCATTGGAAATCAACTTCCTAAAGAAAATGGATGGAAATAAAGAAACAATTCAACAAACTCAAAAATCTAACTTTGATCCTGGTATATATGATTAAAAAAAAGGACGTAAGGCTGAAAATACAATATTAATATTGTGCACTGCAGTAAACAGTGTGCATAGGCCAAATGATTTTAGTCTTCAATCATGATCATCAATTAGATTTCACTATAGTAAAAGTTTGAGTCTCAGAGCAGACCATGACTTGGCTGTTTAGTCAAATGGGGGTGTATCTAAGAATGCTGGGCCTTATTCACAGAAAGAGACTTAAAGCGTCACACTAATTTGTCCTCATCTCCAATTCACCATGTACCTGAAAACATCTCAACAGAATCTAACAGAACTCAACACTCAGTGAATATTTTAGATATTTTAGGTTTGTGCTAATTGGCCGTCATATCCACCATGCTCCAGTCAGGGTTAACCCTTTGTTCTACATTTTACTTGGAAGGAATTTTTTTTGTTTTATTCTGCACATAAATGATTAAATAAATACTTAATCTAAATTTAATTTCTCATTCAGCGTGTCTCAAAAAACACCAGTTTCTGGATCATTATGAGTTTGTCACAGACCTTCAGAACAGGGCTAAGATAAAACTGAAAAATACTTAAATAAAATTTAGAATGACGACCACAAAACCTTATTAAACACAAGAGACTGCCTTTTATTAACATGTTCAGGGAGGGATTTATGTCTGATCCCCCTTATTCAATTGTTAAATGTCTGCAGAACGCTGGGTGACACAGTAAAGACACTTTAACAAGGCTTACATGAGTATTAACTTTTACCCTTAAAACAAAATAAATGCTACTTGTTTCAACAATAGAACGAAGAATTGGACAGAAAACGGCATGGAAAAGCACAACAAAAACAAAATGAACATCTGGAATTTATCAATGAATTAATGACACTTTGTAGTCAAGTCTATTGTTCTTTTACATTCTACATCTTATTAAAAAACACAACAGCCTATAAAAGATTCTACTTCACAACAAGGGCCAGATAGTAAACAAAAAAAAACCTACACTAAAGGAGGATGTTTATCAAGATAACACGTCCGCACGACTCATTAACCAAGCTGTGGATCATCTGTCCCGAATGCTTAACTACTACAAGACACCTCCTCCTGGTCCGGGTATGTCTTCATGTAGATCTCCACTACTGCATCCAGATCACACTCAACATCATAGTTCAAATTCAAAAGAGCAAGACTTTTTGATTTGAACTTGTCGGGCGTGTTCTCCATGTACATCTGGAAGCGCTTGTACGCCACATCGCAGCTGTCCTCCAGAGCCAAGGTAGGCACGATGCCGATCAGTCTCAGAACTGCGAGCATGTTCGGGAAGAACTTCACGTCAGCCAGCTGCAGTGTTTCTTGGAGACTGGAGGGCAGAGTCTCACCTTTGCCCTTTTTGCTCCATTTAACCCACCAGCAGTGCAGCTCGGCGGAGAGGGTTCCTGCATTAGGGATGTCATTTTTAAACACTTGCACGCTCTCTTCCTCGGGTTCAGTGGACTTGTGCTGCTCTATGACAGCAGGGACCAGTGACAGACATCTCAGAGCCTTCAGGTGGTCCTCACAAAAGAGTTCATTCAGTTCTTTGATGATGTGGTTCACCAAGGGAACAGTCAGATGCTCCTTGTAGTAAGTCTCCGGCCGAATGGCTCCAGATTCTGACTGATGCTTTCTCAAGAATGAGCGAGGAACCTTCACCGGGATCTCCATCGCAGTGGCTAGGTTAACGGCCTCATCGTTCCAGAACTCGTGATACACATCGATGTTGTCCGCCACTTCCTTCAGTGAGTGCAATACAGCTTTTAAACTGGTTGCAGCAAAGTGGGCATCTGTCGCTTTCCCTTGCACGTTCTTCCCAAATGCTCGTGTCAGTGTCATGGTGTTTTTCAGCACGACCAGTGCCATGACAAACTCGAAATCAGCTAGAGCTTTTGAAATCTCTAAGGCGTTGTGTGTGACTTGATCGTTCCACCTCATATCCTCGTTGTCATGCACGCTGTCCACACAGAGTAGCAATGCTTCTAGAATTTCCACAGCCACCTCAAACGCATCGTGTCGTCTGGTCCAGCTGGTTTGACAGATCTCCTTCAGTTCTTTGACCTTTTCCTCTTTGTCTGGGAAGAAAATAGAAATGGCATGCTCCAGCTCCAACTGCAGTAAAGGGGACTGACTGAAGAATGACTCAATCTTCTTAAGGGTTGACATGACGAGCTGAACCCCCGACAAAGCCATACCCTTCGCCAGTGACACGTTCAATGCACAAGTAGATCTTAGTGTGAGCACTGCCTTTGGATACCTCTCCATCAGTTTGGCAGCAACTGTTTTTATTTTACTAAAATGTGTCCCAGAGCAGGAGTGGGCTTGACCTCTACACTGTTCCATATCCAATCCCCATCTGTCAGTCATTTCAGACAGCAGTTTCTCTGCTAAGGCATCTCCATCTCCTTCAAAGGACAAGAATCCAACAAACCTCTCCCGCGGGCAGTTAGACTGGTCCACATAACGGACAAAGGCCGGGAGGTACCATTCTCCTGAGATCTTGACCAAATCATCAGTAAGTAATGAGAAAAAGCCATTTTGTTTAACTTCCTCCACCAGCTTACTGTGGATGCATTCCTCCCACACCTCAATCAACTGATTCAGCCGAGCTGAGGAGCAGCACTCCCTATTCACATCGTACCTCTTCTTAAGGACTTCATCTCCTCGATTCATGCGATATTCTAACAAGGCCTGAAAGTTGTTTGACCCAAGGCCATCCTGCTTACTATCACCAGGCCCTGTCGGAGGAATGCTTTGCTCTCCCAACAGTACAAGTACTTCAAATAATGACTTCAGATACTCTTTGTACTCCTCTTCCTCTGGGAGGGCCTGGACATCTTCCTTAGTTGTCTCTGCTGGAGACTTTTTGATTTCTAACAGGGAAACAGAGACAGTTGCACAATAAAAACCAAATCAATCATTCAGCTTGTGCCATTGTCAAGTGATACGTGTGTGTGTTGTTGTGTGTTTCTACTTACTTTTTCTCCCCTTACTCTCCATTTCATTGTCTATGGTCTACAAAAATAGTAAGATTTTGAAAAGTCATTACATAGAAACTATAAAAGTCATATTCATATTCAACCTTCTTCGCAGCCATTTTTGACATGAAATAGTAGGTCAAACACAGGTGTTACCAATGATACTAATCAAGGTTCTGTTCCATTTAGGTCAAACAGAGTCAGGGTGCTGCTATTGTATTGTCAAATTGGCTGCTTAGAAAAATTTTTAGATTTCTTTTACCCACCGTCTCTTTACTGCGCTTCACCTGCCCATTTTGAGGTTGGCTTGGCACATCGAAGATAGTTGGTATGGCATCATCCTTCAACACTGCACTCTGACCGTCCTGGAAAACAAAGTCAAGCCGGAAAAGTTCATTATATACAGCAAATATGAAGACTGAAACAAAAATATTACTTATGTTGAATTTGTATTAAAACCTACATTACCCAAATATTCACTATGCACAGATATAGTGAAGATTGGAAATTATATTAAAAGTATTGCAAACTCTGGGGTCACAGTGCCCTCTGCAGTTTGGTCTTACACTATGAATCAAAGACGTTTCAAAATGTTTTCCACAGAGTCTGTAGTATCTGTACAACTGGTCTGGTGAGCTGTCTTTGAGATCTTGCCTCTGGCATTTTTCAACCCACTTCTTAGACCTGAAAGGAGAAGTTAAACAAAACATTAGACATTTTGGCTTTAAGGCTATTTTAAACAACCTATCAACAACATGCTGCATGCTTATCCAATTTCCCAATTACTTGTAGCAATAAGTGAGAATCTAAAGGTAAATAATACATCAAAAACAAAAGCTTGAAATGTATAAAACAATCATATATTATTGGTTGATGACAACCTGCTGTTGACAGGTGTGGTTGTATAAGTTGTAATGCAGAAAGGCAATTCCAACGGGTTAGACTATCTTTTGTTTGATTTACAAATGCATGTTTTCCAAAATGCAACAAATATGCAAAGTATGGACGGATACATGCACATATTAGTACAGTTAAATACACCAACAAGAGAAGTCACTGAAGCAGCCAAGTAGCCAATGAAAAAAACTTTCTTTACTGGTCCTGCTGGGAATAGTAATATTTATTAAAATAATAATTAAAAAATAATTTTGTTAACAGTAATAAGTTTCCTTAACGATGGCTCTTTCCCATTAAGACTCCCAGTAAGTCAGTGAGTACCTAAATGGAATGCAGCCATTTTAAATGTTATCAATTACACGTGCTTTTTCCTCTAATGCATCACAAAATGTATGCTTATGGATTTGTCAGGAATAATATACCGGTAGTAGTGATGTACTACACGCTACCCAACAGGTTGTAACACTGGCTTTTCCCAACCACTGTAACAGTCTGTAACAGTCTTATGATGATCCAGATGTGATCCAGATGTGTGCTGAAAAGAGCACGGGCACGTGAACCTGTCAAACTTTACAACTTTTGTGTTGAGAGGAAAATAAGTAGCCAACAGCTTTAATAAAGGACGTGCTACAAAGCGGAACAGCAGCATTAATTCTTGCAGAAACAAAAACTCGACGATTCAACCAAAGTTATCCTTGTTGAAAAAAGCCCGCGTTGTCGGGTTTAACTAGAAATGAGAAACAAACTGTTGTGGGTAGTTTGAGAGCTTCCTGTTCGCTTTAGCATCAGTATTAGCATTAGTTAACGTTACCTTTCTGGATCCTGCGGAAACCGGAACAGTGGCTGTGTGTCGGATTTGCCGCTAGTACAGCTCGGCACGGCGCAGCGACTCTGCATTATGAGTCTGTATCATTAACAAGTTTGTTGAGGTGCAATTCTTTCGAGGATAGCCAACTATGTTGCTAACGCTAGTTAGCTGTCAAGCCACCTTCGACAGCAAGATAACTTCCGATTTTTGCTTTCAAAATAAAATACATTGCGTTTGAGTAACAAAATGAGACTGCCTTGTGTAAAAGCACACCTGTTTTTTCCTGCAAAGAAGCCCATTCTATTATTCACAGGCCCCTTCAATAGTCCCACAGACTAATAACAATAATCTAGGTTATGCTTTTTGTTTTTGGTTGTAATTTAGATTTTATTTTGAAGGTTAATTCTCTTCATTGGTGAAATCACTTTGAGCTTGATGTATTTAACAACGTGCATCAAAACCGCGCGATTCGTTTCTTTCCCATAATCCTCAGCAGTCAGAGCCCAAAGGTTGTCAACATGCCGTGGCTTTATTCAAAAAATATTCCTATTATTAATATTTTGTGAAGTTTAATTCATAAAAGAGAAACACACGCAGTCGTTATTATGGTCATCACAACTGTAATGTATGCATTTGGAGATTGTGTTCAAAATGTCATTCTCACTGTAATGATGACTGACCTACAGATCCAATCTCTTTATAAGACAGTGGAGGTGTCCATATATTATTTGTACAGTCATAACTACATTATATTAAGGACACACACCAACATAAAAAAAAATAAAGAAATCGTACTAATCTGTATATATACATATATATTTTGCTCTGGCAATGTAAAAGCCTGTGTCCCATGCCATTAAAGCCTGTTTGAATTTAATTATATTGAATAAATAATAAAAGTAGTTGCTTTCCCTGATGATGTGACCTCGCTACTGGAAGTCATGGCTGATTGTCATCAGCTTTTCCAGTGGTTGTCGCGGCTGTCATGTGTTGGGCGTGTAGCTGTTTACAGTGACCAGTATTCGTGGAATCCTATTTAGTTTCAAACATTCAAACAGAGGATGCTGAAAACAGTGGGGTGGAAGAATACAGCCAGTCTTCTTCAATTCTCGCGTAGTTTTCCAGACACCCTATTGGTTAATTCTGTTATCTCGCGAGACTAGCCTAGCCAATTGCAGCGCAGCAGCGCCAAGTCAAATCGGCTGGTTTTTCCGCAGGGAGGCAAGAGAAGTGTTTTGCTCCGGGGTTGAGCTACTTTACAGAGGTTCCCTCTTCGTGTTGTACTACAAAAGATAACAGCAGGGTAAGTTATGGATTATTTTAACGTTATTTAAACACAGGTATAGTTAGAGTTCGCACACTTTGATAGAAATTACGGCCCAGCGTACAGTTAAGCAAAGCTAACACTAACGTTTACTCGTTTTTATATCTCGTGTCAGCTAACGTTAACGTTACGCCAGACCACTTTAGTCAATGCGTGCTAATATTAATCTTCCTTTGCTTTTTGATAAACATAACGTACAGAACTACTGAATATATTATAGCATATGAGGACATTATAAAGAGTAGATGTTATTTACGGAAAGGCATGTTCAAACTAGTCCATACAGAACCGTGTGGCTGTAGGTTTTCAGGAGCCCACCAGGCTCGACTCATTTAATCAGCTGATCTGATCAGTCCAATTATTAATGTTCTTGACTGGCTGGGACACCAACCTGCAGCCATACGACCCTTGATGTGGACTAGTGTGGACATGCCTCAACAGTGTGCAGGAGTTTAGTGGGCAGCTATAGCTGTTGGGCGTAATAAGCCCTTACTTACAGACCAAGTCTAACCTTAGTATGCTACATGATGTCAATGAATAAGAGCTATTAATATCACTCTAGAGATAGATAGATGGATAGATAGATGGATGGATGGTCAATTTCAGACACACAATTATTATTTACCATTGATTGGTACATTTTAGTATCTGTCAGTGGCTGTAGATGTACACATTTTGAAAAGTAAATTTACCACCCTGAGAAATATATACATTTTCAAAATTTGTACATCTACCAGCCACTGACAGATACCATTCAATCATTAGTAAATCATTTGTGTCTGAATTTGACCAGCCACTGTCATTTTACCAGCATTTGGCTGATGCTAATTTCCAACCCTGGTACTGCTTTGTTCACCTTCCAGAAATCTCCACTGTCTGGTTGATGCTTCGCAATGGAAAACATTGCAGTTTCAAGACGGAACCTCAAGAAAGTAAGTTATCATATGAAATACATGTCTTATGTTGACTGCTAACTAAGTTATGTTCAGTTTTTTTAGCTAAAATTCAGCACTTAATTCACTCAATGGTCTTGTTGTTTTAATTTATATTAGGGAAACAAGGAAAATTCTCAGCCAGCAAATGGAAGCAAGTCCTTTATCAAAAGAGATCAGACGTCTGCTGTTCCCTTTCAACTGAATAGCAACAAAAAAGAGGAAACCGTGGCAAAAAATGGTCCTCTTAAAGCCATGGTCAAACAGATGGACACAAGGTCAACGTCTGGTGAGGCTCTGAAAAAGTTAAAGACCGTGCAGAGAGATGGGAAAGGAGCTTCTGTTACTGATGTCAAACGACAAACACATAGCCAGGCTTTCCTCACTGAACAGGCGGTGAAAGGAAAAAAAATAGTAGAAGGGCCAAAACCACCAGCTGCTGTGCCACCGCCAAAATCTGCTCTCGGCATGTACAAAGGCAAGATGGTAGAGTCAAAAATTGGAGCCATTTGGAAGTCAGGGGCCACCATGGGCAGGACAGCTCCAAAACCATTAGCACCCAAAACAGACAGCCAGAGGGTTGGAAATGTGACAAAAATCAGGTCCAAATCTGTTGCTGACCTTCCTGGGCATAGCACACAAAACCCTGCACGGACGAGGTCCAAGTCGGTTATAGATAGACCTGCTCAGGTGTCCAGGCCCGCTGTCACCAGCCGTCCTCCTGCTGGATTCTGCTCTGCTCGCCCTCCTGCCAGAACCGTCCCAGCAACACTAACCAGCACCAGTACCAGAAACACTAATATGGCTTTCACCAAGAGGAGTGGGACTCAGAACTCAAAGCCAAAGATTCAAGTGACAGAGAAGAAGGTCAACAAACCTCCTGTCTCAAGCACCATCAGCCAGTACAGATTTACCATGGAAACTGCAGAGGAAAGAAAGTAAGTTTTTCCTTTGTATATAAACTCTTGACAATAGTGTTGGTGTACAATAGAAATGTTCAAAAATGTTTGTGGTTCCTCTGCAGAGCGAAACTGGCAGAGTGGCTAGCTTCCAAAGGCAAGAATTTTAAGAGACCAGCCATGACAGCAAGAACACCCTCAAAAACCAAAGCCCCTGCAAAACCCGAAGCTGATCTCAAACCACAGTCTGCACCTTGCAACCCTGAACCTGAATCCAGTCTGGTGGCACAGAAGGCAGACTCTGCTGCTCACTGTGCAGATACCCAGGAACCAGAACTAACAACACACAGTCAATCTCCAGTGATCATGAACACCACCCTGGACCTGCTGGAAGACTCTGATGCAGATCTGCTCATTGACCCACAGGACAGAGTGGATGATGTAAGTGAACAGGCAGGGTTTCTGTTGCGGTTTCAAAAAAAGTTCCCTTCCACACCGATAAAAATCATCTTTTTCGTTTTGACAGATTGTTGTGAACCTGTGTGATGCTTTAGATGCCATGGCAACACCCTCGAGATGCAGTGATGGTAAGCTCACCTGTGTCTTCCCACTGTGGCCTTTGTTTTGGGCAGAGTGGTTTATTGAGTGAGTTCTTGAAAATAACTGATCGACTCAGGTCACTGAGATTCGTGGCCTAACAATGAACACTAGTTACTCTATACAAATGCTTCTTACACCAACACTCATCGTTTTGTTTCCATTAGATCTTACACAGGTGACAGATGAGTGCAATGATGTTGAAGTGGAAGATAGTGAACCAAAGGATGAAGGTAAAAAAGAGGAGCTGAAGAATGAAATGCCTGAGGTTGTTAGCGAGCAGCCGAAGGTAGAGAAAGTGAATGATGGAGGGGAAAGTGATGACCAGAAAGTGGAGACGGATGATGATTATGAAGGAGCAAGTGATGATTGTGTGATGGAGACCACGCCACAGATGGAGGATGCCTCAGTAGTGAAGTACAGCGTGAAAACCACTCCATACCTGCAGAGGTGAGTCCATCAACTTACTTATGCAGCTATTGATTTGCCTAATAATTTCAATGATTTCATTAAGTCATTTATTTTCACATGTAATACAGTAGTATCTTCAAATATCCCTTGTTCAGTGTCAAGAGGACAATTGAAGAGGATGTTGGCAGAAGTGCATCGAGGAGAAAGAGCAACATCAAAGATCTGAAGTTTCTGACCCCCGTACGCCGTTCCTGCCGTATCCAGCGCAAATCCTCCCGCCTGCCGACAATGCTGCTCGATCAGGATCCCTGCGTGTCGTCACTGGCAGAGTTGGTGAAGCTGGATGACGATTCAAACGCCTACATCTATAGAAAAAACCCTGCACTTCTGAAGGATCTGCCAGACCAGCCTGGACTGTGAGGAGCTCTGTATATGCGTGCCATTCTTAAAAAAAGACTTTTCAAATGTATGTTCTTGGAGCTAATGGACACTTTATACTGTTACTTTTTACTAATCTGAATGGGCAAAGAATTTTAATTGTCATTTAAATCATTTTATCCTTTTGGGAGGGTGGGGACATAATTCCTGTCTAATTCTTTTCTGAATGTATTATAGACTGCACTATAATTCACTACAATAAAAGAATGTTGTCTTATCTTAAGTTGGGCTTTTATGTATTTCTAAAGTGATCTCTTTATCATACAGCCAACATACTGTACAAATGACAACACTGGTCCCAAGAGGCATGAAGATCCATTAACGGACAATTAAGTTCATTTTGGGAGCACATGTGGCAGAAGGATGCCATGCAAGTAAATATTCTCAGTAACAGAACAGCCACTGGAATCTTTAACCTTCATTATGAAGGTGTTGGGTTCAGATTTTATACAGCAACCTGTTGCACCAGCTGTGTAAGTTCAAACTTGGTCTAGTTATAATATAACTTACTGTAAATTAATACATTTTATTGAATTCCTAATTGTAATTCAGTAACAAGTTATTCTTTCAACCAGTTATGAATATCTGGGATCCATAACAGCTGTCTGGATGAACGTAGTTCCCACACAAATAGAAAAAAGACAAAGCACTATTTTATCACGTTTAATCCCACTTTAATTGACCACATTGTAAAAATCCAAAAGGCTCTTAAATGAGCACTGCTTTCTTTGACTGCTTCATGGCAATTACACTTCCTGACATCAGACTGGACGTTTTGACACCAGCTCCCTCTGATCCCAGATGAGACATTTCATTATAACAAAATAAAAAAAATGAAAATCATCCACAAAAAAGAAAAAA
The DNA here is from genome assembly GCF_905237075.1 of Dicentrarchus labrax. Taxonomy (NCBI): domain Eukaryota; kingdom Metazoa; phylum Chordata; class Actinopteri; family Moronidae; genus Dicentrarchus; species Dicentrarchus labrax. Next base: position 9,131,404 of record NW_026136705.1, on the reverse strand, counting down.
GAAAAATCTCTTGGATGCAATTTTCTTCCCCAAAACAAAAGTATAAAAAGTACTCTTTTCCCACTCATCTGCAGACCACAGGGGAAGGCGTTCAGTGCTGTGTGCTAAAAGGCTGTTTTCACTGCTGTCTGAAGGTTTTATGTCCTTGAAAGACCCCGGTTGTCCAGATCTTTCACCTAAAACATGGAAAGCAACACGTCGTTAGAAAGTCCTCTATTACAATGTTCAGTGTTCATATGTGTTTATATAGTCTTTTGTACTTGTACAATGGACAAGAAGAGCTTCATATAAAAAAAATAAAAACATAGACTCAACTATCATCAGTCTGACTTGCAATGTATTCCTAGTGGAGCTGCAACAATTATTTTCAGATTATTCTATTGGTTAATAGGTTATTTGTTTGCCCCTATGAAAAAAAAAAAAAAAAAAGGCGTCACAATTTCCAAGAGCCCAAAGGGATGTCATAATGTCTTGTTTTCCAACTAAACCTGAAGCCATTCAGTTTTTACTATGATGTAGGCACCAGTACTGGTAAATTCTCACATGAGAATCTGGAACCATCAAATGTTTGAAAATAATGACCAAAAGAGTTGTTGATTAGTTTTCTGTCAATTGATTGGCTGACCAATTGTTGCAGCTCTGATTCCAGTTTTAAGCGCATCTATCTATGCCTAAAAATTATGTTTATTTTATATACAGGTCTCTCTTGAATACGAGATCCCAATCTCAATGAGACTACCCGTTTAAATAAAGGATTAAATACATAAAATAAAGAATTAATTTGATCAATTTACCCTTCTGTTGTTTTCCCTCAATCTGCAATGTCTATAAAACTGATTTCCAAAGAAAGAGTTCCAGAAGATCTGACCCTGACCAGAAAACCAATCTGGGGTTCCAAACCGTCCTTACAGACTGATTGATGATATGTCACATAAAAGTTAGCCATTTTACCTTGTATATCCTAACCAGCCAGTGCTCTGTTGTGTAGGCCTCCTCCAACACATCCAGTTCGAAGTCTTTGTTCCCAATCTCAGCGTTTCTCACTCTGTCATAACCAGGGGGGCGCTCTGCAGGGGAGATCATGAAGATCATCAGAATTACAGTACAAGAGGATGTAGTTTTATGTAGAAGGACATGAATATGTATGCATTTGATATTTATGTCTTTATGTCTAAGCACAGAGCGCCTGATATCTACTGCCGTTATGCTCAGTCTTGCTCCGTAATTTTTGCAAACAGTTCTGTCTCACTATGAATAAAATATATTAATGAAGGAGTTAATGAATCATCCTAAACTGTCCAAAATGCTTATTCACAGTATGCCTGTGATTGCTAGGTGAAAGCAGGTGATGCATGATGACCAAGAGGCCACACTCAGCTGTACAGTTACTCACTGGCCTCTGTGTAGACCTGGCCGAAGCGGTAGTAGCACATCTTGTACATGAGGCAGTTGAGCAGGACGGGCGAGCCCTCGCGGTCCACTCTGAACTCTCCGGTGGGAGTGTAGTAGTCGTGCTCCTTGATGTGTTTGCCTGTGTCTGTGCTCCCCCCGATACGGACCATCCACAGAAACTTGTTGATGTCTGTGACACAGACAGAGATCCGTTAGAGAAGTGGTGCTGATGCCTTACACAGTATCATGTCTCATTATTCTAACTATTTAGTGTAGAAGTGAGTTATTACTGTTAAGCTTTTCATTATTTATAAGGTGAAATCGAATCACATCTAAAAACAAATTCACCAGCCAAGGGAGGATGTTTACACCTCCTTATACACACCACCACATGTAAAGAAATGCCATTAAATGTGTGGGTGTAACATTCAAATAGCATACCTTAAGCATTGCGAACACACTATTAAACCCAAGTCTATTAAATCCAACTGTGTGAAACAACTATCTATAGTGAGAATGTGTCTGTAGTCGGGCTGCTTTAAGAGCCACGCTGACCCTCTGATCTACAGATGCTTGGGACGTACCATCTGAAGAATAGCCCGTCAGTCCTCCAAAGATGACCAGGACATAACTGACATCCAGCTCCCTCATGATCTCATAGGCCCTCTCTTCTGTGGATGCCATGGCCTAGGGAACAAACAGCAGCCCAGTCAGCACAGCAGCCCTTTATAAAGAAAATTAACCCCGAAGGCTACCCAGCTCACCTGTCCCACTCTGGAGATGTGTGTGTTGTTCCACGTGTTGTTGTCCACTAGAATGGTTCGATTCGCCATGGCAGTTATCTGATAGCCATAATCCCACCACGACATGACTTTGGCATCCTTGAAACAGAAAATAACTTAAATAATAGAATGAAAACCATTTAATGTAATCATTCATCAGTTCATTCTTAACGCTAGTCAACAACTCCTTACGGGTTGACTTATTCTGTATTTCTTTGGGTGAGACTGACCTCAGGAGTGTTGTGGCGGAGCCAGTAGTAAGCCTCTCTGAAGTCATCAAAGATGATGCGGCTGCCATCTCCTCCACGGGCTGACAAGACAATTGAGGGAGAGGAGTAGGCTTCGCTGGTCACCCAGGTAGAGTGGAAGGTGTATGTAATGAGGAAGAAGGCCATGACCAGAATCATCCCACTGGCAACCTGGTAGGAATATACAACGCAGGATGTGATCAGGTTTTACCCTTCTGTCTGTGGGACCACCAATGTGCTTTTATAAAACCTCTCTGCTATGCTTCTTTAAATAAGAATATAACTGCATTTTATCATGTGTACAAGACAGATGTTCAACTCTAAGTACCAATAACACTCCATTACAAGTCCTGCATTATTACAGAAGTAATGTTGCCAGCTAAATGTACTCATGAGCCTTGAACAGGCCACAAGAGAAATCAGAAGGGTCATGAGATGATTAATGGGGAGAAAAAAAAAGAAAGACTAAGTTCTGCCACGCAAAACTATATATATTTAAAAAAAGTACAGATAGTAGTTAAGTATATTTCCACCACAGGAAAAAGAACATATTCATGGTCTCTGAAACCATACTTCAATACTTAAAGGGAATACACAGGCTATGTCCCAACTCCCAATTAGTATGTAGTGTGGAATTTGGACACAGCTATAGCTTTGTACCACCCTCTAACAGCTATACTAGCACTCTCAACCAGCCTCTCAGAGCTCCTACCTCATTTTTGATGGGGTAGGTGGAGTCCTGTTGCTTCTTGCTCTTCTTGTCTGGCCGGCTGACATCCAAATTCTTCATGTAAGTGGTTAGCACCTGGGACACACCAATGCCTGACAGGATGCACATGACTGGAGCCAGAACCAACATCAGACGCACCTGAGGAGTACATTAACCCATGTGATGTGTAAAGTAAGTGCAAATTCACTTTCCTAAATACATGTTCAATGCTGGGAATGTGACAAACTTCCAAAAGTAGAGTACATGTAGCTGTGTACAGGACGTACCATGACAGCGGAGAAGTACATGCTGGTGACTCCGTACATGATGATGAAGATCCTGGCGTCCGACAGGTTGTTGAAACAGTAGTAAAGACCAACTGTAAGGAAAGGGAAGGTTAACTGTCAGTCAAAACCCCAACAGGGATACACAATGACTTGCATGATAAATGGGAGTGCTCATACAGTATAAACCCTTGTTACTCTGCGTGTTTCTGCTGAGTGTACACTTGCCTGGGAACATGAAGACCAGCAGCTGGAGGTCAAAGTAGTAGGAGGACCAGGTTGTGGGCTGGTGCTCAGAGACAGAGGCGATGATGGGGATGTTGTTCTTGGCATAGGAGGGGTCCAGCAGGGAGTAGAAACGACCAGTCCATGGAGAGATTTTACCTGAGGGAAATATACTTTTGGTCAGTCCAAAGCAAAAGAACCTCAAATCAGTTCCTCACAAAAGCTAAGGAGAAAGTATGGAAAGAGTGAAGAAAACAAACAAAACAAAACAAGGGTTTTCCATCCACTACGCCAATGTATCTACTGGTGCACCATGTCAACCCTCTTACCAGTCAGCATGAGAACAGTGCCCACAGACAGCAGGATGAAGCCCACCAGGGAGATGACGCTCTTGAACAGCACCTCAAATTGCTGGGCATTGAGTTTGCTGCGTAGGTAGTCCACAAAGGCATGGATCTGGCACAAGCCGAACACACCGAAGGCTGCCATGTGCTCTGATGACTGCACCGGCTGGTACATGAGAGAAGATGGAGAGGGAGGTGAGCTAGTTGTCGCAGAACAGAGTGACACAGGACTTATCTCCTTTGGCCTGATAACAATACTATGACCTTGGCAATTCAGGCAAGGGTTTTTCTCAGAGGCCCAACTAGAGCACCTCACGTGACATACGGTAGTACTTTTTCGACTTACCTGGAAACCAACAAAAGAGATCTGCATGGAAAGGATGGTGCCCAGGCAGTAGACTGTGCAGTAAGCCACGTAGATGCGGTGAGAGAAACGGCCTGTGAGCATCAGAACCAGGACGTGGAGGGGGATAAGGTTGATCAGGAACACGTAGCCACCCCAGGAAGAAACCTAGATACACACAAACACCTTATCAAGACCTCAGTAAAACTCAGTTCATTTAGTAAAACATGCACTTTTTTCCATCTACTTACCATGTAGAAGTAGGCCAGTGCGCATATAGATGACCAGTACACTGACCCTGTTTTGACAGCCTTAATCCACATGTAATAGGTCAACAGCATGCAGAAGATGGCAATACCTGAATAAGATAGCACAGAGGGATTTCATTAACATTCTTCTGGTGATATTATCTTTAAATAACATTGCTATACGTATCAGGTGTATACCTTCATTATCGTAGGAGCCAGCAACAGAACGAGAGATATAACCTGGCACCACTGCGATCATGGCGGCAGCCAGGAGCCCAGCACCTGCATCCTACACAGACAATATATATTTAGTGGCAATAGGATGTACAGTCATATTTGTGGAGATCACCACAAAGTATATTAAATTCATGCACAACATTCTAAATAGGCAGTCCAATGAGATTTCCCATGAAGAGCTGCAGCCTGTTGCACCAGCTGTAGTTATTACGTTGTGATATATGCATAACTAAAAAGAAAAAAGTGGGATAAGTTACACCATAACAACTAAATAGTTATGCATGTAAATCATAAAATACCTGAATTAAACTCACTAATGGTAGAACAGCATTTTTTCTGCCACACAGCATCCTTTTTTCATCAATTGCAACTATACTGCAACACAGTAATCCAGTAGAAACCTAATTATTGATAAAATATTTCAATAGAGACACCAAAACTAATGGGGGATGAAACTCTATCTTTGATCATTAATTTGGCGCTTGTCTCATGTTATGACTGTCAAAACTAGTTAGGTTACGGCCCAAGTAATTGTGGTGCAACCAATTAGTAGCTGATTTAGTTACAAACTAACTAGTAGTTACTGAACCTCTAGTGTTGACCTTACACCCTAACTTCGTAGAGAATTTAAACATAATTGGTGCAACCCACTGGTTTACTCGTCCGAACGAGTACTGGTCATCCTGTGAGAGTGCGAGTCCATTCTGGATCAAAAGCTCTCTTTTTGCTGTCTACTTTGCTCTTTTTAGAGCACAGCATGTGAAATTACTTTTCTTTGACTTGCTTATTTCTCCGACTGTCTCTCATCTTGTCTCCCCTGTGTCACATAAGCTGTGTGTGTATGTCACTCAGCAGAGATGCAATGCACAGATTTGATTGGCTGAGTAGCCAGTCACGTGGGATGAGTCTGGGCCAATAAACAAGTTCTGTAAAGGCTACAAAAACTGCACCGGTTAAAATCCAAATGCTCCGGCATGCTACAATGACTTCTATAGCCTGGTGTTTACCAGGCAGAGAGAAGGAGGGAAGTATCTGTGGAACTTACTACAAGAAACAAAACATAAGGATATCTCTGCTGCTTTGATTTTGAACCTTCTTTTTCTTTTTTTAAAGACGTCTCTTCAAGTCCCTGAATTTGTGCAAGTTAAATTGACGGAGTGCCCCTTAAAAGAAATATTATTTAGAACTTATTATAAAATAGTTTGATGTATTTTAGTATGTGTTTTTACCTTCAACTCCTTGGTGAAGTGGTAGGTCACTATGGCAGTGAAGGAAGAGAACAAGGGAGCCAGGAAGACACAGACATTACGGATGTCAATGGTGATGTGGAAAAAATGTAGGACGTGGTACAGGACGGCAGACGTGATCATCAGTCCTGGTGAGAGAGGAGAGAGGGAGAAAAGACGTGAGGTGTAAAAGCAGACTTTCTACATGAAGCCCATTGACATCTCTTCAGAACCGTACACACTTGAACTGCTCTGCTTTTGATGTCAAACAACCCAGAATAAAGTGTGTGAGCCCACACTGATCTACTTGTACTGCTGCTTTCATTTTCTCTGACTCCTACCTGGATAAATGGTGCCACCAATGATCCTCCCCAGAGGATACCATGCCCTGTCATCAAACCAGTTGTGAAACTTATAAAATCCTTCTTCAGCCAGGAAGCGGGTCGTACGGTAGTTGAAGTACCTGGAGATGGAGTGAAGGTGAAGGTGAGACAGTTCTTTACAGAGGAAAATGTATTACCAATTGTTGGAGATGACCATGACAGCAGTGGCACTTACGGATCAAACTCATGGATGACGCTTTCAAACCTCAAGACGGAAAAGAGTCTGGTGGAGAATGCTGAAGAGAAGAAGTACATGGATCAATGCTTCACATCTGTTCTTAGTATTCTGGAGGCCATGCTGCTGTGTATGGGAGGAAGAGCACTCACAGAGGACAGCGGCCATAGACAGGATAAGCAGCTTCAGCAGTGTGTCCTGTTTCTCATAGGACAAACGCAGGAAGCCCAGCTTGGTCATTTTGGCGAGGTTAGGGACAGCTCACCGTACTACCTAATGGGAGAAAGACAGGCACTGTGAGACACAAAAAACAAAACAACAGGAGCTGTGAGAGTAAAAGAGGTCCAAACAGGAGGAATGTGGAGAAAAGTCCAACACTGCCTAATAATATAGGTTTTATATTTAGAAAAAAAAATCCTGCAAAATAAGAACATCTTTTCATGGGCAGGGTTTAAACAAGCCAGATACTCAGAAGAGAAAAGAATCAAAGTGTTTTAGTCAACTGCCATGTCCAGCCCAACCAGATAAGGCCACGCACTACGATGTGGCGTCAGGAACCAGGAAGCACCCACGATGGAAAACCTCTGCAGGGATTTGTGCCTGTCTTCTTCTTCTTCTTTTTTGTTACATTTTGCAAGTTTTTACAAAGTGAAGACACAAACCATCACGCTCAACAGAGCTCTAATCAATGCTAACTTTCAAAGCAGTACTACCAGAGCGAGGCTGAAGTTAGGAGCACTGACAGCTAGCTAACCAACCTTTCCGACCTCACAGAGCAAGGGAACGAACAGCTGCAGATATATTAACCAGTGAGTTATTAACACGCGTCATGTGCACACTCAAAACGAATGCACGCATTGATGTTAGCTCAGACAGCATCAGGCCGGCGAGTGTTGATGCTGCTTCCATCCAGTTCAAAGTGTGAGGAGCTAGCTGGGCTAACCTGCTAGCGGCTGTATAATGAACACCCTCGCCCCGCACCTCTTCTCTGACTGCTGTTGAAAACATGAGGGACTCCTTCCCAAATGGCAGCGGGACAACAGCCTACAATGAAAACTGTTGCTCCTAAATGAGCAAAAAGGTTTAATATTTGATGTTGAGTAAGACTCACCCGCTCCGCTCCTGTTACTCATACACTATTCACACACAACCTTCACTGAGACCTAAACCCGCCCCAATCCCGCCACGGAGCGCGTTTATTGGTTGAGCGTCAGTCAATAGTAATCCCATTGAAATCCGATTGGCTCTTTAGCTGTCATTCAAATCTGGTTCCCTACCTTGTCGCTGTAGTGTAGTGACGTGTCCTTAGTGAGGAAAGGAAACGTATCGCCCCCTACTGGTGTAAAACTATCAGGACTATAATTTCAAAGCCAAAGACAATAGATATTAACAGTTAACTACATGAAATTATAACATTAACAGCTGGTTCCATAGTATAACATCAGTAATCTATCATCTAGAGCAGTGGTTTTAAAACTGGGGGCAACAGGGGTCCTTGAGTGGGTCATAGGGGGTCCTCAGCAAAAGGAGGAATATATTATTTTAACTTCTACCTCACTTTTTGTAGGTTGGAACAAGGGAATAAACAAGGTTGGCTGTTTTTATTGATAGTAATATTTATATTATAGTGATCCTAGTTTGATCAGTCTTTGACTGTGAAGACCCTTCATACCTAAAGGACCCGGGAGCCCCAGGGGTCCTTAAGGAGGCACCCAGAAAAATGATGATTTTACCTTTACTATTATTTAATTGACTGGAAGTTAGCACAATACAATAATGAATTATAATGACTTCTGTTCATAGGTTTCCCAATTCTGTCAATAACGGCCAATCTACAGTATAGATCGTTATGGAATATCATACTGGGATCCCCAATACTACTTTTTATCAAAAATGTTTTGGAAATGTAAGAAGCTACACCCACATATGGTGCTCAAAGTAAATTATGAGTTGAGAAAAATAATAATATACTTTGGTTGCCTCTTTATACCTGTTAATTTATAAAACAATTACTTTGTGCTGTCTGTTTCTTCCTGTGTTCATATCATTGACAGTGTGTTCATATGAGATGGCTCTCTACAGGAGCCAGGCAGTATGCTCACAGGTTTACTGCTCTGACATATAGAACTTACTATATGTTGTCGAGTGCACACCCACAATATATGCTTGTTTTAACTCTGCTCTATTATTAGATGGTACACATTTGTCAGAAATCAATGTTAAGTGTAAAACAACATTCTACATTTTCTCTGCAGTTTAAACATTAATCCATGTTTGTGTTTTAATAGCTTTTCAGTGTGACAACTAGCTCTCAAACTATCTTCACTGTCGAGTTTGAAATGTCCTGCCTTGTCCTCACCATGGTAGCAAAACCCCAAACACAGTGATCAAAATATTGAATACTGACCAATTTTATTGAAATTAGACGTATTACTTTTACAAAACCTCACTCACATATATCAGTCTGCACAAACACTATGCTCCTCTTACAATTGCACACCGTTTCAAAATCACAACCCCTCCCCAGGGCCATGAGCTGTGATGTGTGAGAGAAAGGTTGGTGACTGGGTCGCTGCATGGTGGCGGGCTTGTTGAACATTCAGGATGTATTAACATTATATATACAGCACAAAAACCAGCCGATGATCTGTTTTCGCCATAGCTCTCTGGGGGGAAACTAGAGCAAGCGTGTCAAGGCTGATCACCCATTTATTAAGATATAAAGACTATGTGACTCCTTCCTTTATTATAGAGCTTAGCATTGCAGTGGTTGGTGTGAAATAAACAAAACAGAGATGCAGCAGTTTGGCAGTGTCATTTCACCTATCACCTACTAAATTCACATAGACTGAAAACGCTTAGGCAGCTTTTTCCTTTGCTGGTGTTGCCTCGTGATTTGCAACATGTACATCTCATCAGACAGTGCAGAGAGATTTTACTGTGGCATGAGAGACCGGAGCAAATCTTGAGTCAACACACGACAAGAGTGACTTTGTTATTTGGTTTCCATTACTAAAGGTCACCAATCCATTTTATAGCAGCTCTTGAACCGATTTGTATATTCTACGAAAAACAAAGCTCTTACAGGATAAACTATACAACGTTATTCCCGGAACCGCTAGGAAACCATCGTTTGACAGAGAAACGTATCGGTGTGCAAGAAAGCATTCAATCTGTGAGGAAGGAATGTGACTTGCAACATCAAGAAAACATGTAGTGTAGGGAAAACTGACTGTGCTTTGCTTCTGAATGCAAACAAGGCCCTTCAAAGTAAAAAAAAAAATCCTTCTTTAGTCACAACTTTGTTTAAACATATCAAAAACTACATGCTTTCTTGTGCTGTCATTTATTAAAGGAGAGTCACTCAAATGGCACATTATACAAAAAAACAAACAAAAAAAAACAATAAAAGAAAATTCACAAAAGAAGTCGAGAGCGGAGTATATAACGTGTTTTGAGTGTGAGGCACCGGGCAGTCGATTTTTGTGTCACACTGAAAATGTGTCTGGGGGTGGTGGTGCCGCAAAATGAGGAGAGGGCCCGAGATTAGATAAAAACATGTAAACCCTTTGTCCTAAACCGCACACCATCTTCATTAAGGGGAACCACACTGAGTGAAGCCACTCATCAACTGTTTTCCTGTCTCCTTCAAGTGATCCATCACTGGGTGGGCAGAGGTCTCTGGCGGGTCGGGGAGGTGTGGGGGGACGACAGCCTCTCTGAGGAGGTGGACGATGTCAGGGAGGACTGCAGGTGGACCGTCTTGTGGAAAAGCTTGTTGCTGATCAGCACAACCAGGGAGAAGAGACGCAGCTGGAAGTGGCTGAAAGAGTGGAAAACACAAATGTGATGAGTGACGTGTGTTTAAAGAAACTATTTTTAAAGAGAAATTGTAGTCTTTATTTCACACTCACTACAGCTTTGTTGGTGTCTTGGCCTCATTAGCGCTGATGATGAACAAAGGGAAGAGGATGGAGAACAAGCAGCCACTAAGTAGAAAAAAAGAACAAAAAACATCACATGCAGTAAGAACAGTAATGGATAACTCAGCCCACAGAGAACATGAGGTCTGTTTTCCATTGTGCCCTCTTGCTCTTGCGTGTTGTAGTATTTTGGAAATATTCCACATTTTACAAGCAGTGGTTCTCAACCTTTTTGGTATCAAGGACCCCCAAATTAATACATATCAGGCCGCAGACCCATGTATGATGACATGTAGTCTTAGCAATCCTAACTGTATCAGGGTTGCTGCAGTTTTAAAGAGATTACATTTAAGACCATTGTGAATGCAATTTAAGATCTATTTTACGTCCATGCTGCCAAAATAAGTATGAAGGATATGAAGCAAAAACAGTATTGGTCCCATGTTGGTTATATTTTGTAGTTGTTACAGCATGATCAATACAGATTTTTCCAAAACACATTTAAAAGTGAGACTGAAAAATGCAAGTAATGTTAACTTAATGAATCCAATCCATTTAAGACCTGTCAGAATCATACTAAAGACATTTCAAGGCCTAAAATTCAGATTGAATTTTAGACTGTTTAAGACTCTGCGGGAACACTACCATCTCACAAACATATTTTGGTAATGATAATGTATAAAAGCCATCAATCTGATCAAGAATTTGAAGTCTTACCTGATGATGTATGAGGAGGGCAGGGCGGTCAGCAGAGCCATTGGCAAACCAAAGCCGAAGTAATAGGGCCAGTTTCTCTCAATATTGGACAGCCGTTGGTGCATCTCAATGCCTTAAACACAAACAGTTTTTTTTGAGTTCACCATCATCGTCAACCCAGGAGATTTAGTTTGGTTTTAGAATGTGTATCTCACCATGGTTGAACCAGCGATACTCAAAGCAGTACAGGGAGTAGAGCAGAGACATGTGGAGGAGGCTAACCATCTGTCCAATGGCATCGATGGGGAAGAGGCTAACAATCATACCCTAGAAAACACACCACACAAGAGACATTTTAACTCATTTGCTTCAGCTTAGAGAGTAGAGATGTTGTATGTGTTAAAAATGAATGCCGATCAAGTTGTGTGGCAGGAAAAGTCCTTAAAAACAACTAACAGATCTCTTTAAAGGTTTCTGAAACAATTTCAGGAAAAAAAAAACAATCCCACGAAGTGTGACGCCATACAGCTTTTTATTTTTGAAAATTCTCTGAACTGACTTGTGAGTCTAGAGATGAAATAGTTTGCCTGATGGAGAAGATGCTGCTGAAAGTCATTGTGAATGACCAATTAAGTGCAATTAAGCATCTTTGCACGTGGTTTATGAATGCAGGGTTCCCACTCTATGTATGAAATCATTTTTTCTTGACAATACAGGACAGCACGTGCTCACAAACATGTGCACAGTTCATGATGAAGTGTCTCCAGTTCATTATATGTCATTTTGTTTTACAGATAATTCATTTTGGACAAAGTGAAGTGTTTGTAACATTAAAACTGGTGTGCATGTATTTATCAACCACAAACAGCAACTTTAAATTTGATTATTAATAGGCTGTATGCATATTGATATGACCATCCACACCATTTCCATTGGATCTCTCCGAGAACTTCCCTCACGGCTCTGGAAAAAATAGACTCAAGGCCAAAAAGATCACTGCAAGTCCGTTCATCTTTGCGTCCCTCATACCACACAGCTCATCCTACCTACAGTTGAGTTTCAAACTATATATCCACCTATGTAGGCGATCTGAGTGAGGGGCTAAAATACAATGAAACATTTCCAGGAGAACAAGGATTATTTCCAGAATGTTTGGTCATTTTAATCCATTTCCAGGTTTCCATGAGTGGGAAACTAGTTTCTAAATTTCCAGGTTTTCCAGGATGCATGGGAACCCTGGGAATGGCATGACTTTGTGACTCAGTCAGAAAAGTGAAATCATTTGCACACTACCTGCTGTTGAGGTCAGTCACTACCTACAGTGACTGAGCACAACAGCAGCTGTACTGTTACTGTTCAACTCAAACATCCAGTGTGACGACTGTGAATAGAGTCAGAGTTCTGCATGTACGCACTATAGTGGGATTTTGTAGTGCCGATACAAAGAAACAGAGACAAAAATGTACCTGAATGAGGAAGAGTGCCTGGAGGAGGAGGTTAAAGAGCATGTCTGCGATGATCTTACTGACGCTGGGGAACGGCTGCGCTTTACAGCCAGACACTTCGAATGCTAGGTCAGCTATATCCTGCAACAGAGAATAACATATACTGAAAACTGCATCAGTGTAGTCAAACTGTAACAAACATTATGAGAAAAACAACTGAATATCAGGATTTGTAACATCTTTTGCCTTGTGATGGCAATAGGAGTTGACAGGAGATAATGTTTCTGTGTAATCAAATTATTTTAATAAAAATATCTGAATAGGCATTTCATACTATTGTTCCCTGATCCCCTCACAAAAACAACAAAGGATTGAAACATTTATGTGTATACTGTTGTGTGTGCCTGCAGATGCTTCATAACGAAAGCCCTCTAGTGATGCCTCATTACTTCACACCTTATTTAATTGGGTTCAAGCAGCTGGAAGACTTTTATTGTGAAGCAGAGAGTCCAGTTGAATGGTGTGACTTCAGTTCAACTTACTGCTTAATAAAAGTTCATCCAAATTTACAGGATATTTATCTTTTGTTGATAAAGGATCAGTTTGCAACACAGCATGGGAAGAATAGACTTGATAACAATGTATGGCAGAGGCTGGTTTTATGAATTGCAGCCATTTTGGTAATGCAGCCCATTTGTGACATTAGCTGTATTTTACTGTAACTCTAGCACAAAAACTCATATTCCACTGACAATAAAATACGACACATTATGCAGAATGTCTCAAAAGCTACGTAAGTCCTGTGTAATGGGATATGTGCATAGATTATAAAAAGGCCACCTGTCCTGCCATAACATCATTACAGCCTAGCAAAGCAATGCCCAACCTGGAACCAGATGGCGTTGACTATCTTGCTGAGGACGAACAGAGGGAGAACCCAGAGAGCACTGAAGACAGAGGTCAGGATGAACTCTAACCAGGACCACACACTGCCATGGAGGGATGGGTCACCTGGAGCAAAAACAAGCTTGTTGACTGACTGTTTTTCCTGCCACAAGTCAGGGAACCTGCCCTAGATTCACTAGCATACATACCGATGATTTTTGCTGTGAGAGTCTGCAGCAGTGGGATAAACACCCGGTAGAAGAGAAACAGACTGAGCTGGAGAGAGAAAATGAAATGCTACAATCACTCTTCAACTCATGCTTCCCCACACAACAGGCTTTTTAAAATCTGGTATTTGGCTTAGATCGTTTCATGGCCATTTAAAGGAAAATACACAACCAGGAAATGGAAATTAAAACAGGAAAAACAGGAACAGGAAAAGCTTCTGAGGCTTTGCATTTATATAACCACATTCAAGATATTTTAAGACTTCTTTGGGAACTGCAGACAGCACCCAAAGGGATTAGGAAAAGAGGTCATTAAGGCCACATAACATTTCTTTAGCTGACATCTGCAAGAAGGACTTGATCCCAAAATTGTACAGAAACTAAAAGATAGGTTTGGGGCAACACATGGTTAAAGAACAGCCATCCAGAAGTAGTGTTATCACGGAAACTGAAAACTTGCAGCTGTAATGTACTACTCAGTGGGGTTCAGTGGTGAGGCTGTACTGTAAAAGCAGGTTAAATATCTCACCCAGAACACTCCTCCATTCCAGGCACAGCACTGAAAAATCCTGCTGGCTACTTTGGGTTCACTGAAAGAGAAAATAAATGACAACGTCCATTACTGTTGAATAATAAAGGGATAGTCTGCTTTCACTTTAATTTTACTTTCCTTACTTAGCCAGAGTCAGACACACTTGAATGGATGCTATTAACATGTTTCTGTTTCCAGAGTGAAGGTATGTATGGTAACAGTCCTTTTTAATTCAATTCAATTTTATTTGTATAGCGCCAATTCATAACAAAAGTTATCTCAGGACACTTTTCAAATAGAGCAGGTCTAGACCGAACTCTTTAACATTAATTACAGAGACCCAACAGTATCACCATGAGCAAGCACTTGGCGACAAGGGCAAGGAAAAACTGCCTGTTAAAAGGCAGAAACCTAGGACAGATCCTTTGATAATGAGGATATATTACAGCTGCATGGATTCATGACTGAGGATTTTGTTGAAGTAAGTTTAGCACTTTCAAGCTGTGTAAACTCCTCCTCCTTTGCTAGCCTCGGTAGAGACACAAAACTCACCTATCTCTTATCTTAAGGTAAATATAGTGATGTGTTTGTTTGGAAGTTCTACCTAAAAGGATCATTTCAGGTCAGTCATGAGTTGCATTCCCAGCTTTTTCAGAAAAGCTGCTAATAAATCAGACACATTAAAATATCATCCATGAGACTCTCTGACTCTGGCTAAGAAAGGAAATCAGAAGCAACTTTTTGTTCTGGCCTACTTGTCCGGTTTGCGCTCTTCACTCTGTGCCCGTCTCTGTGCCAGGGCCCCGCTGGCCCTTCTCCTCCGCTGCTCTTCCCTTTTCTGCTGGATGCGGGCATCCAGCTTGGAGATTGTTCCAATCCCCAATATGGAGTCCTTGATCCCCTAGAGAACCCAGAGTGAGTAGAATACACATAAGGTGTTTGTTTCAGACTTGTAAAAAGTACTATTGTAATGGAGCTTTGAAATGTCTCAATTTCTCGAACACAAGAATTAGGCCGATACAGGTATTTGAAGGCAGATCACAACTGGTTCTGTACACAAAGCCGTGTATAGCCAGTGCTTCAGGTCAATGTTCTGTTTAAATCATATCATGACGATCACAATTCTTCCTTTTATCAAGCTGGAAAACCCTCTGAAACAGCATTTAGGCTATTTAGTAAAATGCTCCACAACACTGCCATCTTTCCTCTGCCCAACACTGTTAAATGGCCAAAGTGTTCAATATTACAAAATAAATAATTATGAAATAAATAATCCCTTTAACAAATTGTGTAAAATATATAAATGAAACGATTAATTGCAAAATAATTGAAGAAATTATTAAAACTCAACTCCTTATTATTTGTGATGATGAAATGTTTCATCATAACAGACAATAATGTTATTTCACAATAGACATTTATGTTTTAAAATGTTGCCCTGTTTTAAAAATGCCCCGTTTTTCCAAAATATCTTTTTATTCCATCATGGCATTCTTCCCAACTTATAGCCTTGACTTTATACAACAATAATGCTAAAGTTATTCCCAATCAAGCAACTAGGTGTACATTGTACACAGACACATTAACATCTCTTATAATTATTCCAAAGACAAACATTATCTTTGGACTTTTTTGGAGTATAGCCAGAAAGTACACAAAAACTTGTACATCATACATCAAACATACATCAGTTTATTGTTAATTGTGTTCACCCACTTTAGATCTGTATGGGATTCAAGGTTTTGTCTTTCTACATTTAGATTGGTTAGGATACATCAGTGTGTGACAATTACAGTCTTTAATCTGCTTAGCTGAACAATAAAACAAATAAACAAACAAACCTAAAAAATAATCTCACTGCTCACTTAAGGCACACCTGAACAATCTAATGCAATCCAATACTTATACTGGACTGTATTATAATGAAAGTGTTTGTAATATTATGCCACTCTCATGTATGTT
Organism: Dicentrarchus labrax; assembly: GCF_905237075.1. Lineage (NCBI taxonomy): Eukaryota > Metazoa > Chordata > Actinopteri > Moronidae > Dicentrarchus > Dicentrarchus labrax. The sequence continues at coordinate 9,115,138 of NW_026136705.1, read as the reverse complement.
AATTGTGTCGACATAATATTACAAAAATCTTTCAATATAGGTGTACATAATAAAGTAACCAGTGAGTGTATGTCTCTGCGTCCTCAAAATAAAGATGAATGGATCCATTAGTTTGAAAGCATGGATCTGTTTCACTGTCATAAACTATACAACCTGTGGCTCGTATCACAGCTTATGTATGAGTACAGTGTGTGTGTGTGTGTGTTCTGACCGTCGCAACATTGCGGAGGAAGGCCCTGACGCTGTCTGTCATCTCTGGACCAGCTGCAGATCCATCAACTGCAGAAGGAGGGGGGGGTGTCGACCTGGTGGTCAGCTCTCATGGCAGGGAGGGGCTTACCCAGTAACCTGCCACAACCCAAAACCAAGGAAACAAAGTGAGGGCAAGAGCTGGCAGGTGGCACTCTCTGTAGAAATGTACAATAACCTTTCAGATGCAGATCGAAACAGCAGAAGACTCTCTTCGGTATGCTGGGTATATTTTCTAGAGGCACATTCTGCAGAGAATTAGCCTGCAGTATGAGATCAATGTTGTTTACTTAATTTTCCACCCATGTCAGCTTTATCCCATAGCATTATTTATGCACAATAATTACATTTTGTGCTTTAAGAAATGTTTTTTATGTGCATACATGAAAATATAACTTACATACAGTATTTCCTTGTTATTATTTTACAACAAGGAACAATGAAAGTGGTCACATGCTTGACAAAAACACTTGGCCTTGAGACAGTTCAATAACAAACAGCTGTTTAGCACCTTTCCCCATACACCATGCATCTGATGTGACTTTAATGTTGTTTGTTTCAAACAATCTCTCGTCCACCCAACACATCACTTGATAAAAAGGTTATGCTAATGTGTGACTGATTCAGTCTGATAAGTCACTATTTGTTTGACTAATAAGTGTTTCCTTTGTCCTAAACACAACACTATAAAAACTATATCTGGTCCTCAATTACTTTTTTAATTAATCAAAAGTTTAATGTAGATGACAAAGAGAAACAGGACCCAGGTTATTTACCAACGTCGCGAATTGTAAAATGTAAAAAGAGGGGTTAAACAGGATCTGCTGTTATTAGCTTATCAACCTTGATAAGTGAAATTAGAGAAGCATAGCTAATGCTAATGTCAGTTTAATAAATGCTGCTATTGTCTGATTTGTTTATCAAACCCTTGAACTGGTCTGCATGGTAACGTCAACTGCAAACATCTCTTATTCTAACAAGGACTGCGTCGTAGTCAATGATACAACTTTTGTAACAAGATGAAAGTGAACATGAACTCAGCCAGTGTCTTCTGGAGAGACTGTTTGTGTAAGTTACGTTAGCAAGCTGACTCAGTGGGTTAGCTCAAATAGGTGCTAACACTGACTGCTCAAACAGTCAGTGTTAGCTGGCTATCTCTGGCCTGCCGACAAGTCTTAACAATTTGATAGGTGAAGACCCTCACTGTGTAACTAGTCTGGTCCGCATGATGCCTCTGGTCTCATAATCTTTGACTTTCGTTGGTTTGTTTGGTGCTCTGCTAGCTTCTCTCTCTGTGTTGCTAGCTAGCTGTAACTGTTAACGCTCAACTAATCTAACTGTTAACTGTGTGTTTTCCGTCAGGACTACACCTCAACACGCGTCTAAAGTCCGCGACAGAGCACACAGCTAGCCGCGGTACCTTCCTTACCTCATGCGACAGGCTCAGGGTTATGTTAACTTCGTTAATTCGTTCTTTTGCCCCTTTAATGTGACAACAACACCAAACAGTAACACTAACAGAAGCCAGGGCCGTGGAAAACATATTGCGCAAGCTCCGACTTCTAAGGACCATGGGAAATGTAGTCCTTCTTGTCGGAGGATAGAGGGAGATGAAGGGAACGTCTAATTCCTGTTCTAAATATGGGAAGAGCGCATAAAACAGTAGGCTAATTGAAAATGTTTGTGAATGTGTCACTGTATTACATTATTCAAAATGAATTCAGTTCAAATATAATATAATATAATATAATAACGTTATAATATTAGGGCTTTTGTGATACTTTGTGTCCCATACACTACCATAAATCTGATGGTGGGACAAAATGTTTCCATAAGTAGGTTTATGTTTTAATTGCATTATATTATTAAAGTGATAATTATATTTGATGCAGTGATTTCGTCATTCTCACCTATACCTTTATTTTCTGCAAAACCTAAGACACAGGCACACAGACACACCCTGTTAATGAGGTGTGTAACATCTCCATGGCTCTGCAGGGGCACTCCCACAGGCGGTGCTACATTCACACCCGCCTTACAGTTCATCTGTGCTCAGATGCTGCTGTCAACTTAACTGGACTGCTGCTTATGTCTCTGCAAGGGTCCTCACATCCTATCAATGGTTGTCTTGAGGATAAGAAATGTGCACAAAAGGAAATATGCACTTATCTGCCTGTGCATTGTTGGCTTCATCATGTACAGATGGCTCGGGTAAGTGCTCAGTATGATTGTTAAACATGTTTTAGCTACTTTGAGGCTCCTTGTACCTAATGATTACATTATTACAGTGAATTAATGTCAATGCAATTCATAGCAATGCTGCAAGTGTCTCCTTAGGGATATGGTGAAAGACAAAGTGATACTATACCAAAAACTGTTGCTTTGCTGTTGTTTCTTTTGCTTAAAAAGAAAAGAATGAACAACGGCTTTAACGGCAGCACAGAGGATAAAGGATAAAAGGAGGGAAAAAAAGTGTTAATCTCATCTGTGAAAGTCTTGCCTTTAAATTCAGATATGTTCCTGCTCTTTTGTGGTTGTGTTTGCCAACACAAGACATCTGCAAATTCCTATCAAGCATGTCATGTGGTCTATTCAAGCACAATGGTCAATGTGCTTTATTATGAGACAACATCTCCTCCAGCAGGCCAGCAGGGGGACGGAGAATGACCAGGAAGGTGGGCCTGAGTGCCAACTCGTCCCAGTTCACCCTGGAGGGGCAGCCCTTCCACATCCTCGGGGGATCCGTCCATTATTTCCGTGTGCCCAGGGCCTACTGGAGGGACCGCCTGTTGAAAATGAAGGCCTGTGGCATCAACACTCTCACTACGTAGGAAAACTGCTTCGTATTTGCTTTGTTTCTTAAGACTGGTCACTGGTTGAACGTTAACAGACAACAACCTGGATCTTTGCAGGTATGTGCCGTGGAGTCTGCACCAGCCAGAGAGAGGCGTTTTCAACTTCCACACGCAGCTGGATTTAGAGTAAGGAGTGACTCTTCCTGGACCTGAATACACTTGCGATTAATAACCACACAGTTTGCTGCTTATGGGAGTGTAGCCCATGTTCTCATTAAACCAAACATTCAACTTAATAATGTCCATATTAAGAATGAAAACACCTTGCACCACCTCTCTAGCTGCTCTAACAATATTATTAGGGTGTGTTGGGAATACTCTCTTTTTTCTTCTCATCATCTAAGCCCCAGTGCTCTGGGGAGAAGCTAGAGGCAGAGAGGTCCCACCTGACAACAGAGGCATCTCCCCAACAACAGCAACTTAGCAAGCAATTAACAGCACAGCGGTGATAAGTGAAGAGGGATCATGTGACGCCTCAGTTGTTGCCAAGCACATTTCACACACCTCAAACAACAAGATATAGGATGCTCACTGGGGGTATAAACTTTGTTTGTACAGAAATAAAATGCGTATTGATTGCCTTCTCTGTCTGGGTTTCAGAGCATATATCAATCTTGCTGCTGACTTGGGGTTGTGGGTGATTCTACGTCCAGGGCCCTACATTTCCTCTGAGCTGGACCTAGGAGGACTTCCAAGGTACTGCTAGTATTCTTTGCATATAACTACTTAAGGACAAATGTATAAACCATTGCATACAGAAGTCCTGATGTTCTGTGTATATATGAAAGAAGGATATAGATTTAAACCCAAAGCACATCCGATGCTTTGTTCAACAAGCTCTGACTAGTTTATGTGCCTGAATAAATGAATTAATTTGCGTGCAGTCTGTGGGTAAAGGAGTCGCATCTTGCTGTAAGGGAAGACTTGTCCAGTAAGTGAAGCTTTGTCCACTATCTTAGACGTACTGTGCCTCCGTTGTTCTTGCAGCTCTGTGGCTTTAGTCATAACTAAGCATCTTGTTTTCTGTCTCTTTGCAGCTGGCTCCTCAGCGATGGCAGCATGAGACTGAGGACGACTTATCCAGGCTTTACTCAGGCTGTCGACACTTTTTTTGACAAACTTATACCAAAAGTGGTTCCACTGCAGGTCACCGAAGCTGAAAACAAGTTTACTGTAGCTCCAGTTCATTGGATTTGTTGTCCTTAAAAATGTTTGTTTTTTAGTTCAAGAAAGGAGGTCCCATTATCGCTGTGCAGGTCGAAAACGAGTATGGATCCTTTGCGAAGGATGAAAGTTACATGCTTTTCATTAAAGAGGTGCTTAATTAAAATAGCTACCATATCTTATAGCCACTAAATCCTACACACTGGTCCTTTAACCCTACATTAAAACACAAATGTACACATTGAGGTTATTGATAGAATGGATGTGATCTAACTCTGTCGTGACATTGTGTTTTATTTTGAAAGGCTCTACAATCCAGAGGGATCAGTGAGCTCCTGTTCACATCGGACAACCACAACACATTAAAGTCGGGAGGTGTGGAAGGAGGTACAGTATATAATTAACACACACACACACACACACACACACACACACACACACACACACACACACACAGTCAAAGCTTACCCTGTGATCTCCTATCTTGAAGCCATCAGATCATTGAAGCTACAGAAGCTGAATCAGAGAGACATCCAGGATCTGAATGCTATCCAGGTGTGTATTTTACCTTTTTCACATAATGTCTCTGTGTGTCACTGTAGATGTGTATGATTGTGTGTGTCTTTTCTGCACTATTTGTCAGCCTAACGGCCCCACCATGGTGATGGACTACTGGACTGGCTGGTACGATGTGTGGGGTGACCTCCACCATGTGCTTCCCCCAGAGGGTAAGATAGGTTCTACCTGTTAATGGAGGCTTTTTAGATTAAAAAGACACCTTTCTACCAATGCGATCCTGGGCCATCCCTATACCTTTGTGTAGGGGTCCCAGGATTCCCTGGGAAATTTATAATGCAAGTAATCCTTGATGTTAATGAGTTTTGAGGCTTTTTGACACTGTTTAAGCATTTTTGACATATGCAGATTTTCTTATATACTGGCATCAGCCTGGAAAAACACATATTGGTAAAGTCACAATATTGGATCTCAAGGCAATCTTTAGTGCTGTAAACAAATTCTTCACTTTCCATATTTTCCTACTGCTGTACTTTTTGCATGAGGAACACCAGCTACATGCCAACAATGTAAATGCAAATGTCAACGTGAAAGTCAGGGTCAACCTTCTTTTGAATGAGTCAGAGTCAGGAGGTCAGCAAAAGGTCAAAAAGCTTTCTTTGACTTGACTTTAAAACTGTATTAAGATTTCCCAATTGCAGGGACTTTTATGTTTTTAAGGAGTACATTTGTTTACCGTGAACATGTTGAACTTCTTGTCAGATATGGTGTCCACTGTGAGAGAAATTCTGAGGCGAGGCATGTCTGTCAACCTCTACATGTTCCATGGAGGCTCCAGTTTTGGTTTCATGAGTGGAGCACTCCAGGATCCTTCTTACAAAGCACTGGTCCCCAGCTATGGTTTGTCCCCATGTGTCATGTGCTCTATTACAAACAAACCAGCGGTGTCTCTGATGCAAATTTACAAAGATTTTATGACAATGAATATCTTCCCAGTTGTTTACAGAACCAGCATTGACTTTAACACCCAGCAGGTGGCAGCACGTGATAATTAATCTATGTACCATTGCCCTGTTGTTCAGATTATGATGCGCCCTTGTCTGAAGCCGGGGAGTACACTCCAAAGTACCATCTCCTTAGGGACTTACTTTCTCGATACAACAGTAAGTTAAACACTAAGTTTAAAAGTTATAATACATGCAGAGACCGACCCCTTTGCCTGATCTTGTATTTTACTCATCTGTACAGGAGGAGACAGTTTTTCTGACATGCCAGTGCTACATTACAGGGAGGCTTATGAACCAGCCATCATGTACCAGCACATGTCCTTATGGGATGCTTTGAGCTTCACTGAGGGAGTATGTTTTATGTAAGATTATCTGTTGCCTGTTTGTGTAATGAAAGTAATTGAGCTTTTCAATCAAAGAAGTCGATTCATTTTCGTCAATTTCCTGCAGCCATTTAAGTCACTCAAACCCATAAATATGGAGAATCTACCTGTGAACAACAAGAATGGCCAGTCCTACGGATACACACTGTATGAGACCACCATCACCAGTGGAGGATTATTGAAGTCTGGAGACAATGTCCGAGACCGTGCCCTGGTGAGTGCTCATTGTGCGTGATGGCACAATCTCACTCACTCTGACATTATGCAGTATGGATGCAGTTGCCTTCTATTAACTCATTTATAATCAATAATATGTTTGTAGCTACTGAAAAAAACTTAAAGGAAAATGTTGACATTTTAGGAAATATGTTTTTGCTGCGAGTTGATAAAAAATGAGAAACTCACTTCAACTGTACACAAAGTATGCCAATATCTTGGCCAGGCGCAGTGACTTCCTGGAGACAACTTGTCAGTGTGAGCTATTAGATATAACATATGACATATAATGTGATTATTAGTGAGCATTAGAGGTGCAGATAGCCCCGTTGGAACCAGGCTAGCTGTTTCCTCCTGTTTCCAGTCTTTATGGTAGGTGAACTGTCTCCTGACTTTAACTTTATATTTAATGGACAGTTGTGAGAGTGGTATCCATCTTCTCATCTAACTCTCACCAAATGTGCGAATAAGTGTATTTTCCAAAATGTTGAACATTTCCTTTAAAATGACACAGTGCTATCAATGGTCGCTTTATGTTGTTGGTATGCCCACAGTACACATTTCTGCACATAAAGCAGACTAGGGCTGCACAATTAATCAAAATATTATCGTAATCACAATATGGCCAAGTACAATATGCAAATAGCAGAAGCAATATGCAAATCGCAAGAGCTGCAATGTTTTGATAAAGGTAAAATGTGTGACAAAATAGCTTTATAATGAAGTACTGTAGTGCTGCAGATATGCCCTGGTCTACAAATCTTCTCCAGATTTAAGAAAACATGTTTGTTTGGTACAGACCCCCAGGAATTTCACATTTCATGCATGATTTTAATAGATTCTTTTGTTAAAATTAAATTAAAAATTAAATTAAAAAAATGATGATTCCCACACAAACACATGCTGTGAATCATATCGTAATCACAATATCTGTCAAAGTAAGCACTATATGATGTTTTCACCATACTGTGCAGCCCTACAGCCCATGAAAGTTGTGTAAAGGTGGTGACCTTGGGGATGGTTGGCAAAACTACAGCCACCTCTGAGATATTTCATTCAAGTGAGGCAGAGTTTGTGTGTCATGTACTGTAATAGATTTTATATGACTGACTATATTTTTGTCTCTAGGTGTTTGTAGACAGAAGTTTCATTGGCCTTTTCAAGCGCCAAAGCCTGGAGCTGGCGGTTCCTGATGGTAAGGTATGGCTTCAAGTTGGACAATGAAGGCAAATGTACAGTAAATGTCATAACTAGTTATTGGATGTGATGGATGCTCAACTGTTGGCTGTTGCCAAAACTTGCAAGAGACATAAAAACGATCAATCCCTACAGGGACGGCGTACCTTAAGTTTATTGGTGGAAAACTGTGGACGAGTTCACCAGGGAAGGGACCTTGACAAACAACATAAAGGTGATCGACAGACAATATGCAGTTCATTGCTGTGCCTGCTATTAAATCACTCAAGCACACAGTGGGTAGTGTACAAGCCAATTTTGATTTGTATTCTTGCAGGCCTCGTGGGAGACATTTTATTAAACAATATCTCCTTGCGGGATTTTACAATATACAGCCTGGATATGAAACCCAGCTTCATTGATAGGTTGGTACGCTTTATTGAATCTAAAGCATTGCATATCACTTTCACTTTGCTGTAATAGTGTGTTTGAAGTGGATGCCTCATTTCAGTCTTTATCGGGCACCTTGGAAAACTCTCCCTGAAACTCCCAGCTTCCCTGGATTCTTCATGGGGCGGCTGTTCGCGTACGGGTATCCAAGTGACACATTTGTGAAGCTGCCAGTAAGTCAATCGAAACATATAGTTGTTATGCTATGGTAATTTTTTGCATGTGTGTTTGTATGAGAAATAATTCATGCATTGCAAAGACATGATATTTCCTTTGGTTCCACAGGGCTGGGAGAAAGGTGTTGTATTTGTCAATGGGCTGAATCTGGGCCGCTACTGGTCAATTGGCCCCCAGCAGACTCTCTACCTCCCTGGTCCCTTTCTCAACAGTGGAATCAATCAGGTACAGCATTTATTAGAGGGATTTTATTTTATTTTTTTAATGTGCTTATTTGCTTTGTTGCTGATAGTTAGAAAGAAAGCTACAGCTCTAATGTCTGTCCACAAGGATGTATGAAAAGTAGTTTATAGTAAAATGTCTTCCATTTATGTTGATTTCTTTTGGCTGGAGAATAACTTGAGTTCTGCTTCAGGAACCTTTTTTGGAACAGATTTTATTTGCCAAGAAGGCAGAATATTGTTTTCAACTCTGATCTGTAAAATAAGGTGTCATTCTGTAATTAAATCAAATGTTTGACCAACTGTACTTTTTGTGTCTTGTAAACCCATGTCGGTTGGGCACTTTGTGTGATGCAAAAATACAAGAAAATCAATCAATCAATCTGCATGCTAAGCTACTGTCAGCTTAGCCTTGCATTAAGACTGGACATGGTATAAACCGTTAGCCTATCTGCTAACAAACACTGTCTAACAGAAACTCTAAAGCACATTAATTAACATGTTATATGAAAACCACAGCGTGTTGTTGGACACTCTGGTTTCTGTACCATTTACCATCATCTGTTTCCCTGTTTCCATCTTTATGCTAAGCTAAGGAAACTGGGTGCTGGCTCTAGCTTCATTTGTAGTGTGTTTTAGTGTGTCACTACACAGTGAGTCAAGTCTCAGTGCTCTAACTCTTTCTTCTTTGTCTCTCACTTTTTTCTCTATATGAATAAGGTCATTGTCTTTGAGGAGCAGGAGGGGGACTACAAGGTCCACTTTGAGGATACGCCTGATCTTGGAATGACAGCAGACATCCAATGATTGCCATCACCGCCTGCATGGGCATTGTTTTTTGTATAAGAATAAGAAGATTTACAGTGCTTGTTACATGACTTGTTCAAACTCTCAAATTCAGGGATATCAATGTTGTTAATAGCATGGTCCTTGTCTAATTTAATACCTTCAAATATACAGATGTATACACTGATCAATATGAAAAACAGAGAGAGGCATATTTGTATGGGAGCAGTTTATAGCTATGTACATACAGTACCTTTAGTTACAGTGATTCTTTACACATAGAACAGAATTACCAAATATGTCCTCTTACCCATGGAGTCTCAGTTAAAGAGTAATCATTTCTGTTTGTGGCAGTTATATTTCAAATTGTTGTTAGGTTTGTATTGCTTGTGAGAATCATCTGCAGAATGCTGTTACTTAAATGGACACATCTTAGCCTGTACAACAGAACAAAAAACAGGCTTATGGGACAATCTGAGCGGAGGCAGGGGTGATTCAAAGGAAACACAAGCCGCATTGTATCAACATCAGACACTTATCTTGAAGGCTTCAGATGCCTGTCACACTGATAACAGACCAAACTTTGAATAGTCACAGAGTCTGAGAAACATTAGCATTTGTAAGCAGTGCCACTGCAGGTCAATGGGGTATGAAATCACCACTTGCAAGCCAGCCATCCATGGTGGGAATAATTAGATTGTGTAATACAGCCATTTGAAAGGATGCACATCCAATTTTGAGAGTAATGGCCTCATATCCCATTGACTCTCACAAGCAAAGCTTACAACTAACAAGTGAATGGTACCAGTTAGTCTGAAACAATAAATAATTCTGCTGAGAAACCGTCAGTTTACTCGATGGGATCTTAATTAGCTTATGAAGAAGCCTGTGAAGTGGACAAGCCCCTGGGAATACTGAATCTTCTCTTAAATATGAGTATACCTCAGTATTGTTACAGCATATCAGGAATAAACAAGAGCTTAGAGCATATGACTCTGAGAGAGGACATTGCTGTTACACTGTAATAAATCATTGCTCTGTTTTTGAGTGCATGTGTGTCTGTGTGCTCCTCATGCGCAGTGTGACAGCTGAGCATGTGTGAATGTGTGTTGAGGAGTAACAGGACTCCTAATTAGTGCTGGGTTCAGGGTGCTATCTAAATAGCTCAGTGTTGTACAGTACAAGTGGGGAGGGCTCAGATCCCCTCAGTGCAGTCTGTCAGTCAGTGCTGACTCACTTCAGACAAGGACCCCTTTTATTCCTCTGTGCAGCCCTGTGCCGGACAGCCAGCTCGCTTCAGAACAAAAGGGCCCAATTTAATGCTAATTGGATGGTTGGCTGGTGTTGTCTGCGCTCAGAGGGCTCTTTATTGCTTGCCGTGCCATCTCTTCCTGCAGTTTAAATCGTGTAACATCCTTTGTCTCAACTCCCCTTGGAGACCTCAGTGGACAAACTCCTTTTGGCGAATCCTACCAGCGTCTCGCATCAGCCTGTGCTCCGAGCAGAACAGGCCTGTTTGTTTTTGTGCAGTTGTGCTTTGATACTCTGGTCGGTTCACGCACATGGCCTGTGCTGCCTCTCGATGTGGACAGGTGTGCCTCCATTTCTAAGCTGTGTTGAAGTACAGCTACTGTGCTGTGTAAATGTTTTTGACCGTGGCTATTGCTTCAAGGAGCTCTGAGGTTGGTTTGAATCCAGATAGAATCCCATGGAGAACTGCCTCCCCTGGAACGACAACAATTTTAACACTTAAAAAGACCAGAAAACAAGATGCATGTTTGCAGTCTACTAATGCTAACATGTCGAGCATGTATAGTGTTAGTAAATAAGCATGTTATCATGCAACATTTGGGATGCAGGTATTTTATCAAAAAACAAAGTATTGGATTGACCTGATGATGGTGCTAGAGAAAAAGTCAGTTATTACAACTCAACCTGAGGGTGACATGAATGTCTGTACTAAACGTCATTTCAGTTGTTGAGACATTTCACTAAAAATCTAAAATGGATTTACAAATGTTAGCTTGCTGGAGGAAAAATCAAAGTTTTGTGAGGATTTGTGTCAACGAACACCTGTGCAAATTTTTAAATCCAGATACTATAAGTGAAAACGTTGACCTGCTTCTGACACTATATTCACCCTCTGGGCACTATAGATATATGTTCCAATCCATCCAATACTTACAGAAATATTTGAATGAAAGGTCAGGGGGTCACTAAAGTCCTCTGGGGAGCATGAATATCTGTTTAGGATTATTCATAAAGTAGTTGTTGTCCAAAGCAAGCAAGCAACCACACTGGCAACCTTAGAGCCACAGGACTAGTGTGGCTGAAAATATGTGTGATAAAAAAGCAAATCAAAAATATAGTAAAATAAAGTCCCCCTCCACTCAAAATCCTTCAAGTTTCTCCGGGCTCACTGAAATTCGGATTTTTAAGGGGCGGGGCCTACCAGCATGATTCGTGACATCACAGATAGTGTGAAAGCCGCCAGTGCACATACACTAAGAATGGACTTTACACTAAAGTAGGAGATATCTTGTATCTAGCAAAATTGGCATATTCATAGATTCTGGAATTTCTAATGAGGTAGAAGGAGTAGATGTCTTCTTAGGAATTTTTATGTGGAAATTATACTTTTTTTTTTTATGGAAAAAACATGTCAGACACACATTATTGATCCAAGCAGATTATTTGTAGGCTATATATGTCTTAATACATGTCTGGTAGAGATCTTTAAATTGTCATAACAAAATCTGCAGGAGACAATCCTATAAACATGTTATGTAAAGGTCAGACTATCTAAAGATCTATTTCAAGTAAGGTCTGTATCTCATGGTGCTCCTCTTTTGTCCATCCCCCCAAATAATCACTGTGTGGAAATGCCATTTTGAAATCTCTGCTATTACCTGTGTCAGATGAAGTATGTCATATCTCAACATTAGAGTCTGTAAATCCTTTCTTGCCCTCATTTACTAGCACAGGCTTCTCAGTCCGTGTGTGCCATACTAATACCTGCGGGTAAGTAGAAAGGGATGGAGATGAGCAGAAATACAGTCAATGTGATGAAACACTAAAACAGACATTTTGGCTCGCAGTGTTGTGCAGTAGAAATGTACTACATCATACTAGCTACACAATGTCTAGAGGCAGAATGTAGGATATATTTTAAATGAGCTGTATGCATAAAGAATCAGCAGTAAGCTGACAGTTCACTGACTTTATGAACAAATTGTTATGACAGCCAAAGACCTTGAGACACATCCTCTCACACTAGCAGCATTTACCGAAGCAGCTTGTTTTATTGCCAATTCACAGAGTTTGCACAACATGCAGAGAGCCTTCTTTCGATACCTTAGTGCAGTTAGCAGCTTTAGGCTCCAAGTCACTGAGAGTGACCAGCTCCTTTAATAAACTGCTCTCCTGGTAACCTCCCTTCACCCCACGCAACTTGAAATAAGCCTGAGGTTTAGACAGAATGAGGCGTAGGTTCACTGCAAACCCAGCCATGTCGATGGCAAAGGGCCGGTGTGGGTCGAATACAGTCTTCCAGCCGTACACCTTGCCCAAGGTGTTTACTTTAGGAGACTCGTACCGTAGGCCACCCACAAAGGCCACGGGCCACACTGACACCTTTTTGGTGGAACGCATCTGGTAGTTGAAAACAGAGACAGACATACAAGTCACTCATGTGAGTCATTTTAAATTCCATGAAGCCAAAAATTTAGATTTAGCTAAAGACACACAGGAGAGCTAAGGAGTCTGTGAAAGCATGAGGAGGAGGAGACATTGCGTAGGAGTAATTCAGCTCTATGCCATGTTTTACTTTCCTTACCTCCTCAAACAGCTCCAGACTATACGTGTTGTCATCATCTGCAAAGTAGACAATCCCAGGCTGACTGCTGTTTACACTGAAGGTCTCCCGAAGCCACCTCAGGGCCAGGTTCCGCTGTATAGTACCCCGAGGTATTCGGGGGTCCCTAGTGTCCCCCCGTACCTTATAGTTCCTAGGTGTCTCCACATTGAGGTGAGTGTAGTTGAGTCCCGTCTCCAGGAGGAGGCGGCTGACCAGAGTGGTCCTCCTCTGGGAGTCCTCCACCAGGATCCAGTGCAGGTTGGCCACGTGCAGCAAGGTGTTGGCCAGACGCGTCAGCTCTGCCTTCTGCACCGGCCGGCTGTAGGTGGGAGTGATGACGTGGATAGTGGGCAGGATGTCAGACCAGGGCGGAGGCCGGCTGTAGACATACTCAGTGCGCACCACCTCCACGATGTCTCGGTTCTGAAGTGAGCAGGACTCCTTGAAAGCAAAAGTGTTTCTGGAGTTGGAGCGACCATCACGTCTGTCATCTAGCCCGGAGGGAAAATGATTACAGTGTTGATAGGACCTTGTGCTACATGAGACAGTGTGGACTAGACGGCTAAACTGTTATTGTGTAAGTAAACACAGTCTTTGCATTGCATTTGATCAACATGTGACATTGTTCCCTGAGGTTAGAACACTCTGACACAGAAGCTTGCCATAAGTAACACAAGCACTTTTGTTAAATATTGTTATGATAAATATGGATGAATGGAAAAAATGTTCACAATCTGAAAACATCAGCCCAGACTTGAGTAGCTTCACCCTTACCCTTTCGAGTAGCGAGCAGAGGAGTGATGGTGCTCTGGTGCCAGACAGTGATGAGCAGTGTCCAAGGCAACACAATCAACACAATGGCAACGATGTCTCGTCTTTTCGGCATCTCCAGGGTCAGACCTGAGTCATGTCCCTACCTGCATGGGATATATAACGCATGATCTGATATGGTTTAAGGACCAGAGAGCTGTTTTTAGAGCTCGCTGAAGAGAACAAACAGAATGTATCTTATGGAAATTTTGTTTTAAATGTTGCTGGAGTTACATCTCTGTAATTATTTTATTGCATATCCTATCATATCCAATTACTGTTATAGCTTTTTACTAATTTATTAAATAACATAAAATACATTTTAAGGCATTTTTTTAATTTATTATTTATATATTAAGGGAACGGTTTCCAATTGAGTAATTCTTCTAGAGTGCTGTATAATTATGTTTAAAAATGATTTCTGTTTTTGCAGTCAGAAAGACAGATATGTACGGGTGGAGAAATTCTAAGTGTTTCACCAGACTCCATTCAGAGTTATCATTTCTAAAAGAAACATTAACTGCTTTTAGAGTTATATTTAGCATACTGTCTTTAGCTGAGCTGGTTGACTGAGTTTCCCAATCTGATGGCCCACCACAAGATGTAAAATGCATTTTGAAGTCCATAGATGGTAGCTCTCTGTTCAGCATCAGCATACTGTAGCTGCAAGGCACAAACTACATGGAAGGAGGCATTGTGTTAAAAAGCAGTCTCAGCCTGCTGAAACTGTTGCACAACAGAAAATAGGTCAGAAAATGCTCCAAGCTTTCTTTTTGTCTCGTTTGAAAGGATAGTGGTGTACTACAGAGAGCAGCTAATAATTTAAGGCTACAGTGCGGCTGAAAGGGTCAAGCCCTTTCCTGCCTTTAAACAGACAAAGTGGTTATGGATTCACCCTTTTGTGTATTCAGTTAAATCTTAAAGAACCCTGATACAGCTAAGAAAGTCTATATGTTCTTTATAATTATAAACCGTAAATTTACTAGATTTACCTCAGTGGCAGAGATAGCCAGGACTTCTTTTCTAATTTCCTCTGTTCCCCTGTTAACACAAACTAAAAACCACCTCAGTTTTTACTTGCTGTCTTTATCATTTTAATATAATGTCAATATCTACAGCACTAATTCCATCTTCACCCGAATGTTGTTAAGCTACCATTAACTCATCACCTCCTCCAAGAATCTTCACATTAAAAGTCTTGCAGCCTTACCTTTACAGGTAGGCTTTTAGTGTGAAAAAATATCAGAAAATGTTGCGTTAACAACAGCTTAACATTGATCAGGAGTATAACAAGAAAAAACAACTGAATAATGAGTATGAAAACATTTCTGTGTAGTGAGAATGACATGTACTATTAGAGTGTACATTATACTTTTACCGTGCAAGATGTTGAAGTGGGCTACAATTAAAGCCTGTTTTAAACTTTATACGTCAAATCGACACTGTGATTAGAGTATGGGAATGGCCTTGTACACTCCGCAGTAACCTGACGTGCACCTCCTCAAAAATGTAACAAGACGATGTGGCCACGCAGACCACAAAAACCATGACAGGTCGCTTTGTGTGTGTGTGTGTGCATTATCTGAGAATGGGAGGCAATTCATGCAAAACCCAGATGAGTTAATAATGCAGTTTGAGAATCCCTCTTCAAAAGTGCACACGCACAAACAGGCACACGTGGGACGCTGCCTTGCTGCATGACATGCTCTTGTCGGTCCCCTTGTATTCCCTCGTCCAGGCAGGGGTGGGACGAAATAAGGAAAACAGTCGAAACTCAACACAGTGGCATAGAAACCCCACCACCAACTAGATTCTTGGCGGTGTTATTTGCAGAGCAATGCAGACACACCAGCACACAGGTATAAATGCTCACAACGACAAAGGGCACCTGCGTAGGCTCGACACGGAGCCAACGTACAACTATAAATCAGCCTTAATTGCACCTTCCTCAAAGTCTTTATACTTGGGCTGGCCACGCCCCCGGCCATTATTTGAGATGATATGAGAATTTACAGTATGTCACAAATGGACAGGTCTGACTCAGGAGACAGTGTAGGCCATTGATTACAGGGTTGGCAGGTCCATTGCCGGCTCCTGCAATTCATACATCACGAGTGTTCTTGAGCAAGACAATGAACCCCCAAACTCTCCCTATAGTTTGACCACTACTTTGCATGTTAGCTCACTTCCATCAACGTGTGTTTGGTGATCAATGGGAGCTCTTTGGATAAAAAAAAACCAAATATATTATCTTACCTATGTTTATAGCCAACACACATGGTTGCTTCAAGAACTGATACTGGAGGCTCTGTACAAAGAGGCCTGGAGAAAAGGAAAGTGTGTGTATCAGTGTTTCAGTCAAGTTGATTATCCCTGCAGAGAGAAAACACACGCAGGATTAGAGTTTGTTTTGACAGCCTGTCATGTATCTCAGGATAGCTAAGCAGATATGTAACAACATTTTGTGTTAATAAAATCTGTTAAATGTGACCTCTTGGTCTTGGTGCGCAACATGCTTATGTCTTTGATTGAGGCTACTTAGAATAGCCCAGAGTGTGAACACTAATCATTCTATGATTGGGTCCCTGTGGACATGCAGAATATGTAGAGCAAATGTTTTATATTCAATGTGGAAGCATAAACAACTGTTTCATCTGCATCATTTGTGTACTTTTGGTATGACTCATTTCCAAAGGTCATTCATGTTTCAGGCAATTTACAGCCAGTGTTTACCTGGTTCAGCTGCTATTTATTCCATTAGAGCTTTTACGTTGATGAAAAGGAAATGCGGATAGTAGACATATCTCACAATGTACATGAGTGTTTATGTTCCCACTATGTTCTGATTATCCATTTGGTCATCTATTTCCTGCAGTCTGGAAGCCGCAGATCGCAATAACAGATGCTCCAACCAGTTTGTGTGCTTTTTCCCCCCTTCTCTTCAGGAGTCTCTCCATGAGACAAATCATCTGCTGGTTAATCACAAGTCTTTAGACATAATTAATCCTTGATTAAAAAGGATCAACCCCAGTCTGAGATCAAAGGTTGTGCTAGATAATTAACACATCAGGATAGGTTTAATAGGGTCATGTTTAAACAGCATGTCATTGATATAGACAAGCTAATTATCTACGCACATCATGTTAAAAAGCAATGACTCCCTCTCGACCTCCCATTTTGCATCCCTATTTTAAGGTGAATTCTGTCATAGAGATTATGATGAAACCACAATATAAATGTATTATTTTGATAAAAAAAATATATTTTTCACTGCATTTGTATACACATAGTGGTAAACAATAATGCTGATTTTATTCTTACATCCTGGGAATATTAGTGCACAGAGCAAGGGTGACCTATGGGCAAAATACCATAGCATTTAGCAGCATATATCTGCGCCTGTCATCTAAATTTGGTTCCATTTGCACAATGTGTTCAAGAGTTATAGCAATGTATGATAAATAACCAATGAATAAAATAAATGCAAGTGTTTTTTTGGGCGCTCATCCCAATCAAGCAAATTTGCTGAATATTGGATGCAATTCAAGTTACACGAAATGAAAATGCCTGAAAAATCCATGTATGCAAATATGTGCCCGGCCTACATGGGCAGATAGTGTTAGATGAAGGAATCAAGGGAGAACTCAACGCAACCCAACACAGCACAGTTCAGGAGCAAAAATGGTTTCTTTGCACTAAATCCCAGCTGTTAAAAAGTAGCATCAATCTGCTAAGTACTTCCTGAGATATCCTGCTAGCTAACAGACAAACACACAAACAAAACTTTCTTGGCGGAGGTAATTAATGATGAAAATAAAACCACAAACTAGGCTGTCTTACTGACAGATGCGCTGCAGTGAAACACAATTATCCCTGTCAATCAAATTCAGTGAGGTTCCTGTCCTGAAGGTGCAAGCAGTCAGCATGCCGATTGGATTACATATTTTCACTGTGGGACACATCCTGCACTGCAACCAGCAGCAGCTGTCTGGATATCTGGTGGACAGCAATGACATGACTGGACAAAAGTCACAAAGCGATGTTTGTGACATTGTGAATGATATAATAGTTGCATATGTCTGATAGTTTAGATTACAATATGGTAGATGATAATGATAATTACACTGTCCATTGGTGAATCTTTGTTACACCGTATTGCAATCAGCCACCCAGTGTCCACATCCAACCATTTGAAGAATATGACTACTTTATTGTTGATCATGACAAAATGGAGGCAGTGCAGACATAACAAATTTAGAATCAGGCAGTCACATTTTGGATTGTTTGACAGAGCTGTTCCCTTTGCAATATAAATATCTGACTTGTTTCTTTCTGCCTAAAATGAGTACTACATGTGTTTTATAACTGACTAATAACCTGATGCAAGACCTCTGCAACACAACTGTAAATTTACCGCTTATTCAACACTATACTTTTTTCATTATAGCTGCTATATGTGAACTGCTGCAGACAATAGAGTGCAAATGGTTATTTATTTATTTTTTGCATAGTTTCACAGTGGATGTTTAAAGCTACATACAGTATGATTGCACCATGACCAGAACTTATGTGAAGACTTTCATAACACAAGGAAGGGGGGAGAGAAGAAAATAACTGGGGTCACATCGTCACATAATGTGGAAATACAGTAGCTTCAGTTATGACCATTTTTTTGTAGGGGTTTCTAATTAAATCCCATTAGGTGTTGATTGTTGTTCTTTTTGACTTGACTTGGCACAATACAATATCTATAATGCATTATGCATCAGTTGCCTGTGTCCATGCACATCGCTGAAGGCGAACAGGCCTGCCCACTTCTTAATGACCTCTGCAGGGTGTTGATGAGTCAGCATACATAAACTTGACAATGAGACATAATTATCTATAGGGATATGATCCATTATAAGATTTGCACAATTGTATGCACCTTATATTTGATCAGGAATTAGTTAATCTTGATGCATCTACATAAAGCATTGTTTTCTTCTGTAGTGGTAACTCGGCCGTAAACATAGCCGCTTTACTGCGTGCGAGCACTGAACCCCAAAGCCAATTTAAATGTTTCCTGTCAAAACACCAATCAACAGCCTTTATGCCCCGGAGGAGGAATAATTCCCTTAAAATGACACAAACTGACCTCTTTACAGTTCCTTGGCATTAAACATTTAACTGTGACAGTTGTGTTTGTGCACAATGCTGTGTGCTCTTCAAAGTTGCGTCATCACTAAGCAATCAGCACAGGTACACATATGGACCTGGCAGTAAGGCTGTAGTGCTGGAAAACAGACTCAGGTATACAACACAAGATTTCTCTCACTAATGATAGACCTTGACTGGATCAAAGAGCCAGGAGTGTAAGGAGGACGGGTGGAGGACCGCGCCAGCCTCACTCAGCACTTAAAAAGATCGAAAGCTTCTTACTGTGTGTTTAAAATGTATGGCACAGCCCATGAAAACTATAAATAGGTATCTCTTGATACATCTCAGATTCACGTCTTTTAAATCCTGTCTCAGCTGGGAAATCCATACTAATGTTGTCTGTGCTAATGACAGTAAAATGGCAAAGGTTGCTAGGGGCTATGAGGCAGATACAAACTGAAGGCAGGCAGAGATCACTGTGCAGAACAAAAGACAGATACGCCTATACTGTGAGATCAAGATAGATAGCTTCAATGATGCTGACCCACAACACTTATGCACACCTCTGCATTTTGTTTCTGCACATTCAACCTCCTGCCTATTAGCCATGGCTTTGACTCTGCAAACTGTATCCAGGGCAAACCCTCATTACAGCAAAACGGCTCCATGCACATCCTCCAGTCCTGCAGGCAGGTGGCGGACAGAGTCACAAAAAAAAAATGTCATACTTAGTTTAATAGTAATGTCAGATAGAAATGTAATTTCTGGTTGCAAATAAACTCACCACAGAGAGAGATTATCAGGAACTTTGGGGAAGTGCATGTTAAGATTTTCTTTAATTAAATCCTCATTACTTCTATCTGAATCCAGTCAACTGTTATTAATCCCTGTGCATGTATCTGAATACGATAGACAGCTGCAGGCAATCTGATGGGTTACTGTTACTGATGTTTGCATTGTCCCTTTCAACTGGTCGGAGATGTAAAGGTTGAGCCTGGTGCCTTGGTGTACGGCTCGTTTGGAATTCTAATATTCAGGTGCTTTGGGATTTTAGGGATGAGCCTCTGAAATAGTTTTTCACTTCAGTACCTTTTCGTCTTAGCTTCTTTCCTTCAGGTGCTGCTCAAGTTTTGTGTTTTGTTATGCCAAATGCAGCAGAATGTCCCTAGTAAATGATATAGCCTATTTGAGCATTGACTCTCAATTAAATTAACTGTAATACAATGTTAATTTAATTAATTCAATAAGAAAATAAAAAATAATAAAGTGTACTTACAGAAATGAGTGATGATCCACCTTTGCCATAGAGATTAATCCTGTTAATGATGAAGGGGCTGATAATGTTGCCAGGCCTTGATGTGTCAGCTGTGATGAACGGAGGGATCCATCAATTCTTCCTGGGGTAGGACAGCGTGTTTGGTGCACATATGAGCAGCAGAGTTGGGGTGACAACTAGCGGATTTCGTTCACAGCAACCGGTGGTGGGTGCTATCCAATCCTCGGATAGGGTCGCGTCCTCAGTGCCAGCCCCTGTAGAGACAGAGGAGGTCATCCCTCTGGAAGAATGCTGCTTCTCATTGCAAAAACAAAGGCTGGGATTGTCAAAGCTGATGGCAAGGGGACGGGGCGGAGGGGTAGCCATGGCTGGAGGAATCGGGACAATAGAATAAATCACATGAAAAATGTCACAGCCCCACAAATGGAATTCTTACTTGGGAGATGAAGTGAGATTTGAAAATTGAGAGAGCCATGCATAACGTGGGGGTTGTTTATCTGAAGCATAAACAGCTATAATCACATGGTCCACTAGACAGACAGTAAGGGCATTTCTATTCATTTTGCTTTCATTTCCTGACAGGCATATGAAAGGAGTACATTCTGAATGGACTCTAGTGCTTGAAACTAATAATGGGATAGGGTAAAAATATGCCGCAGGTCTAAAGAACTCTACAGATGAAGCAGCAGTGTGAAAGGCAGAACACATCAGTAATTAAGGAGCTAGTTATAATTTGGCATGTGACAAAGTGCAGCGGCTGTAAATGATGCTGCCTACAGCAGGTGGTTTAGATGAGTGACTATGACCTTTCCAGCATGTGGAAGATTAGGCCAGTTGGAATAACACCTACTGTATTACTTTCATAGAAATGTTAATTTGTATATCAGCCAATAGATGTTTCCCATGTCAGACATGACTTATCACTGCAGGGAAATCACATTTAATGCTGCACTCACATCATATCGTTCAGAACATATTAGGAGCACCATTCATGCCAGAGTCTGACTTGTAATTCCGATTTAGAGATATTGTGAATTTCTGACAGTGATGATATCTCCCACTTGGTGAAAAGAATGAAAGAAGAAAGTTTCAACAAACCACTGGCAACACAGCTGTAAAACCACTATGTATAAAATCCAATATTAGCCCTGATAGAATCATTTCAGCCAATTTAAAAACAGTTGTGAGCTGTTTACATCTGGTTTGACATGTTAATGAACCACTACAGATATGTAACGCACTAATAGGTGCTAATTTAATTTTTATCTAGTGTGACAACATGGCTAGCAATGGTGTGCATGAGTCAGAATAACAGGAGGTTTTTCTGTTCTTCCTATTCTGCCGATATTGCGTGAATGCAGTATTACTACGATTAATGATGCTCTGTAGCATTTAAGTGTTACATTAAGCCCTTAGTAAGCCAGCATGCACAATACCACAGAACTAGCACTTCTGAATGGAATTCCGACCATCATTAATATTATGAGTCTTATTCATGTTATTAGTTACATCTGTGTTGTCAGAATGTACGTAAAGAGAAAGAACATTTACTCAGCAGTTTCCCAACAGTTAGTATTGTGTTTGAAGGTATTTCAGGAAACCCCACAATTAGATGATATTGTACCAAAATCTAATATGCAGCCAACAGTCTCCCACTTGAACAGATCATTGTTGGTGCTTTAAAGTTTAAACCATTGGTCCATCATTGATGCTGAATGGGTGAGTGACTACAGACTCTACCTGTATTGATTCCAAACATATGTCAACGTAGAGCTTCCAGCTGCAAAGCCAAAAATATCTACCCTTGACGAATCTGACGAGCTTATGTTTCATTCGATATCCACATATTTAGGTAAATGCAGCATGGCGGATGACACCATCGTCACACAGTCTGATTCTGTTGGTTAGCTTAAAATAAAAGTTTGGCACAGGCAAAGACTGGAAACATAAGAAAACAGCTTTTAACAAAGCTGCCTAATGGTAATTAACAAACTTTACAAGGTGGATTTCGTCACCTTTGGACAGAGCCAGGCTAGTTGTTGTGCTGAGCCTACTGGCTGCTGGCTACTTCATATTTACTGTATATGCAATGTTAAAGAGGTCACACAAAATGATGAACCAAGAATGAATTATTAACCTTCAGCTTTCTTCAGCTCTACTCAGCTTTTTAGTTTCTATTAATTCATTGTTTTAGTTTTCCACCGTGAAAATGTAACCTACTGTTTATAATAATAATAATAATAATAATATAACGTAATATATAATATAATAATAATATATCAAAGCTGTGTATTGTTTTGAAGCTTTTCTGCCCCCAAGTGATTAATAAATCAATCAGTGTGAATGTTAAAAGACCAGTGTGGCATCTAGAGATGAAGTTGCAGATTGCAACTTCCTGAACACCACTCGCATCCATATTTGACAACCTTGGAATAAGAATGGGCTGAAATATAAAGGAGAAACGTGAAAGGCCCTATCTAGAGTTAAATAGGTTTGTCTGTAGATGTATTATATTATCTATAGAGTATATGTAACAATTCACAAACATAACCTAACCAAGATGTTTTTTGTGCCTAACCCTAACCAAATCCCAACTAATAAGTTGTTAGATGTTACAAACATGCCATAAACTATGGTGAATAGATAGTCCTATGTAGGAGGATTATCCAAATAAAGTGGAACCAAGTTAGCATGTATCTAATGGAATTCTGCTTCTTTCTAAAGGGGTCAGGGAACAGATCAGAGTGCCAGACCTGAAATAGTATTCGTCCTTACACTTCAACCTCTACCTCTTCTGTTTACTTCTCTAGTCCTGCTTCCTCTCAACCTCAATGTCCTGTTTTTTCCTTGAATACCTTGGGCACCATGATGTTTTATCATTACCCCAGTATCAAATCATTCAAATCAGTCATCATCAGTATTTTTTTTACATATGATACGTATGCACCTGATCATCAGTTTGGGTTCTCGTTGTCTGAGTCAACCTTATTTTCCACAGGAAATATGCTGTTTATTAATGCATATGTTTGTGGGGAGCAGAATAAGATGGTGCTTATAAACAGCCTTTTATAACCAAGAGTATTAGCAGTGTTATGATCTGCAGTGCTATTTGAAATAATGTGTGCATGTAAACAGATTAATTGTAAAAGAATAACTGCTCTCAGCTCAACACCTCTTCTCTGACTGGTGTCTTTGTGTCCAGCAGAAATCCAACACCTGCAATCGACCGACGGAAATCATTTCTAAACAACTTGTCGTATGCTGCCTTGTCCTCACATGACACCCCAAAGAAAGAATATAGCAGGATATTTGTTGATAAAACATTTTTAGTGAGATAATATAGACGTTTTGACTCGAAAAAAAAAAGTGGGATAATTTTGCTCATTATTACATCCACTATGTAAGAATGTGACAATATCCGCTGATGGTTCTCCTTGTGCGTTCACTTTTCTGTTACTTAATGACTTCCATCAGTCCATCAATATTCTGTCTGCATCTGTGCTGAGGCTCAGAGAAATGCCATTCAGTGTTTGACAGACGGGTGATTAACGAGACGGTGATGCAGTTTCAAAAGTGTCACATACAGAAGAAGTGTAGGTGTGCTGTTAAAATGCAAATCATTAAAATTCACATTCAATTAATGGATCCTTGAACTGACAGTGGCAATACTGATCTGTATGTGATGAAAACACTGTGAAGCATAACTCCTGTATTTTCCAGTGCGATGGGTCCTTTGAAAATAATCGGGGTGATAATTAAAGGCTTTTCACTGCAGTGGCTCTATCTCTGCAAGTGTAATTTTTCTCACTTTGTATTTTGTAGATAAACATCTTGGTTTACACAGAATATGATACAACATGATACAATAAGTGTTGCTTTTGGAACTTGGCTTCAGTGTTGTTTGAGAGGTCAGGAGGGCAACTCATATCATGTGAGCTTCACTACTTTTGGCTTTCTTTGGCACATTAAGCCTTAACATTATTCCTTTCTTTGTAATTCAAAGTATGGGTAATTGGCTTTGCTAGAATTTGGTCATAAATCAAAGTATTGGACAAAATACAATTTTGAGCAGATGGTGGCGCGACACCAAATGTCAGAAGATTACCAATATGATTATAATTCATCCTGACGGGTACATGGATGTGTGCACAAAATGTATAGCCAATAGTTATTTCACAGAAAATATCAACCTGATGGTAAAGTCAGGGGATCACCAAAGTCAGCAGATTTTACCTTCTGGGCAGCATGAGTGTCTTTACCAAATGTCATGGCAATACACCCAGTAGCTGCCGACAGAGCCAAGCTGCTAGTCAAGCTGATTTAACACTGATACTTAGTGTTGAGGGTAAATATTGCGTCTTCTGAGTACATTCAGTGACGCTCAAGATTCTCATCTGGCACAATATTCCTCCCATTCCACCACTCAACAGTAGTTGAGTATCTTATCTGTCTAAATAATTATTGAATTAACTTGTCAATCTCAAACTAAACGCTTGCCTTCCTGTATTTTGGTGCAGCATTGTTTCGACTACATCCTTTTTTTCATAAGGAATGATGATGTTAAGGTAAAGGAACAACAAAGAAGCAGAAGCACTGAGGTGTTGATGACCTAATCTCAGAGTCGATGGCAACAAGGTTACCACTGTAACACTGATGACAGGTTTGACACTGATCTCAAACATCTTGATATTTAGGAATTGTAGCCAAGCCACCTTCAACGCATCTGGTGCAGCGGCATCATGCTGATTTCAGTCTGACTTTGATCATGAATGCAACTTGTAGACATTGTAGAGCCCTCCGCTCCACACCTTCTACTCCTCCTTACACACACACACACACTTGCTGCATAAAAGTAGCTTGTATTCCCAGCATGTCATTTGTCAAGAGGACGCTCCAGAATGAATGAATTTGAATTCATTATCAGTAGTCATCATGCACTCAGCAGCCATGTAAGATGTTTGATATTTGGTGGTCAATACACTTTCATGGTTTATGGATGAAATATGGGTAAATTCCATCAATATAGAGTCAAACTGCCATAATACCTGAGAAATTAAAAAAATATATAGTGCGTAAGAGTTAGGTAAATAATTTGATATGTGGGCGTATGCAATTACAGCTTTCTACTGTGAAGATGTTTACAAGTACAGACGGTGTGAAGTCTAACATTTCAGTGAAAGTGTTAATGAGTACCAGATAGCACTGTGGCAACAATGCATTTCACAGCTCCGACAGAGAAAATCTTCCCACTTACAGCACAGTTTGCTTTTGCAATCAAGATCTTCTTGGGTATATATTGGCTTAATAAAAAAAACAACAACAGCTCTGGAACCATATACAATATAATGCGCCACAGGAACATCACTGTATGTGTATTTTATAGCACATCAGGTGAGAATGAGAAAAAAAAGTGCTGGATGTGGTTTTGATCAGCTAGCTGTAACATTTTATTTTTGGAATAGTGGTAAAAACAATAATTTAAAGTGAGACTATGCAGCTTTTGAGGGAAGAAAGAACACATTCTCTCATACAAATAAAAAGGTGAATTCATAACACACATTTGGTCAATTCACAAATTGTCCGTACAAATACAGGGGAATTGACTTGACTGAATGCTATCAGACTTATTTTTTGCAACCAACAGAGTTGCCCCCTGCTGGTTGTTATAAAGACATAAGACACTTCTGCTTATCTTCACATGCCAGGCAGCTCTGTCCATGAACTATATACTGTCAAGGGTTAAACCAGAAGACAGAGAGAAATGTCAGAATGTGTCTGTATTGGTAGGAAAATGACAATGTTACACTTTTTAAATATTCTCTCATCATTGCATACTGTGGCAGCCTTGAAATACAGTCTTAACAAAACATAATATCTTCAAGTGATTTACTCAACTATTCGAATTAAATGTACATTTAGATTCTGGGTTTAAAACTGCTCCTTCCTGTAGCTATCAGAAAGAACCTGAATAGCTGTGTTGGTCTGGCCAGTAAAATCAGGAAACCAAATCAAATTCAGCTCACCGACCTCTAATAATAAGCAGGTGAGGAGTAAAGAGTGTGTCACACTGAACTGCCCCGACTCTCTTCACACATGAGGACTCCCATCTTATAATAATAAAATCCACTGTCATGGTCAAAGCTATTTCATGGTGAAATTTATAGTTTGTTGTTGTTTGTTTCACAATTTTACATATTGCTCAGGTGAGAATCATACTGTAACTAATTCAATAAATGTAAAAGTTTTTAACTTCATATCAAATTTGTATCATTTATTTCATAACATTAATTAAAATGAACCCACATACACCCCAAAGTCATCATGGGTACTATCTGCACCCATTATTATCCTCTGGCTTTGGGTATGAGCAGACTATAATCTATTTGCTTCATGTACTAGTCTGAGAATAATTTAATCAAGCTGTTCCCTCAGTTAATATTCCCATTTCTTGCTATTTTGCATACTGCATTTGTTGATGGAGGAAAATAATTATGTGCTTGTTTCCCTTGAGGCAATCAGCATTCATCAAAATTCATGTCTTATCGCAATATCAATTCACTAAATATGACCAAAATCAAAGTAATAATTATATAAAGATGCTTATATGACCACGTCGTAATTGCTGCCTTCTTGTGATTCATTCAAATCAGCGTCCAGAGGCGATGACAATCAGTTCCATCAGAAATCACAGTGTACACACTATTGCTGAGCACAAGTGTAATATTCTGCTGGGCATGTAATTAGCTTAATCCAATTATTCTTATGATCAAAGTGAGAAACAACGACCCTGTGTAAGCTGTCGCAGTTAATGGAGCAGCTTCCCATTTTGCCTTGAAGTGACAGCAGGATATTCTTCTTTCTACATTCGAATGAAATGGTAATATTTTCACATAGGAGATCAATGCAGTTGATTTAAGGTAGCGAACCATTTTCTTTTGTGATAATTTGTTTTAACTTATTAAAAGGACCAGTGTGATTAACAAAAAGTGTAGATTTAAACGCAGACTTTAAAGCAATCCAAAAAGGGTAACGGGGAAATGTATGGTAACCGCCTTGTTAAATTTGAATAAATTATCTTTCAATCACATTTCACTCATTGAAAGTATTGTACACCCCCACAGAATAAAAATACATTCAAAAGAATTTAATAGAGCTACAGCCACACATACACAATCAGCAACCGCAATCAAGGTTGAAGTGAATGCATGGCCTTGAGTCAATTATATTACACACTGCCCCGCAGCCCCCATTATATACAACCAACACCAATCCTGATTACAAAAACACACATACAGAACACTCACGCATCAATATGTTTACTAGTTTCTCAGTTGTTGAGAATGTTCTTCGGGGGGGGGGACTTTTAAAGTAGTGCAGTAACTTTTAAGTAGTCCAGTCTTCAGCTGAATGCCTCATTTAGTGAAAGAAACGCACACTGCTGCTCTTTCTTTGTTTGTCCTCCACATTCTGAAGCTCCAGCCCACTGACACTGACAGGGGCAGGGGCAGGGGGGTTTATGCCACTGAAAGTCAGTGAGTGGGGCGCCTGGGTAGCTCACCTGTAGAGCATGTACCTGTTTGCCCCGTGCTGGGCCAAAAAATGGCGACATGGTAAATGAAACATTTGAAACAAGACAAAGGGCCTATTCACATTAGAGTTAGAGTTAGAACATTAGAGTTTCACGGCCACTGTAGTTTCTCCTGCACACTTATGAGCCTGAGCTGTATTCAAATAGTTGCAATCAAATCCACTAATCCTTTAAGTTCATTCAGTTTTTACTCAGTCAGTTATTTTGGCCACAAATATTTTTTCTGAGGGTTATAGCCCAGAATGCTCTTGATTTATGATTTCTAGGCTAATAGGATTTAATTAGAAACCCCTACAAAAAAAGGTCAGCCCTAGAAACATAACTGGAGCTACTGCATTTCCATATTATGTGACAGTGTAACCCCAGTTATTTAATTTTTTGTTGTTGTTATGTTATGTGTACTAAATTTGATGGCAATACATCCTATTGTTCAGTCTGGCCATTGAAACACTGCCAATTGCCAAATGAAACACTGAGGTTTGTTTTATTTTGGAGCTTAATTTGAAGTTAAAAATTCCATAATTTCAGTATCTCTAAGTTTGTAGGCTATAGTGAATGTTTACCCATCTGGTGGGAAGAAAGCACTGTATGCTTCTAATACTTGTATTTGGTGTGGTAGACTATTAATGCTGAAATCTGTAACTTTCCTCTTCCTCATTCCTTTTTGCTCCTTTCTGCGTGGTCAACAGTTATATCAGTACACACGTACGTAGACTGGTGTCATTTAAAGAGTGATATAACTGTTGACCACATTGCAAATCAGATTCCCTTCGGAGATGATAATGTTAATCAAACAATCAGTCTTTGTATTAAACACTATGATACCAACTGATTCATTACTTCCTGTAGGCACTCAAGATGTGTAGTAAACCTGGGATCTCTCACTGCTGGCCTGGGGGACCATTTCTGGCCCTCTATCCTTCCTCTTCCTCTGTCAAAAATATAATCTTTTTGTTAATAATTTTTCTAATCGTTTCATAGCAATTTGAAATACTCCATTACATACAATTAAAATTTTTAAAATCTAATTTAAACAATGTATAGCTTATCGTTTGTGCCTTCATTTGTGGTTTGGCTGTGAATGACAAATATGATCTACAATGAAAATATCAAGTATGATGTTTGTAATAGAAATATTTTAAGAATTGTGCTTTCTTGTAGTACTTGAACATTGAGATGAACTATGAGATGACAATACCAGAAGCGGCCCCAACTTTATTTTAGTTAAAGAGCGCCGGTGTAAACAGACACTACAATGTCATTTGTGCAAATTAGACTTAAATATTGTATTTCATTTACCATTACGCTGATAAAAGGGGGTATTTTTACACTCGGATCTCACAGCTTTAGTGGCTGGCTGCTAATGTTCTTTGTCTCAGCACTTTTCCTGGCATCAGTGAACACATGCTTTCAAGTTTTCAACGAGCCCGTTCCTTGATGCTGTGTGCTCTTGGGGCAATGAAGTGATAGTGGAAGCTCCTGCATCAAAGCGTGTAAAACAACATACTCCTCACTCATGTGCTCACAACATTCTCTCCCATTCAGGCAGAGGTCCAATGCCTCCCTCACTTTAAGAAGAGAATGAATCTCATCAAGAATCTGCTATTCTAATCTGTATCTCCTCTAAGCCTGAGTCACAGCTGGGTCGGACATTTGTTTTCATACAGGTGTAAAATGCAGCACAAATTCCAGTGAAATATTAGAGTTATCAATAGGATAGAAGATCGTCTCTAAAGTGAAATTTCCCACTCAACAGGACACAACACAAGTGATCTAAGGGCAAAAGGACAAATATGCATGGATGACTATCAGTTATACTGATGGACAAGTACATTTTATGAAAAATATATTACCAGAAAAATCTGTTTAATCCCTTTCATCCTCGACTGAAGATCAAACCTCAGCCTTCCAATCTGTATAGGTAATAGGTTTTGGTGTCAGGCAATAGTACCACTACATAAAGCTGCGTTCAGACCGACTACAACCCTGCATGAAAAAACGCAGCCCTCTCATTCATTAGAATGAGACCAGTCCGGTGGCAGGGGTGCCAATGCAGACAGATTTGGCAAAAACACAGGATTGTCTGGCAAGCTTTGCTAATTAAACTTTTGCCGGACGCAACATCATCCAGGAAGGCACTGCCATGGCCAATCAAGTGAGTGGATGCACAGTTTCCTGCCAGATGACTTTCTCTGATAAGTCTTGAAGGTTCTGTTCCTCAAAAACCTCCCTCAATTGTGTTGTTTCACATTTTCATGCAAGCATGCTCACAGTGACAATGCTATTATGCTACGTAAGAGTATTAGGGACACATTTAAGTTACTATTTTGCATTTTGAGTCAAAATGTGGAGAAAAAACTTTTGAGATTGACATTGGACATTTTGAGATTAAAGCTAAACTTTAGAGAATAAATCAAACCAGGAGAATTAGAGCATATGGCTGCCTCATATATACACACACATATTTATGTGTGACCTGTATATATGCTGGCATTATACTCAACAACAGCAAGAAAAATGTCCTGAACTGGACTAGAATTTATGTATTAAATATAAATTTTGTTTTTAGAGCAGCAACAGTAACGTCAGCAAAGTTATAAATTCAATAAATCTAAAAAAAATCACCAATCTAAAATGTCAGAAAAATAAATCATATTCCTGACATTGTACGGATGTCATATGATAAGTGTTGCTAGCAGTGGTTGTATTGATGGTTTTAGTTGCTATGTTGTATAGATGGGAGCCTACTGAACAAAAAACGAGTATTGGCAGATTAACTTCATCCATTGCTCGCTTGGGAGGATGCCCGGAGCGACTCTGCGCTGACGCACAGAAAATGGACACACAGATAGATTTGCAAGAGATAAAGGAGTTGACTTTATTCTCTACATTTAGAGTTTATTCTCGACAGTTTGACTTTATTCTCGAAATTCCAAAAAAAAGTCTGTCTTTATTTTTTGTGCTGTTGTTCAGCGTACCATGTTCACTATCCTTTTTTAGCTTATTAGCATTCTAACATGTGCCAATTGGCACTGAACACAGAGCACAGCGATGTCATTAGTTTTGTATTGGACAAATTAAAATTTGACTTGATGGTGGCGAGGGGGGAGAGATGAATGTCCCAATTGTTAACCTTGTGAAACAACATTCAACAACATTCAAATCAACACAATAGACAACTTCCCATATGGGTCTGTGTAAAAAACCATCTGTCACAGTCAGGTCACCCAATATAGTTGTTGAGACTGTTAAATCGCAATTAACAAGAAACTGTAGCTTCTTCAAAAAATAATAATATATAATTAATTAAAATATATGAATATACTATTTATGACACAGAGAATAGTCCCACAGTCAGCATTAATGATACTGTTCCTGTGCAGACTGTACTCTACAAATCCCTTATTGTACATCTGGCATGAAAGATTACAGTTCAGTAGGAACATCAGAGGAGTCAGCATCCGGCTTTGTAGGATGATAGTTTTGCAGGGACCTGTTCTGTGTATTGATCTGCTCATGCAGCATTCCCTCCGCTTGAAGTGAGAATTTGCCTCTGATCTGAACCAGCTTTCAAGTGGGCAAAAACAACCTCAAACAATCTGACTCAAAGACACTTTTTTGTAATGTACATCAAGAGCACAGCAGAGTACGCAGATAAAAAAATGGCAAGCCTGCAGAGCTAGTTCAAAGTATAATGATTTCCTCTTGAATGGCCTTCTGAGCTACCCTTAATTCTGCTGAGATGCATTCGAGATAGGAACTGATGCAGAATCAAAATTGTTGGGAAGGATTTCAAATGCTCCATGAAATAGCCCTCTGATGAATTTCCAAGCAGATCTTAATTCTAGATCAAACTATTTCAAGAACTACTTGTGAGCAATTTGTTAATGAATAATGTTATTTCTATAAAGATAATATTGCAGTCACACAATATAAAATGCTTGACTAACACGGAAGTGACTGCAGCACAGGTTAATGTTTTATACCGGGAACCAACAACAGTTTGACATGCAGCAGAGAAATAGATTCTCTCACTTTCTAAATAGCTTGTTGTTTCATAAAATGTGAAAAACAACACAGTATGAAACACTTGTAACTAACACTTTTTAAGGAGAGAAACGTCTGACTCTCTGGTCCTGGGGGTAGTTTGGGTATTTGTTTTTTTTTTTATATTCATGTGTGACTGTAAGTGAAAAGCGAGACTCAAGGAGAATTTAAAGAGGAGTAAAAAGTTAAGCCGTACAATTTGTCTGTGCAATAGACCAACAAGGGTTTATGCTGGATTTTCATGCCGCTGCTGAATCAACATTAAGAATGCAAAAGTCCATTTCCAAAACTGCAAAGTGTGTAATACGTCACTCTGGCCACATTTTGTAAAGCTGGTATATCAGTAGTATTCTTGGTATTTGCAGCTCGTTGCGTTGAGTGCTTATCAGTAACACTAATTCACAGTTTGTGCCGGGCTGAAGCAACATCCCTAGAATATCCCTCTGTTGGGATCTCAACGTTGGCACATAACGTATAACCTCCATTAAAAGCCCGGGCTTTTATTTGCTTGAACTCACTCTGCCTTTATTCTGAACAGCCTTTAATTAATTTTGCACAAAACTCTCAGTACACATGGGAAATACTGTCAGGTTGTTTTTTTAAAGCAGTATGACTATTGCTTGTATAAAAATTAGAATAACACATCAATTATGAATCATTCACTTGATCATTTGATACTTTTGATACTACATTTGATGCTTGTGGTTGAAAATTAATTGAGGGACTGATTTGTGCAGAATCAAACCGATCTAACGATGTGTCCACATTGACAGAAGGTAAAATGTTTCTGTTTGTGTACGCGATCCAAGCAGCTTAAAACTCCTTCTAGCGGACTTTAAGAGGTTTTATACATCTAAAGATTTCTATAAAATCCAGGCCTCTAATTGAGACTTGCATGTATTTGTCAAAGCCACACCACGCTAGTAGAGGGGACCTGCATCTAATTGGGACAGAGCTTTTAGTTGAAGTTTTAGGGTAAATTGTTTTACTGCTGATCATTTATGGGGTTTATTGTTTTTAGGCAATAGATTTAAGGTAAGACAAAGACACATTTGCTGCTGGTGGGACAATAAAGTTCTATTTAGGGATGCTCAATATAGATTTTTTTCAGCCGATATGATAACTGATAATTACCTGCTTCCCATGGCTGATACTGATAAGATAACTGATAAAGTCTCTCTTTTTTTTGTATAGTTTTTACACCCCTGCTGGCAACAAAAGCTGAGATTTAGTGAGAAAAGACAGAAGATTTAATAACAGTTCACAAAAAATGGTTTTATATGATAAAAAATTTTTTTACCCAATTTCTCTCCCCTTAATATTCTCCTCCCCCCTTTTTTTTTTTTTTTCTTTCGAACTCACTGTTATATAAAAGATACTCTTTGTATCAATAAGTAATGCTAAGGAGTGAATATATTATATATATATATATATATATATATATATATTATGCATTCAACTGCATCTTCATTAGTGTCAGTGTTTTGTGAAAGAAGTGTTAGATAATGTGCTGTTCACTCCAGACAGTTTGGCAGCAAGCTGCCAAAAAGACATCTTGAAGATCATCCAAAGTCTAATTAAAAGATTTACATTTCAGTAGTGCTGAGCAGAGCCAAGAATGACAGGGTTCATCTCAGCACACTAAAGTTTAACACTGACTATAGAAAACACAGATCATATTAAGTATCATATCAGTCTCCTCAACCAGATGTTCAATATTAGTGTTTCACCAATTAGACGAGATTTCCTGCTGTGAACCAAGAACAAATCCGCACTCTAATCTGAATGACACTCAACAGTCTCGTGTAAATGACTTTTATCAGCATGAAAGTTCTCTGTAATCCAGCCACACAGAGAGCACAGGGGTTTGAAAAACTCACCTCTGTTGTAGCTTGTCTCGTTCAACATGCACTATGAGAGCAGACCCAGCAGAGCAGGAAACAAACATTCAGAAAGCATGCCCTGTCTGTCCATACTGCGTATTTCAACAGGCTGACAGATCAAAGCAGAGAAAAGGTTCAGACCTGAACTGTAGACTGGAGCTCAGCATCCACTTCCCTGCGTGTCGCCTTCTCCTCCGCTGCCTCTGCCTCCGAGCTCGAATGATCTCATCGGGGCTGATTTCTCTTTGCTGCCGTTAACGTGTCAACGCTGTCGCTGCCATTCATACATGAATGCTGCGTCCCTGAATGAATGAATGGGCTTTACAGGTGTACATGTCGGGAAAGCACTCCAGAGCTCACGCTGCGCTCCAGTGCTCACAGACTGACTGAGATGTGGGAGAAGAGGGGGCAGCTTATTTTGCACTAAAACCTCCCCCCCCCTCCCCTCCCGTTGCTCTTCCTCTCCCTGTCACTCTGTCTCTCGTCTTATTCCACTTCTTGCTGCCCCTGTTTGGCTCCCACCCGTTCCCCTCGCTCCAAATGAATGCCCTCGGCTTCCTCAATCTTGCTGTTAAATTAATGCCAGTAATTGTCTGATTCCAGCGGGAGTGTGTGAGAGAGACCCGCAGAGACAGCTTGAAGCAAGACCTCTGAGAGTGTATTTATATGGGACTGAGGGAGCCTCTGCTTTGAGGGCAGGACCAACCCCCATCCTCTCTGAAACAAGCAGCTATTGGCATGTACCAGAGAGGGATCAACAGCCTACACAAGTGCAAGAGGATGAGGAGGAGAGATATGAAGAGGTGGCGTCATTTTATCAGCTCTGCGCTGTTGCTGTGTGTCTAAGAACGACTGTGAAAAGAGATAGAAACATCTCAGAGTCTGCATGCAGCGTGCACAATGGATGGCCACTGATTCCAACAGGCACAAAACCACTTTCAGCACGTGGGACGTAATTACATTTTTTGACATTGAAAGATCACCCACAAGGAACCATTAAGTGCTACTTTTCCTCTTTTTCAAGTGTGTGACATTTAGAAGAAATGCTAAGCTACTGAGGGTAATCCACCAAACATGAGCCTAACCTTTACTAAATAATGGTTTGTGGCTATGCATCATGTGACACCTCCGTAATTGGAAAACAATATTAAATATCCTCACTGTAACAGCTGTGAAGCAACATGTGCACATTGGTAGGCTATATAATGCACTATAGTCTTTAATGGCAAGAGAGCAATGT
Source organism: Dicentrarchus labrax (assembly GCF_905237075.1). Taxonomy (NCBI): domain Eukaryota; kingdom Metazoa; phylum Chordata; class Actinopteri; family Moronidae; genus Dicentrarchus; species Dicentrarchus labrax. Next base: position 9,080,099 of record NW_026136705.1, on the reverse strand, counting down.
TGTTTCAAAGCTGCAGTAATTTTTATAAAAATAACTTTTTGTCATATTTGCTGCACCTCAGGTAGGGGCACATCTAACACATGCAATTTCATTATCTGTTATTGCCACATTTTAGACAGGTGACAGGCTTAATACAATAAAAAAAAGACATGCATTTGAAAGAAATTCTAAAACAATGTTTCTGAAGCCACCTTTAGATATTTATATACAATGTTTTCCTATGTAATGTTTTGGATTTCAAATATCTTAATTTGGGGGCTTTTCCAAGCAAATATGTACGGATCAGCCATAACATTTCAACCACTGACTGGTGAAGTGATTAACACTGATTATCTGGTTGTCATGGCTCCTGTCAGTTGGTGGGCTATATTAGCAAGTGAACATTTTGTCCTCAAGTTGATGTGTTAGAAGCAAGAAAAATGGGCAGAGTGAGGATGTGAGTAAAGGGCCAAACTGTGATGGCTAGACGACGGATCACAGCATACACCACAAAACTCATGTAAACAGTAGGCGTTTTTTATGATTTTTTACCCACCACCACCACCCCCCTATTGGAGGACACTTTTTCTTTTCTTTTTTATTCTCTTCTTCATTATTATTATTATTATTATTATTATTATTGTTATTATATGATAATAATAATAACAGTAGGCGTATTTTAGCTGCAGAGGCCTAATCTGTGCCCATCTATCCAGATAAAAGTTTGTAGTATTTGTAGAGTGTGGAACCTCTCATTGCAAGGCACAGTACAGAGACAATATGAACAATATTGAGAGCCCACCAGATAGCCTAACAAATGGACAGACACACTGCCGCATCTGATGGCTGCGCCACTGCCGCGCATGGACGCACCATGACCAGCGCGGTAGAAAGAGTGAACACTTACGCTGGTCCCAGCACTATTCTCACCACCCCCGCTACTTCTACCACATCCATTAGCTCCCTTACTGACACTACGGGTTCGTGTAGTACTCCCACCTATGTTAGGCAAAGGGTCGTGTGTTTGTGCTTGTGTGCTTTTCTCGCTTTGCCCGGCAGCGCCAGTGCAAAGACGCACCGTGACTATCACGCTCACTAATCAACTGGCCGTCATCTCCCAAAGGTAATATTTCCCCTTCAGAATCAGAGTCAGCGAATAGGAGACCCATCACTTCCCTAAGCGTCAACTTTTTGCTTGCCATTTTCGTTTATTTCGTCTCAATAACTCCTAAATCTAGCAATATCACTTCAGCATAAATAGCGCCGTGGCACACTATTTCCGATTTCTCACCCAACAGTTTGGACGGGACTTCCTCGAACATTTTGCATTGAAACATGATGTCCTTCTGAGCTAAGGTCTAAGTATGGGATGTCTGCCAACCAGTGGAGGGGAGTATGAACGAGATATAACATTCTATTCGGAGAAAACTGCTGTTTGATTCATGGCCGCGTCCTGTTGCAATTTTGCGACTTTGGCACTTAAAGGGTTAAAGTCTCCATGTCACTCTCAGGCCCCCCTATAATTATTGCCCTAGATCCGCCCCTGGTGCATCTCAGCCAAGAAGAGATGAAGTGAAAGAAAACCCCCTTGGGGCCATCAATCATATTTCAAAATATTTCTGCTCCAGTACTGTGACAACGTTATTCTACTGCACTTCAATAAAAGATGTATACACTGCTGACTAACTATTTCAAACCTCTTTACATCCTAAGTGTCTTATGCTCTTTGTCCATTATAATAGCACACTATAATTGCTTTGTTTCCTTGCCAAAGAAAATGTTGATATGTGATGAGATGCTGTTATTTAGCAAATTGCATTCATTAGAAAGATGAGTGTCCACAGAAATTATGCCTACATTCATTTACTTTGTAAACTGTACAGGCAGAGTTTTTATGTAAATAAATATGTTTATATTTCTTTATAATGCAGGCCCCGCTCCAGCCAGTCTGTAACAAGATGTATTATTCCTCCTAGCTTCATCAACATGAGACTCGAGGGTGCAGCAGCTGTGGCCTTTCAAAGTTTGAAGTTTGACCTTTGAATTTTGTCCCCAATCACAGCGATTTGTAAGTAAGGCTAGATGTGAGCATTTTTGTTTATTTTCCTGTGTGTTGCAAACTTTAGAGGAGAAAAAAAGAAAGTGAAACCGTAGGCGTTTTTCTCTTTTTCCTCACTATGGAGCTCTCTTGAATGCATCGTGTTCCATCTCAAACTCTAATTAGCATTGATTCATTTTTGATCTGTGTTCCTGCAATGATCTGAAATCACCGCAATAAAAAATGGTGAAAGCCTGGTTTTAATGAGTGTCAATTTATTTGTTTTAGAAATGTTTGATTTCTTACTTACACTAATTGCCCTGCAAAAACAGCAGAAAAGCCTGTTTTTATCTGATTTGTTTTCTTGGTGTTATTTTGAATCTAACTTAACATATACCCAAAATGCTGTGGGCTTGTGTCAAACAATTATTTCACTCACTTTCAAACAGAACGAGCAGAATGGGAGAGCTGGTTAGTGGTTGGTTAACCTGCAGCATGTTGTGCACCAATGTGGCGTGCACTGCCATAACTTGATATTTGTGAAGGTGCTCTTTTTGATGAGAGTGTGGCGTGATGACTAGATGCTTTATAATTGTGAACTATTTTCTGTTTCTGTACGTCTCCACAGTTTGCCTTGCAAGAGGAACAAGTAGGTCAAAGCGCCTGGGGATCCTGTAAGCATTCTGACAGACTTCCAGATCTCCTGGAAGTTGGTCTCCAGAGGGGTGAAGGCAATATTTAGGGCAAAGCCCTGCACCGTAATCTCCTTCCTGCAGCTAGTGCATCAAAAAACTGGCAACAAGAAAAAATATATACGTATTTAATATATATGTAAAACAGGGAGATAAATACTGTAAATAAATATGATAAAGCTAGGGGAAGTTGATGAAGGCACAGATGAGTCTGTGATTCAGGCAGTTAGTTGCAACACTGTTTTTGAAAGATGATTGTACTTTCAATATGCATTGTTTGGCTTGTAGGTTATTTTAAGTACAGTAGAGTTATTGCTTTGCTAAAGCAAGTCCGTTATGGGAAAGCATCCTCTACCTTTGTCACTGCTACTGTTAGCACACAACAGCTTGCAGAAACTGTAGCAATTGTGGTAAAAGGGGCTCAGAGAGAGAGAGAACAAGGCAAAGGAAGTTGCAAAAAAAAAAAAGAAAAATAAAAGGCTCAGCCAAGCTGAATGGTCGGGTATTTTGTCTCTGGGTGTCTCAATGGGCAGCCTACAATGTGTGTTAATTCATCCTTCACAAAGAGCCTTGAAGCGAGGCTTTCCCAAACCAGCAAACAAATCACTTCCCTAGCTCAATTGATATTCCGTGGCTGATTCTCCAGTCTTTGTGTTGTGAAATGAACAGTGGAATAACAAACAGATTCAAGTTATAGGTGTAGTTCATTTACAGAGAGGTGACTTTGACTAAAACGCTTCATGCACACAGAATCCTTGCTTATTTTTCACCCGCTACATTTTTCTTTTTTTACCTACATACATTAACATGGCTAATGAAGTGTGTCAACAGTGCCTCAGCAGTTTCGGTTACATGTACTGCTGCTGTTACTGACCCTACAGTTCTATAACTGTCATGTAAAGACCAGGGGTCAGCAACCTTTACTATAAAAAGAGCCATTTCAGAACATATCTGTCTGGAGCCACAAAACATATTTGATCTCACGATCTCAGCCACTCTGTTCTGTATGTTCTGTACCAGGATAAGGTGTGCACATACCCTATGTCCTGTTGCTACTTATATGGACAACACACTGTGCATAAGGCACCAATAGTCAGAGGGGGCAACAAAACAGCCTAATGATCATCAATCATCATAAGCATAATGTTATAAACAAGATATTCCCTACCATTATGACACTTAGGCACTAAGCCTAAAGGTTTTTTCTCAGCACCATAACCATACGAAAATAACAACAACAAAAAAAGTAGAGGGAAGAGGCCAGAGGACCGGAAGACAAACTTACTGATGTAATGTGAAAAACTATAACCCTTTTTTAAATAAATACTGTAATTATAATAGCATAAATGTCAAATAACATTACATTTTATTGGGGGAAGAACCCCAGACAACACAACCCCCAACTGCAACCACGGCAGCTAAGCACCTCAGAAACCTGGGGAAAACTGAGATATATAGAAAAACATCATTCATGCAGATGTCAGGCAAGTGCTGGCCATCAGGCAAATCAGCCACCACAAAGCAATAATGCTTCGGCCACCCAAATGCAGTCCTCAGGCCCAAGTACTCCTGGTAGCCTATCCAGGTTTCTTAAAACTGGGATAAGGTCTTATCCAGGTTTCTGAAAACCAGAATGTGACATCTAAATGCACAGCAGATAACTGTGATATTCTAAAAACCATATAATACATGTAATAGAAATATATTATAATATACAATATAATTTCCTGGAGCCCAAGGTTATTTTATATCATAGTATGAATTATTAATGAACGAAATGGCCTTCATTATTCAATAACACACAGTGCAAGACAATGTCCATGTTGATGTGTTTTGGTTAGAGAACTGTAAGAGCCCTCAATGGGGACAATTAATATTTAATTGAAGAAAAAACACACTTTCATAAAGGTTGTGTGATCTTTATTTAAGTGCACTTTATTTGATCTGCAAACTGTATTTTTGAATTCATGTGGTGGTTTTTTTTTTAACCATTTTATTGGCATAGTTTCTTTTTGTTTTTGTTTTTATTTATTGGATAGATAGCCAAACGTGGTAGTTTATTAAAAAGTGCCATTGTTCTAGTTGTCAAAAGATGCAGCATGAGTAAAAACTACACTTTACTGACAATAAAGAAAATTCACTGTATAATCCCGAAAGAATGGCTCAACATAGACTTACAAATAAGATTATTAGACAAGTTGAAATATCCCATATTATTGTTGGCCTATATGAGAAAAAAAATGTGTCCAATTTGTCAATTAATGGCTTTATTTAAGTCATACACCAACAAGCCTTTGAGTCTGCAGCCATGCCAGCGGCTCTTTATGTAAGCACAGCAGGGCTTTAGCAAAATGCTAATGTTGGCATGCTAACAAGCTGATGTTTAGCAGGTATAATGTTAAGAAAGTAAAAGTAGTACAAATTGAAATTTGGAAACTATTTCCAATTTCATTCAATAGTTGTTGAGACCTTTGCAACAAAATATAGCCCTATAAGATCTTTGGGGCCGGTCAGGGATCATCCTATATCAAACTTGATTCTGTCTACCATTCATTTCTCTGTTTTATTTCGATGTATATGTGTCATCTGAATGGGTCTCACTGAAAATACAACAGGATTGTATGTATGTTTTTTTTTTTTCATTAGACATGTTTTCCCTTGGGTACAGTTGTCTACAATACCATACTATATAAACCTGTTTCCAGCAAGTATTTGGCCATGGCCAAACGCACCATTAAGGTCACCGGTACCCAAATACAACTAATATAAAGTATACACAAAAACAGCCACGAGCTGTGATTTGGTGTTAAACCTTTTTGCAGTCGCCGTTGCTTCTCTATCTTCCTCTTAACATCCCAGTTGTTGATCAGACTTTCGAAGATGCTTTAATAAAACCGTTCTATCAACAACTGTGATTGTTTGCTTTTCAGCAAATTGCACAGGTGCTTTTAAATCAACAGAACCTGCAATTCTTCGCTATTACTGTCCTCGAAAATGATGACGAATGATGGATGTGTGGTCAACAAAGCTGCTACTGTTATTGCAGTGTAACTAAATTGGATTATACTGTCCTGAAAGGGAAGTGATCAGCAAACTACTGGACTCCACTGGACCTGCCTTTTAATAATTAATTTGGATAAAGCATAACATTGCTTTCACATACTGATACTACTTTCTGTCAGTGTTTGTTCACTGTAATCACAAATTTAATTTAATTTTACTGTAGACACAGTAACTTTGTGTGGATTTAAACTTTCACACACTCATGAATAAAACATGCTTCTTGTTTGGGGCTGGATTCAGGAAATATAATCTAATATATGAGCAAACAAAGCCTCCAAGCAAACAAAACTTGGTAATGCTGTGTTCATATAGCTGGATTGTAGTGGATGACATTTCAATCAAGAGATTATTATACAGGCGAGGAGAACAGTTTCACACTATAACACACAACTTCATGGTTTAAAGAATTACATTTCCCAAGAATCAATCATGCAGTTGTAGATAAAAACAGTTTGCTGGCATTTGGTAGGTTCTCATTTCCAATGTATAGGCTACATATCATACACAACACGGTTCAGTCCAAATTTGACCCACAGTGTTTCATGTGTATGAAATGAGCTGTAAATAAGCAGATGATTTGTTAATCAAATTCTACTTTAATTTATAGGCAAGTTATTTTCACTTATCATTAACACTGCAGAATGAAGACCAGAATGAGGACTTAAAGGACCAGTGTGGAGGACTTAGGGGCATCTAACGGTGAAGCTGCAGATAGAAACTATTTGAATACAGCTCAGCCTTCTGAACATACAGGATTAAGAAAGAGGACTTGCTCCCTCTGTGTATAGAAACGGCTCATTCTAAGGTAACTAAATGTTACTCTAATTGTTACACAATGGAAGTTTAAGCAACGTAAGTAGCAAATGGATAAGTGTCCTAAGCAAATATTTTAAGTTCACTCACTTCAGTGTTCAGCATTAGAAATGAATGAAGCTCTGGTCATCCTAGAAACTAGAAGAGATATACTGTATTGGGAAAGGGAAAAAGCAACAGATGTTTAATAAGTTGCATTTATATTCAGTATGAATGAATATGAATTGCAGTGATCTGACCATCTACCATGTCTAGTTCATCCTCTTCTCAGGTCATAAATGAAACAAATTGACCTGACTTCAATCCATCAGTCATTTCTCCTCCTACCTTTTTCCAGATTAGAGTAAAAGTACCTGCATGACTCCAGCAGAAATCAGGCCCAATACATCAAAAACATCAAACATCAAAAACATGTATATTAGGTTAATTCTCCTGTCAGTGCCCTTGACCACAGCACTGGCTTAGATCTGGAGTTGGTCCCCGAGTGTTGTACAGGCTGACCACTGCTCCTAGCACTAGGATGTGTTAAACGCAGTGGACTATATACATTGTACTGTGTATGATAGTATTTATATTTTTTACTTATATATATACACACCTATATATACATTTTATATTCTATATATATTTTGTTAGATATTGTAATATAATTATTATTTGTATCCTTTAACATTGTGTGAGCACCTTGAGCAATTGTAACAAACACATTTCCCCCTGGGGATCAATAAAGCATTTCTGATTCTGATTCTGAAGTTAATTCTATTCTATAGACTTTTTTCACAGCTGCCATTTTGACATTTTGGAATAGTAGGGTAAACACAGGTGTTACCAATGATACTAATTAAGGCTCTGTTCTGCATTCAGTCTTATGGATAATGACCCAACTTATCACTTGATTTATTAGCACAGAAACAGTTTATGGTTGCAGTCTCTTGCTTCAAGTCTTATTCCATACATCATGTTGTTCATCTTGTTAATTATGGTCCAATTTAGAGTAAAATAGATGATATAGCAGATTATGTTTTAGGAACCTTAATTGGAAACACCTATGTTTACCCTACTACTTCATGTCAAAAGGATGTGCTGCTGTGAAAAAGCTCTATTCTATTAAATAATTCTCTCACCTCAGGAAGAATAACACTTGAATCTGCCCTGATTGTGACCCACCTTAAGAAACAGCTATTTTCTGTAACTGATCCTACATTACCCATTGTCCATATTCATTGTACATATACTGTCTAAAAAGGAACATGCATGTTTAAAGATGCTACAATTTATTCACAATTCATAATGATAACTCATACACATTATTACTTACTTGAACATTTGCTGTAACACATGTTCATCGGCCACCAATGCATTCTACATTTTACTACTAACTGCTGAATTATGGATTTAGTTAGGGAGAGAGCTTAAAAGACACCAAATAAGAACCATTTGTGTCTTGTAAATAAGAAATATACACTTCCTCCTTCCTTCCAATTACACAATTTGAAGATTATATGAACCTATTTGATCTGCAGGTATTGGATTTTATGTTGAATGTCTGAAAGCAAACACCAGGGAGCAATAGGAGGGATGGTGGCAGGGACAGTAGGAGGAAGTAGTATTAGTTGTCTTAATAATCTCATTTGTTTACAGTACTTACTTTGAAGAATCACAATTCATTTGACAGTAGTACAATGGGGTGTAAAACTGCTTGCATAGCATTTCTAAAAGCTGATGCTCCAGCCTTTTGCAACCCTTTATTAACTGACAAAAACATACAGACCCTGGTGTCTCTCTAAAGTCACCATGCTCCTTAACTGTCTAAAGTTATGCACATGCCTAAAGTGAAGAAGCACCACATTAAAATCAGACCCTCAGCCTTTATTTCCACGTCCTCCCACAACATAAGGAGACAAACAACCTTGCGTTTAATAATGAGAGCCCGAGCAAGAAGACCTTTATCTCGGGAGGAGACTGGGGAAATAATGGCAGTAATTAACTGAGTGTTACTCCTCAGCAAGACCTCCTGAGAACCCCCACAGTCATCCCAGCCCTCGCTGTACCTCCTCCTCTGCCTAAATTGACACGGCTGTCTAGTTTGACATGCTTGCTCACAACAGTGCCTGTTTTCAAAACCGTGAACAGGAAACCATTTCATTGCCAAGGGCTGCGACTGGACTGCTCTTAATGCAGTCCTGGATCAGTACAAGAGCTAAATGTCAATATTTTCTTTTATGCCTTTTTAATTTACTTCACTATGTGTCTCAATATTCAATACAGGGTTGTTCCAAGTAATCACTTACAATCAGAAACATAATTTATTTGCATGTTATGATCACTTTAATCACTATGCAGGCATAAAAGGAGACAAATCGGCCATCACTGTGGAATCATCACCTTACACATAACTGTTCATTTAGCTGTAACTTCGTGAGATGTTAATCTGCATGATGAGCATTTGTTCCAGGGGGTGCTGCAGCACACTTTGCACCGCTGTGGCAGGCTGCAATAAATCACCATGCCTCGATAATTTATGAATACGAGCAAAAAGGGAGGCGTGATCATTATGCTTTGACAGCTCACACAGCTACTATCCACAGCACATATTAGATCAGCCAGGTTAACACTTGCATCTAGACCCTTTGCCATGACAAATTGCAGTGCACAGCTAGAGGGCCTTTCAATAAGGAGGATAGGATTGTAGTTTTCTACTTGTTGTTTTCATGTTCAGCTTCTGATCATGCATGAGGATGTAATAGTCATTGTATGTTCTTTCTCTAAGCTCTTGGTTGCAAAAATTACACTTAGGAAATTGAGATGAATCTTGTTTTCTGGTGATAGAGAAAAGATCAGCTTGAAACAGAAGCTCCTTGCAATTTTGCTTGATTTGAAATCAGCTACTGAGAAGCAGGCTATTTTTGACAGGACAAACAGCCCCTGCTGTTTCATAAATGGCTCTGCTATCACTGGTAAAAACAGGTTCAGAAATCAACTTGACATTTTCCTCCTACTGCATGTGGCTTTCTGCAGGAACACATGCTTATCATCCACTATTTCACATTATCATCACACTGCTGTCTCTTATTCGGCTTCTTGGAAATGGTTGATGCTGTTGAGCCTCACAGTTTGCATTGTAATTGTCACTCAATAGCATCTCTTGACACATCAATTAGCATGATTCAACCGATAGTATTTTTGTTATAGCAATTATAGCTTTTGTAAGCAGCTCTCAAACTATCAGCATGTGCATTACGCATATTTTAATATGAGAAAAATGTCTGTATATCACTCCTTGCTAAAACTTGACTGTCCTCCTAGCACTGACTTCAAACTGAAGTGTAATCAGTTGAATGAGAAAGAAGATCTCAGCTTGACAAGCTCTCCTGACAACCCTCACATCACTGGTTTGACAAGAGACAGATACAGCAGGTGTGAAGTATGATCCTCCCCCCTCCCCTTTGTCTTCAGGAAATCACACAGGAGGAAAACGACAGTATTATTACTTTGCACTAAAAGTGGTAAAATAAAAATAAGATTGGATTTCCTCTGCTGTTTACTGCATTATATACATTATTATGCTCATCCTGGTCCCTTGCAAAATGTCAACAGACAACAGTAATACACAGGTACTGGTCTGCACAACATCAGTGTAATCTATTACATCAAAGTCCTCTGTCATGTACCTAGATCGCACCCTTGAAGGAAACTTTGGGAGAGGTTTTAAACAATGTAAATGACAGAACCAGATACCTAGCTAGAAGGTCTAGACTGGCGAACAGGGAGTTTGTAAAATGATTGGCCTCCTGCTTAGTCCAGTGTCACATGGTTTGAGCTGTTAGCAGATGGTAAAAGCTTGAACCAGGAACTTAAAGTAGCTCAAAAGAAACTGGTGAGAATACCACTAGGTTAGATTAGATTAGATAGATATTTTATTCTTCCCCAAGGGGATATTCACAGTTTCCAGCAATATCCACAGACTGATCATAATAACAATAACAATAATAACAACAACAACAGGAGGTCAAATGTAAAAGAACTAATAAAATAAAATAGAATAAATAGCAAAATAACGAGCATTGGGTAAGTGTCCTAAGGTGCATGGTCAAATCCAGTGCTTGAAAGGCCTAAGGTGCATAAGTAGGTGTTCACATATGGCTAGATACTAGGAGTCATGTGGACAGGACTCAGTTAGTAATATAATATGGTCAATAGGATCTTAAATGGCAGAGTCAGTAGTTACCTCAACAATTACTTTAAGAAGTTAGAAGAAGTTAATTCACAATACCCAAGCATAGCTAACCTGAACCTTAATAGGTTCAAAACCATGACGACTAAGGTTCATCTGTGATGGTGAAAGAAAAAGAGTGTAATTGCATATCTTCAGCTGACTTTGCTTTGTTGTGGTGAGGAGAATCTGATGGAACAACAGGGACCATGATGGTAATAAGTCCTGGACTTTGTTGTGTTATCTCTGATAATTTCTTATATATGCTACCAGCATAATGCTGGTATGTTTTACAACTGTATTGGAACTTTTGTCAACTTAACCAAATGTGCTGCATATTGCTTCTCTTGGTGGCTTTAGTTATGAATTCAGCATGTACAGTATATAAATGTAATGTAAATCTTAGGTTCTTAAGAATACACTTGAGATCAAGGTCAATCTCTGTCTCCTGAACTGCTGTCATTCAGATAACAAATCACAGCTCTTACCTCGAGGTATATGGGGCCACATTATTCGCCAGCTTCACATGTGATCCATTCAGCCATGTCCGCTTGACAAATAACATTGTCATTTGGGGCAAACTGGGAGAGTGCTGGGCTCTGAGGAAACATAAAAACACATCTTTCAACACAAATGAGTTTGGCAACAGGTGTGTGGGACTTATTCCAACAGTCCAATGACAGTGACACTGCCTCACTATCAAAATAATTCATCCAGGTTCTGACTGTGATAGAAATCACGCCTGGGCTTTCAAATGTTATACAGAGAGCTATTTTATGGCCATTAAGTTGCACAAGGTGAAGGTTCTCTCAGTAGCTGCAGCAGCAGCAGCAGCACATTATCCCGTTACTGCTTGTGGCAGCATTAATATGATGTGTGAACTTTATGTGAGCACTCTGGTACACACATGCCATACAAGCACTCGTAGGATTCAGCTAACACTCCAGTACTAGCTGGCAGCCTCTCTTTTTATCCATAACTTCACTAAATAATTATTGGCCACAAAGTCAGTTACATACAGTATGTTGACATGTAAGCATCATGACATGCCTACAAAGGGTTTGTTTGTTATGTGATGTGTTTTAAAGATGAGCTCCATTTTATGTTTTATTGCTCGAAATAAGATTATTTGATGGCTACTTTTTTAATAAAATGTCTAATCTCTGCTGTCTTTCTCTGGCTTTTGTGACCGAGTCAATTTATGGAGCTTAGAAAGGGAGACAGAAGAGAAGTTTTTTGTTTCCTGTGTAATGTTATAAAAGGATGTTCCTCTCTTACAAATGTTTCACCATTCACAGTGTTTTTGGGGTCTTATAAATCTGTGTAGGCTAATCACTTGTATGAGCATTATAAAACAAGTCTGAAATAATCTGTATAGGCTATTCCAACAGAACTCTTGTTGGATGGTTGAACACCAGAATCCCCTTCACCCTCACCTTTCTGATGGCATAATTATAGTCGTCACCATGACGGTTTGTTTGAACCAGCGGAGGTGACGTACTGCGAGCTGAGCTGCTCTCATTGGCTGGGCAGTTTCAGCTTGTCCATAACAGGAAACAATAGCAGCTTGCCTGGTCACACAGTGTATTACAGCTTAACAGTACACTAAAATATGTTTCTGAAAAGATTTTAAGCAGGAAAAAGGCAATGCACTGAAAGAATCTTGATTCGTATTTGATCAGCACTACCTGGTTTATTTATTTTTTCATGCGTAGCCTGACAATTTTTCACTTTTTATTTGCATGTGCACAATTCAGAAGAACTGGTCTCGATAAAAGGGTCTTGCTAACTCCCTGTAGAAAAAAAACAAAACATCCACAACATTTGAATGCATTATTCAGAGAACAAATATTATGAAAACCTCCTTGTCTTTGGATGCCATTTTGCTTTTCTTAAGGGAGCACAGTATAGTTGGTACTGTTCCACCTCCCTTATAGAGCCCAGCAGTGGGAAATGAGTGAATTTGCTGTTTGTTTATAGTGGGAGTGGAATTGTCTCAGAAGGCAGGTACAGTATATGATCAGGAAAAGATGTTTCTGAGATTGGTCATGCTAATGCAAAGACTCCATCACAGCAGGTGTACATAAAGAGACCCAATAGACGGGAGGTTACATTTTACTTTGAAAATGCTCTTGACAACAAAACAGGTCCCTCAGTGAAAGCTGTAACCAAAATGCTTTCACCACTGACAGGTGACAGGAAATACTCTATGATTACAGATTGTCTGATATTATTTCACTTCCCCTGCTGTCATTCATGCAGGATCTGTCCTTTTCACTCTGTACCTTTCCCCATTGAATCAGCTTTGTGCAGATATACTGAATTTTCTTCTCTTGTAGACTATAGATCATAATAAAAATCCTAAATAGTCAATATTAACATGTAGCCAAAAGAATTATGTGCTGTTGAATGTAATGGATGCACTGAATGACACAAGTACAGGATAATTCATACCTTTTAAAGCCCACCTGAATTCACATTTACTAATCTCTTTTTATAGTGAATAATACTTTATTTATCATTAACACTTAAATGTCTTTGGGAAATATCAAAAATGCTCCATTTCATCTAAACCTGCTGATGTTTGTGTCTGTGTTTGGTGTCTGCCAGCCGCTGGCAGGCTGACCCCCAGCAGGGAAATTAAAGGCAAGTTAACAACTTAGGTTAGGTTATGGTTAGACAAAGCAAAGGTAATTGGTTGAGGTTAGGAATAAGGTTAGACTCGGATTAAGTTAAGGGAAAACACATAACATAAGGGAAAACACATAACAAGATCTGAACAATCACTCTGTTCCAGTCAAAATACAACTCAATGCAATGTGACACAAGCATTATACAGTATATAACAGAACTGATATATTGATGAGCAAATATGAGCAAAGCTGATCTAACTCCAGCAGATGTATGAGGTCTATTGAAAAGAAGTGTTCAGTGCTTTATTTAACAACAAACCCTAATGATGAAATGCTCATGAGTAGTTCATGTCATTAACTGCTGTGAACATCTGCACATTGCTAGACAGACATACACACGATGCACCTGCATGCTCACATACGAGCACTTTCACATTCCCCTCAAGAAAATCTGCATGATCCAGTTCATCTAATGTCACTGCACCATTCAGTTCATGTGTTGTCTTGTGTGGAAGGTGAGGGCTGTTGGTTTTACTTCATCTTTCTACTGGAGGTGTTTGAAACATAAGACTGTTAACTTTCATCCCATGTTTTGATTCTGCAGCCCGTTGAGGTCTTGACAAAATAGTAAATCATTCAAAACAAAGTTTCACCAAATGCATATTTATAAAAACTTTGTAATGTGAATTTCTCTTTACATTTTTAGTAAAATCTGTATGGAATTAGATATGTGCCAAAAGAAACAAACAAGAATAGGAATTTGAGAGAACATAAAACTAATTTCAAAAATAAAACTTATAACTTGCAATCAAATAATTTGTCAAATAGTGTAAAATGTTGACATTATTTTGTTAATGGTTCCCTCTGCTTCTCTCTCTAAGCTCAGACTTTTGCGCTGACTCTCGGCTCCGCGGTCTCTCTGCTGCTCTCTCCCGTTTGCGCTCCCTGATTTTTTGTTTGCAGTTTTGGCACAAACCTCTCGGGTGGGCGGGCTTTATCAGCAGAGCGTCCCCATTGGCTAATTTGTTTTTGACTGACACAGCACAGTAGGCTCAGTGCCCCCGAAGTTACGTGTAGGTAGCTGGCGCGCTAACGGAGAGAAGAATAAGAAGAGTAAGAAGAATCCACAACAAGAAAAACTAATTAAATGTAAGTATTTATTACATACATATATTGTCTGTGAGTAACATTTTGTTGTATTATAAGTTATAAGTAAAGTAAAGCAAGGTTTCGGAGAGGAAAGAGGAAAGGGGGATTTAATTTAGCTTTCCTGTCAGAAAGGCTGTATAACTGCAAGGTAAAGCACTGAGTGAGTGACATTAGTTGAGATACTGTATATAAACATTATAGTGCTTTTTATTCAGAGAGACGCCAGCTCCTCTACTTTTTACTCCCTCACTAGTATTTGTTTACAGGGCTGTATGCCCGATCCAATGTAGCGGCGACGGCCAATGCGGTGTCTATGGTTACACACTCAAGTGTGATGATGTCATTTGTTAAAAATCACATAATTTGGCCTGTGAGTCAGGGGAGACTGGTGGAGCTGCCTTGTTAATACCTTAATGTTTATATACAGTATCTCAACTAATGTCACTCACTCAGTGCTGTACCTTGCCGTTATACAGCCTTTTCTGACAGGAAAGCTAAATTAAATCCCTCTTTCCTCTCCAAAACCTTGCTTTACTTTACTTTTAACTTATAATACAACAAAATGTTACTCACAGACAATATATGTATGTAATAAATACTTACATTTAATTAGTTCTTCTTCTTCTTCTTCTTCTTCTTCTTATTATTATTATTATTCTGTCCCAGTCCAGCTCCACCAACAGACTCAAAAACTCTTTCGTCCCCCTGGCCATCAGACTATACAACAGCTCTCAGTAAAGGCAGGGAGGACAATAGATAATAAACACTGGACAATTTCTGTCTGTATTTTGCACATCCATTTGCACTGTTTTACTTCCATTTGCACTGTTTACTGTTTGCACCGTTTTTGTAGCTACTGTTAATTTTATATATTATATATTATATATTATATATATATATATATATATATATATATATATATCTGTTTTATTATGAATTCTATTCTTAAGGTTAGGGATTTTAATTTTAGTCTAATGCATGTTTCTATCTATCTATCTATCTATCTATCTATCTATCTATCTATCTATCCATCCATCCATCCATCCATCCATCCATCCATCCCCGGGCACTGAGCCTACTGTGCTGTGTCAGTCAAAAACTATTTAGCCAACGGGGACGCTCTGCTGATAAAGCCCGCCCACCCGAGAGGTTTGTGCCAAAACTGCAAACAAAAAATCAGGGAGCGCAAACGGGAGAGAGCAGCAGAGAGACCGCAAAGCCGAGAGTCAGCGCAAAAGTCTGAGCTTAGAGAGAGAAGCAGAGGGAACCATAAACAAAATAATGTCAATATTTTACACTATTTTACAAATTATTTGATTGCAAGTTATAAGTTTTATTTTTGATACAGTGCAGGAGCAGGTGGTTGCTTTAAAGCAGCTCCAAGGAGTTTTTTAACTAGTCTTGAAACAGTCTGAATTTGCTGATGCCTTTATGGCTATGTTCACACTGTAAGCATTCAATTATGATTTATTGCTTTTTTTTTTGTTTATTAACAGGTCACAGGGTCATAAACATGAATTTTGATATGACTTTTTGCACTGACATAACGTAAAGAGCACAACTTTTAATGGTGAATGTGTTTAGATGACTGTGTCTAAGTGTGGAGTCGATCAGATAAATTCCCTAGGAGGAGTTCGTTCAAATACAACGTGTGCAAATCGCCAGAAATGACGGCTAAATCCAAAATGGCTGACTTCCTGTTGGGTTTGAAGTATGGGTCCAGGAGGCTTTTCTGCTTTTTTGATCAAGATACACACGCGTACCGATTTTCGTACGTGTCGACCTTACACGTCTTCAGGGCTGATTCTGGGGGGCGGGGCTTAGCCATTTGGCGTGCCCGTGCACGGGGACAATTGCATACTGGTATTTTCACTACTTTTAAATTTTGTGCAAATTTCCCTGACTTTTCGAGCATGTTGCGGCCGCCAAATATGCAGTCGAAGGGGCAGAAAATAAGAATTCCTGCAATAACGATAGGGCCTTGCACTGGTCAGTGCTCAGTCTCTAATAATTCCTTCCATTACAAAAGGGCCTCCGCACGGTCAGTGCTCGGGCCCTAACTATAATCAGTGATGGGAATAACAGCGTTATAAATAACGGCGTTACTAATGGCGTTATTTATAACAGTAACGAGTAATCTAATTGATTACTCTTCCCATCTTAATAACGAGGTTACCGTTGCTGCCAAAAAATGCATTACTATAATTGAAGCTGTTTTTTTCATCAGACCAACTAGATCTCTGAGACGAGAGGCAAAGACTTTTTTTACTGTTCTTCCTTGGTTAGTGGGCAGTGCACGAGTCAAGCGCATAATTAAGCACAGTATATCTCAGCAAACAAAAACAAAACCAAGTCATTAAACGAGAGACAGGTATGGCGAGTTGTGTTGCATCTTATTACATTTGTACTAAAAAAGTGTATATATTGTTTGAATACATTTTTGGTACATTGCTTAAAGAGCATAATTTAATTTAGACTTATTTGTTGGCTGGCTTCAGCCTCTTGAAGTGAGATTGTCGATGGCCAGAGAAAGAGATTCATTTTTATGGAGATGTATTTTTTATTTCGTATGTATTACCTGTTTATATTTGAATTCCTTAGTTTTGCTGTACATTTTACTTTTCAGTTCGATTGAAAGCACCTCATATTGTTACACTGTTCTACTTTTGTTGTTTTATTTGCACTACAAAGAGTGTATATATTTGTCATTTATTTTTGGTATAGTGCTTAACAAGCATTATTTAATTTTGCCCAGTTGTGGCCTGTTGAGGGGCAATAAATATCAAAAGTTCCAAAACATCTATTGTGTTATTTGTATCGATCCACTATATAAACATAATATCTACATACATGGCATTTGATTGGAGGCTAGTCTCACTTTGTCAGCAACATTAAAATAGTTTAGATTTGTGTACATTGTTTCTGTTAATAATGTATTGTATTAAGTGTCCATTTCATTATAATGTTCAGATCTATCATAAATAATTGAACATGCACATGTATTTTAAGTTTCAAGTTAAAGAGGGGTGGAGGTGGGGTCACATTTGAGCATTTACAAATCTACTTGAAAGTAACGCAATAGTTACTTTCTAAAGTAACTATTGTGTTAAACATAACAACCCTCCCACCTGTAGTTTGTGGTTTAAAGGTTAGGTTTGAATAATCTTATGTATGTGCTAAT
This sequence comes from Dicentrarchus labrax, assembly GCF_905237075.1. Taxonomy (NCBI): domain Eukaryota; kingdom Metazoa; phylum Chordata; class Actinopteri; family Moronidae; genus Dicentrarchus; species Dicentrarchus labrax. The sequence continues at coordinate 9,062,338 of NW_026136705.1, read as the reverse complement.
AATACATGTCCTCAATCACTTCCCATGGTGTGTGTAAAAATACATTTTTCATACTGTACCTTGAAGTCACTGATGTAACTTTAACCAGTCACAAAGCCAGATCTAACTCTTCCTCATTCTGTTTATTTAAATCTGAAATACTTTGATTCAAATGTTGATTATGAGTCAACATTTAAAACACACTTTGTTGCACAGATATAAGAAGTCTAACTAAATAAGAATCTTATTTCAGACCAAAGGATAGAAAGCATCAGTTTTCTTTCAGCAGCATTTCTCCATTTCAAACAGCTGCACACAATGAGTGTGGTTTTAAGTTGCTCTCATCTTTATCTGCTGATGTTTTAAGTAGATCTACATCAATAATTCTATCACACAGCAGGCCGACACTGCGTTCATCGTAGTAAATAGGTGCTAAGTATACTCTGACTGAAAAATATCTTTGAGAACTAACACAAAATATTTCAAATTATTAATTAATTATTATATTTCTTTATTTCCTCCTGTTTCCTGTCTCAGACTCACCTGAACGCACCTGCGCATTTAGAAAGCCTTTCTCTAAAGCTGACAGATTGAATAATGAATGAGCGGCTGACACACATGATTAGCCATGTGTTGATAGGTCAGGACACGAAAATGTAACCAATGAAATTACTTATTTTGACACACATTTTTAACCAATAAGTATAATCATTTTTGTGCAGAAAAATTATAATGTCATTTAAAGTTACCTTCGGCATTGATAACAGATGGCGTCCCGGCTTGACTCACTTGTGTCGCTAGGTAGTAGTGTATCAAACACGTGACAGTCCTGCAAATGAATTGCATGCTGTGTGGCCAAATGTTTCTGCATGTTGGAGGTAGTTCCCCCTTTGACGAAATGGAAACTTTACAAGTGTTGCAAGTGACCGTATTGTCGTCTTTTTGCATGAAATATAACCAAACTTTAGAGCGGTTCTGCCTCGACGCCATGTTCGCTGCGCTCTGAACAAAAACAACGCAGACGCATTCAAAAGCGGAAGAAAGAAGAACGGTTCCAAGGAATCATCATAGGCACCGGTCCAAAAAATTCCGATCCCATCCCACCCCAGCACACCCAAAAAAGGGCCCCCTCATAAAAGACGCCTATAGAGCAGGCCAACTAGCTTTAGCAGAGCAATCCTATCCCATGGCTGCACTACAGAAACGTTACCACCATCTACAGGGCCTCCCACTTCCAGACTTTAGTTAAGTGTAACCCTTGCTGCTAATTGATGTAGATTACACACACTTGATCACAGCTAAAGAGCCAGTGAGAGTTGGTCCTAAGGGCAGCCCAACAGCTGTCCCCACAAGCCTTGGCTGGGCACTTCAAGGTCCAGACAGTGTGGTTTCTACTGCTGCTTCCTGCTACTTTACCTCCCTCACACCAGCACCAGATGACCTCCACCAACATGTCGAACGTCTCTGGCAGCTCGACATCCTCCCATTTCGAAACAAAATGCTAGCAGTCCGATCCCGTCTAGACCAAGAACATCTTGAGACACACACTGAAAGAGTCAAGGTGGGTGACATACTCCGCTACGCCACACCACTTCTCCGTATCAAAGGTGCACCACCACTCAAGGCCACACCTGAAGCAGTCATGCCCCTTCTTCGTGGCACAGAGAGGCGACTACAAAGAGACCCAGCTCTAGCTAAACAATACGAGGCAGAGATCCAGAAGCTCATCAGCGGAGGCTGTGTTGTCAAGCTCAGTGATGACGAGGTAAAGGCATCCAACGAGTCATGGTTCATACCCCATCACCTTGTTCACCATAACGGCAAGCCCCGCCTTGTGTGGGACTGCTCCTTGGTCTACAACGGCCTCGCACTTAATGAACAGCTCCTCACAGGTCCCACCTCGGTCCATCTCTCATCGGCGTCCTTCTGTGCTTTCATCAGTATGCAGTGGCCATAAGCGGGGATATCCAAGCAATGTTCCACCAGGTTCGTCTCCTGCCTGATGATCAGTGACTAATGAGATTCGTCTGGAGAAGCCTGCAACAGGAACAGCAACCTGAGGTCTACCAATGGTGCGTCCTGCCATTTGGGACAACTAGCAGCCCCTACTGCGCCACATTCGCACTGCAAGCACACGCTAAGAACCATGTCCAAGCCAATGAAGACATCCTGCAGTCCATTGAACAGTGTTTTTACGTGGACTGCCTGCAGAGCCTCTCAACACCCAGGTCAGCAAAGTTTCTCACCGACAACCTAAGGCAGGTCCTCGCTTTAGGTGGGTTTGAGATTCAGCAATGGGCAAACAACGTCCAAGCTGTCGTTGCCCATCTACCCCCTACTGTCCGCGCCGAGAGTGCAGAGAAATGGCTGGCAGAGAAAAGCCCTGACCCACAAGAGCCAGTACTAGGCCTACAGTGGTATTGTCCAACTGACCAACTCGGCTTCCGAGTCAAGCCTCCAGAGAGTCAAACACTCACCATGCGCCATGTCTACAAGGTGCTCGCCCGGCAATACGACCCGCTTGGGATCATCATTCCCTACACAACAAGAGCTAAAATCCTCGTTCAGAAGTTGTAGGCAAAGAAGAGGAGCTGGGATGACCCTAACCTTCCTCCAGAGATCATTGAGGCCTGGTCAAGCTGGGAAAGAGAGCTTCCTGAACTGGCAAGTGTGTGCATTCCCCGAACATACGCTCCATTGGAAGCAGCCACTGAAGCTAAGTACACTCTTCACGTCTTCTGTGACGCCCCGGAACAAACAGTCCACATTTAGAGCTCTCTCTCTCGTTTACCCCACCTGCTAAAGTCCAGCAAAGCAGAGAGCTTTCCTGAAGAAGTCAAGTGCCTGAAGGCCGGTAAGCATGTATCCCCTAGCAGCAGGTTGAGTTTACTTGCTCCAGAGATAGACCCAGTCTGGCCTTATTCGAGTTGGAGGTTGATTTAGGCGCATTGAATCCGGCCCTACTGACATCCACCCTGTCGTGCTTGATCCCAGCCATGCTGTCACAGGACTCCTCATCAGAGACGCGGACACATGTCTGCTCCACCTGGGCCCTGACAGAGTCTTCGCGGAACTCAGGCGGCAGTATTGGATTCTACGTGGGAGAAAGGCCGTGAAGAAATATCAAAGAACCTGCCTGGAGTGCACCAAATGGAGAGGAAAACCTTATGTCCCCATGATGGCAGACCTTCCTCCGGCCCGCCGGCCACTCCTAAAGCCCCCATTCTACTCCACAGGAGTGAACTGTTTCGGTCTATATGTCATCAAAGTTGGACGCTGGAACGAGAAGCGATGGGGAGTGATCTTCAAGTGCCTCACAACACGCTGTGTCCACCTAGACCTGCTGACTGGTCTCGACGCAGACACTTTCCTCCTGGCGCTGAGAAGGTTCATAGCACGAAGAGGAAACCCCGCTGAGATACTCTCAGACCAAGGGACTAATTTCCGAGGGGCTGAGAGAGAGCTTAAAGAGGCATTCGCAGCTATGGTCCCAGATCCCAGAAGAGAAACTTGCCAAGAACCAGATTAAGTTCCAGTTCAACCCACCAGCAGCGCCTCACTTCGGTGGGGCTTGGGAGCGTGAAATACAGGTGGTTGTTGGCACGCAATCCCTCAATGAAGACGTCCTCCTCACCCTTCTGATCGAAGTTGAGAGCATCCTCAATGCCAAGCCCTTAGGCTATGTAGCGTCAGACATAGCTGATCTTGATCCAGTGACACCTAACATGCTGCTGATGGGGCGGCAGGATGCTTCCTTACCCCAAGTGTCCTATGCTCCTGACACCCTCACAAAACGATGCTGGCGCCACTGTCAGATGATGGTGGACCACCTCTGGGCCCAGTTCCTTAGACATTACCTTCCTTCCCTACAAGTCCGGCAGAAGTGGCAGCGGCCTGCCGATGACCTCGCCCAGGGCACGGTCACTGATCGTCGATCCCCAGCTTCCGAGAGCGCAGTGGCCTATCCGGAAGATCGTCAAGGTGATCGAGAGTGCAGATGGTAGTGTCCGGTCGGGCCGAGGTTCAAGTTGGGGAGAAGACCTACTTGTGGCCAGTGGCACATCTGGTCCAGCTGCCTGCCATTCCAGATAACGGTGGAACCAGTGCAGGGACTCCAGCAGCACCTTCAGGAATTTAGTAGTCTTTACATAATAGCTAGGCTATTCTGGGGGCGGCTGTTGTAAATTCCCTATTATTACTGTGTTTTTTTGTGCAGAAACTGAATTTAGTGTTTTTACATCAGGCAACTCATTGGGCAGCTAAGGGGTCCTAGGGAACATAATATTGAGCTGTTCCAGAGAATGTCTAATAAGGGGAGAAGTTCCACTCTCGGTACACTTCCAGCTTCTGAACTGTTGCAGTTCCACTCTGGCTCCATATGAGGGCGCTCACAGGATGAGTGCAGAATGAATGGCGGTCTATGGAGCTATACCCCTCAAAATCCACTTTTCTCAGGATATAATTTTTTGTCTAGTAATTTGAATGTTGCATTCGAAAGGGGATGCAAAGAAATTACACACTGCTGGGTGTTAGATTTTTTTATTTGCTTTAAAAAGTCTTTTAAAATGTCAATGACGTCATACACATCATACGGCCAGAGATACTGCTTTACGGCAAGCCTTGAGTCACTTTGTGCTTCCGCGCTCTGCACTTCCTTTTCTCTCGAGGCATGACAACACAGATGACACAGGTTAGGCTCTCCCCGCCAATACACGTGCTAGAAAGAGTTTTTTTTTGCTGTTTTAAAACACCAAACCGAAATATTCATATTCCCGCTTCGGATGCCACGATGCCATCAAGCGGGATCTCTGGTCGTAATCAGTCCTTCACTGACCAATCAGCGTTCATTAGCAGAATGCTAGCGTGTTATGGGCAACAACAACTCAACCTGTAAGAAATCGAAAGGACATAAGTACTCGTTCATTCAACTTTCGACCTATAACCCATGTTGAACTTGCAAAAACTACAATCAAATCTGAGATTTCTCAACCACAATCAGGTGAAAGAGACAAATTTGCAACTGTTGACTAAGTTGAAGCTAAGTCCAAGCTAACATATGCTCATTAAGCTAGCGCACCTTCTTGTGTATATTGTGTTTGTCCATTGCAAATACCAGTACAGAAGAGAGTCAATCAGACCAATGTAAAGCCTCAAACAGTGCAGACAATAGACTCAAATTGTATCGAGTCAAACTGTAAGCAGTAAACTAGAAACGTGTTGTAATTGTATGTAATTTGGAGTCGTGCTTCATCATTAAAGCCACGTTAACTGTTCTACTGTGTTTGGCCTCGCTCTCTAATCGGAGTGTCTGTGTGGATGAGGTGTCCCAGCGAATCCACCTAAAACAACATACAGTCCCAGCTCTCAGCCTGACCACTTTGCCATATAAAATTGCACTTTCATATATGTTCAGGGGGGCAAATTAGCAGTCAAAGGGGCCTGCAAATAATAACTTTAGCAAAAACAATAGAGACCTCCCAGTGTTGACACTGACTCGGTCCCTAATTTAAGCTGCAAGCAGCATTGGGCGGGACCTCGCCATCAACCTACGTCGGGGCCTGCAAGGCGGTCGCCCGCCGCAGCCGCACCACACCTTGTCACCCCAAGTCACCCCACTCCCAAGCCCTCATTGCCAGAAGCTGAGGGAGACCACTCTACGTTGTCATGCGTTTCAGACACTGTGCAAAAGACTTACGCTTTCATAACGAGATTCTTCACTGCGAAACATGGAAATTCAGCACCACGCCTTGATAATTTTATACCAATTTATTGACATTTTGAAGTCAATCAAAAATCAGGAGGTTAATTCAACCTGGCCAACTTTGACGGCACGCCACGGACACGCCCTTCAATGTACAGTCACAAATGGAGCGAAGACTGCGAGCTAGTTCAGGCAGGTCAACTCGAGCTGCGCTGATTTACACACATGACATGCCTTAGTCCATAGTCACTAACCAAGCGCTCCCCTCCAATCTGGTGGTCTATTTAAACTGCACAATTTCCCAGTTCTCCCTCTGCTCTGTCAATGCCGCTGTTGCCCTGCATCCGTATTGCTGCTGCTGCTCTGTAAGCTACTGCTGCCTGCTGTGCTGTAAGCCCCACCACCACCCCAGCATCCACCTGTAGGCTCCGACTGGGGGTTAAGGTATTTGCGCATCACTCCCCAATATCTTTATGCAACATATCTGCGGGGAATGATGAGGTCGGAGCCTAGACGCCAAAATCTAAATACGCTGTACTGCTTAATAAACATTCCAAACATGAGTTGGCTGACTGAAATAGCACAGTTTAATCAATTTTGAAGCAGATCTGATAAGTTCCCTATGAGGCGTTTGTTCAAATACAAGGCAAAAATTCACAGAAAATGACCACATAATTCAAAATGGCCAACTTTGACAGCACGCCACGGACACGCCACGGACACACAAATCTCACAAATCGCACAACTTCTGATCAGCAACATCTTTTGATTGTACTGTCCAATTTTGAAGCAGGCCATAATCTACAGAAAGTGCTAATTTTATAATGCTTATTTTTTTTTAAAATATCAAAATACTTTAAATTTACTTTTTTACTTTTGCCAGGACAGCCTCCAGATGCTACGTGACAAGTTTTGTGCGAATCGGACAAAAGTGCATGAAAGGAACACAAAAATGTAGTTTATGGACCCTTTGCACTGTAGCGGAAAAAATTTTTATGTGGAAGTGGGCGTGGCCTATATAAGGAGATGGCACTCCATTCACCGAACGCGTGGATATAAGGTTTTTGAATGTGCAACAAACGATGCAGGAGTTATTAGCCTAAACACACTTTTCTTAATTGTAGCGCCACATAGTGGCTGAGCCGAATGTGACGCATAGAATATCTAAGTTAAACCAGGCCTGACCACTTTTCCAAATAAAATTGAAATATCGTATATGTTCAGGGGGCCAAATTAGCAGTCAAAGGGGCCCGCAAATAATAGTAACTTAGAGACCTCCCAGTGTTGACACTGGCTTGGTCCCTAATTAGGACTTCCTGTTGATTTTTCGTCAAAACAGGAAGTGGGACATTTCTCCACATTGGTATGTCTGATTGACACCAAGCTTGGGACCATATTTCCCCATGTCTTCCTTAGGCATCTTGTACAATTTCAGGCACTCTTTAAAATTAAGAAGTTAAAACTTTACTTATACCAAGTAAAACTTGGTATGATGCTTGCCAATGGCTCCCTGAGGCTCACTAAAAAATATGTCAACAATCCGCCACTAGGTGGCGCTCTCACTGTGCGGAGACCGTAATAGTTATGAATATGAAATTCCCAGGGCACTAGTAGACTGGTGCCTGTAGCTCACATACCAAAAATCGTGTTTGTAGCGCCTCCTACAGTATTTCAAAAAAGCAGCCCCGGCGCCACATGAGATGTACAAAAAAGCCTCTTGGACCCATACCCCAAACCCCATGGGAAGACGGCCATTGTGATTTTGATTTTCACTTTTGGCGAACTTTTCGCCTTGTATTTGAACAAACTCCTCCTAGGGAATTCATTGGATCTGTTTCAAAATTGGTCAGTACAATCAAAGTATGTTGCTGATTAAAAGTTGTGCTATTTGTGCATGTACGTTGAAGGGCGTGTCCCTGGCATGCCGTCAAAGTTCGCCATTTTGAATTCCGTGGTCATTTTCTGTGCTTTTTCGTCTTGTATTTGAAAGAACTCCTCCTAGGGAATTCATCAGATCTGCTTCAAAATTGGTTAGTACAGTCAATGTATGTTGCTGATTAAAGGTTGCGCTATTTGTACACGTACATTGAAGGGTGTGTCAGTGGCGTGTCGTCAAAATTGGCCAGGTTGAATCGAATGTCAAACATTGATGCCATTTCCGGCATTTTGCAGACTTTCAGCATTTTTTTGTGTTGTATTTCAACCAACTCCTACTAGGGAATTTATTGGATTAATGTTTCACACGTTTGATAAGAGTCCAGCCCTGAACACGTCTAAATGACAATATTCAGATATAGTGCCACCTACTGGCAACTGGAAGTAAGCGCTGCATGGCAACTTTGATCTGATTTACGTGAACTTTTCATGTTGTGGTCCGCACGTGTTACGACGACACGTGAAGCGGCCGCAGCACACCCCGAGTTGCGTGGAGTGCGAGGGCCTGTTCATCGCCGCTTGCAGCTTTAATTATTGTTTTTATTGTCTAACTTTAGATGCACAAGGATATCTACCACGAGATACTGAAAAATCTAATAAAATGCATTAAATTATTCTTTAACACCTTGCTGTTGACTCACAAATTGGTCCCAAACTCGAGCTTTCATAAAGCCATGGGAGACAATTCTCCCCAGGTATTCTACCTGTGGTTGACACTACTGAAGTTTTCTTTTGGACACCTTGTGTCCTCCTTCAGCTAACCTCTGTAGAACTTTAATTGAATCACGATGACATTCTTCCAACGTCTCTGAACAGATCAACAAATCATCTACGTACTGTATCAATGGGCTGTTTAACACCAGCCCTTCGAGATCATTTTTTAACATTAAGTTAAACATGTGTGGTGACCATGCAAACCCTTGTGGGAGGCGGGTGTAGGTGTACTGCTTACCTTTGTATGTAAATGCAAACAGATAACGGGAGTCCTCTGACAATGGGATGCTGAAAAATGCGGAGAACAAGTCAATCACTGTAAAAAATTTTGCTTCAGGTGGCACATTCGTGAGTAATGTGTAAGGATTAGGCACTTCTGCTTGTAGTTCTTTCACTACATTATTTATCATTCTCAGATCGTGAACCAACCTGTATCTTGACTTGTCTGCTTTCAGCACTGAATAGGGGTATTGCATTTGCTATTTGTTTCAATTAACACTCCTGCTTCAATTAACCCTTCAATTGTTTTACTTATTCCCTGTTCTGCCTCTGGTTTCAATGGATATTGTGGGCGGCACGGGAGGCGTGCATTTGGTTTTAGTTCTACCTGTACAGGGTTGGCTGATTTTACAAGTCCAACGTCCGTATCATGTTTGGACCATAAATCTTCTGAGACATGTTCTTGCATGTCTTTCAATAGCTCCGAAATTACCTGTTCTGCTTCACCGGTTGTTTGAACAGCTTGAGTTGGCGTATCACCTCCTGGGGTTTTGCCACCATTGACATGCCACACAGGGTCTTTATCATGTTTGCCTCTGGGGACTGAAAAATTACTGGATGGTCAGTTTTGTCCCACTTGAGTGTTGAGGCAGTTTTCATCATTGGTCCCAAATCTTTGTCTTTAAAATTTTCGTTTTTTAGCAGTGTAATGTGTGGTACTGATTCTGGCACATTGTACCATTTTGTGAGGAATGGATTACATTCTACCTGTAATGCTGCTCCTTCCTGCCCGATTACAATGTATTGTGAAATCAGTTCAACTTTGATTCCTTTTGTCGATTTGACCCATTCCTCCTCAGATTTTTCATTTTGTGTTCCATCATAGAAAATTTGTGGAAATTTCACATAGCCAATAAACTTTGGCTTTTTCTGCTTGGTTTTTCATCATCATCTGATAGTCCAGGCCATCTTTGTCAATGTACATTCCCATGGGGGAGCACCAAATTTTAATTCGTAACTTACACAATGCATCTCTTCCTAGTAGATTGACTGGGGTTTGGCTTGACACTAATATTGGAATTTTGGTTTTGGCCTTGTTAGTGGTAATTTTCACTGGAGCGGTCATTGGAATTAACTGCTTTATTCCCGAGAATCCTATTGTCTCAACAAACTTTTCAGACATGGGGAGGTGAGTGGCATACTTTGGACTTACACAAGTGTAAGTTGCTCCAGTGTCTACCAACATAGGCGTCTGTTTGCCTTCTATTTGAACCTGCAGCATTGGTTCTTAGACCGTTCTTTGGTACAGTAGCTCAAATATAAGAAAATAGGGAATCTGGAAGTATAAATATGGGACTTTTATTCTTCAATTTCTCCACATTGGTACAGTAAAAATAATTGATATTAAGCATGTTTGTAGGCTTAGATGTGTAGAAGTCAAATATACCATCCATAGCCAGGAATTATTGAGCAAAGTGTTTTTACAGTAGCTCAAATATATGAAAATACCACTTGGAGGTATAAATATGGACTTTTATTGTTGAATTTCTCCAAATTGGTACAGTAAAAATGCTTGATATTAAGTATGCTTGTGGTCTCATATGTGTAAAAGTCAAATATACCATCAGTAGCCAGGAAACACTGAGCAATATGTTTTTACAGTACCTCAAATATGGTCAAATATGCAATCTCTGGAGGCATAAATATGAGACTTTTATTTTGACATTTCTCCACACTGGTGCAGTAAAGATACTTGATATAAAGTGTTTTTTTATTCATCAGGGGCACAACACTTTAATGTAACATATTTTAATTATAGCTTACAGCTCTAAATACCTTTATTTTGAAAACCGGACGTAAATACGCTGTTTCTCCGCATTTACCATAATGCCGAGAATACTTGTACACTCGAAATTTAAGTGTGGCTGATTTGACCATGGAGATCGAACTCACGGCTGGATTGACCGCAGTCTACTAGCCTACTGTTTCTTCTACACAGCACCGTCCTGTAAATGACAACATCCGGTCTCAGAATATGAAAAAACAGGCCTTTTTTCCGTTTCTGTTTTCTAGTGATTTTATTTTTTGTTATATGAAATAGAAAATGAAAATCGAATAATTTTTTTAATTTCGCTTATCCCTTTTTGACCATGAAAAAGAAAAACGCTTTGTATTTCAATTTTAATTTTTGTATTTTAAAACAAAAATCAAATAACCACTCGTTTTCTGTTTTTTAATACCCGTTTCTGAAAGGAAAATCCAATGACCAAAACATACACGGACCCCTATTTTGTGCCAGGGTTTGTATTTCCTCTTGAAGTTCTTGAATAACTGTGCGATTTATTTCTCTTTCCATGTCTAATCCTGTGTGATCGAGTTCTACCAAGTACGACGACCCAGCCTGTTGCGACTCCAGCCCACACTCATTATGTTTTGCATAACAGTCTAGAACTTTTGGATGCTTTCTTTCTGTAGTACAGTATTTTGGAGGCCTGTCTCTAGGTGGTGACTGACCCCAAACTGGGCCAGTTGTTGTGATTTCACGGAAACTGACCTGGCATGGGCTAGGTATTTTTGGTTCTGCTGATTGATTTGTACTTGAATGAGGAGCCCCTGGATTTCTAGAGCTTTCATGATCTTCTCTGTTTGCTGAGTTTCCTCCGTCATTATTTGTGTTTTTATGGTCTGACTCACTCTGTGTTATAAATCCATAGTCACTCGAGAAATTGACCACTCCGGCCAGGGATGGGTACACCCCTGCCTGTCCCTGCTTGAGGCTTTTGTATCGCTTATTCTGTTTTTCTTTTAATTCGTTGAGGCCCTCCTTCAGGAGTTTCCTGTAATTTTCTCCTTCTTCTTTAAACATTTTCAAAATGTTTATCTCCAAATCTCTCTTCTCTTGCCTTTTCTTGCTTTTGTCTTTTATTTTGGGGTCTATGATTCGCCTTTCCATGTCCTCACACACTGTCACATCAAACGTGCCATCCTTGGGCCAGGCCGAAGGCATTCCCTTGGTTCGCTCGTTTCCCATTTCTCTGAAATTTTCATAATATCTTTCAACAGTTTTGGGATTTTAGTCCCAATTAAGGCTGTTGGTACGATACTCATCCAACAGCTTTAATGTCAACTGTTGGTAAAAAAAAATGTTATTCCTCTGTGCAGGACTTCAGAGTGAGCACGAGGGAAGGGGGGATATTTTTAACTTTCTGGTCTGTGTACTTTTCTGGGCGGTTGGCCAAACTATGAGTCAACAGTACTACACTGTCCAAAACACGCCTTACCTATTCCCACTAGTCACTCACACCAATCACTCTTGACTAGGCGGGACCTAGGGACATTCCCGTTGGTCGTTCACGCCTTTTCTCTTAACCTTTTACTTTACTTTTAACTTTTCCAACTCTGATTCTCTATTTTCCAAGCTGCGCCACACCAGTTCTCCCTATCTACGCCACAGAAAAATCTGCCACGCCCTATTTATTCACTTCCACTAGTCTCTTTCAATACATTCAACACTTCTCTCGTACCCACACGCTTACTTCCAATTTGCAATTTATACACACATTTACATACGCTTTCTAGACTAAATACACATTGTAGAGTTATGGAATGAAGCAAGTAGGATTTGTGGGTGGAGTTTCAAACAATATTTGAAATAAGCGAATAAGTTCTTTTTGTTTTCACAGAGAATACATTTGGTGTTTAATTTGCAGCAATATTTCAACACAGATATTTTCACTTTTTTTTGTTTAGGAATCAACGGGACCCATCAAGCTTTGTGTACTATGCACTTCTAATAGCTTTCATCCAGCACTTCACTCTCTCACACTCACACACCTAGGTTTTCAAACACCCACGTCAGTCTGAGTCAGGTTTTGGTTGAATATCTTTAGTCAGGGAAGGATTTTATATAAACATTTGCTTTTCTTTATTTTATTTTCCTTATTATTGGGTTTTTTTTCTTAACCCTTTAGTTCGTTCAGGGGATTTTATGGGACTTTATATTATCTTTTCCTATAACAGATAATTTACTAAGGATTGGAGATACTGGCTGATCAGGCCCGTACCTCCAGTTGTGACCTCAATTTTTTTTCTCCTATGTGAACTTTTGTAAGTTGGAATTTAGCGAGGTCTATAATTCACTCTTAGCTATGAGTTATACACAGGTATTATAATTGTTCTAACTTATGTCTCCGTAAATGTCGCCCCACACTAGGGCTGAGGATCTGACTGATTCAGGTGAAAATTGAACTCTTATGTCTTAGTTCAAGTGCTTTCTCTGCACTGACACTAAACACTTCTGTTGAGTTCAGTTCACTTCTTTCCTAGTGGATGAGACGCAACTCCCTTCCATATATATTTAATTTTAAGTGAGTACAGTTGGGTTGGGGTTTCCCATTAACTGGAGGTTTTCCTAGTTAAGGGTATTGCCGCCCAAACGACATCACCATGGCATCCGATTTACTGCATAGCACACGGCTGCTCTTCCGTATAGTAGTTCCTCAGCCTGCGGATATCTCACGCACAAACAACCAGGGGGCTCCTGGCACCGGCTTTTCACATAAATACAGCGCTTCACAAAATCCAGCTCACAGCTCGAGCAACTCCGGCTCTGTTCTGTGTTTTTGAACAGCTTTAACTTTTCTACATACAACAGGGACCCAACTTGTCCCTCCTTCTTTTCTAAACAGCCTGCTCAAAACACTAATGACTGATCAGTCATACCGCCAGATATGCCCAATTAATCAGAATGAAACTACGTTGAACATCCCGTCTCAAAAATACATAATATATAATACATAAACATCACAGTACACACTGAATTTGTTGAATTTGCTGGCAGAACCTGCACGTGTAGGTTTTCCACCTGGGATCTGTGTCTCCCTCTGGTCCTTGATCACTCTCCTTTACAATGATCAAATTATTTTAGCTTCAAAATCATTTCGAGTGCATCCACAATAATTGAGATTTCAGCCGTCACCCCCCGCAGCAAGTGCACTGATGTAGGTTTTTTTGGAACCTACCTTTTGCTGCAGCTTATTCATATATTCGCCACTCTGTCTTCCTTTTTCCAGACGGCAGGTGAACAGCTGGTCCAGCGCTCCCTCGAGACAAGACTGCTAACAGATAAGGATGAGTTAAAGTGAATGATTGGCTTAATTTCCATTTTGTCCATTGTGCCTGAAGGTAAAACTTGTATTGTATTTCTCTCCTTGTTAGAAAATTTATTTTTCTGTTTCTGTCTTAGACCCCATGAATCTTGGCACTGTTATTTAAGCTCTTACTAATGGCCTGGGATGCAATGCTATCTTTAAAATTGCATTAAATGGGTCATCTTCATTAGGTCTTATAATATGGATAGACTGAAGGCCCAATACATACTTAATATTCATTAGAATCTACTCTCTAGATTAGCTAAGATTGTCCTAAACTGGATCATTTCATTATTTTGAGAATTAAAATAATTGAACATATTTTACTTAAATTATGTATTTACTTGGAAAGGAACAGGGTAATGGAAGTAAAAAATGGCCCATTAGCGGAGAAGCTCTTTATTAATGTAAACATATGATGGTAGTGGCATGCAAAGACTGCAGGGCGGAAAATGTAAAAGAGGCACGCACCTCAACTGCACACAGAGTTAGGGTTATGTGGAGGAACAAGAAGATAAACTGATTTTTTAGTGAGGGGGGACTTTAAAGGAATAATTCATCATTTTAGGAAATAGACTTATTTGCTTTCTTGCTGAGAGGTAAATGAGAAGATCGACACCACTAATAGGTCTAATATGAAGCTGGAGCCAAAGGACATTTAGCTTAACTTTGCATAAAGACTGTAAGCAGGTGGTAACAGCTAGCCTGGCTCTATTTATAAAGGTAAAAAATACCTGTTATATCTAGACATGTTAGCATTAGCATAGTGAGCATGTTTGCATGGTAATGGTAGCATTTAGCTCAAAGCACAGCTGTGCCTAAGTATTCCATTCAATTCAATTTTATTTGTATAGCGCCAATTCATAACAGAAGTTGTCTCAGGACACTTTTCAAATAGAGCAGGTCTAGTCCGAACTCCTTATAACATTTACAGAGACCCAACAGTACCACCATGAGCAAGCACTTGGCGACGGGGGCAAGGAAAAACTGCCTGTTAAAAGGCAGAAACCTAGGACAGATCCTTCGGCTCTAGGTGGGTGGTCGTCTGTCTCGATCAGTTGGGGTGAGAGAGAGAGAGAGACAGAGAGAGAGAGAGAGACAGAGACAGACAGACAGACAGACAGACAGACAGTTGCACAGCAACAACAACAGTAGCAACAACCACACTAACAGTAGATGATGACGACGACAACAGCCACGATGGGGGACAATGAGCAGTGACAATAGTAATAATAGTAACTGTAGTAATAATAATAGTAATAATAATAATAATAATAATAATAACAATAATATCAGTGATATTGGTGATGGCAGTCAAGCAGGACCATGGCAGGAGGCTCCACCAGGATCCATGAGAACCTGCGAGACGAGAAAGCACAAGAACTCCGGGGAAGAAGTGAAGTTTTTGCCCTTTAGGCAACATTATTAGGAATCACTCCATTAACTTTCACTGTTATGCAGATGATAGCAGTTATATCTATCAATCAAACCCAATGAAATTAATCAATTATCTAAATTACAAACATGTCTTAAGGACATAAAATCTGATGACCTGCAATTTTCTGATGTTAAACTCAGAAAAAACCGAAATTCTTGTTCTTGGCCCAAAAACCTTAGAGACTCATTGTCTAAAGATAAAGTCACTCTAGATGGCATTCACTTGGCCTCTAGCACCACTGTCAGGAATCTTGGAGTTATCTTTGATCAGGATTTGTCATTTAACTCCCACATAAAGCAGACCTCTAGGACTGCCTTCTTTCATTACGTAATATTAGAAAAATTAGACACATACTATCACAGACAGATGCAGAAAAACTAATCCATGCATTTGTTACTTCAAGGCTGGATTACTGCAACTCTTTATTATCAGGTTGCCCCAATAAGTCCATTAAAACGCTCCAATTAATTCAGAACGCTCAGCACGAGTACTGACAGGAACTAGAAAAAGAGATCACATCTCTCCTGTACTAGCTACTCTGCATTGGCTCCCTATAAAATGTAGAATTGAATTTAAAATACTCCTCCTCACCTATAAAGCTCTTCATGGTCAGGCCCCTTCATATCTTAAAAGAGCTCATAGTACCCTATTACCCCACTAGAACACTACGTTCTCTGAATGCTGGGCTACTTGTGGTTCCTATAGTCTCTAAAAGTAGAACAGGAGCCAGAGCCTTCAGTTACCAAGCTCCTCTCCTGTGGAACCAGCTTCCAGTTGTGGTTCGGGAGGCAGACACCCTCACCACTTTCAAGAGTAGGCTTAAGACATTCCTCTTTGATAAAACTTATAGTTAGGGCTGGATCAGGTGAGTCCTGAACCATCCCTTAGTTATGCTGCTATAGGCCTAGACTATCGGGGATTTCCCATGGTGCACTGAGCTACTCTCTTCCTCTCTCTTTCTGCACTCATTCATGTCCCTTTAATGCATGTTACTAACTCCACTTCTTCCCCGGAGTTCTTGTGCTTTCTGTCTCGCAGGTTCTCATGGATCCTGGTGGAGCCTCCTGCCATGGTCCTGCTTGACTGCCATTGCCAATACTGTTGTTGCTGTGCACCTGTCTGTCTGTCTGTCTGTCTGTCGCTCTCTCTCTCTCTCTCTCTCTCTCTCTCTCTCTCTCACCCCAACTGGTCGAGACAGACGACCACCCACCTAGAGCCGGAGGATCTGTCCTAGGTTTCTGCCTTTTAACAGGCAGTTTTTCCTTGCCCTTGTCGCCAAGTGCTTGCTCATGGTGGTACTGTTGGGTCTCTGTAATTAATGTTAAAGAGTTCGGTCTAGACCTGCTCTATTTGAAAAGTGTCCTGAGATAACTTCTGTTATGAATTGGCGCTATACAAATAAAATTGAATTGAATTGAATTGAAAGTTAGTAACATGCATTAATGGGACATGAAAGAGTGCAGAAAGAGGGAGAGAGAGGAAGAGAGGAGCTCAGTGCACCATGGGAAATCCCCCGATAGTCTACGCCTATAGCAGCATAACTAAGGGATGGTTCAGGACTCACCTGATCCAGCCCTAACTATAAGCTTTATCAAAGAGAAATGTCTTAAGCCTACTCTTGAATGTGGAGAGGGTGTCTGCCTCCCGAACCACCCATTGACAGTATATATAATGGACAGAGCTTCCGGGGTCTGTGAAGGGAAGCCAACACTTGTATTACACCTGCATTCTATGTAAAGGCCAGCAGCGGTCAGCTCCATGGGCTGCAATAAATAACCCCAGATACCATGCATTCTTATGAAGAAATAACCCGACTTCTCTCCTGATTTATTAGCTCAGTAAACCGTTTCCTAATGAGTTCATGGTCTCAGTCGCTAGTTCAAGTCTTCTTCCATACAGCCAATGAGAGCAGCTCAACTCACAGTACGTCACCTTTGCTGGCTCCGTCTAACTGTCATGGCAACCGCCATGATGCCAAACAGTACTCCACAAACCAATGAGTGACGTCACGATATATTCACTCTTGGTAAGACCTCACAGAATCACTAGTGTGGCTGTGAACTCTTTTTTTCTCTTATTAAGAGAGTCACCATGTTAGGTTTGAATACAAATTTAAAATCTATATATATATACATTTGATAAAAGTGTGACATTGTAGGAGGGAAAATCTTTCCCTCTAGTGTACAGCTACTATAAATGAGCGGCGGGTTTACTTTGTTAGTTTAACAAGAAAAGGAGTTTTGTGACATTCACCCTCAACACTGTTAACATATTCACTCTATATATACAACAGTATGAAGCACTGCATGGCATGTTAGTCCAGGCTTTCGACTGACATTTAAATTAACCCCCTTGTTTGATCAGTGTAATGGGGACACGCTCTGACTTTACACGGTAATTATATGACAATATAATTTCTCTCTCCGTCCAGTGGTTCAGTACTTTATGATTTTTAAACTGGGAGTGAGCTCCTCTCATATACTCATATTTCACTGAGGTTGATTGCTTCATAAGTGGTGAGCTACAGAGTATATTTTGGCAGCCTGGAATTATATGAGAGATGATTATGAATTATGCTTTGTGAGTGTGTGAAAAAGTGGGTCTGTATGTGTCTGGAGACAGAAATTGAGAGAAAGCTTTTGCACTCTACTACTCTCTCAAGCATGACTTTTCTGTGATATCATTCACTTGCACTGCAGTCCACACTGATTAATTTTCTCATTAATTTATTCTGTTAAAATTTACATAATGGTTGTGCCAGCCTGTGATGTTTCTGCATAATTTAACAATGGTTGACTCATTTCTGATGGTGCGACTATCCAGTGATTGCGGTCTAATCATAATTGTGCTTCCTGTTTATCATGGATTACACTTTGCATGGAAACTTATCGACAGTCCAGCATGTCTAATCAAAACATGCTTTGATTATGACTTACTGGCGCATGTAATACAGCATCTCACTGGATGTAGCTAGACTATCTTAGTAAGCCAGTGCTGTACTGATATGACCATCCATCCCCGTATTTTCAGTGCTTCTGTTGGTGTGCAATTACATGTTCACAACAAACACAACAGGGCTTAATAGCTCAGGAACCTAATACTAAGACCTGCTGCCTCCATTCAATAAACAATCAACATAGCCCATCAGCATGCTCATACCATCCAATTGTCCAAATGTTGCTCTGCACATCCTCAAATTGCTTGATATAACTCTTGAGAGAAATTTACATTTTTATTAAATTTCCATCTTCACATGTGTAGCTTTTGCCTCTGCACCTGTGATCAGCTTTGTCACCTCCCATTGGTTTCTGCCCCACGGTTTTAGGTGGTGAAGTGTCAGACTTGCCTTTGCAAGATAAACCATGGGAACAGTGTCAATTGCATAGTGAGTCCATCTGCCTTTGAAGCAAAAGAAAAATTACTTTTGGTAAATATAGCATGAATAAAGATTTATCTTTGTATCTTTTACAATAAATATGCTTTCAACGCAACATTTGCATATACCCACCCCTGGCCACATGCCTCCTCACATTCTGATTTGCATATATGAAAGCCCTGTGTATTTTCCCTTTATGCCTATTTTAATTTTAACTTGTGAGGACTGCATCAACTCCCAATTCCCCGAAAACACGAATAAACTGAATGAATTGATTTTAAGAGAAAAGAGGGGAGAGCAAGTGACATTTCCTTGACAGCGTAACTGACACAGTGCTGCACTCAGGTGAAATTGGATGTGCAGGCAATACATGTAACCCCAGGGGGCAGTTCTTCATCCAAAACAGGGAGACAGGAGAAAAGGGAAGGACAGGGAGTTGTAATGGCCCTGCCAAGTCTGCAGCAGCAGGGGCTGAGTTTGATGCATTAATTGGGTTGTGAAGCTAATTCCTGTGCTGTGGCCTGTCTCTCCTGCTGTGCAACAGTGATTGCTGTTGGTTAGAGTCGATTGTTGATTGAACAAGCTGGTTAACTTTTTTTCCACCTCTGTACCTAATCTAGACAGGTGCAATGATCCCGGACTCATTATTTTCTCTTCTCTTATGCTGATGTGTTATTTGAAGTATTATTATTATTATTGAGGGGGTTTAAATAGATACAGACAACCACATATTATAGTTAGTTAGTGTATTAGTTAAGCTTTATTTAAACAGGAAGCTTCAATGAGATCAATGTCTCTTTACAATATTTACCCAGAACACACAAAAAAGTCCCAAATATTCTAAAAAATATCAGTTAGTCTACCTGTAGAGAAATTGGTGTCCCTGCTTTCAGTATGATTTGCAGTTAGTGTGCTGTGAGATGTTTTTGCTTCCCAAGTTGAAAACTTCACTTTTAGAGCAACCGTCATCCATACCCTCTGATATCCAAGTAAATGTAGAAAGACCCAGGTGCTGCACACCCATGTTACTACAACAGTAAACTAATATAAACAAATAGTAAATGGTAAATGGACTGTACTTATATATCGCCTTTCTAGTCGTTCGACCACTAAATACATTGTACATTACATGCCACACACATTCATACACTGATGGCAGTGGCTGCCATGCAAGGTGCCAACTGCTCACCAGAACTGAAACTAATCATTCATACACACACATACACCAATACACAGCATTGGGAGCAGTTTGGGGTTCAGTGTCTTGCTCATGGACACCTTGACATGCTGCGAGAGGAGCCAGGGATCAAACCACCAACCTTCCAATTAGTGGA
This sequence comes from Dicentrarchus labrax, assembly GCF_905237075.1. Lineage (NCBI taxonomy): Eukaryota > Metazoa > Chordata > Actinopteri > Moronidae > Dicentrarchus > Dicentrarchus labrax. Next base: position 9,042,492 of record NW_026136705.1, on the reverse strand, counting down.
CGATCCGCTCTACCTCTGAGCCACAGACACCGAACAAACAAACTTTCATCATGTCTGAATTTATTCATAATGGTAAGACAACAGCCATCATGAGGCCAAACAGGAAAACACATTTATTTAATTACTTGCTATCACCTGAATCCAGTATAACATGAATAAATAATGTATTTTGGTACCCTAGACCTTTTTAGATAAAAACGTTTTTTTTGTTTTTTGGCATTTTGACACCAGAGGGGTATTGCACAAAACCAAGATAAGGGATTAAGCCGGGATATGTTGGTTATCCTGGCTCAATTTAGCCTCAAGTCGGTTGCATGAAAGCAGCTCAAACTTACCCCGGCCAAGTTACTATGGTGATTTATTCTCTGCAGCTAGCCTGCCCCAGACCCGGCTAACAGCCAGGCTAAGATTAATCCTAGTGATTCACCTGTATTTCCACCGACAATCCTGTGAGGAATTAATGTGTTTTACAGCATGTCCATGGTCTTTCTAAGTATGTTGCATCATTTTAGTTATCCTGCATTAAAATATTACATATATATTGTTATTTCTCATTTCATTTAAATCTGTTGGCTGTTTGTAATTGCAACAGTCTTTTTATATTGATTCAAGTGGTAGTATTATTACTCAGGCCAAGTGTTATATTGCTATGCTAATGAAGACGGCTTGTCAAATTGCATAAATATGTGTTTTATTGCAGTAATTGAGATTACAAAACACAGCTGATGAATTGCAAAGGTGTTTTCAATGAAATCTGTGACAAGGGCAATATAGTATATATATTATGGCATGCCGTTTAGGAAATGAATCTTTGAATAATATAAAATGAATCTTTGAATATATGGAATGAAACTTGACTGGTCATTAAGGCACTGCTGCCATCTTGTAGAAGAGAGAATGAGTCAGTCAGCTCGGAACCTTGTGGCAGAAATACTGAGCAATGAGGACATTATTAACTCATTGGCAAGTGCTTGTACGGGCCAAAATCCTTCACATAGTACCCGTGCCCAATACCGTTCTCCTGACGAAGAAGTTCTTTTTAATTGACAACAGGCCTCAGGCAAAATCCTGACAGAAAAAAGCAAAAAAGTTTTCCAGTTCAAGAAAGTATTGTAATATTTCAACTGATGCCATTTTGTAAAACCAGCTAATTCAGAAGGCTATCACTTTGATGAAAAGGATACAACTAGGTTTTGAATTTCACTCAGTAATCTCACATTTTTTATCAGTATATCCAAGATTCATTCCATATATTCAAAGATTGATGCCATATATTCAAGGTTCATTCCATATATTCAAAGATTCATTTCCTAAACGGCATGCCATTATATATATATATATATATAATATTATATTATATATATATATATATATATATATATACATACCTATATATATAATGGCAGCCGTTTAAAATGAATCTTTGAATATATGGAAAACCTTGAAGGCATCAACTTTCTTGGAGGATGTACTGGATGAGGAAGCCCTAATCCTCAGACGAGCATTTAGTCATGAAAGAGTCTTCCGGGACAGGTCAGAGCCATTGGCCGTTGGAGATGACTCTCATTGAGAGATACAGATTCTCAGGTGATGGACTAAGATATTTATGTAGGCTGCTGGGTCCAAAAATACAGCACCAGACGGCACAAAGCCATGCTCTCACTGTACCACAGATGGTCTGTGTTATATTGAGATGTTTTGCAAGTGGGAGCTTCCTTTATTCTGTTGGGGATGCAGAGAACCTCAATAAAGGAACCATTTGCCGCACATATCCTGGCTTGCTGGGCCGCCCCCTGTGCCAGTTCTATGGGCATTTTTTTTAACTGCTACAATCATACAGACATTCAACATGTCAGCAGACACCTAATCTATTCACCTCATTTGTTCACTGTTATCTACTTTATAGTCACTTTCCAGCCTGCAAAATGTTCTTGTATTTAATTTTAACTTGCTGCCAGGTCCTTTTATGGTCAGACAAGTTTGTTCTTTATGAAGGATAGAAAGATAAAATAGATAAAAATAGATTAATTGACACACATTGTGGATAATTGTTTGCACATACTCTACATTTCCTGAGCAACATGCACCTCTACTTGCCACATTTCAAGCAAACGTACAACAAGTGATTAGTGGACTTAAAGTAACTCCTTTAGTCCTTTAATTGTAGCCTAATTATGACAGTTCCAGTGGAGCACTGTTTATTCATTGTACAGTTTTGGACTACTTAAGCATTAAGCCGGTCCGCAATTGTCTGCCAGGCTTTCTCTCTTTCTTTAATTATGGCATTGGTATTGCCTTTTTTTCTTCTGATATCTTTCATCTCTTCATAGAACTCCATCAGCGGCCGTGAAATATGAAGCGCGACTCTTATCCATGTTCCCATCGGTGATTCTGTGAGCGATCGCAAGGTCTAGTTCAGTATGCCGTGAACACGCACTTATCCCGACTATCTACACCTGGCTTGACATAGCCGCACCTTTTAATCCTGGCTCGGCAAACGTGCAACCGATTAAGCCAGGATGCGCTGAGCAGGCTAAGTCAAGCCGCGCTTGCTCAATTATCCTGGATTTCTTTATCCTACTTTTGTGCAGTACCCCTCAGAACATTGTTAAAAACAAATAGTCTAAGGAATAACAGAGAGTTTAATTGAATAAAATGAATGAACTAGACAGGGAGTAGTATAGTCCTATGTTGCTAAAGACCCCAGGTATGTATTCCTAATTGTGATTCTTGTGGTACACCTTTACTAGCCATAGGGACTTGATTTGAAACCATTGGCAAAAACAATCTGAAATGTACTAGAGATATTTGAACCAGCTGTAAGCATGTATATATATATATATATATATATATATATATAATGATATAATAACACAATGTAGTCACAAATCTATCATATTGATAGCTCTATTACTTTCTAATAAAACATTAAATTGAACTGTGCTGCAAGGTACTACATTTTAAAAGTGTGGTTTTGGCTATACACCACAGCTCCAACTGTCCCCCACAAGCATAGTACAACACACACACACACAAACGCACAGAACTGTAGCTGTGTCCTTTCTGTCATTTGGGAGTAAATTAATCTTTAATTCATTCCACGATACAGTTATGAGACATTGGCTTTAATAATTTAAAACCAGGTTGCGGTATGTATTGTCAATGCAATAGTGTTCAGACACTGTTATAAATTGTGTATGTGTACTTTGAGAAACAACCTTTGTGTTGCAGTGCAATAAACGCCCTCTCTCTCTCTCTGGATACTGCAAGCTGTCACTCTCACCGATAATCAATGCTTGCAGTCTGTAGCAGAGAGTGAAAAAGGATTGGCCAGTATCTTTTAGAAAAGTCAAAAAAGATGGTGCCTTTATTTCAGTATGAATACATCTGTCATTGTTAATATGCATATTTAAAAGGCCGCTGCATACACGTTTGCAATGCAGTGTTACAAATCTTTAAATCTGCTCGTTCAGCATTTGCCATTTTTGGCACTATTATAACAGGAAACAAATCTGAAATTGTGTTGTACAAACTGTGTTTGTGTGGGGGAATACTGTCGGGTCAATCATGTGCTCTGTCATGTAGTCAACTTAGCCTTTTTAAGTTCATAGGTCATGTGAATATCTATTTTTACTTAAGAGATTTTCTCTAAGCTGTAAATCATAATAAGACTTAGAGGATGGAAGGCTTTTGGAGTTTTGTACATTAAAAAAAGGGAATCAGTGAGAATCAGGGTTGCCTACTTGTTACAGGGTTTGCGGTTCTCCTATCTACACGTCAAAGTGTCCTTGAGCAACACACCAAACTCCAAGATTCTGCTGATGGGCAGGCCAATGCCTGTTCTTGTGTGAATAGATGAATGAGAGGCAAACTGTAAAGCTAATTTGTCAGTGCAGTCCATTTACCTGTCTAACACTGCTTTAATTATGTTTCTTAATTCAGCGGACCAGGTTTGAGATATACTGATTCTGGATAATAACATATATAATAGTAATAGTCTGAAAACTGAGTTAATATCTGGCAAAACAAGATATTATATTTAAGGGCGTTCCGAAAAAGGAAAATCATATCAGATAAGTACTTGGTAAAGTAATTTGAATAATTTATCACACTGACAAAAGGGTTAAATCTTATTAATCATTGCTCTACTACTAGATGGAGCTGAAATGCAGATCTAGACCAGTCCCAGTGCAACATCCTATCCCACTCACTTTTTTTAATGGGTGAAATAGTGTGATAAAACAAAGAGGGACATGAAAGGTAAATTAAAACAGACAGAACATACAGAAAGCATAATGCATGTGATGACATATATTAAGACTCTGCGAGTCGAGGTTAGATCTGCTGAATAAGGGGTATTGTTGCAGGGAGAGCTGACTTTGTGTGTGCGTGTTTGGGTGAGAAGCATTTGATATGTAATGTTATTATGTGCGAGATAGGTTGGTGTATGGAGTAAGGAATATGGAACATCAATTGCTCTGGTCCTTATGGACAAAATGAACACTTGATTGTAACCACTCTTTGTAACCACAGAGCATTTGAGCACTACCTTTGGATGTGTCCCATTCTTCCTAATGTGGCTATACAGGGTTCACTAAAGTGTTGCCTGTGTTATTCATTGGTTATGATACTTTAGTGAACTATTCCCATTCTAGGTGTTGAGCCTCAATTTCTGTGAAGTCAGAAAGGTCAGTGACATTGTTTGAATTTAGTAAAACCAAGTACAAGTTGCTCAGAGTAAATCTTTGTTATTGTCCCTTATACATTTTCGACTGTTATGATGCTGTTGAGAGCTCATAGTTGCTGTCAATTTCACCGACAACCTCATTAGTTGTGCTGCTGTTCTGTAATGTCATATTTAACCTTCACAATTCTAATAAAATATATTTTCTAGCAAGTTGAACCAAAATTCTACATACTCCAAATCTGAATTACAAATATTCCTAAATCTTAATTTTCCAATAGTCCTGGTTATTCCAAAAAATAAAATGTGTAATACATCATTTGAAGCTAATAAAAGACTTTGAGAGGGAGATAGCTGGAAATGGAACACAATTTTTGGCCAGGGACTCAAAGGGTTTTAATCAGACTTCATCAGGGTTCCCACTCTTTTTAAGAAATCATTTTCCAGGACCCGCAGGACCTATCCAGGACATTTTCTTGACAATACAGGACAGTTTACTACAGTTTGCCTCTAACCAAGGTTTACATTGGCAATCTGAATGAGGGAAGATACAATTAAGATTTTCCAGGACTACATAGTTTATTTCCAGGATATTTGGTAATTTTAATAATTTTCAAGGTGTCTTCAGGACTGGAACACTAGTCTCTAAATTTCCAAATTTTCCAGGACGCATGGGAACCCTGTTCATTTTGGTGTGAACAGAAACCTGCTGTTACCTTCATGTGAACAGTATTGATAAGCCACAAATATCATCAGTAAATAAACTGCAGTAACAGCTATGACCTACGATAAGAAGCATACAGTGCGTCACTTTTTTTGGACAAATCCAAAAGAACTTACAGGAGGTTTGATAATGCACTTATCTGTATTTAAAGTTCTCTTGCAGTTCAATGTAGTATTGCTTCTGTCACAATCAACAGATGTAATTGTTAAAACAGAGTATGGCATCATTGAACAAACTGTATTTATTGCTTTTTTAATTTGCAGTACAAACCACTGAGCTAGATTTTAAAGGAATATTCCATTTTCATTTTCTACAACATATAAGAAATGACAAATGCCATATCTGTGAGGGTCTGACAGACTCGTTGATCAGCACAGTGAGTCCAACGTTTGTTTCAGCAGGTGCTGAGAAGGTTTCAGACTCTGTAACTGAAATCCAAAGACCTCTCAGACGTGAAGGACGTAAAGCCTCGTTCTCAAGCAAAAAAGAATAATTTGTCATTTCAAGTCATCTATGCAGAATCTCTGCTGTAATTAGCAACAGTAACTTATTAATATCAAGGTACATTTCCTCCTCGTTAGGGGGCCTCCAATGTATTAACAGTTTAGCCCAAACTCGCTGATGATAATTAAAGGATTTAAGAGAAAAAAATCTCACAAGAAACAAACACCATGACATCCATAAAACAGAAAATAGACACATAACAGTTTGATTCATTTATCTGAACTGATCTCTCTCCATACAAATGTCTGTATGGCCTCCTGGAACATGCATCTACATTCTTCCAGATTATTCAGAGGCAAATGCACAATACTGTTAAATTGCACACGAAAAATAAATCCACTGATACACTGTCTCTTTCATTGTCTAATGCATCCACTGCAAACAACACATTACTTTGGCTCCATCTGTTGGCAAGAAGTGCATGTGCACATAAATCACTGTTGTAGAAATGGTATAGAGAAGAAACAAAACTAAGAGTTTATCCTACGCTCTATATTGGTAATATATGTGGCACAGATTGAGACTACATGAATAGGCCCCACAGCTATGTGTTTTCAGTTACTGTGGATGCTCAGGTTAAATTTATGTGGAGTTTTTCTGTGAATAAATGGAGGCTGTTAAACTCCACACACTATTTTTAAGGTATGAGCTCCCCAACCTGAGGTGTCTCTGTTTGAATATCCTCTCTAATGTTTCTTTTTGTCTCTTTCTTTTCCCTCTCCCCCTTTTTTCTCATTTGTTTTCCAGCCTCACAGTCTGTACATGCAGTGGAGTCAGCCACACTCATTAACAACAGCTGTGTATGGATGGGAACCCAAAACCGGTTCCAAATTGTTTAATCCATCGGAATAGCCTCCGAGCTTATCAGTTCCTTTTATTGATGCTTCTGCACTGCTAGAAATTTGCAGCAAGAAGGAGTCGTGGCGGAGAGGAAGAAAGATGAGCAGTGCTAGTTGAAATGTCTACAGAATGATCAGTTCAAGTAAAGGTGGAAAAAAGAGAAACGCTGAAACATCTTTCTACTCAACATGGGCTTAAATTCAGGAAATGCCAGTATTTGACACTCTGCACACAAGTGCCATTTCTTCCTAACTGAGCTGCATAACTGGTACTGAGGGTAAATATAGTATAATAACAGGCATGCTTATCAGATTTTTTTATTTGACTAGCAAAACGAATGCTGTACAAATATTTAGGGATGGGAATTAAGAACTGGTTCCAGTTGACAACCGGTTCCAAATTAAACAAAGTGAGTAAAAACTGTGGAGCTTTTACTCACCTGAGGACACATTCAGGCCTTTTTCTTCTATGTTTTTACACTATGTTCACAATAAAGCAGATGCACTGACTACCTGTGTAGGCCACACAGAAAACTGATCAGGAATCAATAATGGAATACATAAAGAATTGGGCTGATGAGCAGAATCGATAATGGCATCAATATCAATATAATAAAATGGTGTCAATAAAACTTTTTTCAATTACCATCCCAGAGTTTGGAGAGGTGGTGGAAAAGTTAGCTGTGAGCCCTGTACTATAACGCACATGCATCCTGCTTGTTTTATCTAACTGTTCACACGTTTCTCCTGACAGACACTCTAATCTCCAACAGTTACTGACTAGTGCTAAAAAACTAGTTTTCAACTTTTATTTCCAGGTGATTATACACTAATGAAAACGTACCTGTGAATATTATATTCCATTTCTGACAAAAGATCCTCCTTAATGTAACACACTGGACATTAATATGTACAAAATGTATCAATAAAATCTTATCAGTTCCCATCCTTACACTGGTGTGGGTGGACAGTGGTTGTGTCGGGCTATTCAGACTGCCAATACTGAACAATATATATATATATTGTATACTACAAAAACTCTGGTCAACCATTTACTATACTTACTGCACTAATAATGACTCCATCATGGATAAAAATTGTGACTTCACCAAGACATACCAACAACAAAGGAGCACAAAGACTTTATAATGGACCACAAATACCAGCCATTACTTCAAGAGAGGAACGCAGAAAACCAGTAGTGAAGCAAGGGAAAGTCAATAGGCCTTTTTCACAGCGGACATTTTGACATGTGACTGTATAAAGCACATGCTATCCTAAATGAATAAAAAATGTTCCAGCTGTGAGAATAACTAAAAAATAAAAGATAGACACTTTGGGTTGTTGGCTTAAAGATATGCTGTTGTTGAGTCAACGATCAGCTATCTTTCTTGGCTCTGATTGGTCAGCACTGGGAGGAGCCAGAGGAACATGATTTTTTCTGATTATCTGTGTTGTGTGCTACTGCCCGGATATAGTGAAAGTTTCAGTAAATTTGACAAAAAGTTATTTTTATAAAAGTTACCTACTGCATCTTTAAGGATGGTATTTCACCATGCTCCTCAAACCTTTGTTCGAGATGAGAATGTTTTTTTTTACAGTTTCAGGGTTGGATGGGGTGGGGTATTTGGCTCGTTATCTCTTTGTGTGTCTTAAAATTAATTTTATTCAGTGCCAGCTGAGTAAGGTGGGCTACTCCACAGACATGAAGTAGGGCTGCACTAATTCACACCTTACAGAATCAGTACATCATTCTTTTTCATTTCATTCTGAAAGTACACAACACACAGCAGTCAGGAGGGGGCAGTAGTGAGCAGCAAATATTGAGATTTTATTGAATAATCCGTATAGTATAAATAATATAAATAAAGTCGATAATGCGGAATTAATCTACAGGTCCGACTGATTCCTTACAGATCATACAAGATTCCATGATGTCTGCATGGTGAGGAAATACACATTTAAAGTAAAATAATGCAAATATTAAATGGAGTTTGGCTGCGTCGGAATTGACCTGAATCCCACCAGGTTTGGACTCGACCATTGCAGTAGATGCATTCACGAATGGTGGTGCAACATTTGAAACGGTACCCTGCAGCAGTGTCTGGCCGCTTGTGCCACGGAGGCTTAGCTGTGTCACGGGGACGCGCTCAAAAGCTGCAGACTCATGAACGCGCGTCGCCCTTCTGCATGCATGGAATCAGCGAGAGGGACGCGAATGAAAGGTAACCAGCTTTACAGGCATTTCCTCATCCCGTGTGGCAGCCGGGCGGTAAACGGCTGTGGCCCACGGCGGACAGCATCGATGTGTCTTGCTTTATGGCGGCATTTGGTCAAACGTAGGCCCGAAGGACCCTCCAACACCCGAACCGCCCCATAAATCAGTTCGCCACGAGTAACTGAGGGCATCTTTGTACCAAAGTTAGCAAGAACGGTCCTGTTGGGTGAAGTAGGCGGTCTGCTGTGATGTGTAATGCTGTTCAATACACTGTGTTTCTGTGTGGAAGCTCGGTGAGTTGAAATGGTTTGATGGTGGAGCACGTATTTGGTTTAGGAGTAACGGCTAACACAGCACAGATGTTCCTGCCTTATAGAACATTTAAGGTCCTCGTTCTTCCTCCTAACTTCTATATGTGTAAAAAGGTCAGCTGCGTCACTTCTTCTAAGTTTAAGTTGTGCAAGACACCTGATATCTGCAGGGTTGCTGACTGGAGACCTCCAGTCCGAACCAGATGTCCGTGGCAGTTAAAGTAACGACTTCTGACATTTATATGAGCAGTGGACCACAGAACGAGCTGAGCTGCAGGTCCAGTGTCAATGTATCCCGGACCTGGCCGCACCTGAACCTGTGACGTCTGAGGGGCTGTAAATAACAAGGTGTCTGGGTCAACTGACCACCACACAGCATCACAGCCTCCAGCAGGGAGAGAGCCCTCTATCTGAACACTGGCAACTGCACATGCTGTACTGCAGAGAAAAGTTTGTACTTTCATCATGAAGACTTGTGTTCACCCATTAAATGATGATTTGATTGCAAGTCTCTGTGTAAAGGGTCTGGCATTGTGTCCAAACTATATATTATTGAATGAGCTCTTATCTGCCCATTTAGCTTGTTAAAAGTAGAGCTCCAGTGTAAACATTTATGAGGAATTGGATATGCACTAACTGTGTTTGTATTGGTGTGTAATCAACTGAACATAAGAATCGAGTTTACCTTAGAATGAGTTTTTTATATCTACAGAAACCAAAGCCACATTATAGACATTGTTCAATATCAGTATCATTTTTCATGGGGGGGGCACACGTCCCCCTCAAAGAATGCGTGCTTATGAACTAGACAGAAAGTATGGGTCACCTTCCATGGAGGCTGCCATGTTGAACCACCATGCTTCTACAGTAGCCACTAAAGTCTTTATTAGTCTTTCCACAGTGTTTCAATTCATTCTGATTTGGTCTAAATAAATCCTTAATTCCCCCGAGTTAGATAACAGAAAACAGAAAGTAGCAGTGACACGGACTACAATAGCTTCCATCGGCCGGTGATAATCCTCAGTGACAAAGTGTCTGACAACATTTAGTAGATGTAGAAGAGAAAAACTGCAGTTTTAGTCGCTCTACTCAGTTGCACATAGAGATGTATTGATACCAGTTTTTCCTTCCTGATACTGAATCCAGCACAGGACAGGCTGCGATAACAACACAGGCTATGGGAGTGTGCTATGTCTTTACATGGCTAATAATTGTTTGCTACTGTATTTATATGTTAAGTGGTGTTTGTTACGTTCTTCTCCTTTTCAGGCTGGTGTAAGGCTTCCGTCCTCTGCCCTGGCTTCTACAAGCAGCAGCCTCACAGATAGAGCTACCAGCCCACGAGAGGAGTGCTGTACAAGAGCAGTTCTCCTCGCGGGACATATTTAAACAGTGCAGCCCAGCCGATGCCACATCTTGATTCATATCTCCTTTGTGCCAGAGCAAACAAGTAGTTGATGGTGTTGACTTTTTACTAAGAACAGTCCAACAGCGGCCGGTGATAACAGCACAGCTCTCAGCTTGATTAGCTATAATTTAGATGCCAGAGGACCCAAATCAAGACTCCACTGAAGAAAAGAGGAATTAATTATTGTTTTTCTTCATCATCCTTGAAGTTGTGTGCCTTTTTTTGTTTTTGCTCAGTCAAGTGTAATCATGGGGGCCACAGGCTATGGCTACTACCGGACCGCCATCTTCCTCTGCATGTTCATCGGCTACTCGCTGTACTTCTTCAACAGGAAGACCTTCTCCTTCGTCATGCCCTCTGTGATGGAGGAGATTGAACTGGACAAAGATGACTTGGGTGAGACAGTAGCATTAATGCTTTTCTTTGTCTGGTTAAAGAAATATTTCGTTAAGACAGGGGTTCCCAAACCAAGGACCCTCACAATAGATGCATATTAGACCTCAGACTGTCTGCATAGTCAATCAATGATCTCACTAGGATCACTATAAATTACAATCAATAGCCAATTTCGATTTTCGATTTCTTCCCTTTTTCCAACTTCCAAAAATGTTTATAAAAGTTCAATTATACTATTCCTCCTTTTGCTGTGGGCCCACTACAACACATTCAAGGAACCATGTTGGTCCCCAGACCCCAGTTTGAAAACCAGTGCCTTAAGCAATGATTAGGTCTGTAAAGAGGCTACTGTTTGACAGAAACATTGTGCAGTAATTCCTAAATCTGTCCTAGTTTTAGTACACATACACACACATGCACTATGGACACAGAGATTAAACTGCTTCTAGTCTTCTTAAGCTTCACCCTCCACATTGCAAAATGTTGGATTAGACATCAATACATTTCATGTTCAGGAGGTGAAGTAACTGTTTAGGCTCAGTCCCACTTATGACAGAGGTTTCTGATCATTACACTTGACGTTAATGAAAAGCTGTAACACTTTAAATATAGCTGAAAAGAAATGGATTCAATCCACTATTAAAAGGCACACAACTGTGCTCTAGTGTGCTATCCTTTTTCTAATTAGCATTAAACACAAAGTACGGCTTAGGCTAATGGAATTGTCATTAGTTTTGCAGGTATTTAGTATAAACCAAAGTATCCGACAATCAAAAGATTTGACATGATGATGATAATAGTCAGAGGATCACTAGAGGTATTACAGTGTATCCTGTGGAGGACATTAACGGCTAAACCAAATCTTAGTGGCTGACCGATTATCTGGCATTTATTAATAATTGGCATTGGTTGATGCCTGCGCTCATGAGGCTGATTAACAAAAAATGTCTACAGACACATCTGCAGGCAGCCTTGTCAGTGTGGCTGCTCTGGAACGATGTTAGCGCTCCCCCTTGTGAGGTTTGGAATGGGATGGGAATCGAGACCTGATTCCAAATGGTCTGATCCATTGGAATTGTATGCCTCCGAGCCATTTATTTGACACGCACAAGTGCCACTGCTTCCCAGCCAAGCAGTCTGTCTGTTACTGAGGGTAGATATCCTGGTATAAGAACATAAGCAATAAGTAGGCAGGCATAGCAGAAAACTTAAATAACTTTATAATTGTTGAAAAATTTTTTTTTCCCACACAGAAAATATCAGGAATCTATAGAATTAATAAAGAATGGACCAATAAAGAATCAATATGGCACATAACAATAAAAACAACCCCACCCAGTTGGAAAGGGGAAAAATTGCCAACCATTATCATTTTTTTTTTTTGTTAATACATTTCTCCAAATGACAGCCAATCTAATCTAAGACAGTTACAGGCTAGCATTAAATATATATTATGTGATAATATAGAATATGAATGCATTTGAATGATGTTACTTCTGACATACTGTACAAAGCTCTCCCAATAATACCAGTCACATTCTGAAATCTACACCAAATCCCAATGTATTTTTCTATTTCAGTAATGTATAAAAGATGATAGTGTATATTAGATTGTAAAGTGGATGAAATAATCAGTCCTTCCAGTTTTTTTGTGATTGTTGCGGGCAAAAATCCTTGATTATGCGTGCACGTTTTCTTAAAAAATGCGATGGAATATGCGGGATATTTATGCAATTTTATGCGATGAAATTGCGGGAACTTGCAAAAACTGCCGTTTGATGAAAAACAGAAAAAAAAGTGATTCCTCCAACACCCTGTTCTCACTAGGCTACTACCTTAATGTAAAGAGTCATTTCTTATTACTTCCTATGATAAGCAAGCATACTACATCACAGAAAGTGCTGGGAATATTTAAGTTCTCATCTTGTTTTATTTCAGACCTTAATAAACACATGGCTCAAACTTACAAAACATTGATGAGTCAAACAAGTTCTGTAGCTTTACAAAAGGAATGTGCTACAACTTCTGTAAAAATGAATAAATACAGTATGAGACTGATTTGCGGGCTTCATCATGGCTTCATCGCGGGGTTTGCAGCTTTTCGATGATGTTCACGTCGCGTAATTACGTCACTTCATAACGTTCCCATTGTGTGAAGTAAACGCAACATTTTTCAACTTTCTGCTAAGATATATGTGAATCCACGAAAATGCGGGGATTATGAAATCATGCAAACCCCGCATATTTTGCGCAGAAATCGTCAATTTATGCCGCGAAAGTGCGGCGTATTTGAAAAAATGCGGCCCCCACATAAATATGCGGACTTTGGCTGATTATGCATTGAATTATACAATCGCATAATCGCGTTTTTCTGGAGGGACTGAATAATGGAATGATACTGGACTTTCCTTTGTTTTAATATCTGTATTATATCACTTTAACCACTAATGTCAACCTCATGGTGGCGCTAGAGGTCCAGTAGGATTCATCCTCTGGAAGTCATGAGTTACTGGACACAATTTCTGATTTTATATTCTTGGTAGTGAAATGATCATCCAACTTCATGAGTACAAACCTACAGCCCTTGTCTCCTGTGATATAGTCTCTCTCTGTTCATTACATTAACACCAGCCTTCCCGTTGTGTCTGCAGGTATGATCACCAGCAGCCAGACTATGGCCTACGCCATCAGTAAGTTCATCAGTGGTGTGCTGTCGGATCAGATCAGTGCCCGCTGGCTTTTCTCCATCGGCCTCTTCTTGGTGGGGGGCATCAACATAGCTTTCTCCTGGTCTTCCACTGTGCCCATGTTCTCACTGCTCTGGTTCATCAACGGCCTGGGACAAGGCTGTGGCTGGCCCCCGTGTGGGAAGGTTCTGCGCAAGGTAATGGCATCCTAATTGCCAACTCCTGCAACCCAGATCCCTCATTCACTGTGATGTTGAGAGCCAAGGGAAGTCCTGCTCTCAACATGCAGGCTGTTTGTGATGCCAGCTTGTGAAAGTGTGTAACCCCGGAGTGGGAGCCACCTGCTGCCAGACATATTGTCTGTGTTTTCGCGCTGTACTGTGGGGGAGGAAGTGCACCTGTCTGTTGGTTGTTGGAAGCATCTGAAGGAATCCAGTTCCTTGCTGTCAGACAGTGCTGACCTTTGGGCCAGAGGAAGCACTGCCTGGTTTGAGGAGTCAGCCTGTGTGAGCTGTATGAGACACTGATTGTTCAAGTCCAAAGCGGGGATATTGGAAGTGATAGTTGGCCTCATTCACAGACTGCTTTTAGATCATTACAGTCTGGTGAATGGTATGCATTTTAGACAAGACCTGACGTAAACACATTTTGCTGGTCTATGCTCACAGACTGCTTGAGGCTTGTGAGTAGCTGCCTTAAAAGTAGCAGTGTTCAAATGTGGGGAATAAATAGGCTTTGGCATGGGTTAGTGCTGAAGGGGATCAGATTACAGCAGAATGTATTTATAGAAGATCCTCAGCAGATCTTTCCAAAAGAAAAACAACTTACAGGTGCTTTCCTTCTCTAGTGAGAGGAAACATCTTCAAGTCGGCATCAGTTTGCCACAGCTCTGCAGTTCCTGTTCCACAGCTAAGTCAACATCCACACACTGTGGATCAGCACAGAGTTAAATCAGCTTATGGGCCGCTCAAAGTGTTTACCAAGTGGATTCTCAAGTTACTGGTTACTCTGTTGCTCTGTGGGGTATGGTGTGTGAGGACTGCTTCTGGCTGTCTTCAGCTGTATTACATCACAAGGGTGTGTGGTTCTGACACCATTTCTCCAGAACCAGTAAAAAAGAGAAGAATCTGAACAGTGTTGCATGTTGGAAAAAAGAGGTCTGTTGTACTGTCTCTGCCTTAATATCCTCTTAAAGGGCCAGTGTGTAGCATTCAGTGGCATCTTGCGATGAAGCTGCAGAATGCAACCAGCTGAATACTGTTTGCCTTCCAGCTTGTAATGTAAATATGGTGGCCACGAAAAACCCAAAAGGCCCTATCTAGAGCCAGTGTTTAGGTTGTCTATTCTGGGCTACTGTAGAAATGTGGTTCAATATGGCGGACTCTGTAGATAAAAACCGCTCACTCTACGGCTATGGATATTATATTCCATTGCAGCCAATAGATCCTCCTAAATGTTACACACTGGACCTTTTTTAAAAATATTTAAATACAGTGGATCAGCATGTTTTTGAGCCTGACCTCTGAGTTGCTTCAGGGAAGTGAAACTTAACCAACAATATATAAATATATACATAGCTGTAAAAATGCATATGAAGGTATTAGTGCATTTTTTGACCATTGTAGGATTTTGGAAATGTTGACAAGTCTTTGGTTTGTTCTCTCCTTTGTCTCTTTTCCCTCAGTGGTTTGAGCCGTCCCAGTTTGGAACATGGTGGTCTGTGCTGTCCTGCAGTATGAACCTGGCAGGGAGTCTGGGTCCAATCCTGGTCACTGTGCTCCTGCAGTACTACGACTGGAGGACTATCCTAACCATGTCAGGCGCTTTCTGTGCTGCCTTCTCATTTGTTTGTCTGGTGTTTGTAAAGAATGAGCCGAAGGATGTGGGCCTGCCCAGCATCGAGGCAGCAGCCAAGAAGGGGGCTAAGGGAGGTAAGTCAAGAAGATGGTTGCCTCAAATCATGTCGGTCACATGTTGCCAAGATAGCTCCCTTAGAGTTAGAGTAATCAAGTGCCTGCTTGTATGACGAAGTTTTTGTAACTGCCCCAGTACCCAAGTGCCCGTTTAGACTGCAGTGTGTGGGAGGTTTATCAGCTCACGGGACATACATTAAGAGGATATCCCGTAGCTTGTGCAAGAACAGATATTTAATTCCCAAATTATTTATTATTTGAGTTATTAATTAACAAATAAGTACTTGATTGTAAAACAGACCCTTCGCAGTCAGGGGAGCAGACCACAGAACCAGAAAAGCAGTTAAACAGAGTTATCGAGGGGCAGGTTGGACTATTGAGAAAAGGATATGTTATTTAATTAGAGCTGAATCAGATTTAAAGGTCCAGTGTGTAACATTAAGGAGGATCTATTGGCAGAAATGGAATATAATTCAATTCAATTCAATTTTATTTGTATAGCGCCAATTCATAACAGAAGTTATCTCAGGACACTTTCCAAATAGAGCAGGTCTAGACCGAACTCTTTATCCCATTATTTACCCAACAGTACCACCATGAGCAAGCACTTGGCGACAAGGGCAAGGAAAAACTGCCTGTTAAAAGGCAGAAACCTAGGACAGATCCCGGCCTAGGTGGGTGGTCGTCTGTCTCAACGGGGGGGGGGAGAGAGAGAGACACAGACAGACAGACAGACGCACAGCAACAACAGTATTGGTAATGGCAATCTAGCAGGACCATGACAGGAGGCTCCACCTGGATCGATAAGAACCTGCAAGCCAAGAAAGCACAAGAACTCCGGGGAAGAAGTGAAGTTAGTAACATGCATTAATGGGACCTGAATAAGTGCAGAGAGAGAGAGGAAGAGAGGAGCTAATAAAGAGTTGCAGTAATCCAGCCTAGAAGTAACAAATGCATGGATTAGTTTTTCTGCATCTGTCTGTGACAGGATGTGTCTAATTTTTGTAATATTACGTAAATGAAAGAAGGCAGTCCTAGAGGTTTGCTTTATGTGGGAGTTAAATGACAAATCCTGATCAAAGATAACTCCAAGATTCCTGACAGTGGTGCTAGAGGCCAAGGTAATAGGTACATCTAGAGTAACTATATCTGTGGACAGTGAGTCTCTAAGGTTTTTGGGGCCAAGTAATATCCATAGGTATGTTGTCATTAGTGTGTAATCACCTGATGAAGCCAGAGTTGCAGTCTGCAACTACACTGCTAGATGCCACTAAATCCCACACGCTGGACCTTAAACTAATTAGTTAATAAGTTGTTTAATGGTATTAGAATGACAAGAAATAGGATTGCGCCTAATTATCGACCGAACGTCAGCATTGGCCGATATTCGCCTTGACTGACTGACTGATGTCAGTGGCTGATGTTTATCTGTTGTGTGGCATCAATTCTGCACTGGTTAAATGTTGTCTTGGTTATTTCCAACTTACTGATATATTGGATATTGGAGAAATAATCACCTTTTCCAGCACTGGCACAAATGTCACACAGACACCAATGTGCACCATGCAGCAGCACAGACAGTGAGTGGCTGTCTCACATCTTGGATGAGAAGAAAAACAGACTGCAACAAGGCAGAGATGCTTATCTTTGTAGATTTCTTTGTTTCCCTGGCACAAAAGGTGAATAAATAACAACAAAAACATCGCTATCGGCATCAGAATTTCCCAATCGGTGCATCTCTAATACAGAAAAATCTATTAATCATTTGAGCCACAAATTAGGTGTACTGTGTGTTAGATTTATTAAGACATGGAACACACTTGCCTACTACGTGGATGGGCCTGAATGTGAACATCAGTGCTCAAGACTGGACTTGAGGTGTGTTTCCCAAACAACAACCATAATCACTACTTAACCACCTGAGTGTCATGGATTGTAACTACCTACACAGTTACCAATGTAACCCCAAACTGTGTATCTCAGCTATGCATGCTGAGATAACTATCCAGATCAGGGAGAGGCAGTCATTGATAATGATTCTCTACCCGACATCAATAATGTCCACCCACATCCCACATGCAGGCAGAGCAGTTAGCACCTCATCAATAACAACTGCTCCCCCATTTCGTGTTTTCATTAAAGTCAGTCAATGTTTCACCAAGCAAGGCTGTTACTGAGGTCTACATGTTGCAGTTATATGAATTCCCAGAGTTTATTCATTTCCGTCCCGGCAAGTCTATTAAACATTGTGCTTTACGATACAATCTTTTTATAGCACAGATGAAGTTTGAAGTCATTTCATGACAGTTATTGTGTGTCTGGTACAGTTTGCAGAGATGTGTAAACTCAGAAAATTCTGATCTTCTAACACAGGTTAGGTTTTGGGTGATATTTTTTGTAAATTCAGCCCATATCTCTGCTTTGTGACTTTATTGGCTATTGCAGCTTCTACACTTAGACAAAAGCCTCCAAACAGAGAGACTTAGAAAGAGCTTCTCCTCTCACACCACCAGGATGATGAACTCCAGAGCATCTTTCTGAGCGTATACAATTTTCTTTTATTATGTTTGCCTACAAATTACACATATGCGCATTTTTTATATTTTTCCTTTAATGAAAATGTGCCCTCTAACATTTTAATACTAGCACATAGATCCCACATACTCAATAGGCAGACTGCAGCATCAAATTTAATTTGGACCTGAAGCAATATTTCAACGATCACTGAAAAAGTGACACACCGCTATCATGTCACCTCACACACATAGTTGAGCTGCTTGTAGCCAGAGTTAGCAAGAACGTTACCTTAGTTAGAAGCTTGAATTTAAAAGGCATTAAAAGAAATAAAGGTTGACTGTAAAAATCACGCATGAAGATTTAAAGAAATATATGTTCATCTTGAGCACACGTGAAACCAATTAGCTTAATTAAAAAAAGTAAAATGCTACTATGACAACAAAACTTCAACAGCTAAAGTTGCGACATCAAGCCACCAGCAGAATAACTGATCAATCAAGGGAATCAAGAGAATGACCATTTTCAGCTATGAAAACAGTGAAAACCTTCATGTAGAACACGTGTCTCTGCCTGCCTGTTACACCTTACACAATGATGGTCTCTTCTCTCTAGAACACAGAAATGTGTTTTGTGTAAATTGTTGTGGAGTTTTTGGAATGTAAATATCAGTCGCTTAATCCATCCTTCCTGGACCTGTGACACTGGAAATTCGGCAAGTAGAAGTTCAGAGTTAAGAGTATGGCACGACGGCATTTTACTGCATATATTGTAATTATCAGTATGTGACAAATACATCTTTAATCTTTTTTCACCAGAAGATGGCAGTGTGGACATAACTAAAGTTTTGAACAGATCCTATACGGAGTGCCTGTGGGGTCTTAAAAAGTCTAAAATCCAATAATATGAATTTTAGGCCTTAAAATGTCTTTACTATGTTTTTGGGAAACATGTATTGATCATGCTGTAACAACTACAGATCATACCAAAATGGAACCAGTACTGATTTTTCTTTCTTTACTTTTATGCCAGAATGGACATAAACTCAGTAAGTGCACTTTCTGCACTGTATGTATATTGACCTGTTGCTGATCTCTGTGTGGACGTATCTCCCTGTGTGTACTCACCCACCAGGCAACAGCGAGAGCACCCTGAGTGAGTTCCTCCTCTCTCCCTTCCTGTGGGTGCTGTCTCTGGGCTACCTGGTGGTGTTTGGGGTGAAGACGGCTGCGACCGACTGGGGACAGCTGTTCCTCATGCAGGAGAAAGGCCAGACTGTTCTCATGGGTACGAATTTTTAATTGTCCACTGATTCCCACTGATTGATTTTCATTTAATTAGACTGGTCAGGGGTGTTGACATCTGCTGTGTTGTTCACAGGCAGTACCTACATGAGTGCCTTGGAGGTGGGAGGTTTTGTGGGCAGCCTCGCATCAGGCTTCATCACTGACAGAGCTGTATCTCGGGTGAGTCACAGACGGGGATAAAATCAGGCAAAAATGACTGTGATTATTGTGTAGAGGTCAGTGGTAAAAACATCCTCTCTTCCTCCAGCAAGGCTTGGGCACCCATGGCAACCCTCGCCATGGCCTGCTCATTCTCATGATGGCCGGTATGTATGTGTCCATGTACCTCTTCAGAGTCACCATCACACCTGAAATCCCAGAGGTAATAGCAGCTTCATCCTTTTTATACTGTGTAAAATGATTGACATGTACATGTTGTCAGTATTGAAATATTACAAGATTAATCTGATTCTCTTTGCTCAGGAGGCTCCTCTTTGGGTCCAAGTCATTCATCCCATTTCTGTCCTCATTGGTGTGTCAGAAAAAGAGGTACGCTCAAACATTTACGTTCATGAGGATAAACATTCAATGTACTGAATGTTGGGAAAGCCTTCACTAACATGTGTTTCACATTTTCTTCTTGTCATCCGCAGATCTGGATCCTCTCCCTCGGTGCTCTGTTTGGATTTTCTTCTTATGGACCAATTGCCTTGTTCGGGGTGATAGCCAGTGAAAGCGCTCCTTCAAATTTCTGTGGAACCTCTCATGCTGTTGTAGCTCTGATGGCTAATGGTGAGCTGCAGACTCACACAAGCAACAGAAACATCTGTATCACTCGCTGTAGTACTCCAGCGTTGACTCATTCATATGACTAAACTGTCTTACTGCTTTTGTTACAGTGGGGGCTTTTATGGCCGGGCTTCCCTTCAGCACTATTGCCAAACAATACAGCTGGGACATGGCTTTCTGGATAGCTGAGGTGATAATGGCCGTCGCCACCGTTGTCTTCTTCCTCGTACGCAACATGCGCACCAAGATGGGACGGATCGCCGAGAAACTGGACTAATGTACCTTACTGAAATGAGCCTACTGTCTATGTCCCCTTATGTGACTAGATGGACTGTGTTCTCGCACTGTTGATGGCTCTGTATAGAGAAGACTGCACATTAATACAACTCCAATTTGACCAAACAAAACCACTATCAAACACACACTAATCTCAGACATTGTCTCCTGATTAACTGGGTTGATGTCGATGCTCAGGGTGGGTGTGAGTCATTTAAACCAGTGGTTCTCAACCTTTTTGGTATCAACATTGATACACATCAGGCTGCAGACCTGTATTTGGTAAGATGTAGTATTAGGGATTCCCATCTGATAAGATTTAGTTATTCCATAACTAGATTGGCAGATTAAAAGTGAAGAGTGTGAAACCTATGAACAGTACAGTCATACTTATATATTCTCTTATTGGTCAATTTTCAGTCAGTGAAATAGTATTTATAATATGAAAATATTTTTTCTGGGGACCCCCTGGAACCCCCTCAGGGACCCTTGGTTGAGAACCCCTGATTTAAACCAGTTTAGATTCACAGTCAGGTGCTTCTGTCCCACATACTATACTGATCTTTTTCCTCATTCACCAGCACAAAGATAGAGTAGATAGAGTAGATGATAATTGTTTATCACAAGCCAGTATTTTAATGCTTCCACTTGAGGCCGTTTTCATGTCAAGATCATCTAAAGGTTATGAGAGCTTTATGCAGAAAAACCTGGACATGAAGAGTAGATTTTCTGGAGATAAAGTGGGTGTGTGCTGCTCTCTGCATACTTTGCCTTCCATGGAAGTCAGTTATATCTAACTTATTGAATGTGTACTGATGGGCCTGTATATTCTAGCCTAGTATCTGTCTAGGTATTTGCACAAAAATGTGGTAGCGTGTCATTTCACTAATACTGCAAGTATTTATAAAAATGTACCAGGCTCATTATGTCACTGAAATTAAGTAATCAGAGATCGTGATATTTTTATACACAGTTCTGTGCTTCATGGTAGAGAGTATAACACTCATGCAGACTCCTTAGACCATGTCAGCCTTTGTGATCTGACATGTTTTTTTAAGATCAGTCAACATCACACCTTTGCTACAGGTGTTTTATCACTACCACTGTGGTTATGTACAGTAGTTACAATGCTGGATTATATACAGTTACCTTTCTCATCTCTTTAATCTGTGAGTTCAATAATAATGGGTCTGCACTCAGTGCCATGTTGGCATGTCTAGATCTTACTGGAATTATACGGATGACATCTAATAAATGTGAAGTTTTCTTTGTTTGGTTTATGTTTCTCTGTGAACTGGCTGTAGTGCAGTTTAGCACCCACAGCCTGTGAGATTTGGCCTCTTGCTTCAGCCACTTCTGAAAAGGCACTAAAGATGCATAAACCTTCCTAAAGCTGGAAGGAGAATGTCTGCTAATGGCTAAAGGATAGGCACACATTTTTTTCAAATCAACATACTCACATGTCCATATATACATTGGAACAGTTTATGGTTGCTGTAATGGTTCCTGCCATGAAGAAATCATTTCCTAATGCGATTCTGGTAATAAGGGACAGTCCTTATGTGGAAAACTGCATTTGAAAGTTCCACTGAAACTAATATGAGTCTTCAGCAGAGTTCCACAAATCATGTGAGCAGCATTCACAGTTAGTCTTTTTACTATGAAAGTTTGTAAGCAGGGAAGCAGAGAGAGGGATGCTTCTTTTTATTAAAAAGACTAACTGTGGGGGATAGCCAATTTATGGTTTCACTCAGACTGCTGAATCCTCACAGCTTCAGTTGAATCTCAGAATGCATTTTTGCATGATTCTAAGGATTTTGTCCCCCATCACTTCCATTAAAGAAGCTTTAGGAAGGGACTTCTTCGTGGCCAGTATGGACCAGGGGAACAATTAAAACAACCAAAACTTGTATATATTTCATATTCAAACTGTTTCAACCCAATTAGTGAACTCAGTAACTGCAAGAAGTTTGTGGAAAACGAGTGGTTTGGATGAATTTTGAGCAGATTATTTCCTGTTTAGGAAACTTTTTATACAATTATCTGTTTGTATTATGTATTGTTTTATATTTTAACAATCATACACACTTCAGAGGCTTCTTTTCTGACAGATTATATTATTTTCTCGCTTGGTTGTTCTATTAGACAATTTACTTCACATTTCTTCATAGAAGTGAACCAGATGCTGATATATTGGCCTACTGTGTATATTTTTAAAGATTTCTCACACCCTGTAAAATCAAGAAGGCCTTGTGACCCCCAGGTTGGGAACCACTGCTTTATATCAATGTGTTGCCAGTGTCAGGCTGATTTCCAGTCAGTAATTTCCACCTGCTGGACATGATATGTTGTCATGTTTACAGCATATTGAGCAGCCTTCATCAAAACTACCTGTAGTATCTTCTTCGCTTCCGGGTTGTAGCTACCACACCGAGTTCATGTCCTGGAAACATTTTAGCAACCTGGGGTGAGTATGTTAGTCAGATTTATTCTAAGACTTGTTGGAGTAAATACAAGGCCGAAGCTGTGGCGCAGTAGTATTTTTAAAATTCATATATTAATAATGCATTGAGGTGGACATTTTGAGCATATGTGAATATTTATATAATACAGTTCAGTACAAATGAATTTGACTGCTTAGGTCAACAAATAAAGAAAGACATTTCTCCACCAGATGTCACGTGGAGAGGGGAAATAAGAAATATGCCCACTGTTATTGGAAGATGCATTTCACTGGTGAATGTAAATTTCCTATCAAGGCGACTATTTGTCTTTCCCGTTTAAAGAGTGATCGCTGCATGCTTCAATAAAGCATCAGTATTCAAAAGAACCGCTCACACATTGGTTCCATCCGTTTTCACTGCTGCAGTTACAGTATAGAGGCAGTATGGTACACGGACAACATATGAAAAATACAAACTGAACGACACAAAGATGTGCTGCTTGTGTTCTGTGTAGATACGAGAGCATCTGACAGCTTCATTATGCAAAGTGAGTCTTCCTCCTTCCTCCCTCTGCCGACCAATCACAGCAGAGCCAGAAGGGAACGTGCTGCCGCCATTGCATCAGAGATACGTAAGCGCGCGCAATCCTGGCGGTTTGTTTACTAACAAGCTAAATATGATATGGTGAGAACTGGTGTGAATGCATTGTGATGGGAGGAAGGAGGAAAAAGGAAAGGGCGGCGGAGGAATAACAGCAGCTGATAAAGTGTCCACAGAGGAAGAAGCTGTCCATGGTGCTGAAACTGTCTCATCTGCTTTTACTGGGACAGAGCGTCAATATTATGAGACTGTCTGGCTTTACATGGGACCGGGCACATTTGAATGATTTTGAATATACGTAAAATCAATCAATCAATCAATAATATTATTTTAGAAGAGTTAAACAATATGCTCGTCCAGATCATGCTTTGACTAATACTTCACTTCTCTGTTGCCCTTTTTAGTCCACACCAGGGACTGGGCTCAATCTGCATTGTCTTTGAACGTGTCCTCTACATATGCACATTTTCTATTACACCTTGACCAAAACGCACAGTTCTAAATACATGTTTAGCCTATATTTGTCAATGAATTAGATGTTTATACTAAAATCCTCATGTGTGTTATATTTTAGAAACATTTACCAAATTGGTCCTTATTTTCCTTCAGTGCATTCTAAATCTGTGATCATTTAGTGACCTGTCACTTACAGTGCTGCCTCAAAGTATGTGAACCTCCTGAGCATTTTGGGGTTTTCAATTGTTTTATCATTATTTATCTATTTAATCAGAACCAGTATTTTTTTTGGATGAAATAACAGGTGGATGTTAATCAACACCATTTTATTTTTAAGGAAATCGATTGTGTAGTTAATAGACATTTTTTAGTGAACCCTGAGCTGTGTTGCTTAAAATGAGCAGTAAGGTGGAGTATATACATCACTATCAATGCTGAACTGTTATGACATATTTTCTGGCAGAACACATTTCACAGCCTCTTTGGGAAGAATTTGAAACCTGTAAAGTATTTTTAAAGCTTTGCCTTTCAGTTAACAGTTCATTCTTCTACACTCTTGCAACAGCAACCTTAATAATTAACCAACCTTTCAGAATGAAACAGCGTAACAACTACCAACCGAGTTTTATTGGTTTGTTGATAACAATCATTACACAGGTACATCTATAAACAAATAAAAAGAAACTGCACACTTGTACTTGATACAGATACCTAAAACTCACATGAATATTGCTACTGCTGGTATGCAATTGACATCTCAAATAAATGTACAGTTTATCTGTTGGCCTTTAAGAAGCCAGTCTCAACACTTGTTTTTTTTTTTTTTTATGGTTACACACCTCATTAGCTTGGCTAAGAAAACAAATTCCATTTTACCATCCTTACAATGTACCATTACACACTGCATATAGAAAGATTGAAAACCTTTTTCACAGCAGCTATACAAATTTATTGCGATGCTATCACAGAACAGAGACACAACCAACACACGCAATGCACAGTTCTGATAGGGAGAGCTCCAGTACTAGGGATTTTAGCTTTATTGATCAGATTCATTAAGAAAACTGCATGAGTACAAGAGTTAACATATAGGAACAAAGCTTACAAACATTCTAAAACACTGTTCTTCATTATAAACAATAAAACAATGAGTTGCCCTGTGACTTTGTCCATTCCCACCCCAGCACAGATTACATACACTGTCCCTTATAAAGCATATGGAATGTAATCCACGCAGGCAAGCTCTTGCCGTTGTTGCCCCAGCTCCTGTGAATGTCGTGCTTGCGTGTTGAAACGGTAGCCTGTCCCACACCCTCCCCTCCTTCACATTTAAAACTGAAATGAAATCCACCGACAGTAACAACAATGACCGCAATTTTTTTATGGCGATGCAAAAATTGTGGGATGTGATGAAATTCCCGTCTCCAAATTGACTTTTTTCTTTCATTAAAAAAAAGTGTTCTCTACAATCAAACTACTAAAAAACCTGTATTTAGAAAATAGTTGATAAAAATATTCCCCTGAATTGTACAAGAAAAGAGGTACAGGGAGCACTGGTAAAAGACGTAGTCTGAGAGATGTTATTCTGCTGCCTCGTCTTTCTCGTCAGCTGCGTCTGTAGCTGGTGCCTGGAAGAAGTTATAGAGTGTCAAAGTGCCATCACCATGGAGCTTTGTTTACCATGCTTATGTATGATGTCATGGGGCTCACCTCTTCCTCAGCTTTGGCTTCTCCATTCTCAGCAGGGGCCTCTGGTGCTTTCTCCTCAGGCTTGGCCTTCTCCACCTCCTTGGCTTTCTTAGGCTTAGCAGGTGCCTTCTGCAAACAGCAATATTAACCACATTAGTCACTCTTTCAAAAGTTGAGTCTAATAAATGAGTCAAATCGGATGCAATCAAAACCAGGTCCCACCTTTGGCTTGGGTTTGGCCTCTGCCTTTGCAGGTGCAGCAGGTCTCTGTGGGGACAGAAAGCATCAGTGTCAGCACTAAGAATGCAGCTGACAGCGTGCATATTGTCTGTGACAGTCTGGGCTTGTCTGTACTTACATCTTTCAACCTGAGAGATCTCCTCTTGGGCTGCAGAGAGAAGGAGCACACAGGGTGATTACTTTGAGCATGTCAGCCAATGGATCTTATTGATGGGGTGCTACTGACCCCTGGTGGGTGTGTAGGCTAACTGTGTTTTTTAATTTTTATTTATTTGAATAAGACACAGATGCTCAAAAAAATAAGTAAGTCTGATTATTCCTTACCGCTGAGTCACCTGTAGCTGCCTGTGAAGGAAGAAAAGAAGAAATTCAGGTTAAGGACACTGTCTGAAACTGTTCCTATGGTGTTTAATTGGTAGAGGGGAGTGGGGCATGGGCTTTAAGTATTAGTTATGTAACCAAAAGTGGGCGTTCCCAGACAGAATTTTAGCCTATGGCTGCGCGTCATGCATGTTTTAGTTGAGATCAAGCCCTGTGGTTGGCTAAGACATATTGTAGAATTATGCACAATGGAGCTAATCTAAAAACCACTCAGTGCACATAAACACCAGTGCTCATCGAAGCTGTAAGACTGAGACACACTCATTAGTCTGCATGTTCACACACATTAGGCTTTATCAATTAGGATTAATGCATGTTACTTTGCAACATAGCAAAATGAATCCTTGTGGAACTACATGTGTCGGCGCAAGGAGAAATAAACAAGAATCCTTCCATCTGCTTGAAAACAAAAGTCTTAACATAATAGCATAACGTAGGGCGTCATGTGGTCGTGCACTCCCACCTCCTGCAAGTGATTTGCCTACTGTAAAACTCCGGTGGAGGAGGGGGCGGACTCCGCCTCCTCCCGACACATCCATTCATTGGTAATAAATGGGATTGCCAGTGTACGGAGAAAACCGAGCAGTGTAGTGAGTGTTCCCGCCATGAATTTGAAAACAGTCACTCCGAGATGCTCAGCGACTCTGTCGATCTGGTAGCAGAATCTACTGGAACCCCCAGCAACAAGAGCAGCGCTTTGCTGACGGAGGCTCGCCATTGCATAACCTGCGAGTGGCCTGAGCCGACAATACACAGAAAGACACGACGAACGCCTTCCAACAAATGCAATACACCCGGGGGAAACAGGGCGGCCGTGTATTAATACAACCTCACATGCACGCTGGGTTTATGAAAGAGAGTCGTTATAAAATTGTATTAAAAGTGTTTTTGTTCCACAAACAAAAACACAAACAAGACTTGGTGCCCGCACAAAAATAACAACCACAACATTCCAGTCAAACTCCCACTGAATAACACACTATTGCTACATTACGTGGTCGATCTCAGTGCCAATTTTCTCTCGGAGAAACTTTAGCATCCAGCGTGACTGCCTCCATAGGAAACAATCAATATGCCGCCAACTTTCTCTGCAGAAAAGCAATCCATCGACAGAGAAAACGAGCCCGCTTTGTCCTACACTGTAAGTAAATGTATTATATTTATACACAACTGCAACTATGCATGTCAAGATACTGCGGTAAGAAAAATCCCGGCACACGGAAAATCATCGGCACAAAGATAATCACTGCACGAGAGATAAGACCAAGAATCAGCCACTTCAGGAAATCAAAACAGACCCCACATAGCAACTAAAGTCGCTTCTGCACGGCGCAACATTGTTGACATTCACTCGGAACAGAAGGCGGACATTTGTAGCAACATTTGAACAACTCTGACCGCAAGCGGTTACAAGCCCATATCACAAATTGCAGTTGGGGGTTATAACACTGTACTACTGAATGCATGAAAGATGTCGGTCTACTCACTGTGCTCCTTTTAGGCATGGTTGGTTTGTGTGGGGCGTTTTTAAAAAAAGGAAAAAAGCGCTAAATGTTACTGAATACAGGAGAAAATACAGTGGTATATTCAAGATAAAGCTGTGCCAGTACAGTCTAACACAGCGCAGCGAGACGTTAATGTTCCATTGGAAGAAAAACTAGCTCAAACCGGATTGGATTCTCCCCCTCCCTCCCTATTAAAACCGTTATAGTTCCTGCGTGATTGACTGGGCTATGTCCCGCCCCCGCTGCCCGCTGATTTGCTGACACAGTGGTCAGCAACACGATTTCAAATCTGGGCTCCTACCTGTGTGGATACGTCACACGTCAGTCAACAAACATGGCGAGCTATTTGTCTGTCTGTACCTACCATCTGCTATAACAAGGCAAAAATGTCTCTAAATATGTCTTTCACCTCGCTCAAAATGGCTTTTAATTCACAACCAATGCTTCATTTTGACGTAGTCTAGCAGTGCCTCTGATATATGTTAAAAAACAAAGACATTCTGCGCCTTTAAACACGAGCGAGAAAAGAAAATGTGGCAAGTGTATTGGTAGAAGACTGAGAGAGGGGTGTGTGCTCCCCCGACCCAGTCTTTTGTATTTTAGCTTGGGAAAATGGCGACAGGATAGTTGTGGGTAGCCCACAGCTCCTCGCGCGCGCGTGTGTGCTCTTGTGCAGCGTCCTCGCGGTGTTGTCACCGTCCACTTGCTCCATTGTGAGTGTGCAGTCCAAACATGACTCCACTGGAAACAACCGCGGTGGTGCTCCAGCTTTGTGTTGAAGTCATTTCAGACATTTCAGCACGGAGACACTCATTCATTTCCCCCGAGTGAATGATACAGACACTGCCTGACTGTCTCATTTCACCGCAGGACTGAAACACTGAGCGTTGTTGTTGAATTATTTAAGTACAGGCCCACTGTAAAGAAACGAGACAATTAATTCTACATGTTTTAAAATGTATATTAAATAAGTATCAAATAATAAAAATAAAAAACACACACATATATATATATATATATATATATTTAATTTAATGCTCTTCTATGAGGACTGTAGAGGGTGTAGCTCACAGACCTACCCATTATGCGATAATAACTTATTTAGTATATATTTTGTCAATCATCAGCTATCTATAAATTGTTTTATTTTTGCTGAGGCGAGGACAAAGATTATTTTCTAAAATGTACTTGCTGTTTATTTTATCCTCAGCCTATGAAATTTGAAATGTGCCTTTCTAGCCGCTCTGGTTCAACATTGGACTGTATTTAAAGAGTAGTCGACAGAAACTATAGCTATATCCCCTGGCTTTGGACTGTGTCAGCATTAAAATGTTTGACATGTTAGGATATTATTATGATATTGATGGTCTAAAGTATAAATAAAAATCCCAACGCCGCAAAATCACCACACGTCAAATAATCAAATAAAAATACCTTTCTTCTCTCTTTCACTGGGTGGATTTTTAAATGATCCCTCCCTGCATTCTGGACAGCCCAACATCATGTTTCAGCAGGAAATACATCACAATAAGGAGGCTCTCAACAGTGAACTTCATAAATTGCTTTGACACAACAACATTTAACATTTTAAGGGATAATGTGTATAAGAAGTCCCTTTTTTAAAAAAAAACATGGCCAGGTAATCACTGCACTATGTCACTTTGCTTGAGACAGTATTATTAGTACAAGACTAGTTGTAGCTTGTGTTTTCTGTAGTCAAATTGCTCAAGTTTTATTCTTATCTTATTTTTATTTTTAGTACTTTTATTTATTTATTTTCTTTAATTTTCTCTATTTATCTGCTGTAGCCCTTTGGGGCAATATAGGATTTATCTTATCTTAATGGACCAGTGTGTAGGATTTAGAGGCATCTAGAGGTGTAGTTGCAACTCCCTCGCTTCACCCTCCCCTTCCAAGCTCAAAGGAGAAACTACAGTGGCCGCCAGCGTTTGTGTCTGTAGAGGTAAAGGCTCACTCTCAGATAACAAAAACCACTCCTATATTCAGGTGATTATACACTAATGAAAACATACCTATGAATATTATATTCCTTTTCTACCAATGGATCCTCCGAATGTTACACACTGGGCCTTTAACATTTGGTCCAGTACTATTGTGTTGTACTGAAAGAGATCTGCCTTTTACTACTGAAAGAAGCTTATTCCGTTTTATTTTCATAAGGAAATATTTCTTTTCACAATGTCAAAATAACAGAAGTGAAAAGAAGCACTGCATTTGGCTCAAATTGGTCCACACTGTCATGTGATTGGTTGTAGGCCAAATATTTTCAAGTGATTCCATTCAGTGATATATCACTCCCATGCTTAGGCCTACTTCTTGTTTTAAGGTGTCTTCTCTGCTGCCACTGGGACATACAAGCTGTCCTATCACACCATTAAACAAACAGACCGGATTCACAGTGAACTGGCGTTTCCTGCAGGGCATTCGACAGCAGTTTGCCACTGCCACTCCAAATTTGATTATCCTTCCAACCGCCGTCACACCTGTTTGTTACATTTTACTGCTAACAAATGCTCAAATCCATATACAGGTGGTCAAGTTAAACATTCTGCTAGTACTGGCCCCCAAGGAACCATCCAGACACAAAGTTTCACCAGATATTGGGAAGAAACTTCTTGAGCATGTGTTTGTTTATGCATTGTTCTGGCCTTTGCTGTACTTTTGGAGAAACCAAAGACAAATTTCCACTGAGGTAAAGTCAATCTAATCTAATCTAATATTAAATTCTGGTGATTTAACTTTACACATCCCTGTATAATTTTGCTACAGCAAGTTTAATAACATCCCATAATTCCTTTACTGCCAGAGCCACACACCCATTACCTGAGGTCTGCTTTCCATTTAATGAGAAATAAAAATGATAGTTATGGAGATAGTTTTATGGAACCCATAGGCAAATTACACTGGAAGTTTCAGAGAAGCAGTCATTGTTAACATTTACACACAGACAAGTGGGTTATGGAGCTTTTTTAAACTGAAGCTATTATAATGTGTGCAGCATATTTCCCAGCTCATACTACACTGCGGTCCTCATTTATGATATTTTAGAAGCAAAATTATCATAAAGGTGAGGAGAAAAGGAAACACGAGAGAGATGAAATGGTGACACAGACTTCAAAGTACAATAAAGAAGGTGTGATGCAAGAACAAATTCATCTTCTAAAAGTGGGTTGCAAATTTCCAACAGAGTCAAGCAGCCCTTCCCCCCATTTGACACCCTGTAGATTCACTCACTTTGTCCAAATAAAAGGTTTCTGTCTGCTCCCCGTGGCCACAGAGGTGTAAACAATTAGGCCAAGTCACATGCTGATGCTTGCCAGTATTGTTATGGTAATGACATCAGGAGTTTACCCCCTGGCCCACTTGACAAAACAAAGAAGGAGTGGGTGATGCATAAATTAAGTACCTGTATCACTTGTTGCCACTCAAAACAATTAGTTTTAACAGTCTGCAACAGAATCAGTGTTTGTGGTACAAGTGTAAACAAAAGCCACTGTGTTAACTACTTACAGTAACTCAGAAAACTATAGATATACCCTGATTTCTATTAGATTTTATTTGTAGTCCTGTGCTTCACATTGGTCTCTAATCTTGTCTGAAATATGGCCCAAATTGACTCAGAAAATGTAATTTGATACAGATAAAGAAATAACAGACAGGCCCATAAATACTGTATACTGTATGATAAACACAGGTCTTTTAGGGATGGTTTAGGACAATGTGCTGTTATCAACTGTATTTTACGGCTGATGTATTGAAAAGACAGGTCTACATAATTCCTTGTGCAAGCATCATAAAGGTTGTAACATTTGAAATAAGTTGCAGGCGGGCCCCATTGACTAGACAACATACTCATCCTTACTGAAACACATCTAAACCCTGCACCCTCACTCTGTAAGAAGTATTACGCCAATATCTCTGATTTTTCTGTTGTTATTGCTGTGTTATCAATTAATCTCATGTTCAACTCCACTGTATTATAGAGAGGAAAATTGTACTCTTTACAATTACACTATTTACTTTGTTTATTTGACAGCGATACTTACTAGTTGTGTTACTGACTTACAAAGACAAACTATATGGTCAGCTAAAATATGATGCTTTGTCATAGATTAAACGACGCTCTGCTTTTATCATCAACATACACATTATGGCATCACTAATGGTGATACAGTAATATAATATATCTAACAAAATAACAGATAAGATATTCCTTTATCTGTCCCACAGTGGGGAAATTCCAACACTGTTAATTCTGCATAAAAAAAATACTTTTACTTGTAAATACATTTTGCTGATGATACTTCCACTTGTACCTGCATGCATGTCTTTCATTGTAATTTTTTTTGTTGATGTAGTTAGATTTATGTGTACTGTGTGTGCTTTATGTATATGTTTCTGCTTTGCATGTTTCAGTTAGTGTCTAACGTAACTAAAGTCCATGTTACTACCGATCATTTTATTATATGTTTTTTTGTGCTCTTGTATTATGAGCCTCTGTGTTGCATGTTTTTTTTTGCACGGTACATGAAGTGTTAAGTTGTCCAGAATAATCCTTTGATTAACATTTATAGTAATTATATCTTTCTTTTCTTATTATTGTTGCATGCTTATAATGTGTAATTTTAATCTTATATCCTGTTTTAGATTGACTTTGTAACACCTGTCCTGGGACAACAGATGAAAAATAGGTGCGTTTACAAAAATGTTAAATAAAACCAACAAAATAAAATAATACTACTGTGCTTCTACATAATTATCATGTTGAATGCAGAAATTGTACTTGTAATGCAGTTTTTTACAGTTATGTTTTTCTATTTTACTTATTTCTCCACTGATTTTATAGTACTGTACAATGATCCGTCACTTGTGGCTCTTTAAACAGAAGTTCTTTAATTTGGTAAAATAAGTAAACAAGAGTAGTAAAAAATGTGGCACAATGAGCTGCAAATGTGTGGATCTGAAGTAGAACCACAACCTATTGATCAACTTTCTGTTTAGGACAACATGGAGTCTGCTTCACGGCTTAATCTGTTTTTCTTTATGGCAAGGAAGAATTCAAAATGGAGGAACAGGGTGCAGCAATTGTGTGATCTACTGACTTAAAGTAGCTAAAACCTAAATAAACTCTGTCCATATAAATTGACAATGGAAGTTCTCCCACTGCTGGACTGAAAAGTAACTTGCAAAGCTGCAGTTTGACTCTCCAGTTCTCTGTTTAGTCTTGTACAACTGCCTTAGCAGGACATAAAAATCAGCATGTTGTAAAAGAATGTCCTGCAGTTCTCTGCGGGAGTCTCTCTATGTAAAGATACTGTACATACATGACAGTGGGAGGGGACAAAAACCAAGGAAGGAGCGGAGGGAGGGGGAAAAGCGTTAGGTAGGTCTCAGATAACAATGCTGTTGTTGTGTCGAGTTTGGAGGAGCCCTTCCATCACAGCTGCTGCCTGTTGCTGTCCTTTCCCTCCTTTTTACTCACTCTCGTTTTCCCTCTCAAGCTGTAAGAGCGC
Organism: Dicentrarchus labrax; assembly: GCF_905237075.1. Taxonomy (NCBI): domain Eukaryota; kingdom Metazoa; phylum Chordata; class Actinopteri; family Moronidae; genus Dicentrarchus; species Dicentrarchus labrax. The sequence goes on along the minus strand of NW_026136705.1, from coordinate 9,009,094 downwards.
TGGGAGGAGAAAATGAAGCCACTGTTGATCCAACAACTGCTCATTCTTAGAAAAATCATTGTTTTAACTTACAGAAAAGAGGTGATTTTGTTGTTGTGGCACAAGCAATCCATATATTTGTCTTGAAGGGACAATAAATGGTGCACTGAGTTGTCTCAGAGGGAAACGGAACAGAAACACTGGCATAATCCTCAGGGGAGCGAGACAGGATGAAGGTAAAGGTGACCTCATCCAAAGCCTCTTTGACGGAGGGCAACTTGTTCATTTATCTTCTTCACTCTCTCTCTCTTACACACGCATACATGCCACTTGTCAGTAGCTGCAGGTTGAGTCTTGTAGACCAGGAACATGTGAGACTGGACAGCTGTGTTGTGTACAAACACACTCTCTTTACTACTGCCCAATAAGAACAACCACAATGTGCTGCAGGCAGGTAGAGAGGTGACTGAATGGATCAATGGGATGTAAGGAGAGTCTGTCTCTCTCTCTAGCTCTCTCTCTCTTACTAAGTGGATTTCTCCCATGCAGCGAATGCAGCCTTCCCATATGGAGCGACGGGTAAAGCCAGATTACAACAGTTTGTGTGAGAGGGGCTTCAGCAACACCAGAGCTCACAGCATGAGCCCACAGGAACAAAAAGGATGAACGTTATAGTTCAAATCTATACAATAACTGTGTGAGCCTCTTGTGCTGTCAGCTGGACAGCAGTAACCTCTCTGACATTTGTTTGTGTGATTAATCAGATGTTCAACAGTTTCAACTCATTTTCAACTAATCTGAAATAAAGTTAAAAACAAAACTGAACTAAACTTGGAGAATTTAATTATTTGTTGAAGGAGGAAATGGGATCAGAGTTTGGTTTAAAGAGGATATTGTGATGCCTGCATAGTGGCAACTGTAAATAACAATATTTATATTTATTCATATAATTTATTCATAATGTTTATATTAGATATTTATATTTATTTGTCCACTCAGCAGTCAAAGGAATGTGTTGCAGTTTAAGGAGGGGAGTGCCCATGACCTGCCTTTAACACTGTCATTTACATGCGAGAGAGGGCGGAGGCTTGCCCCAGTGGCAACACTGTCTAATAAGCTCAGTAACAATAAACCTTAGTCGGCATTAACCATTGATTAACCAACAGCTGACACAACAAAAACAAATCCTACAATGGCAATTAATGCACGCTCTGAAGGCGTGCCCTTTTTGTTAGGAAAGTATTGCATTGTTGGGTCATACCTTATTCTCTCAGATAAGGGGGGCAATTGAATGGAACTAATCTGTGGTTGCAAACAATGAGATTAAACAAAAGAATGGTTAGATGCCTGAGAAGTCAGGCAGCCAGCACAGGGACGAGCGCATATAATGAGTTATGACTGATGATCTTTGACACAGTGGCTCTGGTGGCAGAAGAGGCCTCCAAATGACTTCCATTGCAGGCCATATGCTGGGGATCAGAGGGATTGCTGCTGCTGACCCTCCCCCACTATCTACTTCCTGTTTTTCATGGTTGTCTGCTTGCTTCTGCCTATACAATACCAGCTGTGTCTGGAGACATTCCAGCTCGTACTATAGCCACTGCTGCCCTTATAACACCATGACCGTTGGCAATGGAGCCAATAGACACAACAGTGTAAAGACAGATTGCACTGAAGCCTCTCCGCTGCTGCATCATCTGAGATCTGCTAATCAGGAGGCTGCTCCACTAAAGGCCTTTTGAAATGCTTTAGTTCTCCAGCTTCAGTGGACTTTTTTGTTATACTGTGCTGATATTGTTATTGTACCCTATATTGATAGTAACTGCAAACTAGTCGAGTAAAGGGAAACACTTGATATAAAATGTATATTAACATGGTAACAGTGTGATAGAAAAGAATGTGGTACATGTAAATATACCATAGAGCATGTTGGTTATATTATCTTCCACATATTTAAAATGTACAACATTTGCTTGATAAAAACATATATTTTTTTACTGACAAGGAGCCAAAACCAAACATATAGTAACGTTTGAGAACTTGAATGCAATCTATAATTTTACTCCACTACATATCAGGGGGTAATATTACATGTTTAACTCGATTACATTTATCTCACAGCTATCGTTACTATACACTTTGCAGATTGAAATTTTACACGTCGTCAGTTTATTAAATAGGATGCCTTGTTATAGATGAAACTATCCAATAGTATATAAAGCAGCGCAAAATTAGCTATACCTTAACCAACTACTGCAGTACTGCTTATATTTGAATGCTTCAGTAATACTGATACTAATATAAATAATAATAATATTAATTATCAGTGTAACAAAAGCATCACAAAGCAAATTTGTTCGCAGGTTTTAGGATTTAACAAACAGCTGTAATGAAATTCACAAGAGCATATAAAATGACTACATACACAAAATATGCATTTCTTCATGAATAAAGCATTATGTGCAGTTAGAACATGATCCTACAGTGACCTCTAGTGGTAAGGTGGAAAACATAACCCAGGCAGCACCACCTTCTTCTGAAATGGTTTTTTTTTCCCAGCTTGCAAGGTGGGTCGGACCCACAGCTATGTTCTTCAACCAGAACCGCAGCCTGTGTTACACTAACTAATACAGATGACCTTGGTGATGATGGGCTTGTTGCAGCCATCCCACTGACACTCATCAAAATTTCTCACAGCTCCACAGGCCACTCCACAGTAGGAGTGTGAGCTGTTGTTCACACACAAACTTCCACCTTCATTCATCAGCCTGCTGTAGGGCAGACGATGGAGGACCTGGAGACCTGCACTGAAGATCAGAACAGTATGTTTCAGTAATGACTAAATGAGAAAGAAAGAAAAGATATATATTCTCTCAAACACCCTCTTTTCCCGTAACTGGAAATGATTTACACTATATCAGGTCATCATATAACAGATGCACTAAACAGAAACAGAAATTGGTTAATAAGGAATAATTTCACATTTCAGTTATAAAACTATATGTAGTTTTATAGTAAGTTTAGTAAAGCAAGTATAAAAAGGTAGGGGAGAGGTCTCCCTGTTAAAAAATAACAGGGATAATAAAATAAAAGTTAACTGTTACTTTTCCTCCCAGTAGTAGTTCAGAATCACTGTCAGGACTCACTTCTGCGAGGAAGATGCTAGCTGTCTTCCTACTCGTCATAGTAATTATGTCCTTAAAAAGTAACCTTTATCACCTTATTTGCGCTGAGACTATAAATAAGCCTGATTGGAGTCTGAGTAGCTCATAGGCTGGGAGCTTATCTACTCATTCTGAAGTGTGAAGAAGCTTAAGTCAGTGTTAATACACCTACATGAACATGACTGAAGTGTATTTACCAGCAGTAAAATGCCATAGTGGACAAATCCTCCATAACAAATAAAAACCCTGTGAACTAAATGGTACTCAGGTATGAGCAGTGGAATGTCGTTTAAAAGAGCTCTTTAAAGCACTGTGTGCAGAAGAGTTTAGTTCAGATGTGGGATGGGATTTTTTATGCTTTCTGGGTCAGTGGAGGAATTATATCCTCAACAGGGTTTGATAATGTCTATAATGTCATCAAGCTTCCTCAAAAATTGGGGAATTATAAATATCATCAGCAAAATGTACTTAAAGTATCAAAAGTAAAAATCCTCATTATGGTGAAAATGGCCCCTGTGAGTGTTACTATAAATCATAGTCTTAAGTTATGATTACAGTTGCATTATTATCTGAGAATATTTAAATATTGTAGATGGTGGAAGCGGAGATAATCCTAACTAGTCTATATTGTTAGTATTAATAATAATCAATCATATTGATTTTTTGTATCTGCAAAGTAACTATTAAATATAAATAGTCCAACATTGTACTTAAATAAGAACTTAAAGGTCCAGTATGTAACATTTAGGAGGCTCTACTGACAGAAATGGAATATAATATGTATCAGTATGTTTTCTTTAGTGTATAGTCACCTGAAAATAAGTATTGTTATGTCTTTGTTACCTTAGAATGAGCCTTTTATATCTATCTATAGACGCTACAGGGTGCCTTCTATAGTGCCTTCCTGCTAGGTTTCTACGGTAGCCCAGAATGGACAAACTAAACTTTAGATCGCTGTAGATAGAGCGTTTCCCATGAGTTCTGCGGCCACTGTAGTTTCTCCTACACAATTCACAGTCCGTTTTCATTCCCAGGCCATCAAATACATCATGAGAGGTGTTCAGTTAGTTGCAAACTCCAACTTCACCACTAGATGCCACTAAATCCTACACACTGGTCCTTTAAGTAGTAACTACATTGAGCTAACTACAGCTGTCAGATCCCTTACACTGTGCACTGAGGGAGGATGTCATTTGTGTAATAAAAGCAACATGTACCTCCACTTAGGCAGTTTGAAACAATAGGACCACCTGTCTGATTATGTGGTGTTCCTGCTTAATTGCACTGTAATGAATGACAAGTAAGCTGTGATCACACACTCAACTTTAAATAACTAGAGAGTGAGCAACTTCCAACAGTATCTCTGGACTGGGAAGCTCCTGCACTGCAAAAACAGCCCTTCTAGAAACAGGCCAAATATTGGTAAATATAAACAAATTTTCTTGCATTGAGCAAAAAAATCTGCTGATGGGGTAGACCATTTTTGATTGGCTTATTAAAACTAGCATACAAATTTAGCCACTGAAAGGCCATAATGGGCTGGAAACAAATGCCAACATTTTCAACAGAAAATAAGTATTTTGGTAATTGTATAGAGCTGAACTCAAGAATTTGTACATTGATCTAATAATTAGCAAATAAATCTTCCAATAAGATACAATTTATTCAAACAGCATAATAAAGTGACTTAAATGAAGGCACCAGAAGCATTCAAACCTAGACAGCTACTGCTCAATATTAGTTGTAATATCTTACATCCTAATTTTTTTTTCTTCAAAATTCTCAAAATACAAAATAAGATCACTTTACTAATGCAAAACATGCTTTTTTTTTTAGATAAAGAATAAGACTCATTTCCCAGAAACAAGGCTGCTTTGCTTTCTTGACATTCCTTTTATGTAGTGTGAGGTATCATAGGATTTCCAAGCCCCTGAAAACTTGCCTACATATAAGAAATATTTTAAATTCTACATTTTACTTCTTTTCTGCTTTTGCAGGCATGTTACTCCATTTCTTTTGTGTGTGTAACTGCCACCAGAAGGTGGTGGCTACGTGCTGACTATATGTCTCGGGCGGTAAGCCGTCCACGAGCCGGGCATATCAAACTGTTTATTGCCCTGCCTCTCGGTGATTATCCCTTACTTAAACTGCTGACCAGTGGACCCAATGAAACAGAACAATCAGCAGTGCTGTGTACATGTCACCTTTGTGCTCACTCCATTCTCTTCGTCTGATTTCAAGGGGAATCTGATTGAATCTGGCCTGGTGGCAGGCAGTAAGAATACCAGTAACTATATAGAAATAGCCAGTCTTCTTGCTGATGCTCTGGTTTGTTGATGGAGGCATCTCTATTAAATCACAACCACTTAAAAACTCATATCAGTAGGAATAAATAAGCAACTATATAACTAACTATCTATTAAGAATTTAACACTGAAAAACTGGCTAATCTGCGTCATCAAGACTGTTTGGCTGTGATCAGACAGCTGTCATCAGATTCTGATTGAAATATTGTACAATTCTGATTGGTGCACAGGCCCACATGACATCAACCTTTTATAACTGAGTCTCATAAACTTCATACCAGTGAGATAAGCACAGAGAAAAATTGAAACAATCAACACTTCTACAGAAAAAAATGTGTCTGTGGCCCAACAAATTAATACAAATAAGTATTCAGTACTTGTTGTTTTTTAGTTTATTTTTTTTTATCTTTTGTTCTCTCAACAGCAGTAGGAGTGGACTGTTTATCCCTTATATTATATTATAAAACTGCAATTCATGTTATGAAAGAATAAAGAGAAGACTTTTTGTAACATGACCATGGTGGAAAACATTTACTCCAAAGCATAAAAGACAAAAAGAGACAAATACTTCACCAAGATTATCAGGCAACAAAAGCAGGCTGAAGCTGACGGACTCACAAACAAACAAGGTAACATGAAATTAATCTTCTGATAAGACACAAACGCACCTTTCTGTTCAGCCCCTAGGCAAAAACATCACCGTCACACCCACAACTGAGTGACTGGTTGGGACGTTATTACTGACTGACTGTATACTGAGGTGATAAGAGCTGGGTTTCAATGGCCTGAACCTGAACCTTGCTCCCTGTGAGAGTTTCACAGTCTCAGGTGGAGTCCTGCTGTTTCAGGAAATGAAGCTTTGCTCCAGTCCACACACCACAGCGGGAGCTCTCACACAGTAAGTTTATTTAACTGAAGATGTTGTTACTTCTGAGGAATATTTAGTTACGTAGGCAAAGATTTGACCTGCGATTTATAAAAGTCGCATGTTTTGATATTAACACTAGCCAAGTATGAAAAAGCTATAAAAGTGTAAAGACAGCATGTTCCAAGATGAAACTGTTTGCCTCTGCAGTGAGGAAGTAACACCATGGATGAAACTGGATAATATAGGTTTTCCTATTTTTGTAATATATTTATTTTGCTTGACTGAATGATGGAATGGTTAAAGAACAGAAATAAGCTTGTAGAATTCATTTAAATTACAAAAAATCATTCTACGCAGTGTCAGTGTCTAGAAAAGGAAATGGCTCTCTGTCCAACAATCAAGCTAAGCTGATAGAGGATGTCATCAACATTTTCTTGATGCCCTGTCCTCTGAGAAATTTGGTCTTGTGTTATTTAAATGAAGTTGAACTCCCACTGTAGAGCCTGAATGCCCACTGTGGAATCATTTCCTTTACAGTAAGGTACAAATCCAGTGACATTTTTTCAAGTCAGTTTATTATTATTACTAATTAAGGCATGTAAAATATGTGAAAATCCCTTCTTTTGATTTTGTCAGTTTCCACAGCAGATTTTGTAATCCACCAACAGAAAACAAATGTGTGGGGCTTTTCCTTAACATACTAAATATAGTCCGCATTAAAGGGTTAACTTCTTTTGGCATCTTTTCTTGTACCTATTAAATCATAAAGTCACTTTCACTGACATTAGCCTTCAACATCAAATACTTACTGATTACCCTGGTGTTGGGTACAAATATTATTGGATACAAATATTATTTTAACTTCATGAACCAAATGCACAAGAGCCTTTTCTGAACATTTCTGAACAGGACAAGAGATTTTGCTGCAAAATCTCACAGCTGTCTCTCTTTCATCTTTCAGGATAACAACACTAGCATGGCTGTTTCCTGGAAATCACTGCCTAACCTCCTCTGCATCTGTTTATTACTGTGTGCAACTGGAGGTCAGCATTCATGTTTTAAATACTTGTATATAATAAGTAGGATCCTGCTGAAGTGAACAGAATGTAAAAGAAATATTTGCAATTTGTTGTCTGAATACGAAATATAGATTTCCTCCATTGTGTAAAATGTATACGTTTCATTCTTAATAATAGCAGTTTTAAAAGACCTGTGAGGTAAGTGGTGTGACAAGAGGAATAAATTAAACTTTAATGATCCCTATGGGGAAATGAAAATGCTTAAAACCCTTATATTTACTCGGGATGTAAATGAATCAACTGAAATAACTGCGAGGAAATTCAGATGTTACTTGAGCAGTGCAATGTTAGCAATGTTAGTGCAGGTTAACTTAACATTGTGTCCTTCCTAGTCGTTTGCTTCCCACTTTTCTCTCAACTAATGTTAATGGTTTTTAATTTGCAAATCAAGTCAGAGCTGTGATTGGGAACTCAGGGAGAGTACCTTAAGAGTAACCTTTCTGAACACCACAGCAGGTCAAACATTATCCTTAGTGTTGCCTTGAAGGGAAAAAAAGCTGAAGCAAACCAAACGCTCGCAAATCCAATCTATCATTCTCATCAAAATGCAAACAGTCTTGGTCATTTCAGACACAGCTGACTGTTTGAGAGACAGAAGAATACTTTTCCTTCTGCTTACTCTTAAAGGAGGCAACAATCGCAAGACAACATCCAGGACAACGTTCATGAGCTCTGCCTCAACCTTTGTGCTCGACAAGAGAAGGATTAGTATAGATGAATGTTGTGTTTGAGTTTCAGTCTTGTCAAAAACCAACAAAACAAAACCAGCGTCCTTTGTAATATTTACATGCCTTGGGCAAACTCAAACATGTCTCAAGTACTGATTTGAACAAAGAGCGTTATGTGTGTCCATAACATGAAGGCCTTTTGAATTTATTTTCTCACATTGCATTCCACTGCATTATTTACTAATGGTGTTGCTTAACTTTTGCAATGATGTGACAACCTGCAACGTGCTGCCTATCACACAAAAATCTATGGTAGCCTCCTGACATTTAAAGCAGCAATAATGAACATTAATGATCATTTTTCTGGTGGTAGTGTTTCCACTGCTTTGCTTCATTGATTTTTAGGGGAAGCCGACAGCATTGAAAATAACTATACCATCTACACTGGCTTATAAATGTAGGAAAAGTGGGACGTGAGGCGGGGCCCGAGAGAAAATCTCTGGCATGAGTGTTCTGATTAGAGTTATTAGAGTTTCAGCCCAAAGCTGAGGAACATTTGGCTGATACCACCAAAAGGAACACTTCCCCTTGTCAGCTCAACTCTGACCTCTATTCATCAGTAGCTTTGGCCTTGACCTCTGGATTGGACTTCATTCAGGGAGTCTCTGTGAGGCAGATTTCCAATTAACCAGCCATCTTTCTTTTTAAATTAATCATTTTTTAAGCAATTCCATCCAGTAATTATATACATATGTATATGTATATTAAGTGTACGGATTGTCAAATTCTCAGCACAAACTCGCTCAGGGTAAGTGATGCCAGTTTGTGCATAGTAGGTGCCCAAGTATTAAAATGACTTACATTGTGTGACCAACAGTAAACACACATACAAAGAAAATCACACAATCAAGAACATTTTCCAGCAATTAAATAAACTTTACATGATTTATTTTCACTAAAATAAATTTTATAATATACATGTTTGTGAGACCTAATATTTATATGCAAAACTTACCAGCAAACCTGTGCTTTTACATATAGGCCTAACTCTCAAACTGAACATTGAACGGGCACTGTACATAATAGGGTAGGTGTTGTATGAAGGTAAAAATAAGCCTGACAATATTCAGTCATCGCAACACAAATGACAAAGCTGCTTCAGTCGAGCAGAAATAGCATTTAAACCCAAATAAAATCCTTAAGTGGCAAGATACAAAGTTCTATTCTATGTCCTCTATCATGAATATAGCTTGTCTCTCATTTCTGCCTGACATGTTGTCTCTTTTGTACTCAGTGGTGTCACAAAAGTTCCAGCTGGAACCGCTTAACGCAACAGCGCTAAAAGGCTCTGATGTGCAATTCAACGCCACTGTGGAGGGAGTATGGCAGGTCATGGCCTGGAGTGTCGGAGGGTTGCTGGTCCTCACTGTGTCTTCCACCGGTGACATAACATCCTCATCCCTTAAGCAATATTCTGCCAGATTATGCTCCAGTGGTGACAGCCGGTGTGTGGAGTTCACCATCCATAACGTCACCCGCAGGTACTCCGGCCCAGTCACCTGCACTGTGCAGGGAGAGTATGGCTCAAAGACGGCGCACCTTTCTGTACAAGGTGAGGTCATTAACATCTATCTGGCTGCAGTTGTATATGTGTAATGACTTTGTGCAGTTTGGTGTTGTAAGAGACACATGCTGCTTTGTAGCTGTTGCTTGACCTCTGACCTCACTGTGGATGCAAAAACACAGAAAAGGAAAAGGAGGTGGGTGCCTGGTTAGCTCAGTCGGTAGAGCTGGCGACCCATGTACAGAGCTGCGGCAGTAGCCCAGGGTTTGAATCCGACCTGCGGCCCCTTGATGCGTGCTACCCCCACTCCCTCTACCCACCCTTCCTGTCTATCTTTAGCTGTCTCTATGAAATACAGGCAATAAAAGGCCAAAAAAAAAAAAGGAAGAGGAAGTTCCCTTTAGGGTCTCAGTGATGCTGAGGTGTATGCACACAGCACTCACCCAGACACCAGGGCTCATTGTTAAAACTCAGCTCAATATTTCAGTATTCACACTATAAAAAGGCTCTCAGTAGAGTTGTGAGGGAGGTGTAAGGACTGGGATGTACTCTGGGGGGCAGCAGTGAGCTCCATTCTTCTGTTCCTTCAGCAGCCTCTGGAAATAATAATCTAATGACAAAGAATAGCTGATGACAAAGGGAGACCAAAAACACTTTGAAGCCAGAATGAAATGTATAGTACTACTTTCACAATAAACTTAGTGGATGACAGTATTTTATATGGTTTATCTTTTATGATGTTATATATTCACATATTAACGCACACACACACACACACACACACACACACACACACACACACACACACACACACACACACACACACACACACACACACACACACACACTTGCCTGTCATCCACTGCTGCTAGCATGATATTATGGCCAGTCTAGGGCTCATTATCTCCCCATCACCCTTCAAATGGGAGCTGTGTTACATGGAGAGAACTTTGTTCATTACAGGCAACTTAAAGTGTTCATCCATACTGAAAGCAGATGGAGAACTATGCCGGAAAGAGTGAGGGCAGCCTAATAAAACTTTTACAACCTGTATGACGGTACTGGAATTCAAACAAACATACAGGTGAGCAAAAGAACAAATACAAAAAAGCTCTTTTTCTCATTATTATAATGATAATGAGTATGTCATCTTTTAATGGCTGGATAATCACCACAATGTGTTTTTTAAAGCAGTATGAGTGGAACAATTCAAATAGCTATAAACGTCATTGAAATGTTGATTAAATGATTAACACCATATGATCCCTGGCGTCAAAACCCACCCATAATACACTTTGCCACAAGCCTTTGGATATCACATGCAACTATCGTTCCAAAATCGAGAAAATGATTGGATTTTGATATGAAAATACAAAGAAATTGAGTTATTTGTTTTGCATACATTGTTAAATAGTGGTGCAATATAACTGATGTTTAGCAGATATATAATTCCTTGTTAACTATTTAGTCTATTAGCATGCTAATATCTGCTAATTAGCATTAAACACAAAGTCAGCTGAGGGATGATGAGTATCATGCCAGGATGATGGGGGAAAACCCAGAAACACTGATCACCAAATTTATTACAATAAATCCTGAAGGAAATGTCAATGTCTGAGCCAAATTTCAAGGCAATTCCTCCAATAGTTGTTGAGACATTTCACTCAAACCACATATGTCAACTTGCTGGAGGTGCTAAGAAAAGTCAGGGAATCACCACAGTCATTAGGATTCATTCTCTGGGAACATGTCTGCACGTAATGATGTGTCAATCCACCAGCTAGTTCTTGAGCCAATTTTCTGGATATGTGTAAAGCAGGTTTGGGTGGGTTACTTTAAAAATATAATCCAATACAGTTAGTTTGTTAGTGTATAATCACCTGAAAATAAGAAATGTTGTGTTAAAGGCCCCTTAATCCTACACACTGCTCATTCATTGTAGAGAAGCATCAGACATATGAGCATAGTTGTGCCAATGTGTTATGCACTCTGCAGTTAACAACATCTTGTAATGTCATGAATATGTATGTGACTGCAGGGGTGTGTACAGTTTCGCAAACACTGGCTTGTAAATGTAGGAAAAGTGGGACATGTTTTGACATCAGATGCTCAGAAATGTAGATGTGGGGCCTGAGAGAAAATCTCTGACGGGAGTGTTTTGATTGGAGTTATTAGAGTTACTGCCCAAAGCTGAGGAACATTTGGCTGATACCACCAAAAGGAACACTTCCCCTTGTCAGCTCAACTCTGACCTCTATTCATCAGTAGCTTTGGCCTTGACCTCTGGATTGGACTTCATTCAGGGAGTCTCTGTGAGGCGGATTTCCAATTAACCAGCCATCCTTTTTTTTAAATTAATCTTTTTTTAAGCAAGGGGTACTGAGCACATCCCCAATAAATACTTGTCTCTGTGAGGCAGTTTTCCAATTAACCAGCCTAAACCGAGGCCCCACACAGCAGTATGTAAATATAACCAAATTCTCTATATGCTCCCCCTCCCCCTCGTGCGCAAACAGCTAAACATGACTGTAACCAGAGGGTAATCTCACTCTGGAACATCTGGGCTCCAGTCACTGGCTGTGAATGGATATTGATTATTAAAGTGTTGGAGCCCCATCTAACACTGCTGATTAGGACTTCCATGATTACAGACATATTCTCCTTGCATGTAGTAAAACCTGCAGCCAAAGCTAATAAATCCACTTAATAGACCTGCCAGTTGAGCGCATTGATTGCTTTTCTGCAAGGGTCTGTTAATGAGGGAAACTGATACTGTTTAACAACAAACTAAAGAAAGTTTCATATAAAAGAATACAGGTTTTTGAGATTGTCTCAATATTCTGGCTGATGTCAGGAATGCTGAACGTGAAAATGATCCATGTGTTCCCTTGTATCCATGCTAACACTGCAAACAATAAATAGCAGTATTTAAAGTATTACTTTTATTACTGTTATAATAGTCTTATTATATGTTCTAGAGATCTATAAATATGCATTAATGTAGCTGAGGAATTTCAGTTTATTACAGGCAAACAGTTGTGCTGTATTCCTGACTCAACCTCTCCTCCATCTCTGTCTCTCAGAGAGTGGAACGGTCAACATCATGGAAGGGAACGTGACAGTGATGCAGGACGAGCAGGTGGAGTTCCGGTGCATAACATCTGCTTGGTTCCCCATCCCCACAGTCAGCTGGACCCAGAATGGTCAAGCTGTGAACAGCAACCTGTACAACACAACCAGCATGGTTGATGGGGATTCCTTCAACTCCACCAGTGTCCTGAATTTCCAGGCAGTCAGAAACACCACAGTGGAGTGTTGGGCGACTGTGCCCACGCTAACAAACCCACAATCCAGCTCTGTCTTATTGGTGGTTGGTAAGAAGGCACAAACCCTCCTCCCAGCCTCTCTTCCCTGTACACTTTCAAGTTTGGAAAATACCACTGATTTGTTGCTCAGTTAGTTGCCCATTAAGTGTAGGATATGAAAGTGTTGTTCTTTGGTTGCCCCAGTCTACTGCTATGCTATGGGGGTGCTACCGTCATTACATGCTCACAAAGACAATCGTTACATGTCTATGTTCAGCAGGTGAAATGTCTACCATGTTACTCAGTACAGCTGAGGTCATTAGCTTTGCAAGTTTTTAGTCATAAACCAAGTACTGGAGGGGTCAGTCTGCACCAAAGTCTTGAAGCAAACAAACAACGTAATGGCTTTAACAAACAATTAAATATTACTTTCTCAATGCTGAAAAAGGGGTGACATTTTACTGCTTTGATGTAATTTCTTTTATACCTCTCTATGGCATCACTGTGCATTTCCATGTCTTGGAAATGTCTGAGAATCCACAAATAGACCCTCTCTGCTCTCGACATTAACATATGACCTGTGTAACTGAAGAATAATTGGATAAAATCAGCTTTTAATTGAATAAAAAACCCATTTAACACATACTGTATAGAAATTACATTAACAGCAGCAACCCTGTGAGTGTCTGGTTTCAACCCGAGATGTGCACACAGATAACATAGACAACATGGGAGTGAAAGAGTCCTGCAGCAAAGAAAGCCAATTTTGATGTGTAAGAGAAATATATTTTATTTGGACACAGTCTGGATGGGCATGGTATGTTAATGATAAAGGGTTATGGCTTTTATTTAAGCAGCACCGTTTCTGCTACTACAAACCAAAGTATGGCTCATATGTTAAATTAGTTTTTTCTCTCATTTAGCATTCTCTATTCAGGCTGTAATGATGCTATAATGATCCTTCTCCATAAATTTCACATCTAAACAAAATGTGTCAGAGAAAATAGAAATGTATGTGCTACATATGTTGGTGCTTCCAGTGTTTTCACTGTACAGTGTGTTCTAATAACATAACTGAAGTGAATATTGTGCTTCTGTTGTTGTATTGTTTGTGTTAGGTATATCTAGCGGACAGTTCATTTTACAATAAGAAGCTCTTTTGAGTTTCCCATTCTTAATTCTGGTCTTTCCTGTAAAAGTTCCCAAGCCTCCTGACTGGACTGTGCTGATAGCTGTGGTCGTGTCTTTTACAAGTTTTGCTCTGCTGGTTTTGCTCATCATCGGAATCATCTTCTGCTACAAACGCAGGAAAGAAAAACGTAAGCCCCTCATTATAGCAGTCTAACACAATTTACACCTCTTAAAGATTAATTTATAGTTAATTCTGGCTCTATTTACAAGTACTTAAAGCAAACCACTTACATAGGCCTCAGAAAATTGCTTCATTAAAGTAGCTACGAGGAACTATTTTTGTTGATTCTTGACAAACGCTGTTGTGTTTCTATCGCCTCATTTTAGCTGAATTTGAGGGAAATCCAACCGAATCTGACCCAGTGGCAGACATTAAGAATAAATATATAGAAATAGTTAATCTTCTCACGAATGGTCTTGTGTGTTTATGTAGGTCATATAGAAGCATCAGCATTCAATTGAGACTGACTGATAACCACCTAAAAACTCCTTGTAGTACATTAACTAATTTGTTATCTCACAATCCCCTCCAGAACGCAACTACCAAGATGAAATGAGGTAAGAAATTAGGAGTATTTTATTACTACGTCTTCATTCTTCCTCTACAACAGCATGTCCTTCCACATGTTTCTACACACAGTAAAATTCTCTGTTGTTATTTATGTTTGTTTGCAGCAGGAGAGTGAGGACACAGAGCCAGATAAGTGGTGTCAGTGCAGCTGGACAGAGACAGGGTCAAGTGAACACAGGATATGTACCAGACGGTCAAACAAGTAAGACTGATAAGGGCACGTACACAAACACTCACAAGCTTTAAATGAATCCTCTATCCCTGCTGTACCTCGCCAGTATCTACCTGTGACTCTTCTTTCTGTCCACAGGTGTCACTGACAGTGGCTTTTCCCAGATAAATGGCTCCAATACGTTTGAGGTAGGATTATGATGTTCAGTAAAATGTTAGCATGCAGTGGTGTGCTTGGACACTTTTAGGTCATGGGAGTGAGATTAAAAAGGCACCTCTGTGACAGAGATAATGTGTTTTTTGGACATGATATTTCAGGGAAGATAACAAAGAGCAAAGATGTGTCACAACGGCCTTCTTCCGTGCCTTTTTGGCCAGGGACTGTACACAAATAATTAGCAGGAGAGCAGAGAAAGGTGTTTTTATTCCTTAACACCACACATTTATATTTGAGTACTTTTCATTCATGGAAAAACATAATACATCGGGCCCCCGCCCTGTGTTCTAAACAGTGACATGTAAGTCTTGCATATTTAGTTGACCCAAAATGGACCAGCAGTATTTGAACATTGTCACTTAACTGCTGCTTGACTTCAAGGAGTAAGAATCATTATGAAATGAACTTTAGCGACAGAAGAGGTGCAGGTTTCACAACCAAAATAGTGAGGCAACTAGGTAATTAGGTATGCATTTAGACAGTATTCCATTATTCCTTAGGGTTAGCTAACCCTAACTTACTTCCTTATTGCTTTTGCCATCCTAATTTAATCTTGTGGAGCACTACTGAACAGTGATGGGAATCACGGCGTTATCTTTTTTCAGTAACGAGTAATCTAATTGATTACTCTTCCCATCTTAATAACGCTGTTACCGTTACTGCCAAACAATGCGGCGCGTTAGTATAATTGAAGCAGTTTTTTTTATCAGACCAACTAGATCTCTGAGCCGAGAGGCAAAGACTGTTTTTACTGTTCTTCCTTGGTTAGTGGGCAGTGCACGAGACAAGCGCACAAATGCTGATGATTGGCTGAGGTTGAGTAAAATTTCATGGTAAGCCAATCAGAGGTAGAGTTTGGCGGGTGTTCGAAAGCACACATAGTCGGACACACAACGAACAACACAAGCCAGTCAGTCAACGAGAGACAGGTATGGCGAGTCCAAATAATCCAAAAGTAGCCTTCTCTAAATGGAAGTAGAGCCATTACTTTTCCCTCCAAGAAATGAAAGGAACGAATGTAATGGTGAAATGCACATTATGCTATTATTATTATGTTAGATTGAAAGCACCTCATATTGTTACACTGTTCTACTTTTTCGAGGAAGAAAATACTTGAAGTACAGTATATCTACCAATTGTCTGAAGTTTTTTTTGTTTTATTTGCACTACAAAGAGTGTATATATTTGTTATTTATTTTTGGTGTAGTGCTTAACAAGCATAATTGAATTTTGCCCAGTTGTGGCCTGTTGAGGGGCAATAAATATCAAAAGTTCCAAAACATCTATTGTGTTATTTGTATCGATCCACTATATAAACATAATATCTACATACATGGCATTTGATTGGAGGCTAGTCTCAACTAATTTAGTTAATTTTTGAAAGAAGTAACTAGTAACTCTAACTAATTACTTTTTAAAAGTAACTTGCCCAACACTGCTACTGAATGATGTGCAACAGTGGGTATACCCAGAGCTGACTGAAGAATAACTGCCTGTAGAGCAACATGGCTAAAAATCTTTTGATGTGTCATTTGAAAAGAGCACACAAAAAGCACTGTAGGACACACTTCTAAACCTGTCACTGTATACATTTCAGTCATAACATATACACAAAACAAAACACACAAGTATAAATCAAAAAGTTATCATTCCTCTAGCTCACACTGTCTAATGCGTCTAGAGTACACGAGAGGTGGTGATTTATATAGATCACTGTGCATGGCTCTTACAAATGAAATGAAGAAATTACCACTTGTGAATTTATTATCTTCATAAAGATGCTAATCATGTGTCATTTATCAGCCTTAGCACATGTGGATAATTCATTGGTTGATCATTTAACTAATTAAAGTAATGAATGAGGTGCCTCTTAAACAAATACATTATTCAAGTCCACAATTACTGCCTCGTAATTCCAAGATGATTGCCTTTTCAGTGGGGCAATATAGTCAGAGTTTATGTGTTATTTTGATTTGAAAAAGCACAGAGGGAAAGCCTGGAAAATGACTCTACATTGTTGTAACATTAATATATTTATTTTACATAGCGCTTTAAAAAAACACACTTTTCATGGCAACAAAAAGACAGTAACAAAAACAGCAAAGGCAATATCAGTATATAATTAACTACTACAACAACTATAAAGAGCAAATCTTTGAGAAGCAAATTCGATGCATTATTAATGTCACATTTGTTTTGCTTTTCATTTTTTAGATGCCTAATGCTGTGAACAGTAACCACGCAGGAAATGCCTACATTACTGTGGATGAATCAGGAGTCAGGAAACACAGACATGTCACTATTGTGTAAGGACAGACAGAGGACCAAGAAGTCTGGAACTGTTTGAGTTTTGGGACAAACTTGCACAGTACCTTGAAGTCTTACTGTGGTTTCTAAAGACTGGAGAAATATAGGCAGGAGGACTGAGTCTGCCGGGAACAAAGGCTGATGTACTGCAGGGATGTCGAGGCTGTTGGCAGATGAGACATATATATGGGCCGTGCATGTGGTTCACTGCCTATCTAAAGCTGGATCAGCAGCTGTTAACAATTTGTGTTATTTCTGAATGTGTGTTTTCAGTGCTACAGTAAAGACTTAGTGCTATACATATATACTGGAGCTGTAACTGAGGCTTTACCAGCACAGACTCTCACATGCTAGACTAACAGCACAGAGACTATATTTTTATTGAATGACTTTATCTAGAGCTATATATTTTTATTGAGGCATGATATCATTTTAATTAAATATTCAAGAGGGACCATCTTAAATTTGTGCTCTGTAAATGTATTTAATCCTCCTTAAATGATGTCTGTCTGTTGTCACCTCCACTCAAAAATATGTTGTTCTTCTTGTTCCTACAGTATGATGTTTGAATGATGTATATGCAGATTTTGACACTAGAAGGATGTTTTCACATCCATCTGATGAAATATCCAATAGTCCAATATGCAGCTTATGCAGTGTGACATAGAAACTTGAAGCCACCAGTGCACATCCACTGAGAATGGACTTTACAATGAAGTAGGAGACATCTTGTGTCCAGCAGCAAAACTTTAGAAATGAACAACATTTGCATATTCAGAGATTCTGGAAGTTTTAATGAGGCAGAAGGAGTATAAAGAATCCTTTTATTACATTTTATTACTATTACTATTGTTATTATTATTATTATTATTATTATTATTATTATTATTATTATTATTATTATTATTATCATTGTTATTATTATGTTGCACTGGACACAGCAGGATTGGCTTCCTTTTAGTGCCTTTTTGAACTAAGACTTACGGTCAACATCTCATCAGTTACAGATGTATTTTCTGGATAGCTACACTTTCTGGTGAAAAGGGAATGGGTAGATGGATAATGCATTGGAGAGTGACAAGAACATTAAACTGAAATCCAATTTTTGGATTTCTGTTTTGGTTGATCCTCTGCTCCCCTTACATTTCAACAGGATCCTTAGACCCTACTGAGATGGAGCAGATATTGAATCTGTCTATCAAATCGAGTGAAATGTTTCACACTGACTCACACCACCAAAAAATAATTTTTCACAAAGGAAATGTAGCTTCTTTTATTGCATACATACATACGTCTGAAATGAACTTGCACTGATGACCTGATATTATAATTGTGGTTGGTTAGTGCCACCAGCAGATCAAGTAGAAAACATTCTTCTGGAATATTTCGGCTCTGATCAGTGGAAAGAAATATAACAGTTTAGAGTGGAAACAGCGTTCCGACTTGAATTAAGTTCTGGACAAAAAAAAGTCAGCTTAAAGTCCACATGAAATGGAAATCAGAGTGAATTCCTCATATTTATATTTATATTTATGGAGGACTTTGTGAGGGTAGCAGTAACCAATAGCACATAATGTTCCCCTCAGTCATGCAGCTATGGCAGCCCAATTAGCTGACTCTCCCGGGACTGGCCGGTCCCGGTGAACAGTGCGGCCAGACGAGGACAGTTTGATGACGGGGAATAAAGTACTAAAGTGTGTCTTGGATGTTTTTCTTTTCAGATTTTCCTCTAATCTTGAATGATTTTCCCTGAATAACTTTATTCTTTAAAACTCTAAAATATTAAAATAACATAAAACACTGGTCAGAACTGGAAGATTTATGCAGCCAGTAATGCAGGGTCAGATAAAAACACTGCTTCAGTTTAGGAGATCACAAGCCAAAAGGTTTGGAATCACTGATGTAGCACACTCCAGCATATCTACTATGGAATTGCATTCTAATGCACCTCAGTAGTTCGGATTCAGTCTGACCACCTCAGCATGGTTTTTGCGCCACTGAGGCAGCTGAACTCAGATGACCTTTACTTGGCGAGGAAACAAATTAAACCGGACTTGTTGGCCAAGATGCACCAGTAGGGAGTGGAACTCCCCCTAGTTGAGCTTTTTAGGATCAGATTCAAGCCAGGGTTGGCATTTCTTACTGTGGATCAATTAGGTGATAACATGATGTTCACTGTGCTGTGGCAGAGTTCCACAGTATCAGACCCAGCTAATTAGGGGTTTAATTGAATTCATGATTGGATTTAATGTGACCTTTTTCTAAATAGTCACTGCAAGTCTGAGTGGAGATTTGGAGGGTCTGCCTCTGGGTTATAAGCTTGTAAATGAATGCTTCAGCATACACAAGTTGTTGAAGCCATGGGGCTTCTGTTTGAGCAGTCAGCAGATTCATGATTTTCCTCAGTTCCCGGAAAAGATCACGCAGCGAAAAGGTTCAATCATTCTGACCGTCTTTTTGCCCAAGGCTCACCAAGAGACATGAACACTGAAGGTTCCCAGTGAAACAAGAATCAGTTTAATTGTATTATAATTGTATTCATCAGAAGTTATCCAATTAGAAGAATGACTAACCAACAAATCATCAGCATTGTGAACAAAATGTTTTTAAGGTCAATATAGATTATTATAGTATGTTGATGTGGCTAACTTGTTAACAAACACATGCTTATTTATCAAGATACAGAGCAACTATAAAATGTATTTGGACTTTGTTTCTGGCCACCTGGTTAATGTAAGTCCAATATTCTCCACCTACTCCTGAGAAAAATATCTGGCTCTTCAGCTGAAAAATGCTCAACATTGATCAACAGGTGATGGTGAAGCAAACATGTTGTGGGCTGGAATACCACAATACGAACTACACGCTGAAATGCTTCATGGAGCTGAGAGGAATAACTCTGTGGGTTTGTCAAAATAAATGTACATCCATTTCCATATATGTAGACATTTTATCTATTGTTGTTATAAAAAGACTGACTGATATTATCGTCCGATATTAGCCTATTGTAGACATATCGGTATTGACATATATGTTATCTGATATGCACAGATAAAAAAAAATAATTTAAACTGGTATCTAATGCAAAAAATAAAAATACAAATGCTTGCAATATCATTGGTGTCACTGCAAAGTTTATCCAGCAGAGTGCGCTGTGATTTACAGTACTGTGGCAAACAGCACCGAGTAAGAGAGAAGAGGCAGCTCTCAGTCAACTAGAATTTGTTGACAATGTATATGTTAAATTATTATTATTATTATTAACATCTTAAAGAATATTTAACTTAAATATAATATTACGATTATTTAATAAAGTAATTTGTGAAAGAAAGCAGCTGTCTGAGTACATATCAGTGCGCAATCCAAATAGAAAAGTAGTTTATTTTCATTCCAGCTAACAAGTTCACTATATCAGCTGTCATATTGGTAATTGGCTAATTTTTACCAGTGATCGTATCAGTGTCAAAAATCCCATATTGATCAGGCTCTAGCAGCTTTAAATTACAGCATGATCTACAATATATACTTTACAGAGCCAGCTGCTACTAAAGCAACCCAGACTTGAATAAGTGGCAGAAAATGCAGGGACTTATCGCCATACAGTGTGCAGTTCTGCACACATGTCCACTGTAAGCATACTGTCATTCAGTTTTGCGTCTCCATGTCTGGACCAATGATGGGAGTGATGCACAATAGAGTGCCACTGTGTCAGCCTGACATGCTGACAGAGTGTCTTGACGGGGAGTGAGCCTGCCGTAAGAACCCTTCATGTCTGGGAAACCCAACACTAAATGCGATTACCTGGTCTGTTTGTTTCCATATTGGAAATCACATTATGTTCGCTTCCATTTAGGTTCTTTTACAGTACATGGGATAAATTGCATATGAAAGAAGATCCTCTTTTTATTTCCTCTTCTAAGAGACTAACATTGTTCAATATTATTTTAGTTAACTATTCAGGTTTGCTGTGAAGTAGCCGTAACTTATTTTGTCTTGCAATTTACAGCATTACAGCTCCTAAATATAGATATACTTACTTAAGCAGCAGGCTGGCAGTAGCTGAAAGAGTTAATGAATAGAACTAATAAAATTAATGAATAGAGCTGTGGTAATGACTATTGATAAGCCATATATAGTGTGGCTTGTCAAGACATGCTGGCTTTCAGGGCCCTTCCCTAAGCAGTTTTACCATTACATAAGGAATGTCTAGCAAATTAATCTCCCAAAGCAGACTTCAATCATCAAATTGGCTCTGTGCAGGGAGCTGGGATGGCACACATGCCTCCTGCTGGCATAAGCCACAGGCTGGCAGAACATAATGGAAAGTAAAGTGCTGTATATTGACCAGACAGGCTTGAATTGTGAAACAGTGGCAGCTGCTGATGATTTTCTGTAAGTAAAAGCTGCAATATAGCACCTTCATAATCAGCTTCAGGTTGATGATTAGAAGTTGTTGTGGATAGATTTCAACTTTCTTAGCTGCACAAGGATTTGTCTCAGGGGGCATGGATTGGATGTTGCATTGGTGACATGTTAACAATAACCATAGTTTGATATATAATCAGGAGTGTGTGTGTGTGTGTGTGTGTGTGTGTGTGCGCACGTGTGTGTTCTTTTGTTTCCAGGTGGAAGTTACTGCATCATGCTGTGAGGTTGTGCTGACTTATCATATTAGCAATGCAAATGGGACTGATTTAGACCTTACCTCATACAGTATGATGCACTAATCAAAACTGTCATAAGAACTGTTGAAAGATGCGTCTTCAGAGAAACAGTACCAAAAATAGCAGGCCTTAAGGTAGCAGCTATTATCTATAAATGCCTCAGCAACATTGTGAGAGCCAGAGTGAAGCTGGGTGACCGTCAGACTGAGGCAGAGACAGGGAGAGACTTGTCATGCATCTAGTAATGGATAACCCTGCAACTTAGCTTGCAAAGAGAGAACACAGAGTGCTCGCTTTGTCAGATCGTCAATATGTCTTCAGGAGATGGAGGCAGAGTAGGTTTGGAGTTTAGAAAGAGTTTGCAGATTTGATCCCTGTAAAAGCCAATACGTTCATCAACTTCTGCGCCGTGGCTACACTCCAACTCGCTACACATTGTAGCACTCACAAAATAAGAACACATTTCCCATGAAACCTGCTGCAGATTAGAAGAGGTTATGTAGAAAATTGTTTGAATCTATTTTCAAGAAGGTGCCCAATCATACAGTAACTGTGATGATGATTGAACTTGAGTCCTCAGTGCCAAGGATGTGCACAACGTCAGGCTAAAGTTGCCGGACCAACAGCCCATTTGCTACTTTATCCAATAATTGCTCAAGTTAGACCAAATTAAAATCTGCACATCATCCAAATTTATTTTGTGATAAGCATTTGTCCTTGGGTCACAGAGATGGGGGGCCCTGAACTGTAAAAAACAAACAAAATGCACTATGCTCCTTGTCATGTCACAGTGTAGAATCCAAACTGTAGCTGTTGTGTGGCTCTGGGTCAGTAAAGCTGTGGAAATGATCAACAACAAATGGTATAACCAATGTACGGAGCCCCTAAAGGGACATGGGGCAAAAAATAAAAAATAATTGTTTCTCGTGCTCACCAGATGCAGGCGCAGCCTTCAGCCTGACACTCGTTTGTCCTCCTTTTGAGAAAATAACAAAAAAGGTCACCTTTTGACACATTACCTTGTTAGCTTAATACTTATTGGCTAAAAATGTGTGTCAAAATAAGTAATTTCATTGGTTACATTCATTTTGATATTCAAATGAGCCATGTGTTGATTTGCCACAGTTGCTACCACCAGGCTGTCAATCAAGCTCTCAGCAATGTAAGGTTAGCTAACGTCGGTTGTTGGTTCTACTACTATGGACTTTTATTGTTGAATTTCTCCAAATTATAGAATATAATAATTATTAAATATAATATATTCTCAGCATTATAGTAATTGCGGAGAAACAGCGTATTCACTTCCGGTTTTCAAAATAAAGGTATTAAGAACAATTCGAACCTACATTTAAAATAAAATATGTTACATTAAAGTGTTTCATGGGACAATGATGAATAAAAAACATACTTAATATCAAGCATTTTTACTGCACCAATTTGGAGAAATTCAACAATAAAAGTCCATATTTGTACAACCAACAACCTACATTAGCTAACTTTACATTCTCTGTAGCTGAGAGCTTGATTTACTGCCTGGTGGTAGCAACTGCTGTGAGCTGTGTTGTGGGAATCAACACATATCTCATTTGAATATTAAAATTAGCCATGTGTTGATAGGTCATAACAGAAAATGTAACCAATGAAATTACTTATTTTGACACACATTTTTAGCCAATAAGTATTAAACTAACAAGGAAATGTGTCAAAAGACGGACCTTTTCTGTTATTTTCTCAAAAGGAGGACAAATGAGTGTCCGGCTTGCCTGTATCTCGTGAGCACCAGAAATTATCTCATGAGCAGGAGAAACGTTTCCTTTTTTTTTTTTTTCGGGTCCCTTTAGGGGCTCCGTACCAATGGGATGCCATGTGAATAAAAATCTCCACATGCACTGCAAAATAGAAATCTCAACGTAAAAAAGCCTGGCTTCTGGGAAATGAGTCTTATTCTTTATTTAAGACAACTTCTCAGTTTAAGAGAAATTTGTCTTTTTGTTTAGTTTTTCTGGGGTCATTTCATAGCATTCTTGCTAAATATAAGAATGCATCTGGTGTCTTAATATAAGATGAAGTTACTTATTTGTCTTATGCTGTTTAAATAAATTATGTCTTATTGTAAACAATTTTTTAAATTATTAATCTGAGATTAAGGTACACATTCTAAATTCAGCTCAATAAAGTGACCAAAATACTACAATAAACTCTATCTTAAATAATGTTGCTTGTAATAAGAAAAACTTGCTTAAATTGTTTGTAATGGGCTTAAAACTAGAAAAAACTCTCTTTCAGTTCAAGAAATTTATCCAAGCAAGAAAATGTGATTATATTTAAGAATATTTGAAGAAGGGCTGTTTTTGCAGTGTGCTTCCAAACAATGCACAGGTTGTCAATGTAGTTGCCTATCTACCCTGACTCATTACAGTAGATCCCTATCAGCTTTGCACTGCCCACTTGTTTACATCATTGTTTGGTATTCCTCTCTAGCGCAGCTCTTTTAATGCTCAGCTCCGATCAATGAGCTGCAAATGAAATTGAAGTAGTCCTGTGATTGCCTGTGATTCTTGCCAGCAGCAATAATGACTCAGTGTGCACACAGACCTGTATATTTGTGTTTACCATTATTGTGTTCCCAATGCAGCAAAAATAAATATCAACCTGGTCCTAGATCTCCGAATCTCTATGGAAGTCGGGAATGGCATGCTTGCAATTATTTTTTTCACGCTGTTATCGAGACCACGAGTTAATTTATCTAACTATCAACAAAAAAAAGGCATGTTTCAAGTTAACAAGCTAATTTATCAAGAGAAAATGACTCGTGTTCTTAAGATAACAAGATGCTCATGGAGAACTTGAAAATGATCATGATTAAAATTACCATTACTGGCCGGGAGGATTCATAACTCAGCTTAAAATAATGTACATCTGAGAGTTTTATATATATACATTTATATGGAAACGTATTGCATTCACTTGAAAATGTCTTTTTTGGTTTGTTTTTCTGAGTAATTATTTCTGTTTTTCTGAGTAGTTTTTTTTTTTGTTTGTTTTTCAGAGTAATTTTTTTTTCTGTTTTTCAGAGTAATTTATTTTTATGGTTAGTTTTTCGGAGTAATTTTTTTCAGATTTTCAGATTTTTTTTTTTTCAGATTTTCTGACTATTTTTTTTCTGAGTTAAGAGAGCATTTGAATCAACAGATGCATTCATTCCTCTATTTAGAGCTCGATTTAACGGAAACAAACATAACCGGCTTGTTTAGTTCAATCAAGTTTTACTTTGATCTGGGTTTAAGACACTAGGAGATAGTCCTGTCTTTACGTCATATAGATGGTATTATCATTAGTTTGTCGACTCTACGCAGGCAGAGGACTTTGCGTTTGTTCAGAAGGAAAGCCCATTCAGATCAGCTAGACATAGCAATATATACATAGCTATATTGACCTGGTACGGTAGATAGTTGAAGATGGGCATGTATGTGCAGGCAGCAGTCACCATAGGTCCATGGGAGTCACTTGCAGGTTGGAGGTTCTCGCGGGAGTTCGAAGTATCTCGATAATTCAGAAAAAAAATTTACTCCGAAAAAGAGAAAAAAATTACTCCGTAAAACAGGAAAAGAATTACTCAGAAAAAGTGGAAAAAAAAATTTGTCAGAAAAACAGAAAAAATTATTCAAAAAAACAAACCAAAAAATAAATTTAAATGAGTTTTTTTTTTTTTTTTTTTTCAAGTGAATGCAATACATTTCTGTAAATTTAAGATATGAATTTTCTGGCAATATGAAGCAGCATGACAAAATATATCGAGAGAAAACTGAGATTTATCAAATTAGCTCAAAGATCTCCTGCAGTGTCTAGAATTTTTCATGCACTTTTACCTGGGCCATTGATAGTATATATAATGGACAGAGCTTCTGGGTCTGTGACGAAACCGATTCAGAAGTGTCTTAAAACCTGCATTCTATCTAATGGCCAGCAGGGTGAGCTCCATTGGCTGCAATAAAAAACGATACCATGGACTCTTATACAAAATGACCGGACTTCTCCCCTGATTTATTTGCTCAGTAAACAGTTTCCTGTTGAGTCTCTAGTTCCATGTCTTCGTCCATACAGCATGTTCATTTAGTAAATGATGGTCCCATTTAGAATAAAATATGCTATGCTTGGGTGTGGCTACCTTGTGATTGACAGGTCATTCTCAGTGAGTCCAGTCAGCTCAATGCACCAAACTCAGATCAAGCTGTTAAACTAGGCAGTGCTGATCAGATATGAATCCAGATTCTGTTACTGCACTGATTTCTCTCCTAAAATCCTTTCATGAAAATATTTTGGTTGACTGTTTAGCTGTAATATGAGATTGTGTGTTACCAGGTGAGCTGCCATTGTTTCCCGTTACGGACTAGTCGAAACTGTGCAGCCAATGAGCAGTGCGTCACCTCCACTGGCTCCATCTAACTGTCATGGTGACGACCATAATGCCGAACTTGAGGCTTCAAAACTCCACAAACCAATGGGTGACATCACGATAGGTTCATACTGTGCTGGCTCATTTTGGCCAGGATGAAGATAAATATTAGCTGGCACGGTGTATGTCATTCCTCCATGCATTGTCCATTATGTTGGACTAATGCTACATCTATAATACGCCATCAATGCATGCTGGCATGGCACTCCTGATCCCTTACAAACATTGTAAGGACACAGTGGGAACGCAATTTTTTTAACAGAATAATAACTCATAGAGCTTTTTTTTTAACTGCCCATACCTCTTTTTCAATTACATGAAAACAGCTAATTTAATATCAGGCTGACTACATACTGTATAGATGGATTACAAAATGAATTTGTTCCCAGAAACAACAAGTTGAATTCCTTAATCCTTAAGTCAGTTCCAATTTATGTTTCTAAAAAAAACATCATTTTCTGCATTTAATCATCCTTTAGAATGGGAAATTACATCTCTCTACAATGGACACATTTTTTCCTTAAGATCGAGGATTGGACAATCTTGATCCTTATTCCATGACATGATTGTGTATTTGGTCCATCAAGCACAAAAGATGCATTCAAGAAACTTAAAGTCAGTCTATTTTTTTAAATTCAATGCAGTATCATGACTCACAAAAACTATAAAACCTGCGACAATAGATTTTCTTGGCCACTTGGGGGCAGCAGAAACTGTCTGAATACAACATTGACATATTGTCACCTTATTATGAACTTGAATGTAAAGATACATGGTCAATTGTCATGTACAGGTTTTCTGCAGAAGTCACAATGTGCATCCTTCAGTTTAACTTATGCACCTTTTGTGAACTGCATGCATTTATGTTGATATGGCAAACTTTTTTGCATAAGGTTTCCTATTTACACATTGAGCAGGCACAACAACATTAGCATTCATTTGGAGTTGGGTTTCTGGCCAGCTGATACATTTCAATTCAATTCAATTCAATTTTATATGTATAGCGTCAATTCATAACAGAAGTTATCTCAGGGGGTGCCGGGTTCACTCAGTGGGTAGAGCTGTAGACCCATGTACCTGAGTCCTTGCTGCAGCGGCCCAGGGTTTGAATCTGACCTGCAGCCCTTTGCTGCGTGTCATCCCCTCTCTCTGTCTATCTTCAGCTGTCTCTATCATAAAGGCAATAAAAAGCCCCCAAAAATACTTAACAAAAAAATAAATAAAAAATCTCAGGACACTTTTCAAATAGAGCAGGTCTAGTCCAAACTCCTTATAACATTATACATTTAAGTCCAATATTCACTCTCCTCTTAGGCCTCTTTTTCTCTACTTATCCCTGAGAAAAATATGAATCCTTAGTGGGCATTGAGACATGATGTACAATCCAGGATGCAAATTTTAAGTCTAAGGTCCCAGATCCTCCACTATATTCACCAGGTATGAAGACAACTGAAAATGCTACGGGAAATGAAAACAATGAGCTGAAAGAAGCTAGTTGGAGGAGAGCTAGCTCTCTAGCCATAGAGCTTAAGAGAACTGCAGAGTCGGATGATGATTCTCTGCACTTATCAGTATGAGTAACATTTTTCACATTCAAAAGATTCATCGTCATTCTAAAAATATGGATAATAGGCTTTAAATATCCAGGTAACACACTTCTCAGTGATAAACTGTGAATCACAAAAAATATAGATGTCCCTCTGCAATTCAACAGAGCAAAGATGAATTAAAACATTATCAGTAGGTTCCTGTATGGCACGCAGACACTATATATATATATATATGAATGTTTGTCCATCCAGTAATCCTGCAGCTTTTCTCCTCTTTAAAGCATTACACAAAAAGACCCTGCAGCTTCAAATAGAAAAATACATTTCTTCTAGACATGCTTTTGACCAGCAATGAGTTAAAAGACTTAAAACCAAAATAAACAAAATATTATAACTTTATATATTTATAATATAATATTTTCTTTTTCCATTTTTGCAGTGGAAACTGAGTATGCTTCAAAAGCATTTCCTGCATTTCTTCTACACACTGCCGTGCTGCAGCTCCATAGACTAATGGAATACTAATTAGAGAATATTATGAGGGATTTCTGAACAACATGGATCATGTGAAAAACGATAAATGGGACTTATTTATTAAATTCTACAATAAAGATGTGAGCTCCTAAGTTAACTACACTTGGGTGCTACTAAAGACTTGAGCCTTAATTCAAGTAGCCGATGAGGTTCTGTGTCTATGGGCGATCCACAGAAATCAATGCTCAGAGTGACGGGTGATCAATTAGTCCCCAAACGCGGATCCTGGGGGACACTGGCTCTGTTGGATCTCTAAGCAGCTGAGTGCTCTGATTAAAATGTGACAGATTTAGAATGTGCCAAACTCAGCCTGATTAATGACTGTTCACACACACAAACACACACACACACACACACACACACACACACACACACACACACACACACACACACACACAATAACTGTAGCAGCGATCATTGGGAGGAGCACCATAGTTTCAGTGACAGATGAGATATTTGTTTTAGTTTAAAGATGCCCACAAATGACCTCATATTGATGTCATTATTGCACTTTATGTCCTTCTCATACAGTTTTGACAGATGTTCTTTCAGCATACTGTTTATAATGTGCTTGCCAGCATTGGCTGTTCTTTAATGCAGTGCAAAATAGCAAATATGTTCAGGTCCAGGACAATCCAGAATAGGCCACTTGGTTATTATTTTGTTTGTGTTTAGATAAAAGGGTGTGCCTCAGGTTTTAGCTAACACTGTTTGTGCATCCCTTAAATGTATCTAATGGGTATAATAGGGCATAATTATCAATAAAGACTATAACTGACAATGAATTTTGTTTAGCTCCAGACTTATATTCATATATATATTTATATATGACCAATGTTTATTCAAGTGGCTCAGCATTTCTATTCTCTGGAGAGTAGAGTCCTCTAGAGAGGTCTTTTAATTGGATTTGCTGATAATAATAAAAAACAATAATACACCCGCAGCCAATACGATTAAGGATAATTCTGGTATTTTTAAACCTGGGCCATGTTTTTACACGTTTTGGGTTGGCTAGAATGGCTACAACATAATCCTTGGGGATAAATGCGTCAAAGTACATCAATTGACTGAGGCTCAGACTGTTATTTTCTCTCATGAACTATTCTGAAAAATATACATGGATTTCATTTAGATAGTACCTAATTCAAAATATCAAATAGAAGCACATTATGCATATGTGACTCGCATGGAGGAGAGGCAGTGGGGGTGGCATCCCTGCTGATAACATGGAAAGAGAGATCCAGAGATAGATCTTGTTGTTAAAGATGAAGATTCTTTGATTTTGTTTGTAACTAGAAGCATTATATCTCTCAGTTCACAGCCACCACACTACATTCAAAAAACTAATTTTGCCTCACAGAACATGGTCCACCGCTGACAGCACATATTGAGGCGTGAATTGAGGTCATCATCATCATCTATACCGTCATCATCATCAACACTGCTGAGTGCTTACACCAAACATAAGCTCAGCTTTGGTCGCAGACCATGGAACCTCCACCTTGTGTCAGAATACCCCACAAACACTTGACAAACATCTGCCCAGATGTCATCCTGACAACAGCCATGAAGCTGCAGATGGTAAAGCAGCACTCAGGCAGCAGTTGTTAAGCTGAGCATCTCCCATCTCTTATCTCATCAGCCATGGGAACCTGTAGCTTCTTCATAGTGACCACAGACCTCTTGGTGGCCTCCTTTACTAGTGCCCTTCTCTCACGTGGTGGACTGAACTTGGAAGATGTCTGTTTGTTTGTTTGTTTGTTTGTTTAAATTGGCCTTACTGTCAATTTTGGATGATTTAGTTGTTTCATGTTTATACTTAACTTAGATAAATTTTTTGTTGCTCGTGTCCCAAAATCCTAAATATATCAGATGTGATTCACAGCTCTAAAACAGTTAGGGTGAATACTTTTTATAGATGTGTGGGGGATGTCCGCATTCACATGTCCAGAAACAGCAATATGACTCATTTGGTACTGTGTGTATGAGAGGTTCTCTTCCAAAAAAGATGAAGCCGTGGTCATACTCTAAATGTATTTAATTTGTTTGTCATTTAATATATGTGCAGCTTGATGTGGCCAATTTGTTCAGACTCGCCATTATTCAGCGGGGGTGTATTTCATTCTTTTGCTTGAATTTTCATCAGCCCTTATGTTCACTGACAACAGGAACTAAAAACGAGCCTAACACGTGTCAGATGATATTGAAAATATGAAGGCTGCTCCACAGCGGAGAGCTGGGGACGAGGAGCTCTGTGCCTATTGGTCTCATGGAAATGTGGTGAGGAGAGCGGGGCTATAAAAGCAGCCTGTGTGAGAGCGCAGCGGCTCGGAGAGAGAGGACTGTAGCAGGCGGCCGGAGCGCAGCACACATACCTGGGAACCACACACAGACCCGCACAGCGCAGCCATGAGTGAGGTAGGTGCTTCTTAGCAGGCTGCAGACCGTCTTTTCTTCCTTCATGCCATCCCTCAGCATCCTTTTTAAAAGACAACTCTCACGTTTCAGCACTTCCTGTGAAGTTAAAACAGAAACTGGAGACATTTCCGACGCACAAGTGTAATGTTGGAGCAGAGCGTCGCGCTTTGTTCAACAACCGGAACTTTTACTATCTTAGTCTGTGGCTTTTCAGGCTTGTATATAGTCGTGAAATGTAATATTGCATGAGCAAACGACTGTAGTAAAGAATGAGTCGTGGTTATGTGTTAAGAAAGAAGTTTGCTTTTAAATTCTCCAAAATATAGGCTACCGGCAGCCTTCAGTGTAATTGATAATTATAATAACAGCAACAATCACCTTAATAATAACAATTAACGTGATCTTTTTTAAATTCTAGGATTCTAATCTTTATTATAGATACTTTTGAAATATATATGTATTTTTCCTGCACATCGCATTGGACCGCAAAATCCAACCTGACAGTTACCGGCTGTGCAAAAGTCAATTATTCCCTGTGTTTGTCATGCTGTGATGTGACTGATGAGCAGTGTCAGTGACTGGCCAACATACATGAAGGGCTGTGACACTTTTGAGGGCTGAAGGAAGAAAATGAACAGCAGATCTGAAAATCTCAAACTTCAGAGGACAAATGACAGAATATGTGACAGCATAAAACGCATCCCTGTTGGTAAATATGGCTTAACTTTGACATTTCAAAGCAAAGCTCAATCCAGCATGTACACATGCCAGATGATGCAGAGGCAGTATTGACCTACACAGTTAGACTGTGCATCATTTCATGGAGCTGCTGGCATTACAACTTGTAAGTGGACTTCAGAGAGAGTCTCTGATAATGTCAGATTATAGAAGGGACCCCAGCAAGAATCTGCTCTGAGAGACAATTCACTGGCAACGAGAACATCCTACAGTCACTGAATTATTCAAGGCTTGCTGCAAACCCAGAGAAATAAAACATTCTCACGCTGTGTGCACGGGGGAGCACTGACTCCAATAAGACCTTATCACGAGTTTGTTCACCCCAAGGAACCAGACTGACTAAAGGCAGATAATACATACAGTACAGTAGGTCTGTGTTTAATCTATGTCCTGCTGTATGTTGAGCTGCTGTGGTGGATTGTGTCCACTCTTGGCAGCTACACACCCATTGTTGCAGCATGCAGTCCTCTGTTGGAGATTCACTTTGCAGGAGAGTAATATGCAATAAAATAAAACTAATTGCTATGATAATTATTCCAGGATGGGATATTGCCTCTTGATCAGCGCCACAACATGTACGCTGTCTGCTGGGAACACCAGCTGCCACCTCCATCCTTGTGAATCTTTCATTGCAGACTTGTGATGTCTTTTTGTACACGATTCACTCGTGTTGCTGACTTCTCTTTTACCCTCTTGTGTACTGAAGTTAGAGTCCCATAAATAAGACATTACACATAGGAAAACTTAGGAGATTCAGCTGCAGCTCATGTCAGTGATGGATTTATCTGTCTATAAAGAGCCACGGACAAGACAAGAGTACGTTGCTTCAAATGAATAATTCAATAAAAATCAATGGCAGGCTCCATCTACCTCCACACTCCACTGCCCTTACCTTTATTCTGCTCAGACAAAGTTTTAATGGTACTTCGGTGTTCATCAGGATAATTGGCACTCTCACAAGTAGGAGAACAGATTTAAATTTCTATTAGATCATTATGCTGTGACCTGTCCAGTGTTGGACTGTTTTCTAGACAAAAGAGAGAAATTTTGCTTAATTACCACTCAGTGTCTGCCTTCAAAGCCTGAGGAATTATTGAGTCTCTTGTCATATAAAAGTATATCAGCTTGTTTCTCTAGGGGCACTTGAACTTTGATAATAGCATCTCAGGCAAGTACAGGCAGTATATTATTTATAATCACTTTGATCAAATCCCTAAAGCCATGTTACACTGCATTACAACAACCCACTAAATCCAAACTGCTTCACAGCCGGAGAGTGCTGGCATGATTGATAAAATATTAAAATTCACACACACACACACACACACACACACACACACACTTAGCCAACTTTATAGTAATGCATTATCATTCTAACAATCAATATTATTGTCAAATTAATTGTTATATTGTGCTAGGATTAATATGAAGAAATGAGGCTATAAGTGAGTCTCTAGTGGTATCTGATCTAGTGTGATTCATCTTTTAGATGTGTCCATCAGCATCAGGCAGTTGGAGGTGCCTGTGGTGAAAGTAGCTTAAATGTCCGTCACCATAGTAATGAACAATTCTGCACTTCCAGGCTGCGCTATCTAGCAAATAATGACAACATGGAGACTGAAGTTAAAAATATTTTGTCTGCTCAGTTTCAGCACAAACCGTCAACCATATTTCACATTAATCTTAAAGCCCCCCTCCAGTCAACAATCAGGTTTTCTTCCTTTTCCTACAGTGGAAGTTTCTCTGAGTTCATTAGAAGTCAGTCCTGGTCCTGTATCAACTTGTACAGTGTGGAAATTAGACTTTTGTGGAAGAAACATATCAGACACAGATCAGATATATATGGGATCTCTAAATTGCCTATTTCTCAAAATCAATTAATTTTCCATTTTATGTTGATTACAGTAACAGTGATCATCCATAATCAGGTTACTGAACTCTTATGATGAGTAATCCATGAGTGGAAGCCTTTAGTTGAGAGGCTGTGTTGTTTTGACTTTAATATAGCAAAAGCAGCATCTTTTTTATCCCATCTTATGTGATTATTCAAGTATAAACACTGTCATTAGTGGCTGCTGTCGTGCTGTTTGGGTTGCATTGTGGTCTGGAGACTTACTCCTCCTCGGTTTAAGTCTCAGGTTCTTAGACAAAACTTTAATTAGACTCTCAGCCAACTGTGAGCAGTTGCCAAGATATGTCACTTCCACTTTTCAGATTTTCAGCAAAAGATAATGATTTTCTTCTGTACCCATTTACCTGTTCATTTCACACCAGGAGATGCACCTACACAGCACCCTGGTGGCTCAGGGGGCAATAACCATGCATACTGTGCAAGTATATGGGTATCAAGTTTTGAGTGGCTGAAACACAGTAATCCAATCCAATCCACTTTATTTATATAGCACGATTTTAACAAACACAAGGTTTCCAAAGTGCTGCACAAAAAGATTCAGTACATGAAGCACAGTAGACTAAATAAGGGGGTTGGCTGTAAATTAAAATCAGACTGTACACTACCAAATATATGTGTCTGGATCACCTGCAAAATATGCCTCAACATACATTTATGATTTCTGACTTCAGTTTCTAATCTACTTTGTTCTCAAGAGTTTGTCCCCATATGTGAAAGCACTGGGGTGTGAGGGTGTCACTGTCAGTCAGTCATAGTCAAATCACTTTGGTCATATAGAGCGTGAGCAGCAGTGCAGCATGCAGGGGCCAGTAGCAGGGCTTTTAGAATTTTATTAGACTGCTTGTTTGTTTATCTTCTGACCAATGCAAGTTTAAAGTGGTGACTTTCCAACACCAACTAATTAAATAAGCACTTCAAGAAGGGCTTTTCATATGCACCTTGGTCTCATATCAGGTTAACTGAGAATATTGTAAAATATCCAGTTATTAAAGCATAATTCAGTAATGGTATTAAAAAAATGAGCTGTCAAAATAAACAGTGTAAATAACTGTAACCAGATTATCTAAACCACTGTATTTGGAGTTCAAACTAAAAGGGCGGGAGCTGGAATGGGACTGTTATTGCCCTGTAAGGGTGAGCAGCCATTTTCTTTTGCACTGTTTCGTCTTGTTGTGCTGGGAGTTGGGATTAGTGAATCTTTGTTTCACCCAGATTTACTCAGCACTTCATGTATGGGTACATTCTTTTGTTTGATGTTTTGGTCTCTATTCGCCCTGAATTATTTTGTTTCAATTTATTGTCACAATAGACCTTTTCACAGCAGCCATCTTGACATGAAATAGTAGGGTAAACACAGGTGTTACCAGTGACACTAGTTAAATTCCGTTCCATTCAGGTCTAACGGAGTCAGGGTGCACGTTGGCTCACTGGAAAGGCTCTGCTACACTAAATTGAACGGAGCGGAGCCTTGGTAACACCTGTTTACCATTATATGTCAAAATGACTGCACATGAATTTGTGGGTTAATAAATAATAACTGATAGAAATATAGACAAAACCACTAAATTAAGACTGATGTAATGAAGTGGATTTATCGCTTCATTGTCAGATATCTGACATTGTAGAATCTCCCATTCCGATAGTATAACTGACAGCTATTAGAAAGAATTTGGTGTCAAATTCGTACAAAAGCTTAGTGGACAGCCCCAGCCTGTTAAAAGCTATCAAAAACACCCCAGCGGGAAATATGATTTTCTTGTATATTCTCGGTTATTCTGTTGCAGGTTAATTGCAGCACACTGTGCTTAAGTGCTGCTTGACATTAGATGTTGTAGGATTTGACTGGCCTTCTGAATGTAAAGTCATTTTTATGCCAGTGAGACACTTTCTGTATGTTGGTGGGGGGCTGTGCAGCACATTGATAATTAAATGGCAATTGCTTAGTCATCTGTATAAAATCTGTTTGAAGATAGCCATAGGCAGGGATATTAAAGGGATACCCTGTTTTACTGACAACCTGTCCTTCAATCAATGCATCAGTATTTAAGTGGTCTCTTGCTGTGTTCACCTACCTCATACTTTAATTACAGTGAGAGTGGTGGCTATGGTGGCTACTTGGCAAAGCCATTTGTTTCATCATCCAAAGTGGACCAGAGCCCTTTTTTATTAAACTAATGAGATAAGAGTGTTAAAAGTTGCTGATCAGTGTAAAAAAGACAGTAAGTTGAGTTGAGGAAAAGTGGTTGGGGATAGATTTTCCTTAAAACTCAATTTTGCTGACTTAAGACTGATAAAGTGATTGAGATCCGGACCAAAGTGATGATTAGAAAGAAAAGCCTCTGCTACTCCTCCACAAATGTTCAAGCATCATTTGACGCCTGTTGATTGAATGTGATTTTTGTCCTCACTTACTGACCTGAAACACACATATGGGTGGCTGTGGCTCAGAGGCAGAGCGGGTCGTTCCTTAATCGGAAGGTTGTGGATTCGATCCCCGGCTCCTGTGTCATGTCGAAGTATCCTTGAGCAAGATACTGAACCCCAAATTGCTCCTAATGCCGTGCATTGGTGTGTGAATGTGTATGAATGGACTTTGCCATCACTGTGTGAAAGGGTGAATGCGGCACGTAGTGTAAAAGCGCTTTGAGTGGTTGGAAGACTAGAAAGGCGCTATACAAGTACAGGTCCATTTACCATTTACCATATAATCTGTGGTTCTCTGATTTGTTGTGAGGACTGACCCTAATCCATCTTTAAACAATGAACAGAGATTACATTGAAATAATCTGTAATCCATCTAAACTGTCAGCAGGCTTTGGTGGTGCCTCGGCTTCGGAGTAATCCTTGCTTCTGCCGGGCTTTGTAGAGAGAAAATGACAGCGATGGGTGGGATATGAACGGTCAACACAAGAGAAAATAGAGCAGATTACACTTAAACTGCCAAGACAGAATCAGTGCTATAGTAGCATTATCAGCTTTTCTATAGAGCCTCACAGATAGGTTTACCCCAAGGCTCTTAATATGTCACACATCATTTCTCAGGGGAATTGCATATTATCTCACAGACGGAGCGCTGTTAACATTCACATACTGCTGTATACAGCAATACACTTGAGACGTCATTCACTATGCAATCTTATCTTAAAGGAATACAAGAAAAAGGAGTAAATGTACCTGTCAAAAACAAACATGTCCCCTATAGATTGATAGATGAAGCAAAATATAAAAAAACATGATTTTAAAATAATTTTAAAGCTTTATAAAGTAAAATCTATCAGTAGGATTTAAAAAAAAAAAATTCCAGTGGCCCAGCCCTCAGCTCACCACTCTACCTGTCTCTGCTCATGCTGTGGTTGCCTGTAACTGACACAAACCATGAAGTCACTCTCAAACGAGCCAGCCAATTAGAGCAGTGATCCAACAGAAACAACGCACCATGCACTCTGTCTGAATAGAAATACCGCCTCATCATTAATTGTTTGGCTTGACATCCACTTTTTGGCCCTGAAATGGACGACCACACCATTCAGTCACTGGTATCTCTGCTCTCCATCTGTGAGCAGGTACAAACAGAAGCTGTGGCGTGGATGTTTTTAAATTCCACAGGGTGTCCCTGCAGATACATTAGGTATTTTGTGCAGCAGAGCAGTAAAAATGTTCCTTATTCCCCCTTTGAGTTATGCCTTCAGAGTGTACAATCGCTTTTTAAAAAGAATGTTCTGTACAGTTCGTTGCATGCTGCTGGGTGGCCCAACTCTGCCTGATGCATGCTAATGTTCTTTGGGAAAACCATGCTGCTATGCCATTAGTTTCACTTGAATAACTCCAGCTGGAAGGCAAACTGTACCTTCCTTGTACTGTAATAATGCTCTTGTATGGGTTTAGGTGAGTGAAAAAAGTTTCCACTGTTGAGATGTAAAGAGCATTTAGCCAAATTGCAAAGTCAAGAACAAATCTTATTTACCCCTGATGGTAATTAGCCATGTAGATACTTTTGGTTTTATATTAATCTTAGATTTCTACTGGAGATGCATCAATGCCACTTTTCAGACCAAATACAAATACAAGTACAGTGACATTTGGGTACTTGCCAATACAGAGTATATATATATATATATATATATATATATATGAGTACTTAATAATACCATAACAGTTCTAACAATGACTTTAAAAACATTTTATTTTCAGTCAAGCAACAATAAATATGTAACGTCTGCAACTTATGCATTCGGCTCCTGTATGAAGTGGTTGTTTCCTTACTGTCAGTTATTATAAATTATGATAATCGACGTGGGTCACATCTCTCACTTCCTTCCTTTCAGTTGTCTGTTGTAATGTAAAATGTGTAAAATATTAATAACTTAATTTAAAATGATCCTGGCCATTCAAATCCATGTAGAAAATCGTTAATGTCGCGCAAACTCACATGCAAAAAAATGTTTTTTGTCCCAAACTGCATGGGATTAGCATAAAGTGTTTGCAAAGGGGAAACTTGTGGGTACCTACGGAAGCCATTTTCATTCAGATATCTTGAAGTCAGAGGTCAAGGTATTCCTTTGAAAATGACCATGCCAGCCAGCTTTGGAATGTTTAGCCCCCTTCCCGACTCGCTAGCATGACATGGCTGATACCAATGGATGCATTACGTCATCTAGTTTCATGATACCAGGATCTTCACTAGGGTGGCCATTCGGCTTTTAAATGCCGTCCGGCTGCAGGCGCAGCCTTCAGCCTGACACTCGTTTGTCCTCCTTTTGAGAAAATAACTAAAACGTCGCCTTTTGACACATTACCTCGTAAGTTTAATACTTATTGGCTAAAAATGTGTCAAAATAAGTAATTTCATTGGTTACACTTTCCTGTCCTGACCTATCAACAAATGGCTAATTTTAATATTCAAATGAGCCATGTGTTGATTGCTACCACCAGGCTGTCAATCAAGCTCTCAGAGACAGAGAACATAAGGTTGGTTGTTGGACTGAAATTCTGAAAATGCTCATACTCATATGTATAGGCAAAGCCCTTTATCCCCAGATAAAAACATTAAGAACAGTTTCTGTATGATGTTTATTAGACCTATGTAATCTGAATTGGAAGGGCACGTTGTCATGAGCTGTATCTTGTATATTTATTATTAGCTATGTGGTATGTGTATGCACCTTTATGTAATCTGGTGGAAAAACATTAAAATTTAAAACCGGATCAAACCAAACAAATATCTGCTTGCATGTCCCCGTGTATGCAAAGTGTCCTCCTTTTGAACTCTAGTTTTAAAACGGTATGGCCTCTGCTACAGTCTCGAAAGTGCGTAGTGAAAGAGTTCAGGATAATGGGGTGGCAAATTAGATTTCAGTCTTTTCAATCTTAGCATTTGACATCTCAAAACCTGGACAACTAAAACCAACACTGTTTGCATGGCTAGATACCGCTAGTGGGCAGTGAGAAAAAGCATTTTGTGATTTGAGGGGTTGAGATATTTTATTTATTTATTTCATTTTATTTCTATTTAATAAAGAAGCTAAAGAAACTTTGCTGGTGTTTTCGCAGGTACCTCCTGAGTTTAGCTGCATTTCTACCATCAATATTAATTCAATAACTTCTTCTAAACCAAAAACTTCGCCACCGGACATGTTCTACAGAGGAATTAGTACAGGAATTACTCATCTAATAAAGTAACTTGCTTATGTAGTTGAATAACTGCTAAGTAACCAACTGTAAACTGTACTGGATCCATATTTCATAACAAGTCTGATATTTTAACTTGAAACATTTGTCAGAAAATTATTACCAAAGTTATCGTTCAAATATTTGTAAAAGCCTTTCAAACTACATATAAAAATATATACTAAATATTGTATCATTTATATTATATATTATTATATCATTTATCTGTCAACATCATAATAAAGTTTGACTGTGAAACAGAAATGTGTTGTGTTGCTTACGGTCATTTACTACAGGATTACTAGCAAATCTATTTCACATTTTTATATTGATAGATGTTACATGGACCAGGTTTTCAACTCTTATACATGCAGGGAATCTTCATAAAACCTCTGTGAAATAACATGTTTTTATCTAAAACCACACTTATTACTGGATTTAAAAATGACCAAAACTCTCCTTAACTCTTTAGGCGCCGAGTTTTATTTTTAAAAATACTAGATTTTGACATCTAAATTTCAGACAAAGTGTAAATGAGACAAATATTGAGAATGACCTAAAGTTTATCCAGGGAGTACATTTTCCCATCTAATTTGCATATTTTGACGTCATATGGTGGTGGCCATATTGGATTATGTAATTTCCATGAAATACCTGATATTTTGAAAGAGAGTTGAACTTATTTCATCAGATTCACCCCCTCCATTGCTATGTTGTACAAATATCAAATGAACAGGGAAAAAGCAAATTGTAAGCCAACAGTCGTAAACTAGAACTATTACTACACCACAAAACTCACGTAAACAGTAGGCATTTTTTATGATTTTTTTTTGGTAGTATTTGTAGAGTGTGGAACCTCTCATTGCAAGGCACAGTACAAAGAGAGTGCTATCCGCACTAGTGTTGGGAGAAGAGTTGGACTCGTGTGTGTTTTGTGCTTTGTGAACACTGCTGCGTCGCATGGCTGCGCCACTGCCGCGCATGGACGCACCGTGACCAGCGCGGTAGAAAGAGTGAACACTTACGCTGGTCCCAGCACTATTCTCACCACCCCCGCTACTTCTACCACATCCATTAGCTCCCTTACTGACACTACGAGTTTGTGTATCATTTCCACTCCCACCTATGTTGGGCAAAGGGTTGTGTGTTTGTACTTGTGTGTTTTCCTTGCTTTGCCCGGCAGCACCATTGCTATGCAAAGATGCACCGTGACTAGCACGCTCACTAATCGACCGACCGTCATCTCCCAAAGGTAATATTTCCCCTTCATAATCAGAGTCAGCGAATAGGAGACCCATCACTTCCCTAAGCGTCAACTTTTTGCTTGCCATTTTAGTTTATTTCGTCTCAATAACTCCTAAATCTAGCAATACCGCTTCAGCATAAATAGCGCCGTGGCACACTATTTCCGCTTTCTCACCAAACAGTTTGGACGGGACTTCCTCGAACATTTTGCATTGGAGCATGACATATTTCTGAGCTAAGGTCTAAGTACGGGTCTGCCAACTAGTGGAGGGGAGTATGAACAAGATATAACACTCTATTCGGAGAAAAAAAAAAAAGAAGCTGTTTGATTCAGTACCGTCAGGTCGCAATTTTGCGACTTTGGCGCTTAAAGGGTTAACACTTTATTCATGTTTCATTCAAATTCCAGTTACACAGAAATACAAAATGTGTGTATGCTGCAAGTAGACGTATGTATCAGTCTAAATAAATAAATGATCCAAAATAAAGTATGTATCATCCTCTGATGATGGGAGGACATGCAGAATTCTGTGCTGGTCCATGCAGTGAACATCAGGGCAGCTGAGGCACTTAGCTCCAGGCTTTCAGGAACATCCAGGGCTTGCAGGGCAAACTCTGTGTGGGAGGTGGTTAGACAGAGGGGAGGCGATACTATGCAAATTAATCATCTTCTTACGTAGGAAAATCTGAACGGAGCATTTAAGCTGAGGTCTTCTGACATGGTCAGCCTACAAAAAAGAGGACTGGGTTGATTTTTTTCACAGTTTTTGGTTTGGAAGGCCACCCAAATACCCAAATATGTAAATAATTTGTCCCCTTTAATTGTCACTGTGTAGCTGGCTGCTAAAGCACTGTGCAGTCAAAACTATGACCAAGGCCTAACCATCCTATTACATCCTCATGCCCAAAGCCATAAGTAATATAACACTTTAACTTAACCAGGTTATACATAAAATACATACATATACAAAAATGTCCTGCTAGGAAAGGATGTCAGTAACAATGTTTGAGCTAACTTTATCAGTCATTTGAGCTTCATTGTATTTGACTCTGTAGTCATTCCTTTTTACCCCCTTTTCTACCGCTAGAAAACTGTCTTTATGATTTATACTACCAATTAAATTAAAGTCCAGGTTGTAACTGACTCACTTTAATTAGTGAACACGTCAGCATCAAATAAAGATGAATAAGGATGTCAGCCAGCTTTCATATTCTAACTTTTCTGTCTAAAACAACAGCCTAATGCAGGAAAGGAGGACACTTCATTATTCTATTGCTGCCTGTCATCAGCTTGTTTTTTTCCCTTTTTGTCTGGGAAGACAGTTTCAAGGTGAGGAGACATTTTACAGTATTACAGCAATTTTCTTTCATTATTTTCTTAATGATTGGCATTGCCGTGGATGAAATAATTACCTGCTTTGTTGTGGACAGTTAATGAGCTGAAAATTGAAAAAGGTATTGGACACATACAGGAGAATAATAGAAAGTAGTAGAGTCCAGTGTTCGTTAGATAGCTGTGCAGTGGTGCATAGTTTTAACAGCGGATAGCCTACTGTGCACTGACTGTGACAGCTCTGTGAACTACACACACAGTTAAAATATGTTTTGCAAGGAAAGGACTTTCATTTTAACCACGCTGACAATGATGGTCTCGACAGCTATCGGATGGTTTCCCATGATATTTATGACATTCATGACCCCACAGGATGAATTGTAATAACTTAAGTGACTCGATCTCCTGACTTTTCATACAGTGGTTTATGACCAAATACCTGCAGAAAATAATGAGGTTCCCCTTAGCCTCAGCTTGTATGCTAACACACTAAACTAAGCAGAGCTAAACATGGTAAACACTAAGCAATATTTATTTATTTTTAAATTTTTTCTCTCTGATTGGCTTACCCTCACATTCTTACCCTAACCAGTCTTACTGCTCGTGTCTAAACCGAACCAACTAGACCAACCTACTAGAGAATTCTGTTGGCTGAGCCACTAACTTCCGGTTCGGCCCTTTAACCGTTAAATGATTTAATCTGGTGAATCTTCTAGACTTTCAAAATTTTATCGAGCTGAATGGGTAAAATTCTGATAGAGAAAAATTTATTTGGCAGGGGTTATCCTCAAAAAAATGTATCCACTGTACAACAGCCCTAACCCTCTTTCACAATGTATTCTTATGGGAAGAAGTATTTTTTTTTAGATCACATGACGAACACCGAAGCTGCTGTTCATCTTCCAAAGCTGGCGTTTAACTGTTTTTAAATAGGCTCAGGTGGTTGTAACAGAAAAGTCATTTTAAACACAGTGTATAGTCTAACATCGTGGCATCAGGTTGCTTGTTCAGTCAATCATTCCTCAGCGGTGTCAGTCCTCCATGCTGTCATCCCTGTTTCCAGTCTGGTGGTGGGGAAGCTTCGAAGGAGTTGTAATGGTGCTGGGAAGAGCTGTCTGTGACCTAGTTTTGCTGTCTCCTCGTTAAATTGTTAATAGATCCTGAGTGCAGCATGGAGTCTCTCTGGGGAGGCCGAGCTGCCATAAGAACCAGAAATAGCCCCCCACACACTGGGAAGGTAATTTATTTATTTTACCAATTCCCTCTATGTCCACGCCAACTCTTCATGCCAGTGTAGTGTTTCATACACAGGAACCTCCCATAAGGAAGTGATGGAAACAATGCAGCTTTAGAAACTGTATTAGTACAACTCAACCATTCTGTGGATGTAAGTGTAGATCATTCATTTGTGTGGATGCACTCTGTACCAATAGTCATCCAAGGATCTCTGTTTCTGTCACTGCTAGCGTCTGCATTTGACAACCTGGGAATAAGAACTGGCTGTAAAGTGTGTAAGAAACTACAGAATGTGTGAAAAATGCAAAGGGCCATATCTACACCCAGTGTTTGGTTTGTCTGTTCTGGGCTGCTGTGGAATGGTGGTTCAACATGCCGGGTACCATGGAAGGCAGTCTGTGTGTAGATAAAAACGTCCCATTCTATGGTAACAAAACTATTGCTGTATTCGGGTGATGATACAGTATTGAAAACATACCTATGAATATTATATTGCATTTCTGCGAACAGATCATCCTAAATGTTACACACTGGATCTCTAAGGGCTGATATTGATATTTTGGACTCATATCATAAGCATGGTACACTGCTGCCATTAGACATTAGTATAAAAACATTCTAATAGCTCAAGGGAGCAAAACAATAAGCTTTGTACATTGTTAGTCAACCATGGCAGACACAGCCATATGTGGCAGATACACTGTACAGAAGGACATCATCATTAGTGGTGTAATTATCATCATTGCCATCTATTTGTCAGGCTCTCTCTGTCTCCAGCATATGGGACTAGGAGCAAACAAACACTGCAGTTTTTCCTCAGGGACTGACAGCACGCCATCTCTTCACAAGCTGCACACAAGCCCAGCTCACAAACCAGTCAGCAACACTGCATTAGGTTCAGTTTAGTTGCTCCATTACTGGCACTGAAGCCATGTAAGACTCATGATCTCCTTTAGTCGAGCTTCCTAATGAGGAGCTGTGCTGTTTGGCAGACCTAAAGAGAGAAAGAACCAGTATACAAGTAGAATTAGTATTACACTAAATGCAAATAGCAAACTGTAGACTGGACTGTAGACAAGAATGTTAGTATTAGATACGTTTTTTTGTCCAGTGATGGCTTTCTTTCTACAATATCTGCACATAGCAACTATGTTACGAAGTGGCTACAGTTGATAATGGATTTATGGAAACAACTCCTGAACTGGACTCCTGAGCAAAATGTTTAACCTTTTTTATCATTTACTGGGCATAAATGCTTTTTTCAGCAATTGATAATAGCTTTGATTGCGTGTGTCCTGTTAGCAGCCTGTATAGCTTGGATTGTAAAACTACAATATCACTCTGAAATTCATGTTTTTGTATGGGTTACCTGTGCACAGAATTTACTGCAACACTGAAAAAACATTTTTAAGCCTAAATGAGGCAAGTTTGCATTTTGGTGACCCCAAATCACAGTAAAAGAGGTTTGAGGATGTCCACACGCAGAAATCATGCCAATCAACAAAATGTAGTATTCTTCATGGCAGATGAAGGTGGAGTTGGTTCAGCCATTTTTAGATTGTTTTCTTGCATCCACTGCTCTGGCTTTGAAAGTGACTGGATATATGGGCCAAAAATCTAACCAATATGGACTATATGAGACTAACCACAGCTGAATACTGGACTATAAGGTGTAAGGTGGCCTTCCATTGGACATAGCTTGTTGTGAGA
The DNA here is from genome assembly GCF_905237075.1 of Dicentrarchus labrax. Lineage (NCBI taxonomy): Eukaryota > Metazoa > Chordata > Actinopteri > Moronidae > Dicentrarchus > Dicentrarchus labrax. Next base: position 8,964,241 of record NW_026136705.1, on the reverse strand, counting down.
CACTGCTGATGTCTGCCAGAGTAGTAACTCTCCTTTGTTCAGACAGGTTTGTATTACAATTTATCACATCCACAGCAATGAGAAGATGTACTGCCAGTCACCATACCCTGGAAATAATTTGAGGGATCTCCAGGGTGACAGTAATGGGATGCTGTTCTCACTGGGTGATTTAGACCGATGCAGTGGAGGTATTTTTTACATAAAATGCTCCTTAGTGCAGCTTTAACACATGGATAGTTCTGGCATGTCATTACATCACACATCTTTTAACCCTGTGTGAACCCAGCAGGCTCCTATTGGCTGTCCCAAAGCCTAGATTAAAAATACTTAGGTCCCAATTGGCTGCTCCCAAATGTAGATTAAAAAGAGTCCTCTGCCATCAGCGACCTGCCTGAGAGGCTTAGCCTGCCCAAATCTCATCTTTCAAATCACCCTTCAAAACTCTTTTTAGGAACTTGCTTCTGTCTAATCATGAATTAGCTTCACCTTACTTTCTTCAGACATCTTACCTCCAACTGCTATTGATTTTACCTTCTTTTGAAATCTTTTGTAAAGTATTTTACAAAGCATTTCTAATTGTGGTAAAAGTGCTATAAACTTTCTTCTTCCCCTTCTCTTCAATCTTTCTAATTATGTACCACAAACACTCATGTGCACCTGCTCCTTTGCCAGTGTTAATCATCATGATAGCAGGCTTCTCAGCTTGGTGTCCCCTGCCAGCTTCTGTGTCATGCGTGATCCTTTAAATGAGACAGAGACAGGTTGAAGTCAAGGTCACAGCTGACAGGTGTGAGGGTTAATGAAAAGTGGATGGCCATGGACGGCAGAGAGGAGTTCAGATGTGCTAAAACGACAGCTGATGCGTGCATGTATCAGTCTGAATCATTCTCTCACCTGTTACTGGTGTGACCTGTTTCTTACTCATACACAGAATCCTGCGTCTTACATTTTATTTGTACTTGCAGGCAGCTGCAGAAGGTATTCTACTTGTTTGTTGTGTTGTGCTTTCTTGGAATTGGGGTTTCCAATTCATTTAAAGCACCATTGTGTAGGATTTTGTTGTATCTAGAGGTGTAGTTGTAGATCGCAACTTCCTCGCTTTACCCTCCCCTTCCAAGCCAATCCAGCTCTTATCTAGAGCCAGTGTTTGGTTTGTCCATTCTGGGCTACTGTAGAAACATGGCAGTTAAACTTGGTGGCCTCCATGGAAGGCAACCCATAGTGTCTGTAAGGAAATGAAAACATAGCAATTCCTATTTTCAGGTGATTATACACTAATGAAAGCAAACCTATGAATATAATATTCAATTTATGCCAAATAGATCCTCCTAAATGTTACACTCCAGACCTTTACAGTGACAGTAAAACAGTTCTGAGTGTCTTCAGCTTCTGTAATGTGGCATATTTGCGAGTGAATGGGAATATCTGGGTGGTTATGATTGCAAGTGAAATTTAATGAAATCCTTTATCCTTTTACATTAGATTGCCCACTAGGGGTCACCAAAGATACATGGGGGGTTCATGAGGCCTTCTTGATTTGAAGGCTTGAAAGAAAACTGTAAAAATATGCACAGTATATCAGCATTCTACGGAGCCCCTAAAGGGACATGGGGGAAAAAAAAAAAAATGAAACGTTTCTAGTGCGCACTAGATACTATCTTGTGAGCACTAGATACTATCTAGTACTATCTAGTGAGCACTAGATACGATCAGTGTTGTGGCAAATCAACACATGGCTAATTTTAATATTCAAATGAATATTAAACTAATTTGTCTGTAACTAAAAAATAAATGTAAATTAATCTGTAACCTCTTTTGTTACAGTCCGCATTTAAATGCCCTGTCCTGCAGCCGGACACTCATTTGTCCTCCTTTTGAGAAAAAAACAAAAACAGTCCGCCTTTTGACACATTACCTTGTTAGTTTAATACTTATTGGCTTAAAATGTGTGTCAAAATAAGTAATTTCATTGGTTACATTTTCCTGTGGTGACCTATCAACACATGGCTAATTTTAATATTCAAATGAGCCATGTGTTGATTCCCACAACACTCCATCCATATCTAGTGTGCACTAGATCCTATCTAGTGAGCACAAGATAGTATTTAGTGCGCACTAGATAGTATCTTGTGCTCACTAGATACGTTTCCTTTTTTTTTTTTTTCCCATGTCCCTTTAGGGGCTCCGTAGCATTGGGTTCACTTAAGTGAAGAACAGTAAATGTGAAGTAAATTGTCTCATAGAACAATGGCCAAGCCAGCGACAATTATTTTTTTTTAAGAACCCTAATGGGCTGTATGATTGATAAAAGGATTTTAAATCATCCTGCTTTACACAAACTTCTTGCTGTTACTAAGTTCATTATTTTGTTTAATTACACAATTTTGAATATAATATAAAACAGTCATAAAATATATCACTTAGTAAGGGGTCATCAGTTTACTAAATGATAGAAAAGGGGTCCTTAAGGAAAGAGGTTGGGAACCACTGCTGTAGAGGACCATTGATTTCCACCCACACCTTCCTCACCCACATTAGATCACGACAAGGAGAAAGAGATGGTAGAAATAAATAACTCAGACCTCAATCACATTCTGTGGAAGTGAAAATAGAGTAGCTACTACAACCTAAACTAACCGAAGCAGTTTTATATAATGAGATACGTTAATGAGCCCAATTCACATTTGACTGCATACATTTATGCCCCTGTAATCAATTTGGTTGTGAGTGAGTGAAGTTTTGTTCGTACATTTACTGAACACCTCGACTACATGTACACCAGTAAGTAAGTGAATACTAATATATGAATAATAATATATCACTGTTCATACCACTGCAATGTTCAGTGCTGCTGAGTACATTCAGAATTTTGCTGGTTCAAACTGCCTTGTTTGCTTCTGTACAAAACTGAACCTTATAGGAACACTGCTAGTGTTCCTATAAGGTTATAAATAGTGTTTATAAGTATAATAGCTCAACAGTGCTCCCAGTGACCTATGAAAATACAACTATCCCCACTGACAATGATGATACAGTATAATTAATTCAATTTGAGGATTCAGTGTAAAAGATTTGTTACAGTTATTAGGACAAAATGATATATAAGATGTCCAGATGCAAATAAACATTGTAACCTAAATTTGTGCTGACTTTCATACTCCGTATCTAGTCAGTCCCTCCAGGAAGTTGCAATTAATGCAAATTCAACCAATCCTTGCAAATTCTGCAAGAATTGTCAGTTTTGTTTGTCCAATCACCACAACCTTTGACCAATCATTGTAGTTTCCCATGCTTGCAGACCATGCAGACTATTCAATTCAATTCACTTTTATTTGTATAGCGCCAATTCATAACAGAAGTTATCTCAGGACACTTTCGAAATGGAGCCTTATAACATTTACAGGGACCCAACAGTACCACCATGAGCAAGCACTTGGCGACAGGGCAAGGGAAAACTGCCTGTTAAGAGGCAGAAACCTAGGACAGATCCTTCGGCTCTAGGTGGGTGGTCGTCTGCCTCAACCAGTTGGGGTTAGAGAGACAGAGAGAGACAGAGAGAGAGAGAGAGAGAGAGAGAGAGAGAGAGAGAGAGAGAGAGAGATGCATAGCAACAACAGTAGCAACAACTACACTAATAGTAGTAGTAGTAGATGATGACGATGACAACAGCAACGATGGGGGACAATGAGCAGTGACAATAGTAATAATAGTAACTGTAGTAATAATAATAATATTAATAATAATAATAATAACAATAATTTCAGTGATATTAGTGATGGCAGTCAAGCAGGACCATGGCAGGAGGCTCCACCAGGATCCATGAGAACCTGCGAGACGAGAAAGCACAAGAACTCCGGGGAAGAAGTGAAGTTAGTAACATGCATTAATGGGACATGAATGAGTGCAGAAAGAGAGAGAGAGAGAGGAAGAGAGGAGCTCAGTGCATCATGGGAAATCCCCCGATAGTCTAGGCGTATAGCAGCATAACTAAGGGATGGTTCAGGACTCACCTGATCCAGCCCTAACTATAAGCTTTATCAAAGAGGAACGTCTTAAGCCTACTCTTAAATGTGGTGAGGGTGTCTGACTCCCGAACCACAACTGGAAGCTGGTTCCACAGGAGAGGAGCTTGGTAACTGAAGGCTCTGGCTCCTGTTCTACTTTTAGAGACTATAGGAACCACAAGTAGCCCAGCATTCAGAGAACATAGTGTTCTAGTGGGGTAATAGGGTACTATGAGCTCTTTAAGATATGAAGGGGCCTGACCATGACTAACTAATGGGCAGTGAACGTCTCACATTTACCCTCATAATCCGTTTGGTAAGGTAACTTGGAATACGCCAAACAATAGGTTTTTTATATAAGTTCCCTTCAATTTTTTTCTATCACAAAAATTGTTTTTGGAATTTTCACTTTTTCAATTTAATTGCCAAAAATGCCAAGAGACATTGTAACATGCATCAAAATGATTCAGATAATCTGCTGTGAAATCAGCCATTTTAAACCACAATAATCCCAAAAATGTTTGCTAGCATTATAGTAATTTCCCCCCGGGGATTATTAAAGTATTTCTGATTCTGATTATAGCTCATGAATAAAACATTTTATTTGCATGAGGAAGACTGTGGTCTTACAATAGTGACATAAGCTTGCTTTGAAAGAAAAATACAGTTTCAATGTGTGTATTTATTTACAGTGAGATATTTTCTTTTATTTCTAAAGTCATGGACCAGATGTATGAAGAAACACACCATCTATGTAGACTATACTAAAGCATTACTGTACATTTCTTTGCATAATATACAGAAAATATAGCTGACTGAACAGTTGTAATATTTCTCTTTAACAACCTTCCTGCCAGGGAGGAACAGAAACACAAACATTGTGAAGCTTTTGCTTCTGACAGTTTGTTGTTCAGGTTCAGAGGCTGTGCTGTGTTTGATATGAGGAAACGTGACTCAGCTGATATCCTACAGTCTGTTAGATTTTATATCACACTAAAAAAGCAAATGTCAGCACTGCTACACCTGCTACTGCAACTACTGTTTTCACTTTTGCCATCCAGAATTCTTATTGAGGTTTTGAGTCTTTTGTTTAAAATGCTGCTGGCAAACAGAGCGACAATATCTCCTCAACTGTTGGAAGTGAGCAAGTGATGGGAATCAAGCAGTGCCAAGCCTGAGCAAAGACTGAGATGGGCCATGACAAACACCTCATTTGAAATTCACTCATTGCTTCTGAAAATCCTCATATGAATTTTTATGCAAATGTTCCTTTTTTCTTGCTGTTCTCTGTGTTTATTCAATAGAACTTCCACTGGAGAGGAAATTTAGCATAAAAGGGAAGAGTGTGGAGAGGACGTGCTAATGCATGGTGAATTATCCCCGTGCACATTAGGACTGGAGCTGTTATGCAAGCTCAGACTGTATCCAGGCAGATGTTCTACAACCTCCCCAATCATATCTTGGCTTTTGTGAAAGATTGGGCAAAAAACAATTTTAAAAAGTAACAAACACAGGTCTGAGGCATCAGTGTGTCATCACTGACTCTCTGCCAGCTGCAGGGCTGCTGTCTAGTCAGTGACCTCTGACCTCTGACCTCCCTGTAATCTGAAACTCAGAGATTAGAACAGATTAGATTTACAAACATCCACGTATTCTAGCTATATTTGGTCCATATCTCATCTACTAATGCAATTCAACATATTTTTATCTTACACCTGTCTTTAGTGTCATGTGATGACAAATACTAATAAATCTGATGCATCAATCACAAATGTGTTTTATTGGCTTTATTGCATGAATGCTGAATAAATAAACCAAATGTTCCTTCTCCACCGTTTTGTTACAATTAGAGACAAAAATAATCGTACTCAGGATACTTTTATTGCAACACAGCCGCCCACCGTAGACACAAATAGCACCCACACCTCCTGTTAGTGTGATTTTAGTCCCCTCATTTCTAGCGGAAATGTGACCTAATATAGAAGGAGTCTTTGAACTTGGATTAGCTCCTCTCTTATCTGTTGGTGGCTCTACAGCTACAGCCCATCTGCTCAGTGTATGAAGCTGAAGCTAAAGCAAGAGAGCCAAAAAGGATTGAGATGGAGAAGAGTAAAGAATAAATGTGGGGAAAATATAAGAAAAAACAACATCAAAAAGTTGTGACCTGCAGCTGGTTATTGATTTCAGCTTGTAGCACATTTGTCTTGATTTCTCGATATTGCACTGTAGCTTCCAACTGCACCGAGACAATCACTCAAACATTATTGCTGTTCTGCTCCCGGACGTCTGCTCTGGCTGCCACTGAATGCTCGCTTTGTGTCCTGGTGGGTGGAGGTGTGATGTATGGCGCCAACGGTGCGTGGCATAGGCTCCTGCCCCGCCAAATACCAGAGCACAATCAAGCAGATGAGAGTCAGCGTGGTGCTGGGAATCCCAGCGGCATTGACTCACTTTGAGTTCTTCGTGTAAACAGAAAAACAGATGGCCACGCTGCCAAACAAGTTTCTCTTCCACTGGCTCTCGTGATGGCACATGGGGACACGGGAGGGAGACGTGGGCTTTCTTTTGCCAGTTTTATTTTGCTTTCTTCCTGCTTGGCTCACATACGTCAAAACTACTTAGGTATTTTAAAATTCATTGAAAACGCAGGATTAATAATTCAGGTTGAGTTTAGCAAGATGGAGAGATGGTCTCTGCTATGAAATACAACATGCTCTAAATCAAATCACACGTGCAACGCTCAGTTGTATGAGTTATGTTCTCGATTTGAACACATTGATCTTGATCATGCTAAGTGAATGATTGGAAAATATTATCCACAGACTCAGAGTGATACAAAATTATCTTTCTGCAAGCAAACAAATTTAAGATCTGAATGATGCAACTGCAGCAAACTGTCTCACACACACTGTAGTGTCTGGTGCATTTGGAAGCTTTTATTTTCAGAGCTGAGTGCATCTCGTAATGTTGCAGAGCAGCACCAGTCTGTCAGGGGAGAACAGTCGGGAGCTGTTAGAGAGCAGGCAGAGTGAGCGTGCCTCTGCTGCAGAAACATGGATTATAGATCAACATATTTCATCCCAGCTCCTCTCACACAGCAGAGACTGTCCTAACATGTTCACTGTGACTGGGTTTTAATGTGAGGATGACTCCCTATCATGCTTTCTCTGTATATAACAAACATGTTAAATCTTGTGTTGTTATCAACAGAGATCTTGGAATTGAAATGCTTAACTTACTGAAAATTAGCATTTTGTAAAATAAATGGTAAATAAACTCTAATAAGAACATTTTTAGTATTCACATGTTGATTTCTTCTGAAAAAAAAAATGCTGATCATGTTTTTCTCTGCTTTCTTTGCAGAGACAAGCATCTGGAGCAATGACTGGAAACAGCAAACCATCTGCTGGCCAAGGTATTTTCTAACCATCATGTTCAGTCTGAAAAGTACAACCATGCAGAAATATAATGCAGAATATTACTGCATATAGTAATGGAACAAATCTATCGCTAGTTTTGCTCTTTGGTTACAATGGAAAGTATGATTTTCAGTTATCATCATCATTGTTTGACAAACATTATAACTGAAATTGTTCAACAGATCAGTTGTTTTCACAGCTCACCTAGACACATGTTAGAAGAGTGTTCAAAGTTTTTGACAAATTCAGTAAAATAAAATACAAAACCTCTTGAATGCAGCTAATTGGAGTATGAACAGTTTATTTGTAATATTAGTACTTAGTACTGTATATGTCAAAAGAAAATTGTAATTCTACAGTTCCTATGATTGTAATTATATTCTAATAACATATAGTTTATCATTATGTTCATTGGTCATTGACCCTTTGCTTTATAATATGACACTGTATGTACCCCTCTAGCATCATTAATGGATGCGAAGGGTTGCACGGTTAAGTTAGCAATAATTAATGTGCAATGTCTGCTTACACGCTTTCAAAATAAAGCTTGCATAGTTAATGATGTAAAACAGTCAGCTGTTTAGGTTTTGGTACAAAAATTAGGAATAGATCATAAGTTACGTACCTGATGTACATGAATAAAATGTAACCTAGGTACGTTACTAAAACAAAAAATTGTTTGGGTTAAAGTCCTGTATTATGAGCCATCCATCCACCCCAACAACTCAATATATAGACTTTCTTGCTCTTTATACTACATCTCTTGACTTTATGGCAGACACATCCAAAAATTACACTAGGGGGATACCTACAGTGTCAGATTTTGTAGGGCCACTGAACCAAAAGGCAGTATTTGACGACCATATATAGGTCTGGGTTGAGTTTATTGAGGATGTAAATAGCAGGATGTAATAGATGTAAATATGACCTGGCAGTTAAATTCCTGGTGTTATATTTTGTCTCATTTCTGATCTCTGTAAGAAGAGTAAGACAGTGTAAAAACTGCTTGTAACCAAACACTGCACTTAAAGAACCACTGTAAAACTCTTTGATACTCCAGAGGTGTTGTTTTTGTGACTATAAATAGGCGTCCGCTTAATAAAAGTAGTTTAAAGTAGAAGTTCTAGAAAAGTCACTGTGTGTACTCATTGATCTAGGCGGGAGTAGTAAAAAAAAAATAGCATCATGCTGAGAAACTATCATGTCATTTTAGTAAAATTACAAACAATAATATGACACAATCACAATCAATCAGAGTAAAAGATGTGTAAAGTTACAATGCGTGTATTAGTTCACACAGAGAAAGATATCTGTTTGCAGATGACACAATTGTGTGTACATTAAAGTGTCTCATTCTCTCGTTCATTCAGTATCATATGTGCACGTTTTGGCACTAAACAGTAATCAAAAGATCCTCAAATACACTTTCAGTTACATGCAGTGATCTTTATTGTCGATTTTAAGTAAATTCTATAACGTGCCTTGGTATCATTATTGATTCTGAGCTTTCTTTCAAATTCCACAAAGATGCTGCTATCAAAAGAGTAGACCATGGTCTGGGAATTCTTTAAAAGGTCCAAATGTGGTTTATTTTAATGTTAGAAAAAGGCTTTTCACCCAGTTGTTGCCACTTTTTGGATTATGCTGATATCATAAAGCTAATAATAATGCTAATGCTAATAATCTTTTATATTGAAAGTTATTTACAATTGTTTATGTATATTTATTTTGAAATGTCTGTTTTATACCCATCATTGTCATATGTATGAGGCTCTTAATTTGGAGTCTTTAAATGTCAGAAGAAAATTAACTTCATATTAATGTTTAAATAAATACATTTTAATTTCCCAGTTTATTTGAAGTAGTTTAGAGCCATAATGCCTTAGTGTATTTTGAAGTCTCTCACTTTGTCTGTTGCAACAGAAACTGGGAAAAAAGCACTCTGCATTAAGGCTCTCTTTGATTGGAAAAATTTACTGTCTCACATTAAATCTTTTGGATTATTTATTTCTTATTTTAAATTAGGTTGCTCTTGCTTAAAATGTTTATGCTTATAAACACATTTATAATTATGAATTAATGTCATGACAACAGTTTTGTAATATTTTTGCACTATTTTTTTTTTTTTTTTCTGTGTTTCAGAGTGGTTTTTGTGTGCACCACCTAGTAGTTTAAATGTGATGAGATGATGCATCTGTCAGGGGGCTTATCCAGTGAAAAATACTTTCAGTTTGCTGAAATAGTATACTTACCACACTTATAATTTTTAAAACCTTGTATAATCCCAGAATTTGCTGTATTTCATAGTAAGATCAGAGAGAATTTGACAGAGTAGTTTATTTGAATATGCCTATTTTCTGCTTTTGTATAAGAAACAACATTCCACAGTGGCAATAGAATGGTTTCCTCTACCATGGTAGCAATTCACAGGAAGACCTACTTTGCAAACTGGGCCATGGTATTGTTGGCATAATAATGTAATTCAAATCCCTTGAGTTATAAACGGTAAAATTGGGCTTGCAGTACTTGGCAGAATCCTTTGAAATTCATAAATGGTGTTAAGTGCAGAACTGTTGTCCTGGCAGAATTAGAGTATGCAAGAACAAAGGCCTTTTCCTAATGAACCTCAGACCAGTGAAGCGCTTTTTTCATGACCTCAGCTCAAGTGAGACGAATGTGAATCAGTCTGACACTCCCTCTCTGGTTTGCAGAATTAACACATGCAAACTAAGCTTTGAAACAAGCTGATATGTCATCATGAATATACATTTAGCAGGTTGTTACTGGGTTTTTATAGTTTCAACCATGCAAGCAGATACTGCATATCTTACAAGTGCTTTCTGCAGTCTGCACATTTTCAAAATTAGGTTTCATGGCAGCATATGATACAATACACTGAGGATTCGCTGAATGTAATCTCCTCCACTCCTTGAAGTCAACCCTCTCCTAACACAATGGATGCAGCAGGTTAATAGCAGCCCATTCGCACTGCTAAATGGCTCTATATCCAGCCCCCTAGCAGCCCTACGTACCTGGAGACCATGTGTCACCTCTCCTGTCTCTCTGGGGCTGCTGATAACACTGTTAAGACCCCACGCTGAAACGGTTTTCTGTCCCAACTTGTGGGATGATGAAGTGTACTGCAGCTCAGCCTCAGTCCGGAGGGAAACATCCCGCCAGTGATCGGAGAGGGATTTTAGGCACCTTAATTGAATTTGATAGAGGCATGAATTGCATTTACTTGACTTTTGCCCATTTTCACACTTTTTCCATCTTTTCGTTGTTTTTGGTTTGGGAGTTACTGAAGTCTAATTCACTCTAATAAATGTACAGTTCAAGAAAGGTACTTTTTAAAATTATTATATTCATTATATTATATTTAATTAAACAATGCTCAACACATCAAAATATCAATCATCATAGGACGATGACAGAGGGGGAAAGAAGTGGATGATACAAGATGTATCCATTTTACCGTCAAGATCATAAAAAGGACACATTTTAACCCCATTTACACATTAACTCCTAAATTACTATTATGTACAGGCTAATCCACTTAATATGAATTACACAGAAATGTCAGCATCCCTCCAGTCCAGGATTTGGTCATTAAGCTCACTGGGCATGACATTTATCAGAGGCTATCATAGATACATAAAGCTGTCGTCATTTCCTTTTATTTTGGCACAGGGCCTTTCCAATCTCGTGCTACAGAAGGAGGTTTTCTTCAATCTAATTAAACAGAATGCGTTTTCTTGCTAAGAAAAGAAGGTTGTCCAGCTTCTACATGAGTCCAAGGTTTCCTCTGTAGATGGCAGTCTGAACAGCAGTGCCTTCAATTGAAGCTAATAAATATATTTAGTATAAATATTTGCTGTACCAGTGAAACATTGGGTACCTACATTTGTGTTTTGGAGGGACCCAGAAATAAATCACACAAATTACACATAAAAACCCAGAACCCAGAAGAAGCCTAACGTTTGTTCCCTGGCAGGATTAATTCTGTACACTGTGTGACTTCTTATTAAATAATGATTGTAAAAAAAACAACAATAAATGATACCAACTAGTTTCATTGCACTATATCAACCGTTACCCCAGTTATCCTGCTTTGTTGTCCAGTAACAATATTACTGTACCCTGTAAATAATTATTTAATAGGTACTCAGCAATGTGAAACATATTTACAGTGTCATTTAAAGTACCACTTAAACACAAAGTTGTTACCCCCTTATTTCCCAATTCCCTACAGATGGGTGACAATTTAAAGGAAAAACCAACACAAAGCTCCCAGTCTCTGCAACCCTCTCCATTCTTCCATAGGTGTTCATCACATAATTTTGGTTGGCCCCTCGTGTCATGTATAAAAGTATCTGCATGTTTCATGATTCTCCACTCATTTATTCAGGTTTTTCCTTTAATTTGTCACCTGTCTGTATTTGTCTCTGTATTGGTAACTGGTAAGGATTTTATTGATCCCATATATAACATCTATAATATATTCAGTACATGATAATTATAAAGAAGCTCTTCACAAGTCTTTCAATAGAAAGATTTTTTTTCAATGCTGACTGGATGTGCTATCCGCCAGCCAGCTCACAAGCTAACAATGACTTGTGATACTGAATAAGGCCGACCTGTTGGGATTGACTGAAAGGGCATCATGTCAGTATGGAAATCAATAATTTACCCTTTTCCTATAGACACAGTACCTCACAGCTTGAGAGAATAAATGTGTTCCTTTTCCATTGTTTGTGAATATATTGGTGTCTAACTTGTGGTTCAGTTTCCAGTCATTGCTTGGCTTCACAGGTCACCTTTTTGAAGTTTCGTTGCTCAGTATTCTTTCGACTGGGCTTTCATCAATCATTGTCCGTATACTCTCAGGTTCCTTTAAATCTCACAGGAACCAATTTGAACGTGACCTTTCACAAACCTCTTAAGAAAATAATCCCATCATCCTTTGTGGCAATTTGATTCATTAATGTAGCAAAGGAACATATTAGTGAAACTGTGACATGTCTAGTCTTACGCCCTCTGTGGTGTAAAGGGCATCGACCCTGTGGAGCAGGTGTGATTTGAGAGGAGGAAGCTGTGTGTGTGCGAGAGAGACTGACGGAGAGGTTGAGTGGCTTCTGCAATCATGAAATATGAATGTTGTTTTCATTGTCACGTATGTCATCCAAGGGCTTCAAGGTCAACAAAAGATTCCAGCTAAACGTAAGTAGGCTATTTGGAAAAGGTTCCCTTTATGCTAGAGCCCACACCTCGCACAGCAGGTCAGCACAACCATGCACGGAGCATCTTACTGCATGACAACTAACAACAGACTGTGTCACATCCCATAAAACCTTTTCACTTGTTTTAGTCACACACATGTGAGCAGTCAGCGCTGACTTGATGTCAGTCTTGATTATGCACTCACCATTTGGATGCACGGAGAATGATGATGAACCTTTAAATAAGCAGAGTTTCTTTTTCTTTCAACAAGGCATGTCTCATTCTCTTCACACAGGAGGATTAAAGGGGATGTTGAACAGTATGTGTTTTAAATAAAGAAGTTTGACTCTTTGGTCATAAAAGACCCACGTCCTCTCTGTCAGATAGAGAGCAGTCGCCTCGTTAGCCTCGTTTGTCGATATGTGAGCTTCTGTGCTGTCCTTTTATTGAATGTCAGACATCTGTAATGACATTTACATCTGACATGAATGAGGTCACTCCTTTAACACTACAACAGAAAAAAACTGCCTGTAAAACCTGCAATGAATTTTTTATTTTCTTTGCACGTTTTATGGTTCCATTTATTTGTTCTGCTATGTTTATGTAAAATTGTTATTTTACAGGCTTCCCTTCACAGAGTTTACCCTTTCTCAGAGGGCACCTGAGTTTTTGTGTCAAATAATTGTCTGAAATCCATTATAGAGGCATTTCCACCCTGACAAGGATACAAATGAAGGAAGAAATATAGAACAGTCTAAAGGGCTGTCCACACCAAGCATGAGTGAACTATAATAATAACTATAAATTAGGGCTGTCCCAGACTAAAGATTTCCCTAGTCAACTAGCAGTCGTTAGATAAAGCCATTAGTTGACTGGTCGTCAAACGTTTATGATATTTATTGAATTATTTAAATATATCTATTTTAACAGCCGCCTGTTAAATGATAATGGAAAAAGCAGTAATAACTCTCACTGTGTCAGAACAAGCAGCAAGGAGACTGAATATTTAGTTCATTTATTTCAACACACTTATAACGCTAACAGTTACTTAAATTAACTTGCTACAAACTCGCTCCTCTCCCTCATGCCTTTCCTCCTCTCCCTCCTCCACAAACCTCCCCCTCTGATAGGACCCCTGAACTAGTGGCAGCGGCTCATTAGCAGTTAGCACATGCAGCAGCACTGTGTTACCAGAGAAAAGGTCCATGCTGCAACAGTCCGGGTGACAAGGCACAGCTCCTGTTTGACTGCGAATATCTGACTAATGAAAAGTGTGTCGACTATGACTCTTATCATGGACTAACAGATTACTCAACTTTTAGGGGACAGCCCTACTATAAATACAGCTTTTTAACAATCATTCCAACTCGAGTGGATGGTATAGTCCACACCACAAGGATAACGATATCGACAGAGGATAACAATGTTGTTGGGAGACCTGGATGGTTTACACAGAAAATCTCACTTTATTTATTTTTGAAAACTCTTCTGATAAAGCACAAATGTCACCTTCGCTTGTCCAAGAAAGTATCTAATGTGCTTGTTAGTGCCCCCTGTGGCTGTTGGGCGGCCCTTGAGATGCTACATTGATGTATTTTTGTAGTCCAACCCGGAAGTTAGCATCGCCTGGTTCCTTCGACAAAAAGCCAATGGGATTTTTCCATTAGATTTTAGATTTTCTCAGAAAATAAGCTCTTTGGCGAACAAAGGCTTATGATACTTACATGTGTTGTTCAGCGAGATAATCTTCACAAATGAACACCACTTTTATTATTTGTGAAGCATGAATGCCATCACCTGGAGGATGAACCTAACGTTAGACCACTAAACTGTTCGGTGTGAACATTTAATGGCGACAACCTCTGTGGTCTCGTTTAGCCACTTGTTAGCAAATGCAACATAAAAGCTTAAATATTCACAGGTGGAGTATTTACTGACTTAAGCTTGCGTTAACCACAGACGATATTTCAGACATGTAACCAAAAACCCACTGACTTTGAGGCGAGGGAACCGAAATGTTAACTCATTTGTGGGTTTTAGAACTCAGCAGCACTTTATTGTGGTGCGCCAGACTGTAATGAGCTCATTGCTTCCCCATGAGGCCCGGAGGATGGAATACACCCACTGATGTTGTTGAGAACCACAGCTGAGTGGGTGTTTTCCACCCTCCAACCTCAGGGGGCAGTAATAAAGGCATCACAAAGGTAAGACTTTTAATTATTTTAAAAGACAAAGTTTTAACAAGCAGTTTATGAATGTCCCACCATTTTCTCACCACCACCCCTCTCCTCTCCTCTCCCCAGATGAGAAGAAGGATAACCTCCCAGAAGACTTTGACATCGACATGGAGAACCCGGAGACTGAGAAGGCCGCCGTGGCCATCCAGTCGCAGTTCAGGAAATTCCAGAAAAAGAAGCAGGATGTGAAGTCTTAGAGCGGAGCACTGTCAGCTGCGTCGCCACTCGATGTGGGCCCAGTCTTGCATGTCAATCAAACTGCACCGTCATGAACTGAAAAGGAAGGGTAGGGGTGGGATTCCTGAAGGTGGGGGTCGGGGGGTGGGGTGGTCTGGGGCTAAATAGTATCTTTGTGAAAGTGTGTGTGTGTAATTATTAACTATTATATACAAAAATGATACTTGATCAAATTCTGGGTGTATGTATTTAAATCTTTTCTGTAATTTTGCTATTTCTGTTTTTTACTTCAATGACAGTGTAGCCGCAGTAGAGCTTAAAGTTTGAGTAGTTTTTTTTATGTCACACTCAGTGTAATATACCCATGTTAACAGAAAACTAAAATAAGTCTCATAAATTGTCAAACAACAATTATCTTTAATTCAGGGGGAATATAAAGCCACATGCATTGCTGTGATTGACACTTAAACGTGGGTCATGATTTCATTGACAGTCTTTGCAAGGCGTCATAATCAAAAGATGTTTCAGCTCTGCTGGAGGTCTGGTAATGGCATTTCCCTCTGGCTGGGTAAAATGATCCCATACAGCTGCCAGCGCTATCACGCCATACGACTGTTGCTTTTAAAATCAAATCAATGTCTAATTTGTATTTCGAAGTCGGAGGTCTCCCCTCCATCGTGTCTTTGCATCCGCTGAGATGAACCTCTCTGAGCTGTGTGTCTTTGACTGTAGATGTTGTGCTTGTGATTTGTGTTTCTTTCCTTAACGTGATTTAAATGTCATTGTTCAGTTGGCTCACACATGTATACTGTACAAGCACACGCAATTATGCATGCAAGCCTGCACACACACACACACACACACACACACACACACACACACACACACACACACACACACACACACACACACACACACACATTCATATACGTATACAAAGAAATAAAGACGTTGGAAAGAAGTGTTGATTTAGTTTGTATCATTCCAAATTGTTCTGGTAAGCAGCTGCACTGTACTGTATACAAGTGGTTCCCCACCTGGGGGTTCCCAAAGATTCATGGGTCACAAGGCCCTCTTGATTTTCAGGGCTGTAAGAAAACATTAAAATATACAGAAAAGTAAATGTAAAGTAGATTATCTAATAGAACAATTGCCAAGCGTCAGGGACAAGAAAACAGTGAATTTGTCAAAAAATAAGCCTATTAAGTCTGTATGATTGTTAATAATAATACAGACAGAGAATTGTATAAAAAGTTTTCGAGACAGGAAATAATCTGCTCAATATTCATCTAAATCACACAACACAAACATCCTGCAGTTACTGAGTTCACTGTTTGGGTTCATTTTACAGTTTTGAATATAATGTGAAATATTCATAAAATATGTCACTTATTCAGGGGTTGTCAGTTTACTCAATGATAGAAAGGGGGTCCCTGAAGGAAAAAGGTTGGGAATGACTGCCAGAGTGTGTGCAGCATGTGCAGTAGATTATATTGGATTAACTATATTACGATCCGTTACAACCTTTTAAAAACAATAAACAAACTGTCCAACAAAATGCTGAATAAGCATTTTGGATCTTTAACTGATATGACCTTGACATTGCAACAAACTCACTCACTGCTGCACTAGATCGTCACATACTCTAGTCAGCACAATTACAAGACCCTGATGTACTGATGGGTTTTCATGCCCTTTTACAGCAGACTGCATATATACTGCACATTAACTCATCCTGATTGATCTGAGAAAAAATTCTGCATTAAAATGCCTGCAGGAAGTCCTTATACGGGTATAGCCCCGTACATGTGTAGTTCAGTTTAGGCTACTATGACATTTGGTAATGCTGTCATTCAGAGAGACAACTTGTGAATCTTCTTTACAAATTCATACAATCCTTTTTACAACAACCACGTGGGCTTATTGTCTTCTGGATCTAGATAGATTTCTATGCAAAGTAGCTTGTGACTATGTGACCCTTTTAGCCACCACCTTTCAAGTCTCAGATTTTCAAGTGATAAACTATACATTGAACCACAATAATGAATGCATTAACTGCAGGAGGTTTGTGTAAAACGTCTGATCTGGATGAATGAGCAGATTATTTCCTGTTCCTGTTTTTTTTTATTATTTTTAACAATCGTAATAGGCTTCTTTTTTTTGACAAATTCAGTGGTTTCTTGTCCCTTGCACTTTTGTTCTATTAGACAATTGACCTCACATTTACTTTTCTCTCAACAGGAAGTGATGACATATCCTGTTTCATCATCAACTGTTGATAAACACAGACCATATTCAGATAAAAACTCTCACAAGCTGCTCACAAGAAGAAATACAGAATATAAAATGGAAATGAGACTGCAGTGTGCAGGTATTTCTCTAAAACTATACATCAGTTAATGAATACATGTTCAATAACATTTGATAAAGTCTGTGGACTGACAAATGAGTGTGCTATTTTCTTAGATAAAATCTAGAAGAAGTCACTGAAGTTTTTCTGTCCAGGCCCAATAACTGGATTTTAAGAAGAAAAAAAAAATCCTTGAATTCAACGAATGAAACAAACAATGTCGACTGTCAGCTGCAAACTGTTCAGGAAGGTACATTGCTCCAGTTCCTTATCACTTAACATGTTTGGAATGGTTCTCCCCAGCGCTGCCAGCAACAG
Source organism: Dicentrarchus labrax (assembly GCF_905237075.1). Taxonomy (NCBI): domain Eukaryota; kingdom Metazoa; phylum Chordata; class Actinopteri; family Moronidae; genus Dicentrarchus; species Dicentrarchus labrax. The sequence continues at coordinate 8,946,516 of NW_026136705.1, read as the reverse complement.
CTTCATATTTCTCAGGCTGATCAGAGGGAAGAATTCAGGTCTCCTGAACCTTATTTATGACAGCAGTTATTAACCGCAGAGTGTGGCAGCAAGTAAATCTCTCTTACCACGCTTAATTTGTTGTGGACTTCAGAGGTGGTGGCAGATATAGTTCTCATGCTGAGTAATACGCCCTCCTGCTGCACCCCCTGTCTTGTGATGTAAGACCATGGAAGCAATTTAGCAGGCAAGACATGTGAGGCTCAGGCAGAAGCTTCAGAGTGGCAGGTTGGAAAGTCTTCAATTACTAAACCAGTTTAGGAAGGAACACTCAAAATGATGAACTGTACAATTTACACCTACGATAAGATTTAAAATGGATATTTATAGTCTAATGCTATCATTTCTAGAAGTCATGACATTTTACATTTTAACAGACATTATTAGAGATTTCCCCTCAGACTCAATTAAACTGATTTAAAGGACCAGTGTGTAGGATTCAGTGGCATCTAACGATGAAGTTGCAGATTGCAACCAACTGAATACCTTTCAGAGAAAATACGGTGGCTGTAAAAGCACAAGGCTCTATACCTTTGGACCTTTAATCAACCTATAATGTTCAGCAGTCTGAATTTGAATTCATGGTTGTAACTTCATCCTGCCTGTTATTGCCTACATTTACCAGAATGCCTTTTGACAGATAAGCTATACATGGCAGTGGCCAAGTGCTGTCAGTAGCAGGGGTCATGGGTTTGTGGATTTATGATGTCAGCTTACCAACTAGCAGGTAGACCTGGAGCATGTCTATAGCTGTATCTCAGTTCCATAACACAAATACAGGCATACTGACTTGTACACACTATACACTTCTTCTACACATCTTTACAGTATACTGTTTTTGCAGTTAGTATGCAAGAAATCAACATACTTTTATAATAGGAAATGATGCAATATTTGCACCATGTAATTAGATTTACAATGCACTACACTACATACTGCAAATTGCTTAGGATTAGTGTGTAGTATGGATTCGGGACACAGATTCGGTTTATGGCTACACCCCATATCAATACAACATCTCCAGTTAGACTGCATTCTAGTTTTTTGAGGCTGTGTTGTAATCAATCTCTTAAAAGAATGTTTTCCTGTGATCTGGGTACTTTCTACCATTTGCTGCTGGAATATACTTGTTAGAGGTGAATATATATATATATATATAAAATCTTAATGACTTTCCCCTTCTCCATGAACCTCGGAAGTAGGTGAAAAAATACACACTTCCAAACAACAAAATGGCTCAAACTGCATCTCCATGAAGTGTTCCTAAAAGGTTTGAGCGATTTGGGATGAAAGAAAGAAAGAGGATGGATCTGTGAGCAACATAACTCTTTACAACACTGCCACCTGCAGGCACGGGCCCTACAGAATCACACAGAAGATGATCTGACTGGCCAACATTTAAACCTCATTGCTGAGACATTACGGACAGGAAGTCTTACTGCTGTCATGATGAAAATAAGGCGGTATTAGGGGTTTCCTGCTCAGATTGGCATCCCAAACAGCCGGAGAGTGGAGCCTCCATGCGTCTGCTTCTTCTCCACACCACCATCAGTCACTCATGTCAAACCCGTGGAGGACACTTTGGGGAACAGCCATTTTATTAATCAAATTTGAACTTTGTGTTAGTTTCTCTTTATTCCAGTGCCACCACGGTGAACACTCATGTTAAAAATAAAAAGTGACATTTTTTTTTGTTAAAATGTATAATCATAATGAAGACAGTTAATCATAGAAACTAATCATAGAAACTGACATAATGACCTCACAGCATTTTGGATCAAACTCTTCTCCCTTCAGGCTAACTCAAAGAAACAGAAAGAACAGAAATGGGCCAGGGTAGACAGGAACAAAAAACAGCTTCTTACGTATATCCACATTTTTTTTTTAGATATTTCCCATAGACATTATAGGTTTGGTTTGAAGGGGGGATTCTGCTGGATTGTCTCACGTTTTTTTTTCCCTGTAGAGGAGCATCGCTGCAATGCAGCAACAGTAAATCTACTGAGGAGAGTGAGAGCCCTGAAGACTCTACCTAGTGCACTGAGAGTAGGGGGATCTATCTGGAGACACTTGAGTCGGGGTGTTGTGAAGTGCAAACCATTAGTTCTCTAAACCCTCCCTATTCTAGCTAACATCATTTACCACCCTGGCAAACAAGCAGTGGTAAACTACACCTGAATACATAGCTGGAGAGTGTCCGGCCCTGTAAGTATACTCACAACATAGTTATTTTTCATCATTACAGTACAGTATAGAGCAATAGTTTTCATATACTTTTCATATCTTTTTTCATATTGCACCATCAGAGAATGGGACACAGAGAAAGATCAACAGAGACTCCATTTCCTAATTAAAACGAGATATGTGCAAACATGACTAAGGACTTTATTAACCAAATCAATTCTTCCCTGTAATATCCACAAATAAAAGTGATTTCTCTTTTTATATATATATTTATAGTAATAAGAATAATAAATCTTCACATTGGATCATTTCATAGTGTGACAAAATGCTCGACTGGGCTGTCCAGCCACGATCGTAATCCTCATTGTCTTTTAATTGGTCAGTCCCCATGCATCCATAGGAAATAGATTTTTTTTTTCTTCAAAAAAAGTAACAATTTGAGAGCAGCTGAAAAGTTTGGACTGGTGTCAATTGCTTTCATTCCAAGATTTCTCCCAAGTTTCATTCAGTGTTTCAGAAGGATATTCCATAGGAAAAAAATGACTCCAAATGGTCATCTTCCACTCCAGAAAAACAAAAAGATGTCCGGGTTCTTATGAAAACATTGTAGTAATGGTGATAATAGATCATTTGGTAATCAATAATTAATGATCATTAATAGCTGACAACTAACAATTAATAATCACTGATTAATTATAAAGAATTAACAATAATCAAGAATAAATAATGCTCCCTCGTTACTCAATTAGTTTGGCAAAGCTCCGGCTGGAGTCGTTTCCGATGAGTGAATTTTTTCTCAAGTGAAACAAAGAAAAAAAAATAATAAAATAAAAATACAAACAAGAGATAAAAGAAAGCTCTAAAATAAATAAAAGGAGATTAGTAAAAGTGACCCCGCCCTTGGAGGGGGGGACATATATACAGAACTGCGTGGTGAAAGTCAGTTTACTGCACTTGAGTGTTAAGTCCAGTGTTAGAGTGAGTTCTAGTCCCGCCCTAGGTGCCCCCGCTGTTATACCAGCGTGTAGGACTTTGCGTAGGGGTTGCTGCTCTGTTTGAGATGTCCTCGCGAGTCCAGCAGGGACTCCTGGGAGGTGCTGAGCTTGGCGGCCTGGGCCAGCTCTGAGCCCTCTCTGTGTGGGAGTGTGGCTGCAGAGCCAGGTTGCCACTGGGCCACTGGGTCCCTGCTGGCCTGAGGGGCCTCTGTGGGCGTCGGGGGCGCCATGCGAGAGGGCCGCTTCAGTGAGCGACTCTTCTGGGGCTCCAGACAGGCCTGGCCCATGGCCGCTCTCTCCCCACTAGCTGTCCCCCTGGATGAGCCCGAGCAGGACATGCCTCGGTTTAACAGGAAGTCCATGCGCAGGTATGGAGGAAGGTGAACCAACTCGCCCCCTGCAGGACAACAGACACACATCAGCGTTAGGTATGAGAGAAAACACATACAGGCATCCATTCTCAACATCACCTGAACTTATTTTATTATTCTATTTATTATAAATATCAAGTTTAGTGAGCAACATTCCACCTGCAGTTGAGTCCACTGGTTTTAGAAACCTCTGTCCTCAAAAGAGTCCATCTTTTTACTCACCTTTATATGGGATGAGAATACAGCTTTGTCAGCTTATCAAAGCAATAAATCAATAGTTTATTCAGTATCATGACACAGACATGCAGGCTGTCTCCCTGTGTCCTTGCTCTGGCACCGTTGACTTCATTAGACTGACAATAGTACTACTATAAAACTATTAGACTAGACTATTTTCTACTACTATTTTATCATTGCACAGCAGTTTTTATGTTCATCCTATCAAGCCTCCTGTCTAAGCATGCACACTTGAGCATCTTATATTTGCACATATCAAATGAGCATTATTATGAACAAGATCTCCTAATATTGGTATTCAGAAAAGTTGCTTCCAAACTTTTTTAGACGGTGTATGTTACATGATGCTTGAATGAAAATGTCTATGTGAGAAAAAACCCTGACGGAACAGAAAGATAGCAACAGATTTCATTTTTGTAATCTCCTCAAAAGGTCTAGGATCTGCCTCACTGAGAGTGGGTACTGTTAGATGCTGTAGCTAAATTCTGGAGCCAGCATGTCATTTAGAGCTGTTAGCATCTCTGTAGTAGATTTCTTTGCAAAGGAGCTTGTGACTACGTGATAAATAATGTTGGTTTTCAACACAGCAGCCACAGTTTCGTACCTTAGATATGCAAGAATCTTACTGAGTTCTCATGAATATTTAGTCAGCAGTGTGAAATATTAATTGTTCAATATCTTGCAAAGTCCTATTTTATGTAACTCAGATTTGATGGTTCCCTAGACTTTAACTTAACTGAGACAATCAACTTAAATACATTTTGCAACTGTTCATCTGGATTAACTGTGGGCATTAGTTAATGGTTACATATCAATATTAAACAAGAAGTTGAAGTTTAGGTATTAGTGTCGTCAGCGTCATAATGAGGCCAGTTGTAATAAAAGGAGAGCATGCCGTCAGGGTTCAGGCCGAAACAGATCTGTGGCCTCACCCGGTCTGTGGGCTTTGGGCACGGCCATGTTCATGACCCGGCTGACGTCCTGAGGCTTGGGCGGGGAAGCAGTGAAGCGGCAGATGCCTGATTCGGACGGTGTGCTGGAGGTCAGGCTGTCAGTGTAGTCATTGGTGCCTGCCGTCATCTGCTCTGAAGAAGTGTCAGAGATGAAGCATTCGGTGATGGTGAATTTAGCGTGGCGCAGCTGCTCCTCCATCTTGGCATGCTCGTAGGCCCTGGCAAGCTCCTCGTAGGTGGAGGAGGCGCTCTCTGTTGACACCATACTGCTCCGCGCTCGGTCTGGACACGGGCCGGGGGTTAGTGGAGGAATTAGTGTCAAGAGTTAGTGGCAGAATTATTGAGATGTTGTCTTACTGATTTGTTGTTAGAGATGACGGGTAATGTTATACTTTTATAGTTCATCCAGATGTGGTGCTTACCTGTGTCCTGAGATGGGCTGACGCTGTAGCTGTCACTTTCCTTGTCAACAGAGCCTGCGACTCTGGGTGTGGGCAGCCTCCAGTCAGTGCTGAGAGTGTGGGAGGAGACAGGGGGGTGCGGGCGGTTTAGGGTCCACTGGCTGGCGTAGCGGTTGCGAGCAGCTGGGCCGGCTTTGGCTGTGCGGCGGGCTGTAGGGTCTGAGGATGAGGAGGAAAAGGCAGGGTGTTTATGGAGGTCAGAGGAATGAAATGGTCATGATAGTGTTGGTAATAGTAACAAATTCCCTGCATCTAATATAACTTGCCACCAAAATGTCACATTGGAGAAATACAGGAATAATAGAAACATGCTGAGGATTAAAACAGATCAACACCATGTCTGATTTTTCTATTAGACATTTAGTCATTGAAGAAAGTTGAAGGCAACAATTCAGTTAACTTAAGTGAATGTAGGCTCTGAACTCTAAGCTCTCTCTCCCCACAGCGATACATCAAGTTCAGCCCTGCAGGCAGTGGGGAGATAGTGTGAATAGTGTGAAGATAATATCTTCCTCCGTAGGGGAACGTATAGTCAGACCCTACAGGTGGATGCTGGGTGGAGGTGGAGGAGGCGCTAATGAACAGCTACATAAACAGCAGCAGCAGCAGGTGTCAGCAGAGCTGTTCAGGTGAGCAGTGTGGAGCGAAAGAGTGAGCCGAGCACTGAATGCTTAAAGGTTCCCAGTGGAGTTTTAGACCTCTAGTAGCTCAACGGACAAACAAACTGATATATCGCTGCACCAAGATAAGCAGTAATGGGCCAGCAAAGGAAGAAGGCTGCAAGCTAGTAAACAATGCAGCATTTAAAATACTCCGCTTTGCAAATGCTTTCTGAGGAAGGAAATGCAGGCAATGTGTTTGTTAGAGCTCAAGGATACACACACTGTGCTATGATGAGCAAGACAGAATGTAAACATACTGTAACTTTGTTTGTTTGCAAGAAAACTCCACAGGGCACCTTCAAGAACCAGATCACAAGAGTGTGCTGCAGTGTGAAGAGTATGCCATGTGAGTGTGGTGTTACTGGAGTTGCCTGACCTAGCTCGCAGGCTTCGCTTTATTTCAAACAAAAAGCACATCAATGGAAGGAAAATACATATGAACAAAAGGAAAAACAGCACGCACAAACAAAACCAAATGTTCATTTTATGAGTTATGAAGTTAAAAAAAAGCGTCCGTACTGGACTTACTGGTTCCTGGTCTGGCATCAGACACATCTACCAGAGGACCGGTGGCCTGGGAAAGGGACTGGTAGTGGACTGTGTGGGTGACTGTGGAGGACTTCTGTTTCTGGGTCTCCCCAAAGTCGTTATCAGTCAGTAACACAGTGGACCTGTCGTCTGTGGGACAGCAACAAAAATGGTAAATGGACCTGTACTTGTATAGTTTCTTTCTAGTCTTCCGACCACTCAAAGCGCTTTTTCACTACGTGAGACATTCATCCTTTCACACACATTCACTCAGTGATGGCAAAGTCCATCGATCAGAAACAAACATTCATACACATTCACGGCATCGGGAGCAATTTGGGGCTCAGCATCTTGCTCAAGGATACTTCGACATGTGGCACCAGGAGCCGAGGATCGAACCCACAACCTTCCGATTAAGGAACGACACGCTCTGCCTCTGAGCCACAGCCGCCCAAACAAGCTTAGCACTTCAATTACCAGGTTAATTTGCTGTATGCACAAAACAAACAAGCACAGCTGCCTATATTTCAGCAGTACACACTTACCAACAGTCTCCATGGTGTCTCTCTCCTCGATCAGGAGCTGGGCTCTGGGGATGTCAATGTGCATGCGGAGCGTCTGTTGCTGTTTGTTAATTGGCTCTGCTGGACGTGTGTTTTTACTGAAGAGCACAAAAAAGAGAACTTCATTATCAAAGACTTGTCGTAATGAATGCTCCTCAAAAAGCAGTAGTGTCTTCAAAACGATAAACCTGTCTTGATAATGGCTAAACAGTGAAGCTGTTAAACATTCTTACCTCATGAGCATCTCAGCCAAACTTTTTGCATCTGGAAAACAAAAAGAGAAAATTTGACTTGCTGAGGATAAGACAATAGAGGCCAACATCTGTAATGTTCAATGACCTCTCTCATCTCACCTCGGAGCCTCTTGAGCCTCTGCTCCCTCCTCCTCCTCCTTAGTACCAGCAGCCCAATGAAGATTACGACGATTCCCACCAACACGCAGGAAATAGTCACCATCATCTTCAAACCTTCACCACCGCCAGAGTTTTCCTCACTGACATTGGGTGCCTTCACCAAAGGTGCGATTGTACCTGTGCAGAAGTCATGTGATATGCGTTATGACGAATGGGACAGATTGTTGCAGGATAGTCAACAACAAAACCATTGGATTTGTGTCCTTGAACGATAGCTACTGATTGACAGTTATCACATTGTGTAAAAGTTTATCAAGACCATCAGCAGCTCAAAGCTTCAGACTTTAACATTTTCTTCCAAACCAATAACATACAGCGTTTCACCACAAGCTGCTGCACTCTGTTAATATCAGCACTTGACCTTTTGCATTACTGGTGGTAATACCGAGTTCAATATTCTGCAGAACTGTACTAAAATACCAGTGAACTCATCCTTCATATCTAAATGCTGATTTTTCTGTTCAACAGCTGCAATATGTTGGTGAAAGAGGAAGTGAAGGAGTTGTGGAAGTGGTCTTCAGGACTGATTATAGCAGAATGCCACTGAGCTCCCCAGATGCCATATGAGCCTTTATCTCGAAAGGGGATCATAAAATTATTACACTTGTGTGGTGGCATTCAGTAGGCTTGTGATGAAGGTGTCAGGCAGCAACACACCAAACCAGCTACAGCCACCAGAGTCAGCATAAAATGTGTTTTTTATTGCCCAATTCATCAAGAGAGCCTCAATCACCTCCAGCCTCGAGCTCTGCCATCAACACAAAGTGATTTATTCCTCTTGCTTCAAACCAGCAGTTAGCTAGACTCAGTATGCTACAGTTACTGGAAACTTAGGTCTTTTATCACAGAATCTCTACTTATTTAACAGTCAGAGTGTCAGTGTTCACATTATACTACATCTGGAGCAGCCGGTGAATCATACAGGTACACTTCCTTGCGAGTTTCAGCAGGCCATGACAGATATTTCAGTGACTTCAGAGAAAAGAGTTGGAAACAGTACTATTCCCCGCTATGTGTTAACTCACTGCCATCATAGCTGAGTGTTGCAAACTTGACTCTCTTCTCAGCGTAGCCGGCGCTGTTGTAGACTTTCATCTGCAGCTCGTACCACGTGGCCTCCTGCAGGTCGTACAGGATGTAGCTCTTGGTGAGGGAGGTGCGCTGTGCCGTGGTCCACGTGGGCGAATCTACGGGCCGATACTCCAAAGTGAAGGAGGTGATGGGGCATCCGCCGTTATTCCAGCCATTCAGGTTTAGCTTGACCCGAGTGGCGTTGATGCTAGTGAAGAGCTCCTGTTCTTTGGAGTACTGAGGTTCTGTACAGGGAGGGGAAAGAAAGCCTGAAAAAACCTGAAAACTACGGCAGATGTGCTCTAAGCTGATTGGAAATGCTCTAACTTTTAACGATTACAAGTAACAAGAAATATGTATTGAATGTGGATCCAACAAACAATTTTCATTACTAATTAATGTGATGTCTATTTTTGATTATTATTATTATTTTTTTAAAGGGCTAAAATGTTAAATGAAAACATTGTGAAAATAATCTTGGTCATTTTTTTATTTCAACAATCCACAATTCATTTTATTATTGTGATTATTTCTGTCATTTTGTAATTATTACAAACCCTCACATATGGAATCAAAACTGGCCTGTAGCCTGTGAAAGTTAAAAATAGCTTTAACGACTAATTGTCTGATCAATTACATTATTAGGAACGGAAAAGGCAATATATGCGTAAAGAAATTACTTTGTTATATAATAAGTAATTATCATAACAGGTGTTTCTCTATTGATTGAGCAATTATAACTATGCAGTTTTTAATCACCTGACTATATGCTTATTGAGAAAAAAATAAAATGAATCAATGGCAACAAATAAAGCTTTAAAGTGGCTTTGAAGTTTGCTTTAATTAGACATAGTATCCTTCACTGATAAAGATAATAAAATATTTTGATGGTGCAGTGACTCTAAGTTAAAACATCTCTCAAAATCTAAATGATCAGTTATAAAATTAAGTGCATCTCAAAAGAAAACTTCTTTGTTTATACCTTTCCCATGGGTCTTTGCTTCAATTATCTCACTAATGCGTCCTGGCCCCACGGCATTCTGGGCTGTGAGTGTAAACTTGTACCAGGTGCCACACTTGAGGTTCTCTAGCCGATAGGAGCGCTCACTTGGACTGATGGCAAAGTTACCCCACTGCTCGCTGTTATCCTCCGAGTACTGCAGAATGTAGCCTGGAAAAGAACACATGCGGAAATTAGTGTGAATAAAAAACACTTCGGATATTTTTGAGAAGGAAAGCAGAAAAAAGTCAAGAAAGACATTGTTGTGTTATCTGACCTCTTATGGAGCTGCCTCCGTTGTCCCCGGGGATCCAGGAGAGGGTTATAGAGGTGGTGGTTGTCTTGGTCACTGTGAGGCGAGGCTGGTCAGGTGGAACTGAAGGAAAGAAAACACACAAAGCACACAAATAATTTATTGTGTATTGAGTGTATAAATGCATTACCACCCATCCACAGGTGCAGCATGCTCCAAACATCCCGTGTGTAGGTGTTATACATTCTGACGGGCACTAGTGTTAAAGGTTGGTACAGAAATTATTTTTTTTCCACATGTTGTATTTCTTACCTTGAACCTGCAGATTGAGGACGATCTTGTCAGACCCAAAGCTGTTACTGGCCACACAAGTGTAGTTCCCAGAATCCTCTGCTTTCACTGTGCGGATAACAAGGCTGCCATTACCGTGGACGCTGCGCCGGCTGTCAATTACAACAGGTGCCGGGGTTCCATTGCTGAAACATAGGTGTAAGAATTAGCGTTACTTTTTCAGCATCACACAGCTACTGTTGGCGACTGTATACACATACTGATTGCAACACCTACTGTATGTTTTATATGTGTACTGTACTCACATCTCCTTCAGCCACTTGATGGTTGGTGATGGATCACCCACTGCTTTACAAGGCAGCACAATGTCCCTCATCCAGGGGGTCGTTACTGTCCGGTTGAAGGTTAGGATCCGAGACGGAGCTGCAAAATACAAATGTGCTTCATCAGCCCACAGAGGAGACGCAGTCACAAATAGATGAGTTGTTGTTTTCTAAAAGATTTCAGAAAGAGTTTTTCACATTTGTTGTTCTTTCATTTACTCTCTCTAACCCTTCAGATCACTGAGTCAGGACTACAGGCTTAGGGGTCACAGTTTATGGTGTTTCTCTCTCCATCTGGGCAGTGGATGGAGTAGGGGAGAGAGGACATCCATCACCTGGAAACGTCCTAATAGGAGCTGTGGGTCCTGACTCCAGTGACAATAGGGTCTATCAGCATATGCAATCAGCTTATCAGCTCTCACCAAGCACGTAAAGTGTTGACAGGGCCAAACACAGGGTTATTTCCATTCAACGGACGCTCCACTTCCTGTCTTCTAAGAAGATACTAGGTATTAGCTTTTTCACATGGTGCGAGCTGTAGTGGGTGAAGAATGTTAATCCCTAACAAGGGATCCTGTTAGATTTTTAACCTACAGTATACTAGTTTAAAAATGCTATTATAAGTTAACAATTTGACCTTTTTAAATAGTATTATATACTTTACATTGAAGTGTTTTACACTGAGTCCCACAATGATGCATGCTATCTTGGATATTATAGTCTGGTCACACACAAAGACCACGGTTGACCTATTTTACAGGTTGACATAAAGCTTTACTTCTCATTGTTTGATTTACCAGTAAATCAGGTAATCTGCTTGGAGATTAAATGTGGAACACGGTATACCTATGTATAACTATTTCAGCTTTATTTTGCACTAACTATCACCTCGCCCTTGTACTTACCCTCAGCCATGGGTTTGACAGTGATGATTTCACTGGCGTTTCCATGGCCTGCAGCGGTGACGGCCACCACCCAGATACTGTACTGACGGTTCCTGCTCAGGTTGGGGATGCGATAGAAGAAAACATCTGGGGCCGCCTCAAACTCGCTGCTGACCTGGGTGAAGGAAGACATTCAGGGTTGTCATAACTACAGCTGTTATGGATCAAACATCATTCATATTTTCCAGCAACATTAAACACTGACTTAATGTCAAAGGATGAGTCTGATGATATTCTACGTTTCTCCTATTGCCATCAAATCCCATAAAAACTTCCAGGTGTGTTGCACCTCTGAACACACCCAACAACACTGACTCTCTTTGTTAGTGTCTGCTGTTTGGTGGTTGGCAGGTAGTGCACTGTGGGCTAGATAATCAAAATAATGAGCTGAAAAATGCTACAAAGCTCTGTAGACTGCAGAGTCTGTGATTACTGTCTGTAGGTTAATTACTACGAGTGACCCCCTTACAACACAGAGCCTTTGCAACCAATATGAAAATATTGATTATAGCTGCTTTAAGTTGCTTTTAGAAAATGTCACTTAATTTTACTTTAGGAATGAATAGCCTCAGAGATGAGTGCCACAGACAGTGTAGGGAGGTCAGACAGTATTGAGAGACAGAGGAACACATTGTAGGTTTTGGTCGTTTCATGGGATTTGTTGACAATAAGAAAAATACAGAATAACGCCCGCCTTATCCTTTAAGTAATTTACCCAATTCAAAATGCTAAATTGTTCAAAGATTTAAGAGAGGACATTAATTATGAAGAATGTGTAATTTCATATTCTATAATGTGTTACCGTGGGGTGTGGGTTGGAGCAGAAAACGGTGTATTTCCTGATGATGCCATTCACTTTGAGAGGAGGAAGCCAGGACACAAACACCACAGAGTTTGACGCAGCTGCTGCCTTCACACCCGCCGGAGGACCAGGAACTAAAAGGAGAAGTTGAAGATAATCTAGTTGATATATTTCCCACATTAAGCTAATATTATTACTCAGAAGGTTTTTATGGTGCTTTTTTCACTGATTATAAAGCAAGATAATAGATGGCCAAATGTCATATTCTACAGGACTTCCTGCTACATGCAAGAGTTACAGCTCTCCACTTAATAAGCATATTTAAGACCCTTCCTCCTCTTCGCCTCATTTTTACCACAGGGGTTCATTCACTGCTGCAAAATATTCTCAACTTAGAAAAAATTGACATTTCTCCATTTAATGTAAAGATCAGACATATTGTAATTCCTTGGTGCCCTACAGCAGTGAGTCAAACTTACGCTAAGTATGAGCATATCTGTAAAACAGCCTGAGTGACACACCAGATGGCCTTGCAAGCTCAATTTGACAGCTGCCCCTATGCCTTTTATTTGGAGAGGTGACTTAATATTCCTACCGTCTTCCTTGGTGCGGGTGTAAATCTGTTCACTGCGAACGCCGTCTCCAGCTCTGGTGAAGGCCAACACCTGGATGCTGTAGTTGGTGTACTTCTCCAGTCCATCCAGCTCCAAAGAGGGCTTAGAGGTGGTCACGTTCCTGATCTCTCCGAGCTCTGATGGGACAGAACGCAAGAGAGGAGAGAGTGGGAGAATAAAATCAGATTTAGTGAGGACACCTCAGGTCAAAGGCCTTATGCAGTGCAAGTCTCTTATTGTAAATAATCCAGTGATTTGACAAGCTGCCACTGGTCCAAACATGTGACTAATATATTATCCAGCAGATCACATACATAAAAGTAGATGTCAGGCCCAAGGGTGTCATAGCACAGCCTTGGATATAATGTCATATTCAATCACAAACTTTAAACAACCCTGCGCCCAAGGTCTGCTGTGGTGGCAGGTCTTGACTGGCAACCTGCTACCCTCAGCTGTTAGGGTTTGAATTATTGATGTCATTACTCTCTGTCCATATCCCTTCTTAACAATGTTTTCTTCCTCCTCTCTCTCTTTTCACTTTTCCCCAGAGACCTATGAGACCAGCTGCATTTCTTCTTCTCTGGCGTCTAATGAGCAGTTAAAATACCTGGAATACCCATTGCACTTGCAGGACTGCAGAAGTTTTACTGTACAGTAAATGCATTTTATGCTTGATTGTGTATGTGTGACTGCCTAGTGTCTTTATATATGATACAAATGTAACCAACTGCAGTAAATTACTTCTCTGTTGTTTGTTTTACCTTTATTTTAATATCTTTATATCCTGGTTCAGATATGGGGTTCTAAGCCCACTTGGCTCTGTTTCATCACAGAAAAAAACTAATCCAAATAGGGAACACTGCGACGTGTGATTGACAGTAATTATTCTAATTAGAGTTGACAGCAGGTGACTTCTCCACTTCCGTGAGATATTGAATAGTGCAGGACTATTACGGGTGAAATCCTAAAAATCACTGGTGATTTGATGTTTTCTTTAACTAGATATGGAAGAAATGCAATTCTTCAAATTTCCAGCAGCTTCAATTGATTAGTTGAGCAAAAGATGTATGTATTTGGTTCTTTGACAAATTGTTTGAGTTTCAGATTTTCCAAGCAAAAATGCCAAACATTTGCTTGTGCATTACACTGACATGAGACAAAACAAATGCAGTATCTTATGTGTTTTTTTTATAGTCACATTTATATAAATTACACTATACACTATAACCTACACATACATATGTGCCATTCTCAGACAGCTTCCTGCAAGCATCTGACATGATTCAGTATAATATTAATAGAGCCTTGAACTGGTAGTGTTATTTCAACAACAACACTGGTATACTGGGTAATCTGCACCATTATTTGTTAGAAAGGGCTTGTATCTCCCTCTGCTGGTCAACAACATTACATTTTCTCAAACTGATGAACTGCTCTTGTCTGGGGTTATAGAATTGTCAGTTTAATTACAAATCCTACATGTTAAGTGTGGGCTGTTGACCATATATAAGATTTAAATGTTACTTTAAGTATTGGCCCATAGAGCTACAGACTGTTACCATGCAAACTAGTCCAGGCTGTCATGTCCTGAGCGGTCATGTTCTATAGGCAGGCCAACATGATGTGACAGTGCAGGGGTCAAAGGTAATCATGCTGTCACAACCAATCCCTCTGACACAAACCCGGCATGTGACAGTGGCATGGCATGCTGTCTCACTTCCACAGGACCACGCAGAGTGGGAGGTTACTCAGATACCCAGAATACACCTGGGTAACTATTAGCTTTAGCTTACTCATTAGGATCAATAACAATCCTTATTATGTATTTATTATATAAACACAGCATTGCATATTTTTTAGCTCATAGCTTTTTACACTCAGCAGATTACTGAATAAATAAATAAACCTACAATGGTTTTATACATCTATTAGTATTAACATCATGATTGAATTGCAGATCAGACAACCATTAAACCATTTTGGGAAAGAATTATATTATCAGTAATGTTTTATATTTTTTCATTTTGATCTACTATTTCTTTTTCTATGCAGTAGTTTCAATGATTGGCCTAACTGTTTCCTTTTTAGATAATTTATGTGACTTGTTTAATACATTGGACCAAATCTTTGTTTTATTTTTCAATGTATTTTGGCCCTTTCCATATGCATGGAGTATAAGGCAGTTTTTCAACGCTGCTCTCATTGGTCCAGGCTGAGTGGAGTTTTCTTGTAAAATTTGTACATTAAATTATTCACCAAAACACACTGCGTGTATCCTTGAGCTTTTACAAACATGTTGAACTTGTGGTGTTTTCCCACCACTTGATCAGTGGAATTGTGTGTAATTGTGGGAGGACTGTATATACGCGTGTGAATGTGTGTCCTTGTGCGCAGCAACAAGATAAAGAAAACAGGGATCCACCACTAATGTAAATCTCTGTACATCTCTGTTAGATCAAATTGTTGCTCTGTTAAATGTAATCTACCAGGAGCTATTAGTGCAGTGTGTGGATCTTTTATCTGATCTTTGTGGCCCAAAAACCTCAAGAGCACTTTAATTCCTCTAAAAACGCAATCAAGCAGCTTTAAATTTTTCCTCAATAAGTGCAGATTCCAACACTGTGTACATAACAATTCATGTCTTTAAATAGTGTACAGATATAATGTGTACCTCCATCAGGCAGGTTGGCCCAGTAGATGACCCTAAAACCCAGCAGGTTGCCATTCAGAGCATCTTTGGGAGGGGTCAGCCAGGAGAGAGAGATGACCTCTGGAGATGTGGCAGTGGCCTGGACGTTCTCTGGAGGTCGACTGGGCACTAGGGGGGAAGAGCCAGAAGATAGAAGATGAAAAAAGTGGAGTAGAAACTCTAGGACTGACTACATGTGGCAACACCCTCTGATCTCCACTAGGTAGTGATATATCCTCACAAATCTCTCCATAATTAAACAGCGCTGTCTGCCCCTCTGAGAAGAAGCAAATTCACATCTGTGATGTGTTGGCATTACTTCTGTCAGGACATAGCGGTAAAATTAAACATCACATCCAATATCTTTGAATAATATTAGGTTTTTTGCAATCCCTTTTTTTGTGATCTCACTGTTCACTTTTAGCAAATGTCTTTTTTATTATGTTGTATCAGACTGTCTTTACTAATGTTTTTGTTTTCTTGTTAGGGTTTTATTCAGAATATTATAAGTTTGATATCATATTCCAGGTTCATCTCCATCCTGTCTTACCGTCCTCCAGTGTGGTAGCAGCCACCTCTGTGGAAGAAGGCCCCGTCCCAGCACTGTTGCTGGCTTGTACAACAACTCCATATTGGGTGAACTTCTTCAGGTTGTCCAGCACCAGGCTTTCTGCATTGTCCCCTGTGGTCTCCACGCTGATCACACTGAACTGGTAGTTTCCACCAGAGCTGTACTCCCTGTAGCCCACCTGGTAGCCTCTGATGGCTCCATTCTGGAGGTGCTTCCTGGGTGCCTGGCAGAGGAACAACGGGTTATTTGAGACAATGGTGATGAAAGTCCCTGCTCCTTTCCACTTGACTTTTTTTTTCACTCACTGCCTGTATCCACTATATCTTCGGATTACAAAGGTGCTTTAAATTACACCAATAACACTTAATAACAATAAAATAACATATTTATGTTTTTGTGGTCTTTCCCTAAGTGTCTTGTCTACTCAAGATCTTCAAAATATTTTGTCTGTCACCCATGTGCAGCATCTGGCTAAAAACACAATTTAGATAATGCAATTACACATGCAGAGCTCTACATACCAAACAAAACACAAATAAGGATGTATTCAGATCTGATACTGAGAAATACAATCAAGACACAGGTGTGAATAATGCATGTTGCCACATGTGCAAATACTGCCCTAGTTGTGCTGAAGGAAGAATAACCTCTGTAGTGCAGTATATGAATAGCATTATAATCCTTCCTACAAGTTTGTCTTTGCCAATAACTCACTGAAAGCACCACAGTTGGCACTCAAAATGAGGCACCACATACAGCAGCCAACACAATTCTCTCCTTTAGCTGAACATATGAGAGAAAATGTGCCCTTTTTTCTGTTAAGCAGTAGCTACAGTTTCCCATGTTAAAAAAGAATGAGAGAGAGGAAGTAAAATGTGATCATAAGTCATCCTGTGATATTTAGATGCATTCTGATGCCATGTGTGAAATGAGTATGTCTCCCTTGGATCTACACACAATTTGAATAACTCTGGAAGAATGGATCCAAGGTGTAAACAAGGCCACAATGTCCGTGCAAATGATCAAAATATAAACTTGTTGTCTCACCTAAACTACCAGACATGAAGGACTGATAATGGCCACATGCACTGTAGCTACACACATGGTTCTTTTAACCCCCTTTATTTATTCAGGAACTGCCAACTGAGCATGCCGGCTGTTTTTATGCAATATCCTGCTTTACATTCATAAAGTAAAACGAAGTCACACCTGGGAGCTGACCAGTACAGCTTCAATCTTCTACTGCTGCAGTAGCAGCTCAACTGCAGCAGTAGCAGGTTAAATGTTTAGTTCAAGACTTGTTGACATAGAGAGGAAAACAGTACTAAATTTCTTTGGGAATTTGAAACTGCAATCTTTTAGCCACAAGCAAAAACTCAGCCCTATCATCCCTGATTGTATCTCTCTGGACCCAGCTGCATACTCACTTCATGGAAAAGTACATACATCTTTAACCCACATGGTTAGATTAACTTACTCGCCAACTGACTCGAATGCTCTGAGAGGAGAGGGCTTCCAGCTGCACGTCTTGAGGTGGTCCATCAGGAGCTGAGATCATATCACCAACATGTACATATTATAAAACTGTACACATCCAACTGTCCTAAACATCTTAAAAAGGCTTTTGCAAACCATACTGTTCTGCAAAACCCCACTAAACACATGTTTCATCTAAGTCTGGATCTGGTTATTTTAACAAATGTGATGGTTGTTTTTATAGGTGGCTGCTGAGGGTGAGGAGACATGCTCTGTGGGGGGTGGCAGACACGGTAGATGATAGGACAGGGGGGCTAATTTGCAGAAGGGGTCCAGCCTCAGTCTATTGACCGTAGTGTGACATTTACTACTGAGGCCGCTAATTGAAAAGTTCTGCTTTTAGTGCAGGGTCAGCGTGTGTTCAATAATGCAACAGAGCCAATGGTGCTGATGTCACCAGGCTGTTAATGAATTGACTCAGTTGGCCCTTTACCCCCTTTTGCCTCTTGTCTTTCACTCTGACTGTTGTCACTGTTTTTGTTTCACTGACTTCTTGGGTCCTAGCAACAAATTACATTTACTCTTGTTACTCTTAATGCATATTATTTGTGTACTTGAAAATAAGAGTAAATAGCAAGTGTCATTTGTGTATGATTAACTTCTGTACAGACTATATAGTATATGTTCATGGGTGGGTTGAGAAAAGAAAAACCAGTTCATTCTCACCTGCTTCATCGGTGGTGATGGTGAGCTCGTTGCTGGCCTCACTCTTGCCGATCAGGTTCTTGGCGAACATGCGAATGTTGTAGGTAGAGGAAGGGTGCAGGTCGATGATGGTGGCCTGGTTGAGCTGAGGTGAGACATCTTTGGTCTTCTGAGCGGTATCCCAGGAGGCTGTGGAGGGGAGAGGGTGAGGTTTATTGGGGTTGCTGAAGTCAGGGGAGAGGTCAAATCTAGCTAAGTGCATTAGGACAAGCTATATTACATTATAGCGCTGAGACAAAGTGAATGCAGAGATAATCCATCAACCAAAACACATTATTCTCTACAAGCTTACACATTTTAACTAATGCTATAAAATAATTTTATGATCACAACATCTAATTTTAGATATACATGTCTTTTCTTGTACCTGATTTGTTCTTGCTCTCAATATCGAAGCCTGTGATTGGGCTATTGCCATCAAAACCCATAGTCCAACGCAGTGCAATGGTTCTGTCCTTCACTTCTCTGATCTCCACCTCTGGGGGGTCTGGGGGCTCTATGAGGCACAAAGTTAACAAACAGTGTTATTTCAGTGTTACTGAACTTCAGGTAAAATGGAAAATTTGTAATTATCTGCAATTGGTGTAGAGGTTGAAAGGTTCCATTACAGTACTTCTTCTTTGAACAGTTGAAATGGTTGCCGTTATACCTTGCACTGTGAGCTGTATGATTCCTCTGTCTTCACCAAAAGAGTTGATGGCATGGCAGGAGAAGAAGCCGGAGTCCTCCCTCACTGTGGGCATGATCTGATGGAAGCACAGGAATGAGATGAGTTTAGAAATGAACTGATGCAAAAGACAATGCATTCCACTGGTCCATTAGTGATATTGATGTTAAAAAATGTATGTTGATCTGATATCTTTCATTTTATGTTTTCCCACCAGTTATGGTTCCCACAACTGTCTTGTGACCCATTAAAAGGTCTACCTGGCCCATCATCACAAGGCCTTAGTGTAGACATGAGTGGTGAACAGTTCACAGTTATTTTTCCTTATCAAAATGTGTCATTGGAGGGATTTTACAGTCCTGTATTTGATAAGAAAATAGTAAAGCCAGACAGAGCATAAAAACAAAACTCTCTCAAAACATTTTGGCTTCACATAACATATAACGTGTCCAATAGATGACCATATCTTGAATTTTACAATTCCAAGTAGCACAGCCTCCTACCTGCAGGGTGGAGATGACTTCATCGCCCACCTCCTTGACAGAAACCACGTAGCGGCTGGTCTCGGGGTTGATGATGCGTTCCTCCTTCTCCCACCGTACCATGATGGGTTTCTCACCGTGGGCCGTGCAGCTCATCTTCTTCTCTTCACCCTGTGTGGCCAGCGTGGTGTTGGGGTATGACGTGATCATGGCAGGGACTGGTGTGGAAATAAAGTGCAGAAAAAGAGATAGATAGATATCTTGTTAAATTTATTTTCTAGATGAACCACATTGATAATTGATTTGACTTATAACTACTAGATGTATTGTTCAAAGGAAAAGCACTAGTAAAGAACCATGAGACCATGTCCATACTTCCAATTTTTTTTTTTGATTCAGCCAGTATCTACAGAGCCCCAAAGTGGTCAATATTAAATAAATAAATTAGACATTATGAAATACATGCTCATATAAGTAAAGAGAAAACTATATAAATAAACCAATAAATTGTGTAATAAATCATCATTCTGTTTTTCATAGGACCAGTTTTGAGTTCATTTTTATTTCTTAACAGCATTTTTTATTTCAAAATACCCTTTTTTCAACAGTCTACTTTTATTTAATAATCATATATTTCAGTCAGTCCCATGCCCTTGGTCTCCTATAGCTCAACAACTGCTGCCTGATGTAGCCAGCTAGCTCCTGTTAGCTAGAGCAACAACAATGCCAACATAATGCTGAACCATCAACAACAGACTGCTGCGGCAAATAGTTCAAACGCAGTTACTCATCTTTTATTTAGCTTAACAAGGCTAATGTATGTATCAAAACAAACACAAACCCCAACAAAAATGAAATAACAATAATCATAATCATGAAAAAACATAATTTATATGTTCTTCTTTACATATTTTGCCCTATTTATTCAGAAGAAATGAAACCTTCCGGGCTCCTTAAGGATCAAACATTGTACTACTGTTTTGTTTATACTATTGTTTATGCTGGTTTGTGGCATTGTAA
This sequence comes from Dicentrarchus labrax, assembly GCF_905237075.1. Classification (NCBI taxonomy): domain Eukaryota; kingdom Metazoa; phylum Chordata; class Actinopteri; family Moronidae; genus Dicentrarchus; species Dicentrarchus labrax. Next base: position 8,926,142 of record NW_026136705.1, on the reverse strand, counting down.
TTACATGACGTGTCATCTTAACAGTGTTAGTTTTGTACTAAGCAAAGATTTAACTAGGTATCTATCTGTATGTGCTGTGCTATGTGTAACATTCTGACATGCTGTGTAGTGACTGAGTGTAAAAAACTTGCTTACAGTTGGCACACAAACTATTCCGAGAATGTACAGCACCCCTTTAATGTTGTGTTGAAGGCAACAAGCAGCCTTGGTGTGCATCTTGTATTTGAGGGTCCTAAATGGTACAGTGATGCTCTAACAACACTCTGAAGACACAACACTAAACGCACACTAACGACATACATGCCTCATTACACCCACAGCAGAGTGTATAACAACCCTCTGCTCCCAGATGCTCACACACACACTCACACCCATGTAAACACACACAAGCTCATGCATGAACATGCACAAACGTGTGTGTCCTCACTCTTGCACAAACACACTAAGCGTAACCACAGTGATGTGATGGGAAGTGTCAGGCAAGAGGTTGCAAACATTTAAGCCTCATCTCTTATTCACTCTGCAGCCATTTGGGGCTCGGCTATGGAAAAGAAAGCTGATTTATTTTGCATGACAAGTATGAATTTTTTGTGAGACACACTTGGAAAAATGAGCAGAAAAAAATAACAGCTCAGGCTTTATTTAAACGTTATCGTTTTAGAGCACAGCCACTTTCATTTTGCAGTGTAAGTGGCTCAGAGGCGGCACAGGGCGATCTTGTTGACACTCCTGGCAGAGAGGGATACTGAGCTAGGTGACAAAAAGCAATGACGGTGAAAAGATGGGTGTTAGGTGTGTAAAGGCTGTCTGTACTGTAATGTTAAAGACCCCTCCAGATATCTATTAGAGATACATACAAGTAGTCTGTTTGGATCAATAAATGTGTGTGATATGTTTTTCCTTACTTACATACTTTTAAGTATAATTTACAAAAATATTATATATTTATATATTTTGAAAGGGACAAGTCAAAGGGACAAGTTTGAGCATGACCAGCTGTGTGATGTAGATATGTAACTCCAGCTATTACAAGTTTGGCGTTAAGGGGATCGAGGGGGTTGCTTTTGATCTGACAGCCAATCAAAGCAGTGGCTCTTCATAGACACACCTGTACTGACACTGACACATAGAAAATCATTGTATATTATTTTATGTAGATCAATCGATTGCTCACTTTTATTTTATGCCAGACAGCAGCTCTGCCATTAATATGTTGTAGACACCAGACTAAATGTTTTTTACAACATGACATCTTGATTTGAGATAAATGTAAAAGAAGACACAAAAGCAAAAAAAAACTACTCAACAATCAGAGAGTCTTTGCAACACGAGGACGGCTCAAAGTTGAGGCACATGCAATTTGAATGTCTGTGTAAGTGTGTTTGCACGCGCTTCAGCTCATGTCTATGTATATGCATGTGTGTACAAACATGCGTGTGTGCAAACAGCCCAGCTGAGCCAGCCCTGAGGCGCACTTTGTGGCCCTGTAATTGTTGTGTTGATGTATTTCTTTAATATCCAGTGGAATTATGGGAACAGGAGTATGGGGAGGGGTGAAGAGAGAAAAAGAAAGAAAGCGAAAGAGAGGAGGTGAAGGAGGAAAAAGGGAGTGCTCTTTCTCATTAGGCATCAACTCCCCTTATATCTAATTCAAGATGATGACAGAGAACAGCGTGTATGCCAGTGTGTTGCAGCCCAAAACATGTTTATTTTGATCCTAAGATTATTCCTAGAAAATTTGTGCTGCATCTGTAGCTCACATTAGTTAGAAAAATATACTACAGAAATGAAACATCAGCATTACAGATTTTGGAAAATAAGAAAAGAATAGTAGGCAGAGTGTGTAGTGTATGTTTACTGCACAGTACGACGTGTCTTTTATGTGGAGGTGAGGAGAGCCCTGTTCCTCCACAGCAACCCAGAGGGCAGTGATGATACGTTTAAGCCTGCAGGGGATTGTGGGGGATAGGCTGGCTGCTGATAGGCTACTCCCGTGAGACAAAAGCCCCCTCTCCCTCCCTTCTCCCAGGCTCCCTTTCACCTGGCCAGGTTACCATGCCAACCAGCATCGGACAGTCTCTCCTCTCCTCTCCTCTCCCCACCGCGCCTCCCTCCTCCCTCTCCTCCTTCCTCTCTCTCTCTAGTCTCTACTCTTAGGAAAAGGGCCATTTCTAGTAGCCAGGAATAGAACATGGACCTGCCATTGATTTTCACAGGAGTATGATGATGATTACACAATCACGCCCTGAATGTCGCAATGCAGGGCCAAAAAAAAAAGAGGTACAAATAGAAAATGTTTCTAGTGTCTCTAACTGCTGGTGTTAGTGATGTGGAAAACAGAATTAGCCAAATGGAGGAGTCAGGAGAATTATAATAACACATAATTATAGCAGAATGGCTACTTCAGTGTGGGGCTATTCAACTGTGATCAAAGAAATAAAGCAAGTGAGACCATCTCAGAAGCTTAATGAGATGTGAGAGGTGATGAAAAGGGATTACATTATTTTCAGAAGCATCATTTGAGCCAGATTAATTATTAACAAAAAGAACTGAAACGTCAAGCTCCATTGCTGAAGTCACACAAACATTTGGCTAAAAGAAGATGATGATGATGATGATGATGATGATCATTAAGTCCACAAATGAGGTTTTGTGGTTTCTGATGTTTGAAATGCTCTTGTCAGATACCACTATGAGTTAATGTGATGTCCTTTTTTGTGGGTTTACTGTAAAAGAAATATAAACCCACTTATGTTTTGATCAGCTGATCAACAATCGACTATCAGCTGTCCAAATACAGTTTTTCATCAATTAATTATTTGAAAAAATCCTTGCTGCTGCTGTCAAACCTTTTAGCGATTTTTTTCCTAAAATTTATAATGAAAAAAAACCCTCTGTTGTTTTATCTTCTCTCCAGATGAGCTGGCTTCATCAGAGCATCATCCAGGTTAGAGAACTGGGGTGCTAGTCTACATTATAGTATACACATAGTCTACAGAGGAGGATGCTGTCCAGGCTTCAGTCCATCTGGGACATCCTCTCTACGACACACTTGCCCAGCAGAGGAGCACCTTCAGCGGAAGACTCCTTTCACACAGATGCACCACAGAGCGCCACAGGAAATCATTCCTGCCTGTGGTCATTAAACTATACAACGCCTCCCTCAGAGAGTCAGACACCTCCTTTCTGTAATCTGACTCTAACACGGACAATCATTTTTTGCACTTTTTGCACATTATTAAACTGTACATTTGATCTTTTATATATATATATATATATTTATATTTATATTTTGTTCTTAATAGATGTTGTTTGTATATCTGGAGCTTTGTAACAAAAATAATTTCACCCTGGGATTATTAAAGTATTTCTGATTCTGATTCTGATTCACCCCACACTATAACTGGCTGCCTCCCTAGCCAGTATAAGAAACACACTGCCCAGGCTCAATGGGGCCATGAGGGCCAGACAAGAGAAGACGAGCTGAGATGCGTATAGCTCCCTGCCCTGGAGGCACACTGTAAGTGGGCGCTGGGGAAGAGACAGCATGGATGGCGGGGGGGAAGGGAAGAGCTCTGTGGCGATAGCACAAAGATGACTGGTTCACTGCCCGCCTGCAATGTACTGAAATAATTCCTTTAGCTGCACAATTGGCTTGGACATGGAGCATGATACCAAATGTATGCCTGCAGACCGGGCGGGCTTCTGCACAGAGGTGGGAGGGAGGGGGCTTGGATGCAGATGAGTAAATAAGATGAAAGAAATAGAGATCAGAGGAAGAGGGGACTTCCTTATGGTTGTCTGAAGGACGCTGTGCTTGGGAGACTGCTCAGTGACCACAAGACCATTTACCACTTCTCTTCAGTGAAGCCTCATTAAGTGCTCTGCCCTCATCACTGTGTCTGCCGACATTATGATGTCTAATAGGCTTGATTGGTCTTAATTGGCCCTGATAAACATTGAGTGGCTGTTGACTGACTCTGATAGCATCCGCTGTGGATTGATAATGAATTGACTGAATTGCATCTGTTTTGGAGGTAGGGATGCTTGACTGGAAATTGCATAAAAATAATTTGTTTAAACCTCCACCTGCAACCAGTGTCACGACAGAACCAAAACTGATTACTACTCCTAGAAAGAGCCTTGTGAAAGAAGAATAAACATAAACACAAGTGCATCTAGGCACACTCACACATGCACACATACACAACTTAATCCTGGAGCAGTGAGTGCAAGCAATTTCTACTGGCTGTTAGTGCAGTGGCGGTGTTCATACAGGATGATGCATGGTGTATTATGACGGGACATTAGCCTATGCACAGACACTCATAACAATGAAAGTGCCAAGCTAGGACATCACAATGGCTGCAATTCATTTCCTGGGGAGTCCACCACAATAGCGTGGCAGAGTGGGCTCTATATGAACCACTGCATTAGCCGCCTGGCCCATTATTCTTTTGTAATGGCTGTACTGTGTCTGTGCCTTTACATTACGTCTTCACATTAACGTGTGCAGTGCTTTGTGTTCAAATGTCTGTCTTTGTGTGTGCTTATGAGCATGTTTGCTCACCTGTGTCACATAAATGACCAGATAGCATTGTCACCATGCATTTATCTATTGTATACATCTCAGAGCTTCTGATTGAAACTATTGATTCCCACTGTTTGTTTACTGATACATCAAGCCACACTTGGACAGCCAATAATACACAGCGAAGATCATACTATCCATCACGTGAGTACTTCAGCATGCGTCAGCTTGTATGCCTCCCTAATTGGCTCCTAAGCCTCTTAAGTAGCTGCCACTGCTCAAGTGGTGTAGGCTGGCCTGGATAAACAACATAAAAACAGCACAGAGTGTACAGAACATTACAGTGTCCAACATTACTGAGTGTTACAGCCTCAGACGTTATAGTGGACTGCACTGGCTCAACACTGTGCCTGTTAAGCACATGGAGAGGCTTTAATGGTTAATGAGCTAGCTGTCTGCACACACACACACACACACACACACACACACACACACACACACACACACACACACACACACACACACACACACACATACACACACACACACACACACACACACACACACACACACACACACACACACACACACACACACACACACACACACACACACACACACACACACACACATACACACACACAGACACACAGACACACACACACACACACACACACACACACACACACACACACACACACATACATACACAGGAGATAGGATGAGGTGTGGCTCCCCTGGCGCCCAGGGAGATTCAGGTTACTACAGAGAGCAAAGAGACACAAATCAGGACAGCACGATTATCACAACAACAGCCTGACACTTCAGGAGTAGAACATGTACCTGAGGGACTGCTGACACACACACACACACACACACACACACACACACACACACACACACACACACACACACACAAACACACACACACACACACGAGACATAAAAAGACAAAGATCAATAATCTGTTGTTTAAAATACCCAGATCTCGCAGTGTGTTTGTGTTTCCATTATCACATGTCATCTAGGACCTGGTTAATTTAGAGATTATAATTTAGAACTGTGTCACACTGGTGAAACCAGTCCCTAAATTCTGTGAGATGTTTTTCTCAAGATTATGATGCAGATGGTCTGCAGACCTCAAGGAGAAGAAATTTTCGTACTGTGAAAACTGCCAAATACAGGCCTTATAAAGTAAACGTGTTATGTGTGTCACCACAAGAATTTTGGTGCAGTCACCATGGTTTGATGGGTACAGCTTACTCCGTAGGCTAATTTATGTTAATTATTCTGAGCAGGGCACAAAGACATTTTTACCATAAAAAGCCTCTCCACTTGTTCTGTGGTTTGTATTTTCTTTGTTCAATTGCCTGTAATATTATTAATATGATGCTCAGACAGACATCAGCACATTCCTTCCATATGTTGATTTTACGATGAACCTGATATTCTGATTGGCCCGTATATTTAATGTTGTCATGGTCTTTTAGAATTTTGTGAAAATAAAAAAGAACTAAGCAACATGGAGTATACACGATGTACACACGTGAAAACATATTTGTCCAGCTAAAGGATTTAGACCAATGAGAAGTTTTCATTAGTAGCATCCTTCAGTGGGTACCAGCGTATTTTAAAAAAAAAACTTCAACCGCATATCTATAAGATATTTAATAGTGAATTACACTTGAATGACATAAAGGACCGTTCTGGGAGTTGGTGCCTCTGTGTCTGTGTGTGCATGTATGTTTGTCTGTGAGGGAGCATGATAGGCTGGATTCTGACAGGAGGGGTCATGAAGGAGTGGTAGCCTATTTGGCTGTGGCTGGCAGACAGTGAGACTCTCAGCAGGGAGTACTCTGCTCTGGCTTGATAAGAGCCACAGGGGCATAAGCCTCATCTAGCAGTGACGGATCAAAATGAGCACCCAGCCACAGCCTACTGGCTGAAGATTTCTCACACACACACACACACACACACACACACACACACACACACACACACACACAGTCACAAAGACAGAAATGTGTATTTTTGTGGAATCCAGATATTTGTGCCACAGAAGAATCCCTGCTTTTAGCATCTCTCTTTTTGGTGAATTGAATCATGTATTAGACTCTCATGGTTTATTAAGTGCTCTTCCAACCTGAAGAGGGCAGTATTCTTATGGAAAAAAGTGTAATATTACCACAAAAACACTAAGTAGAACGCAAACATTTAAATGTGTGAGAATTGCATGAATTTAAAAGCAACTTGATTTCTGTATCATATATGTAATAACTGTGTTTGTACATAACACATCTACATAATATTACCTTAAAGTAATTTTCGCTGATCCTGGTCATAATATATAATGTTTAAAACTTGTAGAAAGTAAATCAATAGCTATGTTCAATGTATGTGTGAGGATGATTGGTGTTAGCTCCAACCCTTTGATAATGTCAGTGGTAATCAAAACATGGCGGCACAACAAATATAACATTGGTCAGGAATGTAGGAAAGAACATAGACACACATACTGTAAGCAAGGGTTTTATCACACATAAAACATGTCTGTATTTCTTGCAAACATAAAGGTGGGATAAACTATCTGGTCTGGAACACGTAGTAAAGGTAGGCGGGACCAAGCAAAAATACAGACATGGCGGGGAAATGGACATGGATAACCTATTCCAACTCCAACCCTGTTTTCCTCCATCCTTCAGCCCACTTTTCCACATGGCAGCTCCTGCCTGCATGCAGAATTCAGGGCTTAATGGAGGGGAGTTAAGTCCTTTGCCACACAGCGGATAAATGCTGTACATTCTCCAAGAGATGTGGTGGCAGTGGCTGTGTGCATTGCTTTCGTGGGATTCATTCAGGCAGAAAGCACAGAGCAAGCACCCTGACGGCATCTTGCTGGTGGCCGGACTGTCACAGACAAAGCCGACTCCTATTCAACTCACTTAACCTCTCTGCTTTAGTGTTAACTTTTTACTTTAATCTGACCAGCAGCACTGAGCATGAACAGCATCAGAGTATGAAAAAAGAGAGTCAACAAGACAAAACCAAGTGTGACTGATAACTGTTTGTGGAAAGCTGACTATAAAAGAATGCACTACACAAACCTAAATACACAGTTTATCTAATACAGACATGTTTGTCTACAGCACCTTAGAAGCAAGTTCCAAAGTTACATTCTTATGTTTTCATTGGCGTTTTCCCATGAGACTTACTTTTGACATTGAGATACATGGATTTGCTGACATCAGCTCCAACGTCATTGCTGACTCTACACAGGTAGAAGCCACTGTCTTCTTCCAGCACATGCTTGATGAACAGAGAGCCATTGACCAACACCTCGATCCGAAAGCCTGAGTTGAGGGCGATGGGTTTGAACTGAGGGACCCCGGCACCTGTCAGAGAAGACAGTGAGTTTTGATCAGGCTTTGACCAACATACAGGAAAACATACCTGGCTAGTAAATATTTTACTCCCTTAAATTTTCTATGACCTTATCAGATATGCCAACACATATGGTTCTTAATTTGCTTGAAATTGTGAGAGGTTACTGAAGAACAATCTATTTATCAATAGATCCTCAGTGTGTTGGTGGTGTCATAAATAGGTTGGAACAAGGGTACAGATGCTATATGACTGTGACAAGGCTAGAGATTTATGGGGAAAAATTATCTTTTGTAAATAAATAAGTTGTTTAATGTATTCCAGATAAAGAACCCAGCCCTGTGCATGTTGGGCAATATACCTGAGACTCCACAGATGAGTGGCTACAATAACTTGTGGTGCGGTATTGTGAGAAAATGAAAAAAACACCATTATAATTTGAGCACTACATAGAACTCTATTTACTGTATGAACGAGTCGTATTTATTCGCCAGGACTTGCTTTTGAAAACATGGAGCCCATTCTTCATCAACGACAGATACTTATCTTGTATCACAATTAACATGTCTACTTACTGTACCTGCTTTATAAAACCCACAGCTGATATATGTACAGATTAGTTTTTTATGGCTAAACCTACTGTAGGTATTCACCAGATATCATTTTTTTTATTGATTAGATTTGCATGTTTAATTAATTAATCAAATATTATATAAACATACCAGAATTTCATTGAATTTGAGGAACCTGCAATTATCTAAGCTTTGTATTAACAGTAACAGCATATGAGCCTTGGTCATGTATCATTATAAGTGAGCAATGTCATAAATGACAAGAATGAAAGCAATTGATGTTCATGATAATACCGATCCTTTTTGTTTTCTAGAAACGCTGTTATTGTGTCCATGGCCAGGAAGTTTCGTAGTTACGTAATCTTTCACCTATTTTCTACTTCCAGAGAAATAAAAAGCTCTTCCTTCTATTGCTGATGTTTCTAATCTCACAGTGCTTGTTTGGACTTGGGTGGGTGTTATTATACATTCAACCCTAAGGCTGTGGACACTGTTTGCTGTGTTGGCATTGTAGAAGGATCATTTACTGCAGAGAATAAGCTTGCCAGAGGACAAAAAATCTTTACATACATTTCAGCCTGATTTTCAAAAGAAAAGAAAGGCAAGTTATCCAGTTAAAGGTCTTTGAAAACTTGTGAAACACTTTCACCAAACCTGGAAGGAACAGTTGTGTGTTACTACGGTATAATATGTGTGTATATTATACACAGGTACATTAATGTGTGTGTCATGCTATGTGTTTACCTTTAGAGTACTCCCACTGGATTGTAGGAACAGGATAGCCTTCAGCTGAGCAGTTTAGTATCACTGCCTTTCCATAGATGCCATCCTGGTCCTTAGGTTGCACTACAAATTTGGGAGGAACTGCAAGCCAAGTCGCCGTTAGATTACACTTATTCATCTCAAAATCAAATTTATGTCTACTGAGCACTAACAGCTCACTTGGAAGGAAATCTTTCAATAAATCTCTAAAAATAAAATCTATAAATCTGTATTCAGGGAGAAAGATCAAGTCAAAATGAAGAATCAATATTACCTTAAAGATAATATTTGGTTGAACAATGCTAATCATTTAATGATCTGATACTGACACTCAATATATTATTATTATCTCTCATCAGAAGTCACTTCGTTTTATCTCTAAAACTTTTGGTAGCAAGCGACTTAAGATGATATGCCCCTATACTTTGATACTTTGGCATTTCTACTCTCCTCATTACTACCACCCCGCTTCTCTCGCCCGTCTTCCCCACCTCCTCACCTCGGACGATGAGCTGGCTCTGGTGCTCTACGGCGGCAGCTTGGTTGCGTGCGATGCAGGTGTAGTTGCCGTTGTGCATCAGTGTGAGGTTGGAGATACGCAGGGAGCTGGTAAAATCTATGTTGTCTATGGTGACGCCCAGGCTGGCTGGGATCGGCCGACCGTCCTTCTGCCAGGTGATGAAGACGGGTTGGTCGCCAGACATGACCACGCAAGGGATGAAGACTCGCTGGCCGATGGAAAACCGTGGGAACTCAAATGGGTGGATGGTAGGTGGGACTGAGGAAGAGACATGCAAATTGATTTTCACCTCAGGTGAACAAAATCAGTCCCCATTCTAACGAGTATAAAAAAAACAACATATATGTCTAAAGCACTCTCACAGCAACTTAGTCATAATTCTCCCTTTATCACCTTGTTCCCAATATTAAAACATTATACTGTGATTTTGCCAGAATAAGATAAATATTTTATTACCTGTCCCCACACAACGGCTTAATTCTCTCTTAAACAACATGCATATAACATTTTCTCTCACTCTCTTTTGCTCTCTGGGGACACTGTAGCCATCGTGAGAACCAGATGCTTTAGAAAATTAATGATTTAAAATAACATTGGAATAAGCGGCACTTCAGCGCTTATTTAATTCACAACAAAATAGGCATAATAGGCTCCTGGGGATTCCCTCTCGGCAGCGGTGGAATGCTAAGCAGCCGAGAGGCAAATTAGCCAAGGCGGAATGGCGGCATAGCTTTGTCTACGCTGTGTGATTTCCCCTTTGCACACTCCTTAGCACGTCAAGACCCGCCAGAGAGGGATGGGGGGATGGAGGGGATGAGGATTTGCCCAGCTGACATTTCAAATTATGCAGCGTCATTGAAGAAAAAGAGCCATCTGAGGTTATCATCATCTGGCTCAGCTCAGCACCGCTGCATATTCAGATGAGCCCCAGATAAGCTGGTCGGGATGATGGAAATGGTTCTTTGCTATCAGTGATGTGAGTGTTTTTTTACAGGTTGTGATATACAAATATACCCCTGCATATCTGTGTTTTATCCGACAAGGAGAGGTAGATACTAATGTGATGCTTTAATATATCTTTTAAGTGTGATGTACAGCATGTATCCCAGGTGGAAAGACACAGGGTCAGTGCACAGACTGATAAAGTGATTTCATCTTAGTATCCACAGACTGAAAGATTAATGATGGAGTATCCATGAATGTACTCAACAAATATACACATATACAGTGTGTATGTACATCTCAAATAAATGGCCTAAACTGTTTACTTGACACTTATACTTAATAATCCGGAGTACCCATGATTACACATAGGTACAGCGACTAAATATTTTGCTAAATCCAGACTTATTATCCAGTGTTGAGTCATGAACTGTAAAGGAAGACAGATAGGACTGAGGTTCATACCTTTCACAGTAACATAGACACTCTGGTGTGTGGAGAGCTGAGGCTGCACCAGCACATTACATGTGTATTCTCCTTCATCCACATCCTTCTGCACATCAAACAGTTTCAGGGTGCCGTTGTTCTCGAAGGCCCGCTGGCGGTGGTTGTATGGCAGCAAATTGGAATCCTTGTACCACTTGATGGAGTAGTACGGGTAGCCAATGACACGGCAGTGGATGTACATGTCCCGGCCAGCGATGGCAGTGAGGTTTTTCATTGGTCTGATGCTGGCAGGCCCTTGAAGGACACATTGGAGAGACAACTCTCTTAAAATGATTTTGAGGCAGGGGGGGTGGTATAAAAGATAGCTGTTCTGTGTTGTGTGTGTTTTCAAGACACCACAAAGTGTACATGCCTTGATTCGTTCTGATAGCAGAGAAATAAAAAAAACATTACCAAGATTTATTTAGAAGTCTTAGAATGCCTGACTAAGATATCCTTGTTGTCACTCAAAGAAAGGCGTCTAAGAAACTCAAAATAGGAGATTTGGTTCAGAATTGTTACCAGTGGACCATTCTGCTCTATTTCCTTCATATCAAACGTGCTTTTTGCCTTGTCAGAACCAGGGACCCGTGTACCCTTCTATTTGAGCCTGCAGTGAATATTACCTTTCGCTCCCACCTCTTTGGTGCCGACTGTGATTGCCTCTGACAAGCATTAGAGTGGAATGTTCCCTTTCTCCACTCATGAAGCTATTATCAAAACCATTACTCATGTTGCAGGCTTTTGCACACACTTGTGAAAAACCAACAGAATAACCAATAGGCATCCATAGCTCAGTGTCTATCAGGGAAATGGACTATTAGGCTTCTCTTTAAAGCACTGTAGAAGACAGTTTAACTAGGCTCTGTAGTGTACTTTAAGCACAAGCATATCCTGGGTTGCTACTCTCTTTAGCACGATTAAGGAGCCAACGATGTGAGAAACAGTCATTACACTTTCTCCGCAATGGCACCTGTGGAGATTTATCTTCATTGCTTGGCTGCATTCGGCATCCATGGAGCCTCGCTTAAGGGCTAGAGGATCGCCCTATTTAGCCTTACTACATGCAAGAATGAACACAATCAAATTAAACCAATCAGTGTACAGAAAGTACCCTTCCCTCTCCGCAATACAGAAATACTAATAGCCTCACACCAAGCACTGGAAGCTTGAGCGCCCCAGTATAACTGCTACATGACAACAGCAATCCAGCCAACCATGTCCCTGTAGAGAGTAGATAGCACTACAGTCATACACTGGAGCTAACAGTAAATCACCCTAATGGCGTCCCAATATAAAGCTATCAGCAGGTGTTGGGAAAGAAGCAGGGCATTAGAAAAGTAAACGCTGACACCAGTGACTGATGATAGGAGGTGTTCCTACAGGAGGCTGTTGTGTCCTCTTCTGAGACCACAAAATCAGGTTTCTAAATGTCAGAGAAACTAGCAACACATCTGATGACTAAAAATAAAAACCTCTCGTCAAACCTAGTCAGGCATTCTGTCAACATCTGCACATCTAAGCGCTTTTTAAATGTAGCCAAATAAAAACATATACAAACAGAAAAAATCTAGACATGTTGATGTGTATATGTGATGGTGTGTTGGAAGAGTTGATCTGACAAGCACCTCTTACGTTTATTCGCGCCTGGTAGGAAACTGTCCCGGCCGAGTTGTTGCAGATGCAGCGATACACCCCTCCGTCGGGCACCTGGGTCTGGCTGATGTTGAGGTGGCTGACCACATGGCCCTCGCTGTTGGAGTAGTGAGAGATGCGGTGACGGCTGTCCCGTACCACTGGCTCATCATCCAGAGTCCACGTTACCCGGGGCTCCGGTGTGCCCTTCACCGTGCACGACAGTGACACAAACTCATTGATGTTGTAGACCTTCTCGCTGAATGAAGCCAGAATCTTGGGGGTGCCATCTTGGTAGTGGGAGGGGATACACATGGAAAGGTTCATTTTAATATTCAACAATCATCATAATATATGAAACACATCTGAAGCCTTTTTTAAATGAGAATCTATTCAGAGTAAAGAGTGATTTGCTGATTCATTGCAATACTATCATGTGTGTTGTATTAAAAGCAGAATCAGACTGTAAAGCAAATTAATACAGCTCCTTTCCCTGGCTCCACAACATCATTGATTATCAATATTCTCCTTATATTAGTGTGGTCATGAGCGGCAGACACTGCAGCAACCCAGCTTGTGTAACAGTACACTCGCCTCTTTCAGAAAATCTAATAGAGCTAAGCTGTACTGCAGCACTCAATACAATAGACACTGTCTAGATTTGAACATGAACACACAGGCACACAGTTTGGATTTCACACATATACCCTTACACAGAAAACAAAGAGATTAATATAAAGATCTGTATGTGAGTGCTCCCACCCACGTCTTCAGTAAGACCACTGTGATTTCTGACCTTCCAGTATGACTTGAACAAAGTCCTGGGCAGACATCTTGCCGTTCCTGGCAAAGCACTGATAGGCTCCTCCGTCGCTCTTGGCCATACCAGCCATAACCAGATTCTCCCTGTTTTGGCCTGTCATGCGGACGCTGTTACTTGGGTAGATGAGCTCTCCATTGCGGTACCAGGACAACTGGTACTCCTCGGAGCCAGTTACACTGCAGGACAGTGAAACCTGACTTCCCACGCTGCCCTTCACTTTACGCGGGCTCACCACGACCTTCAGGGGCTCTGTAGGTAAGGGAGGTAAGGGTTAAGAGTTTATCATTATTATTTTGCCACAGAAAGATTAAAAACACTATATGTAGCACCCTACAAAATTGAAGCAGCATCTTTAGCATCCCAGCTTGTTTCAGACTTTCAGGGATAATAGCACTGATAAAAATCACACCAATGACTTACCAACACCCCATGGATACTGACCTTTTACCAGCAGCCTGCCAACCACCTCAGCATTGCCATATCCATTCCACACCTCACACACATATGTCCCTGTGTCAGTGGGCTGGGCTCTCTCTATCAGCAGTCCTGTCACACTCTGTCTGAAGCGTGTGTCGGGCTCCAGCGGCCGGTTGTCCTTTAGCCAGCGGTATTTGGGTGCTGGATGTCCGGAGGCCTTGCAGGGCAACTCCACTCGATGAGATGCCATCACCTCACGACGCTCAAAGCTGTCCAGTATGTGGGGCGCTGAGTTGGTGGGGTCTGTAAGGGGGTCATAGGGCATAGTAAGATGTTTGAGTTAGTTGTGTTGTTTGATCACTTCTGAACAATTTTCAATCCCAGGTTCTGATACATATATGTAACACACTGAGTCTAAGTTGGATGGTTGTGTGGAATTGAATGAAGCTTTCGTGCACAGTGCAGCTGTTGTCAACTCTCAGATTTCTGTTTCTCCAATCCACTGTGCTGTGTGCCGCCACTGAGCTCAGCTCCAACAGAATACAGTTCATTCAGCTAACTCAAGCAGAGGCTGCACCAAAGCAACAGACGCTGCAGTACACTTTTAAAGAGAGAGAGAAACTCCCTCTACACAACGACAAGCTCAAAAAAGATTACAGAGAGAGTTTGTTAAGCAAATTTATGCCCAACTTTGTTATTTATGAAAAATCTAGTATATAATATAAAAACATTAAGGATCAGGTTGGATGCAGGCATTTCTTTTCTTAATGCAATCCAGAGCTATTCACCTCTATTATTAAGAAAATTACATTACATACAAATACGGGAACACAGGCTTCCCATTTAAAACAAACAAACATCCAAAAGCCTGTGCCAGAGTACCCAAACTCAACCCTAATGACAACATCAGGGTTACTTTAGAAATCTCCAATCAGATCCACAAAAAACACAATACAACTGTTTTCACAGGCTACTGTTACTGCTACTAAGTTAAATGATCATGATGTGTAATCGGTGCAGTGTCCCTTTATGGTTTAAGAAAACGAATGGCATTTTCTGTCTTGAAGCCCTCTTCTGAAATCATGTTGGCACAGCTCTACTGACCTTTATCACATGCCACCCCCTCTTTAATTCATGTGTTTTTTTCTTGTCACTCCCTATTATATTCAAATTATCTAGATCTTTTTTACATATACAAATTTATTTCCATATGGTCCCCTGCCACTTTGCACACACTATTTTTGAACCAACCAAAATAAGCAGTACTTAAAACAAACAACAACAAAAAAATACACACAGACAAATAAGAGGTTTGTTTGTTTTATTTAATGTGTCATGTGTCATCTAGTTTAGTGTCCTTTTTATGGTTCACATTGTTTACTTGGTTGTGTCATTTATAGTCAAGTATAAATATGATCTTCTTCATTAATGATAAATAAAGCCATATGGCAGGATGTGATGTGATACCTCTTGACGTGTTGCATCATTTCTGGATATTTTAGTGTTCCTCTTACCTGAGACAATGAGGCGGGCGCTATTGCTCTGTCGGGTCTCTCCTGTGTACCGATGACGTGTCATACACCTGTAGTTGTACAGCCCGTCCTCCATTTGCACATCCAGGATATACAGGGCTCCCGTGGATGTGATGACAAACCGTGACACTGCAAATAAATAAACAAATAAAAACTATTAAGTCACAGGACATATCGGTGTATGGTGCAATTTGAAACAGTTACAGTACCGGCCTTAATAAAACAATGAAAATAAAGTAACACTTTGAAATGACAGCTCCTATGAACATCCTAACTGCCTGTGGGCCAAATATGTCACCTTTATGTGAGCTGTAAGTACTGTGTATGGCCTCTGGTCAATGAGTATAATTGAACATTCTGTAGTTTGCAGATTCGCTACAAAAAACTTTGAGAGTGTCTATGGCCTGCAGACTAAACCTTCTCAGCAGAGTGCAGGATCTTTCATTTCTTCCCCACTGGACCCCACCCTCAGCTTGATTGTCTGGAGTGACAAGACTTTCATGAAAACAAATAATGAATTGTAGTGTGAACATTTAGCGTTATACAACTTATCATTATACACATTCTGAATAGGGCTGCAGTGGTATACCAATACCATGGAATACTGTGGTATGAAAATGGACGATTATCATACCCTGTACATTTGCTTATTTACAGTACTGAATTCCTCTGTATTAGTATTACAGAAATTTTGAACTTGACTGTATTAATGTTATTAAGAAAATATAGAACATAATATTTAGGGAAATTATAATAAAGAGTTTGCTCAACAACAATTTCATGACTTTAAGGAGACCTTTAGCGCACTGTGATCTTAATTCTGAATGACAAAATAAGTGAACATATTGCCTCCCACTGATGAAGGCAGACTTCTCTGTCTGGACCAAACAGTAGAACAAATATCACCTAATTTTGACCCATAATGTTTTGCACACACAACCAGTGTAATCCTTGAAATTCCCAGTTGGATGAAATCTACTGTCTCCACGTTTTGCCAAAATCTAACTACTGGTGTCTGAAACACTGTGACACATGAAAGGAACAAACAAAGGATCAATTGCCTCCGGATTTCATCACAGGAGACAACTAGCATTTTATAACAAATAATATTCTACAGTGATACAGTGTGAGAAGAAAGCGTACTGTGTGTATTCATTCTTAAGCACTGTAATCGCTACCTCACACATTCTAAAATAAGAAAATACAGAAAATCCAATTTTGAAGTCTCTCAGCAAATATTTGCAAGTCAAGTGAGGTAGGTACGCAGCTCTGTGTGATTGAAGTCACCAAACATCTGCTGCAGCCCATTTAGCTCAGCACAGCTCTGAGGCACTGTGACAAGGCTGTGTGTTGTGTAGCAGTGTAACACAGCTCGTTATCATGTAGCTCATCGCTCTCTTCTCTCTCTTTCTCTCTCTCTCTCTCTCTCTGGGGGGAAACTCTGTCTCCCTCTCTCTCCATCTCTCTCTCTGTTTCTCTTTCTTTCTCTGCTCCAGACTAAAGCGCAGGGAGCCAGGGATCACAGAGCGCTTTGATAAGGAATGGCTGTGCAGGTCGGATGTGCTAATATCATGCTGATGTTATGCTAATTTGTGTGAACACATGGAAGTAGAGAGAGGTAGTCAGTGTTTATGAGGAGTGATGTGTGCTGTAGCCGGTGGCTGCCGGGGTATTTCATGTCACCGATGATGGAGAAGCCTATCTGGGACGGGGAGCAAATGGGGCCGCCGTATGGTGGGGATTCTGGCAATATTGGTAGAGATATCATAATGCAGACTTTATGGGGTGTTGAATTACTCTCATTTAGCCCTGTCATGACAGTTTAATACAGATTAATACTACTGGTACAGGCCAGTGCTCAGTGCTAAATAATACAGGAAATCTGATCTGCTACTGAAAAAAAAAAGTATAGCTAAATCCTTGGTAAGATTTAAAAAAAAAAATTACTAAATTTACAATCACAGACAGGGGATGGAATGAATGACGAAGAAAATATGACTTCCAACATGTTTACACATTATAATTGTGCAATAAGAAAGGGATGAATGAGAAAACAGTGAAGGAGATGGAGGAATACACATAGGAGGGTGGTGAGGATGCCATTGTGAGCAAGTGATGACCTAGTTAGAAATGAAAGACCATAGATTTGATATCCTGAAGGGGTTTTTCAGCTCGTGGTCGAGATGCTCTGGAGTGTGACAGACAACCAGTGGTAAAATGAGGGAGACAGGAGAGGTAGATTACACCCATTATATGTGTGTGTCTGTAGTCCTTAATCATATAACCACAGAGGCAAACCATGTAATATTATCAAATCAAATGCAGTTCATTTTCAAGGAAAGATTTCAGAGAAAGCAGAAAAAAAGGGAAATCAAAGGGAAAAAGTGAGAGCCGGCTGTCTCTCCTGTCTTTCCTTTCTCCTTTTTCCATCTTCTTTCCCTCTGAAAGTTGTCTGGCATCAAAAGTTGACAAGGCAGGCTTATGAATGAGAGGAGCTTTCATTAGAACAGACTGCCTGTCAGTGTGACAAAAGGCCAGGGTTGGGAGAGGGGAGTATGCCTGTGTTTTGAATGCATGTTAAAACAGACACATACACACACTCACATGCGTTTGTGTGTGTGTGTGTTTGCATGTGTGCGTGTCTCTTGTCTTCTAGTAAATCTAACTCAGTCTGGGTTATTACTGGATTTCTCTCTGAGGAGAAATGGGGTTTATTTAAAGGATGATGTAGGCATTTTGTTTGATACTGGAAACATAACAGATTCATTGCAGAGCTATAATGAGGAGATGGTTAGCTTAGCTTAGCAATAATAGTGGAAGTGAGGGAAAACAGCTAGCCTAAAAATCAGCCTACCAGCACCTCTAAACCACAACTTCATATTTGTATACTTCGGTTTTTGCATGGATTGAATATACGAGATATGATATGTTAAGTAGTGAGCTTTGGTCAGGCTGGCTGTTTGGTTTATATTCTACCTGTCTCCTGTCTTCAGCTTCATATTTAGTGTACAGACTTGAGAGTGGTATCGACCTTCTCGTCTCAGCAAGAAAGGGAATACGCATGTTTCCCAAAATGTCAAACTACTGTTGACATAACATCGACCCGATTTTTTTTCTCTCCTTAGAATAGAGTTTGACACCTTAAATCTTTAGTATGCATGACTCCGAGAAGTAGCCAAAACTAAAGGTGTATCTTAGTACTGTTTTTCATTGTGCTTATATTGTACAAATTATGTACTTCATGACAAGCATTTGAACCATGGATATATTATAGAACTAGATAGCGCAGCCAGCTCAGCCTTGCTTCCAATTTGCCCAGTGGCCACTTGTGGATTTGCAGTGAAAAATGAATTTACCTCATTGACCACCATTCTAAAAAAGCTTACTGTAAAACTGTTGACAGAACATCTCGAACTGCAAACAACTCAGCCAGTCAACTATGAATGTTTCTTTAATACATTTTTAATCCATGGAGGTTTTATATTTATAAAACCTTCCTCGAGCTGAGAAAAGTGATGACGTAAAAATTAAGTAAAAATCTAGATGTTTAGGGAAGAGAAAGTTTAGAACAGTAGCCAGTTATAATACTTCTTTTCAGGAGGTAAACTGCGTTGAGTAAAACATTTTTCAGTGGTTGTGATTGGTATTAATTTAAAAATAGATAAAAAAAATGTCCAGGGCCATGGTATTTGATTACATTCTTGATCCATGGTTATTTCTTTCTTCTCAGAACCAGCTCGTGCTCACTACCAACAAACAGAATTGATTATCTCAAGCAGAGCTGCAGGCCTACAGACTGGATTGTATGTGCATGTCCTTGTAAACTCAGGGCATTTCTGTGTATTCTCGTACCACTGCAGTTATCTCAAATCCCACTGGCTTGTGTGTCTGCATATTAAAGTCTTTGTGCGTGTGAACGTATGTGTTTCTATGCATGTGTGCATGCGAGTGAGTGTGAATGCAAGTGAGTGTGAATGTGTTTATGCAGCATACAGCTGCATGGAGGAATGGTCAATAATAACGATCGAAGGCGCTCCACTATGCTTTCCCCTGCTCCTCTCTGCTCCACCTACTGCATACTAACATTGCCTGAGAGACAGCCTCAACTGTTCTCACAGTGTGTGTGTGTGTGTGTGTGTGTGTGTGTGTTAGTGTGTGTGTGTGTGTTAACATGCTAGACATATGAGCATGCGTTTGTGTCCACACCTGGGTGTATTAGTGTATTTTTCTGAAACTATGGCTTCACTTCACTCCAGGTGGCTCGCTGGACTATCAGTCGTCTCCTCTTCCCTTCCTCGGCCCGCCCAGCTGCTTTGGCATCGACGGTGCCACAAACACAAGTCCCTTTCTGTGGATCCACACTCAATAGCTTCAATTAATCCCCATATAAGCCACACTGAGCCTGCAAGTAGACTCTTTGTTCATTCAAAATTGGGAGGCCTTGCAGTTCTTGAATAAAAACTAAATTGCTTGCGAGACGTATAATAGTAACAGTGAGAAAAGGGCTGAATCAGGTCCGTATTACAATAGTACTGTTGCACTTTTCACCAAGGACAGTTGCACTGGTGTGGCTGTGTCGTCATCGGACACACAGGTTAACGTGTGACAAGGACTAAGAGAGAAGGATTTCCAATAAGGTGGAACACAATGACACACAATGACACAGTTGAGCACTTTGACCTATGCTTGCTGGGCGACCATCTGCCTCAGAACAGCTGAAAGTGTTGCCTGAGTCATTTCAATATTCTATAATTGAGACATGAGTGGAGGAAAGATGAGTTGGGAGGAGGTAGAGAAGCGATAGAGAAAGCAAGCAGGATAGATAGAAAGAGAGAGAGAGAGAGAGAGAGAGAGAGAGAGAGAGAGAGGCGAGAGAGAGAGAGAGAGAGAGAGAGAGAATAAAGGATCAAGAGGGAAAGAGCACCTCTGGGATACAACCACTCTCTGTCATCTAAAATGACTTACAAATTAGCTTACAGCTATGCGCTCCCAGTGAAGGAAAAAAAGACACAACTTTCATATGCTAATTCAGATCATGGCTAGGCAGAGCAATTATCAAAAAAAATGTCAGCCCTGTCTGTCTGACAGATCTCAACAGGAACCCAGTACCCCTGTCTGTCTCTTGCCGTCTGTCTGTCTTCTTCCAGTCAAATATGCTATAGCAAATCAAGAACTGTACATAATGCAATTTAAAGATATTGTGACAATGAAAAATGAAGACATACATAAACCAAACACTGTGACAATACTGTTAAAAACATGGGAATATCAGAGCACAGTGCTCAGATATAAACTATTTTCACACACCCAGCTCCTTTTGCTAACTGAGAAAAATGAGAGAAGGACCTTTTTCTCTTATGACCTTGATCAACCTGCAATCCTCTGACTCTGAAGAACTTTGAATCGTCTGACCTATCAACACCAACAGTCTGGACGCCACTTACGGGAAACCCACAGAGTCAGCTAAACAATGCAGATAAAATTGCTTCCTCATCACTCTGCTGGCAGTGTCCCCACTGTGCAACTGTCTTGGAGTGTATTAGCAAGTGGAGTGAGGTCCCTGGAGACAGCCGGGGCCCACAGTGTCACCGTAACCTTGGCCACTCAAAGTCACACAGCTTGACAAGAAAAATAATAATCCATGCTGCTTGTATAGTTAACTAACAAACCAACACCTACTTGCATCTACAATTGATTTACAAAAATCTTCGAGAGGTCTTAACTTGAACCCGGCCATTGGACATGTAAAGCTGTGCTGGATGACTGTAATTAAGTAATATAACAAACAAAAGTCTCTGTTTTGTAGACTATCTTTAATGAGGTGCTTGGGTGACTGGATTTTGTTAAAGGCGTTGTTGTGTGTATGCTACTGCTTTTCAACAAAAAACATTCAAAGCTTTTATTAGATTTACAGAGAGATTATGGTGATCAAAGCAAATACATAAATGCAAATAATTATGACAGGCAGATAAGTAATTTGGTTTAACAGTGACTTTTATTTTCTTTTGTAGTTCAAATTTGCATTCCTCAGTGACTTTTATTTTCTTTTGTAGTTCAAATTTGCATTCCTCATTCTATGAAGAGCACTGCCAAACTATATTCCCATTTAGTAAAATTAAAATTGAGCAAGCACCATCTCTAACTATCTGAAACTGCAGCCATAACAGTGCCATATGCGACGCCACATTGTTTCCCACTATGAAAATGTCACTGGTGACTGGCGCCAGAATTGCTGGTTTAGTCTGTGAGCAATAATGAGTGTATGATGAGCCCAGGAGGGCCTGTGTTGTAATTAGACCTGGTGGTCAGAGTTATTGGCAGAGTGACTCCAGTTTGATCAGGCTGGGATAAGCATCTCTATGGAGATGGGGGATCCCACCAATTTAGAGCCCCTCTAATAAAAATCATTTGTCATTCTTACAGGAGCACACTGACAGCTGCGTGTGTTGCCATGGCAACACACTGGCCACCATTCGCTTAGCAAGCAATATTCCCAGTACTGTAAATGGTAGAGAGGTAGAAACACACTCTCACACACACACACACACACACACACACACACACACACACACACACACACACACACACACACTGTCCAGTCAAATGTTTCAATGCTTAGACACACACAATAAAAAAAATACTGAAAGAGGTTAATCCTCATCACTGTATGTCTCACCTAAAAAATTATACTTTGTATTTACCCTCAAAATATTGTCATTCTGGTTTTTCTAGGATATAATCTTATCGTTACACACTACATCTACATTATTGGATGTCTATCCATCCTGGAAGACATGGATGTTTGTGGCTTTTCTTAAGGTTTCTTCCATTTTTTCCCTTTTATAGTTTTTTTCTGGAGTTTTTCCTTGTCCAGATTGCAAAGCCCCTTAAAGGTAAATTTCTGATTTTGGGCTATATAAATAAATTAGTATAAACATGTATGATATGTATGATGCAGAGGCATATTCATGTCTGAGATTGGTTAAGTTGACATATTATTATTATTATTATTATTATTATTATTAGTGGAGTGATAGACAATTAATCAGCAATATTTTTGATAGTTGATTAGTCATTAAAAAAAAAAACTGTTAAATTATCATTAAGCAAAAATGCTTAACTTTCTTTAGTGCCAGCTTCTCAAATCTAAGCGACTGCTGATTTTATATTATATGTATATATGATATTAAACCTAATATCTTTGGGTTTTGGACAAGAGAAGACATCTGAAGACATCAGGTTGGGCTTTAGGAAACTGTGACTGTTGGAAATTGCTTTTGTTTTTCCACTATTTGCTGTTTTGTGGACCAAACAATTAATCGGTTAATTGAGAAAATAAATGGCGGATCAATTAATGATGAAAATGTTACTTGCACTTGCAGTTAAGTTTAATATAAGAATTGTGTAAAAATAACAAGCTGGTTGACTTAATCTTGAGAAAACTATAAAGGTGTTTTTATTTTTGAGACAAGCTGCTACTGATCCCAAGATATGAACTAAACATATTGTACCTTAAAAATGCACATAGAAGCATAAAGAGGCGTGCATATATTTGTTTGACTGTTAGGAAACAGAATAAAACCATTTTTTCCTTCCATAAAGAGTTTGAAGTATATTGGGTCCCCATAAGAACATAAATACAGGAAAACAAAACACACACACAAACCAAGCACCTGCCCTAATTTCTCATCACACCTGGACTACAAACTTGAAGCAGCCTATCTGGGTCTGGACCCTATCTGCTCGCTACAGAGTTGAGTCAGAGTAGAAGGCTGAGCTTTTTCATTGCCGCTCCTAATCAGCGGCAGCATCCCTCTGCTCATTAACTAGACACACGCTAGCCTGAGGCTAACGGCCTCATATGTCAACCACAGATAAAGATGTCATCTTCTGCTTGACTGAATAAACCGCTATTAAAACTAGATGCAAATGGACGTTGAACGATATTCAAATCAGAAGGCAACAGGGAAGCTTAAACCCTGAGGCGCTTGGCCTCAACGTTGCCCCACATTCCTCTGTCGTGTTAAAAGGAAGAGAGATTTTAGATACTGTCTGTCTTCAGAGTTATGTTCTATAAGACATCTATAATTGCTATAAAACAAGAAGGAGATGAATAGAATGGGGGAATGGGAATAAGAAAGGGAATAGAAATCAGTAATGTTACATAATCAGTTGGCAACTAGTCACCCATATAAGGGTTAAGGTTCCACATTTACATATCAAACCTGCCATGTTGATTCAATATGAGAGCAATAGTAGCAGCTGTGATTCTGTGCTTTTTCACCATTACACTCACACTTATAACATTGTTACACACACAATGGACAGTAAATTAAAAACAAATGTCTCCACACATCCTTCCATTCTAAAACCTGCTTCCTACATTGCCCACAATGCAATTCAGCCAATGATAGTTCTGTGGATTAGAGGTGTCAGGGCTTGTAAAATGCCACTTTTGGCAAGTAAAACTAGCAATGTAACACTGATGATGGAAGTAGCTGAGAAGTGAGCCACCTTGCTTCCTTCTGATGACAGTATATAAAAATATAGTATAATATTTTTTAAGGTCATATTGCAAAAAATCAAACCACATATGAAAGTGGCCCAAATCAGAATTGAAAGGATCAGATTCTATGTGAGTTGTGCCATTCACACTCTGAGTCACAAAGAAAAAATCGGATATGGGTCACTTTTACCCACAGTGTAAATGCAGCCTTTATGTTGAACCCTGGGTATGTTATGCTAGTAGTGGCTAACCTAGCCTTGAACCGCCAGCCTCAAGCAGAGATGAGGACATCATTTGAGACAATTTATCAGATTTCACACCGCTCCCTCCAGAGCCACAAAAGGCTTTGTCTGGTGTGTAAATGCTGTGGATTCCCCCTTTAAAGTCATTGTCAGCAGCTTTGTCCATTATGAAGCACTGCTCCTATGCTCAGCAAACTGTGGGCACAACTGGCGTAGACAGACCAATGCAACTCTATCTCATCAAATATAAAGAGTATCAAACAATGGGCAGTGTAAGAATGGAGTTTATTTGTGCAGGACTTATTTGGCAGACAGTGACACACTATGACAGGATGTCTCTTTATTCTCCACCAGACTGTTTTGAGGCAGCAGTGTTTTTTCTACCAGACAAATGTTTGTCTGCTGAAGTCAAAACTGAGGAGGGAAATTTCCGCCACAATAGCTTTCAAATCTGTGCCTGTGTGTTTCTATCTGCAGTGTGTGTATGGCTGCATGTGTGGCGTAATTAGCCAGTACTGGAGTCGGGCTATTAAACCCCTGATGGTTGTGTGTTTACAATGCTATCATTGGCCTCTCTCTGGCCAACACTAAATGAGCCAGTGTTGAGACTCAGCTGTGTAATCATGAATATTCATCGCTCGGTCTGTGAGAACCTCTGTGTGTGTGCTGCACTGGCAGGCATTAAGGAAGCTATTACTATCTACTCAATCACAATCTGTCACTTTGTCTGGATAATAAGTCAAGCTGACAACAATTGTACTTATCGCCAAACCCAAACAAAACAGGCTTTGTTTTGGGCCAAAGAAGAGCCGAGCCTGTTTCCAGTCTTGAAGCATTTCAAGAGCAATGTGGCAGTCAGGGTTATCTTACTGGGTCCCATACAATCTTTTTTCACTACTTTTGTTTGTATACACACAAATGTACACACACTGCCCCTTTCACTCATGCTTGATGAAAGCTCGGGATTGAAAAAAAAAAAAAAAAAGGCTTGAATTCCCTTTGTGCCACCTGGGTACTGCAACCAACATTGCCTTGAATACCACTCACACACGCTTAGAAATTATATTTGTGCACACACAAGGGCCATTTTTAAAGCAAAGTAATGTGGTTTTAAAGCAAATGTGCACATCTCAACGTGGTTGTTAATTACATTTCCTAAGTGAGAACACAGACAACCCTTCTAGGCCTTGCTAAACTGTGATAACCTGAGTGTAAAATAGTTACTCCCATAGTGCCATTCCCCTGAGACTTCATTGCACCACATTCCCGCTTATGGAAAAGGACTTAAATACAGTGCTCATTGGTGTTTCATGGTAATTTGTGGTGGCAAGTGGAGCAGGCGATGCCGCTCTGTGAGTAAAGCAGAGGGGGCAAGAGGAGGATTAGATAATCAAACAGTGTGCCACTTTAAATAATCTCTGGCTCCTCTGGGGGAGGTGAGACTTAAAGCCGGAGCCCTTCTGATTTAATTGTCTGATTTCCCCGTCATTACGGTTGAGGGCCTCAGTAATTCAGGCTTATTAAATATTCAGGAGCCACACTGAGGAGGGGAGGGAAGGAGGGAGCGTTGGGAGAAAGATGAAGGTAAAGAGGAGTGAGAAGAAGAGAGTGGGAGGAAGTCATAGCAAGACCAGGCATATGTGCACTGCTTTACACAGACTCAGACACATGTACTTTGATCCCACAGTACAGAAAAACCTCTTTTTATGTATTAAGTCTGGCTGTCCTGGGAACAGTTTTGCTTTTGCTTTTTGCATATTAACTCTGTATAGGGTAAACCAGTAAGGTCCAAGCAGAGTTGCCAGGTTTGGGTTTTTTTCCTGTAGTAAAAATAAAGCTACTTGTGTGTTGTTTGTTAAACTAACACTATAACTCCCACCTCCCCTTGTTCAAGTGTGGATCAGGATTTATTGCGAGGTCATTATGACATGTGAGACACACAGATGGGTGAGCTAGGTCAGGTGCTGCTCTGATATCATTGTGAAATCTTTGGCTACAAGTGAGCTGAATGAAAAATAAGTCTCAAAGATGGTTTAAATACAGGTTAATGTTTGGGTATTGCTGTGGATCTGTCATGATGTACTATTTTATTAGCTTCAAGAAATTTGTTGTGTGCTGTTGTGCAGACACATCAATAGAATGAACAGAGGAGTTATAGAAGGTTACAGAGGTTTTAGAATGATTCACAGGTGGCAGTTGGGTAATTCAGAGTAGAGTCTAAAGTAGAGTCTTTCATATGTCAAAATATGCAAAAGTTTTGTAGAATCAAAATCATGTGATTATATAAGCAAATGCACTAAAAATGTAAACGTATATATACATATAGGGTCTGTTTGCCTTTATTGGATAGGACAGCAAAGGGCCACAGGTTGGAGTTGAACCTACAAGGTGAGCTATCAGGGTGCCCCTGCTGACACAGCTTTGGTCCACCAAGAACAAATGTCTCCAAATGTCACCAAAAAAGCAGTTGTAGAAAATATTAAATCTGTCTTCTTGCATGTCTACAATCTTTTATTTTTGACTTTAAGTCTCTTTTGCTCAAACAACAAAGGACAACCTAAAAGCACCAAAAGTTGTTGATATAAAATTCAGAACTATTTTAGTCAAATTGCAATGTAAAAAAAAAAAAAAGAACTTAAGTTTCTAAAGCAAATTCTTTTGTCTCAAGTCAGCAGACGGTGGATGAAACAGATTCCACTGGACGTGCTTATAGACAATGGAACTCTCCATGGTCCTGAACTCTGATGCTGAGCAATAGCTAAAAACTAAAACTACCCGATATATTCAACTGGTTTAAATAAAGTTACACATTCATCAATGAGTTCTAAGGGGATTTAAAGATAGAGATACAGACTATTAAAATTGAACATTAGAAGTCATTTAAAGACAATTTCATTCACAAATTGAGAAAAAGAACATCTTCCTCTGCTCTGTATCAGACTGACAATGTTCATCTATTAATGGGTCAAACTGTAATTTTACTTACTAAAAGAAATAGTCTGACAGGTTAAAACCAGGCTACATGCTGAGAGTATAAAAAATGAAAAGACTGCAAAACCACATTATAGTGATTATGTAGAAGGAATTGAAGAGACAGAGTGCTGCTCTCTAATGAGTCAGCCTGTCTGATCATGACCCGGAGCTACAGCCTCCATCCACAACAGAAACAACATCCTGACATGACATTTATTCTAGAATTCAGTCTGTAAAACCATATTTTTCAGAAAATGAGAGGCTGTCAATAGACTGAGATCATTCTACTAATCTCTAATGCAAATCAGCTTGTTTCAGGGTTTTCTACAATCAAGTTCAATTTCAATTCAATTTTCAATTCAATTTTCAATTCAATTTTATTTGTATAGTGCCAATTCATAACAGAAGTTATCTCAGGACACTTTTCAAATAGAGCAGGTTTAGACCGAACTCTTTATAACATTATTTACAGAGACCCAACAGTACCACCATGAGCAAGCACTTGGCGACAAGGGCAAGGAAAAACTGCCTGTTAAAAGGCAGAAACCTAGGACAGATCCGTCGGCTCTAGGTGGGTGGTCGTCTGTCTCGACCAAGTGAAATCATCCTTATCCTAATATCCTAGTGCATAATTTCAACTACTTCAAACTACTGCCTCATTTATTAAAACACATACAACTATATAAAAATATATTAAAAGCAAGTGAAATCATAAAATAAATCAATACATAAAGCTAATTTGAAATATTTAAAATAAAAATTGTTGAGTAGACCCTGCACAGCCATGATCCCACCCCTACATGCATTTTCATTTATTTGCCTGATTTAACCTTTTCTCGAGACTGTGGGCGTGCACTGAGCTTGACTGACATCTCTCTCATCCTTGCTGTGGGATAAGTTACAGCTTAATCAGTCATATTTGTACATGGAGTTTCATGTAAATCTCAACATACTTTGCATAACTTTAACCTGCAGGCCTCATTAGCCACAATAACTGCAAATACCTGTGTGTATATACAGGTCATAATCTGTAATAATACATCATATGTTATAAACTGATCATATAGTGTATAAAAAAATTAAGAAAATAAATATTTCCCAATATAGGGAGCAGAACATTTTATAATAATAAAGTACAAATTACTAATTTACTTACGGCAGTACTTCAGAATCACTTACAATCCATCACTGTTTTTTTTTTTTTTATAAGAGGGAAAGTTCAGTCTCTGTCAGAGTTATATTATTATGTACTATATTGTGGACTGGTAATTATAATTTTAATGTTAGTAAGGTTGTTCTTCTAGCTATTTTATAAACAAATATGGGTTATTTACCAAAAACCCGCATTTTAGAACCAATCATGTTTAGGGATGGTAAAAAGAAACAAATTGGATTTACCCCCCTCAAAATATCACATATTATACAGTTATCAGTTATCAATGCAAAGCTGGAATAAAATCTCAAACTGCTTCAGTATAAATGTACTCTTCTCCTGTTATAGTATGTTTGTTTATTTTACAGAATTAAATAGCACTTTTCTCTCAAAAGATGCAAAGAGAGAGAGAGCAAGGCAGAGAGACAGAGAGGAGAGAGACTAAATGAGCATCTTCATTCCACCTCATAACAGCTGATTTTCAAGCTTATGTTATTGTTGATACCAACTGCTGCCTGGTTTACTGCTTCATCGTATTTCTAATTAATGAAGATAAAAACATGTACCGGTAGTTACAAAAACAGACAATATTCACAAGGACCTGCTGAAATATTATAATTTTGTATACCTGTTGGAATAACTGTGGTTGCAAATGTAAACTGGTAAACAATTCCTGACAGTGCATTACGAATCTTCTTCACCAATCAAATGTGCTCTCTGTGAGCACAAAGAAAAGGTTGAGGAAGGCCTACGGGTAGATTCTCTTCTCTCAGCAGGACTGGCTTTTGACCAACTTCCTTGTTAAGGTTTCAGAATGTGCCGTAGCAACAATTAGATTACAAGGTCGTTTCACTCAGACCTACATTCATTTATTAGTCCAGCTGGATATTTGTGGCCAAGCTAGGCAGATTTAGAGGAACCTGCACACTCACGCTCATACATTTGTGCACAAAACTAAGATCTGCTGCACATTAGTGTTTGAAAGATTGATTTAAGGGTGATTCAAAAACAAAACTGTGGCCAGATAATGTTTTATTTTGTTTGTGTTTCAATTTGGCCATTTTCACGTCAAAGACAATTACAAAAAAAGTATTGTGATTAAAGAAATGTCACATTACAGTAAATGTAAGGGGCACCCAGAGTGGTATTGTACAAGAACATAAATGATTTAAAGAAACAATTAAATATTGTAACAACATTGTATTAACTACCTTCAAAGAGGATGACACAAACTGACTGACATAAAAACTCAACTGACTTTGATCAGCGATATGAGAAGTCTTTAACAACCTGACTCTGCACACCGTTTATCCCCTTTACATCGGCAGAGGAGAGAATGGAGACACACCCCTCGTTTACAGGACGACTCGACTACCATGTAATCAAATTCTCACAGCAGCCTCCACCTTTCCTACAATGGCTCAAAATCACCGTAAAAAATATCTCTCCTTCTCTTTATATCATCGCTTTTCAATTTCATCTCCCCCTCCCCACCTTCTTCTTTGTCGCTGTCCCCTCTGTCTCCTTGCTTTTCATCTCTTGCCTTTTCCTTGGTGTCTCCCACCCCTCCTCCTTTTTCTCTCCCTGCAGAGCATTAGCTTGCAGTGGTCAGGCCGCTTGACAGCTGCTCCACCTGAAGAATATCAATCAATGTTGCTGTGGAGACAGAATCAGGCTCCCCTCCTTTATTTTCCCCGCTTTTTTTTCTTCCATTGCCTTGGTCTTGCATGTGGCTGTTCATGGACTGAACATTATCCAGTGTTTGTTTGTTTCTCTAAAGTGTAAATGAATCATTAAGCTCACACAAGGTGTGAATGTTTGGATATTATTTAAGTTCTTGAACTGAGAATTACAGGAGCATACTTTGGCACCATTTGCTGCTAATTTATTTGAGGTGTGACTAATTGAGTTGCGGATGGAAACCCCACGACGTCTCAGACTATCACTCCAGATGAGCCAGGCAGACAGGCGTGGGATGGAAGTGTCTATCACTGCTTACACATGACAGAAGAGTGAGCACTGTACAAATCATGCTGCTCAATATAGGACCACAGTCCAAGCGCTACTAATCGCCATTAAGGACTTCTCTGTTCATTCATGCATAAAAAACAACAACTTTGTGGTGAAATACTTTTTCTAATATATTTATTAATTTTACCAAGAAAAAAACCCAAGCACACAGAGGCAAGGCGCTGGGATTTCTTAAAAAAAGAAATCCCACCAAATTAAAAATAGGTTGTGATCACCTAGCAACAATCTCTCCTGGGGAGCCAAACTGTCAGGAGACCAATCACATTCTTCCCTCTAATTGCTTCAATCTACCTTCCCATACGGCACACTTTCCCACTTTGAGCCTGTCCCCAAACATGACCCCAACCCTGCAGCCATAGGCTACATAATACTGAGCAGTGAAATGACTCCCCACAGACCCATCGTCAGTGGCACTAGTGCCAGGCCCGCCAGCGGAGGGTTAAGTAAATATTGGGCGAAGCAGCTGCTCTCAGAGTACCATCGTCTGCCTGTGTTCCTGCCTGGTCCCAGCCTGGTATAAATCACACACAGCAATTAGTGCCACGCTGTCCCCCCTGCCCTCGTTAAACAACCCCGCCTGCTGAGGAAGCCCATAAACACCAGCTACCAGCCTGCATGGGTGGAGGAAGGAGGGAGGGATGGATGGATGGATGGATGGACACTCATGAAAAGGATCGCTGTTTTAAAGAATTTACTTTTTGAACCACTGTACATCGTTCACTGTGGTGCTACATTGTTAACACTTTAATAAGACTAAATGTGCTTTGAACTAAATGCTAATCTCATCATACTAACAATGACAATATTAACATGCTGATGCTAAGAGGGTGTACTGTTTATCACATTCACCATCTTAGTGTGGCATGTTAGCATGCTGTTATTTAATGATTCGCATTAAATGCAACGTACATCTGAGTCTGACAGGTATTTGGTTGTAAACCATAGTAACCTGCTGGTGGCGCTAGTGAGAAAGTAAGTGGATCACCAGCGTCTTTAGGATTAATGCTCCCAGGACCATGAAAGTATCCAAAATGTGTGCCAGTCAATTTACTGAGTACAGGTAAGTGAAAGTTTTGACCGGTGGTAGTGCTAGATGAAAAGTCAAGGGATCACTATATATATTTGGATTCAACCTCTGCGGAGCATGAATGTATGTGCACAATTTCATGGCAATCCATCCAAGTGGTGGACCAAGAGACAAAAGATCAGCTATCTCTTGATATGACCATTGGAGATGATGAAACATAGGAAGTTTCTAAGGCAAACGTGAAGCTTAAATTTTGGTGATTCTTCCACGTATTTTTTTATGGCTACCAATCAAGGTGTGCAGCCTTCATCGAGGAGGAGAGTAGTGTCTGGCAAAAGATCAACTGTGCAATTAAAGCATTGATGTGCGGGCAGAGTGGCTGCACTCCGTTTAGTAAAAACCTTTCAAATCAGCGCACTCAGAAAGAAAGTTGACCAGATCAGGAAGGACTTCTGAGACAACAGGAACATGCACTGAGATAGCCAAAGAGGGAGGTGCAGCTGTGAGACTAAATTGATCAACAATTACACTTAGATGTTTTACAGTATAACTGTAACAATTTTAATAACAAACTAATGTGTACTGCTTTCCCTTTTCACAAAAAACCCCCAAAAAAACCAAAACACAGAAAGTGCTGTGTTTCCTGTTTCTGACTGAAAGTCAACATTGGTTTCTTTATACCCAAACCATGATGTAACCCTAACCAAGTCATTTTGTGACTAAATCTAATCAAACCTTAACCATAGCAGTGTCCAATCAGAAAACAAATTTTGTTTAGTGCAGCAGGGATTTGTAAGAATTTCAGAAGGCACTGACAACACAAACACAACACGTTGACACTGCCAACTCGTCAAAAATAACAGCTTGGTCAGTGGCCCTGTGCTTCAACTTACCTAAATGATGTTACTTATGTGAGTTAAAAAGAATAGAGGAATGTGGAGGCTGAATGGAGATAGCATAGCTAAAAATATTCCACACCAAATGAATATACACCAGTATTCACCTGAAATACAACTACTAACACTAATAATACTACTAACATGAAGGGCAAAGTTTGATCCTATAAAAACAACAGAATCTTATTTCAAGGTACAAGAAGACACATCATTAGGACATACTGTATGTTTCTGAGCTGTATGTAGTTTACAAATTACTAATATACAAATTAAGTTGATACAACAGTGATCAGTTGTTAGTTGAAATTAAAGATTTCACGTTTATGTACACTAATGTATATGATATTGGGAATGTATTTGAATGTATTTTGAATAGAGTTCGGTCCTAAACATCAGATGAAGTCATTGACCCTACAAACTACACCCACAGTGTATTTACACTGCAGTTAAAATGTTTCATTTATAAATTAATTTAAGTCAGTTACTTAGAAATGATTTCTAATGAGTAAGATCATCATTAAAAATATAAGTATATCTCATACACATGTAGAACTACTGCAGATGTTAAAAATCCATCACCAGAATCAGGAAAAGGGTTTCTTAGCTTGGCAGGCATAGCACATACATCACAGATTGTGCCCGGCTATTCTTATTTAGCTTATATGAATAAAACAGCAGGAGCCAATGATGATCTAATTTATGATGCATGCTCTGAAAAGTGATAATCAATGATCACTGAGCTGATTTTTATCATTCATCAACTGTGATGCTTGTGATCTAAAATACCCAATTAAACCTTCAATGTAATTTAGCCGACAACAGCTCATGAAAGGACAAAAACAGCGTCTGGTGAGAGGAGAAATAGCCATCAGCACCCCTATTACCATATTGCTCTAAATTACCACAATCACCGGGGGAACATTTAACATGCCACCACCCAGTGGAAAAAAAAAAGTCCCACAAATAATGTCAGAACGAATGTAACTGATTTACATTCTGCTCTCTTTGTGATTGTGCTACCAGTTGCTGTTGTGTCCAGGGTAATTAGGAGGTAATGAGAGAATAATTGGGCATGGGGCACATTTAGAGACAGAGAGACGGTAATACACAGACAGACGGACGCTCTGAATGCTCTGGTGCTGAATGACTCGTCTAAGGGAGGAGGACACTGTATGGGCAGACTCTCCACCACCACCACCTGACTGCCCCTCACAGACGACAAGGCAGAGGAGAGGGGGGTGAAGGAGGTGGGAGGACTGATATGGAAGAGGGGGGTGGGGAAATATGGCTGGAGCAGGTGGAGAATGCTGGTAAGCAGTGGTGCTACTGGTGCTCTAAATGTAACAAAAAAGAGCTGTCATTCTAGGAACACTTGGTTTGTACACATGTGGTCTCCCAGTTATTCAGAACTCTCTTTTATAGCATGCCTTTATTCCCTCATGTTTGTTTTTTTCCCCTCATTCTTTTTCTCTTGCCATGTCTTGCCTTGCCTGCTATGTGGTGCGTGCATAGATAAGAATTATAGAAAGGAAGACAATTGTGCAACAGCAACCTTTCTGAAATATGCCTCCCCCCAATTTCCCTTCTCTCTGTCTCTGTCAGACTGAGACAGATTCTCCTGTTTAGGTGCATTGTGAGAGGGGGGGAGAGAGAGAGAGAGAGAGAGGTGAGCTGGTTACTGTGGCAACCAGGAGAGTGACTCTTAGGCAATGGCATATGCATAGGGAGGGAGAGAGAGAGAGCGGTGGAGGGAGAGGAGGTGGAGAGAGGAGAGTGCTGGTGAAGGGATGTAGTAGAGGGAGGGAAGGGAGGCTGGTGGTGGTGGTGGGGTAGAGTGCAGGAGGCAGATCAGAGGGAGGTGTCAGTGGGTTACTGCGCACAGAGAGATTCACCCTCTTTTTCTACCCTGGCAGAAGAAAGGGAGGCAGAAACAAAAGGAACTGTCTTTTGAATGGTCGCTGTGCTGGATTGGACTGTCAGCGCTTCTTCCTAACAACCTCACTTAGCTTGCTGCTCCCACTCCCAGACACTTCTTACTCTGTCTCTCTCCTCTCTGTGTTTCTCTTTCAGAACACTACATGCTATTGCAGGTGATTCTAAGATTTAAATGTACAACACAGAAATGTTCATTGCTGGGGCTCAGCTGCTGGGTTTAAAATATACTTTGCACTTATGTACATTTTGAGTAGATTATAATTAATTGATTTTCTTTTCAATAAAACACCAGAAAACCATGAAAAATGCCTTTCACAAAGATATTTAGTTTACTATAATATTAATATGAATTAAAAAAAAGTAGCAGATTCTCACATCTGAGAGGCCAGAACCATCAAATGTTTAGCATTCTTGCTTTATAAATGACTTAAAGCGAGCCTATGAAGCTATTGAAAGAAGAAATAACACATTATTTCTCTAACAAATGAAAAGACAAACTTATAAGCACTGAAACAAATCATCTGCTCAATTCAATACATTATTTTCTGTGTTCCTTAGTCTGGTATGGCTAGTACTTTTAGGAGATATTGTTGAACTGGGTCAGTTCAACGACCTGATAACTGGCGTCAACTATGTAACGTTTGCTGAACAGCAGCCACTGTGGCCAAAAATGACAACTGTGGTATAATGGCAATTATGAAAATGTTTTGTTTTTTCTTCCATCAAAAGTTACACAATGTGACTTTTGTCAAAATAGATTAGTTTTTCCAGTAATGTAGTAATTAATTGACTAGCCTAATCGTTGCTGCCCTAATTTCAATAATCTAAACAAACAGGATATCGGCACTCACAGATAACGTCCATCATAAATAAATCGAAACAAAATGAGTCTTGCTAGACCTGCATGTAGGATTAACTTGATTATTACAGATCTCCCCCGATTTCTCAATGTAAACTTGGAATTTTTGTTTAGATTAGGCCAATTAACCTTTTCACTCTTTCCAGAGGCGTTATGACTTTCCTGGCCTGTTGTGAAGACAAGAGGAGGATGATAGTAAGTACCCTCTGACCTTCTGACAGGAGCCCACAGAGAAACAGACTGCCAGAGACAAACAGAGCCATGGGGTGGGTGTAATGAATATGCTGCCCCCTATGGTGGGGATGACCTTATAAACAACAACAAACTGTCACTATGGCCAGGCCTGCTGGGAGCTGCCCTCTGTGCAAGGGCAAATGGCCTGCTGGAATTCACTGGACAGGACAGCTAAAGCTCACAGAAGAGACTGTTATTAGACGTTATAACACAGGACAAGCTCTTGGGCTGCCGGCATTTATTGTGCACTCGTTTTAACAATCATTCAATCTCAGTGAGAAATAAAACATTTAAATTCATCCCTTAACCAGGTGATGAGCTCTGTGTCACACGTGTGTCATTTTACCTTTCACAGCACAACCTGCGGACGGAATGTCATAAGTTATTTGCTGTATTCACCCAGGTAGGTCATCAAAAGTCTCATCGATGCTGCTGCGGTAAATGCGCTCCTACTGTGTCATGTAGCGCTAAGTGACTGCTTTTATTATACAAGACAAGCTACGCCTACAATCGCTGTGATCTCAGCCAGGCGTTCTGAATCAAACAGCAGAGGAGAGACATCCTCGTGTTTCAAGGGGGACTTTCATGTCACCATGAAGGAGACAGGGAAGAGCGGCGGTGGAGGGTAAGAAGTCAGAGCGCAGCATATGGCATCTTGAATTTTGGGCAATGAGAACTGACAGGTTAACTGAACATTTGGCGGGGGGTAGAGAGTGGTACGGGTGCACAGGGAGAAAAGGGGTAGAGGAGAGGTGGGGAAAAAGAGGTGGAGGTGGTGTGTGTGGGTTCTGGTACGTGTGTGTGTGTGTGTGTGTGTGTGTGTGTGTGTGTGTGTGTTTTGGGTGGGAGGGGTATGTGGGTAAGGTTGCTAAACACTCCCATCTGTTCGTATCCCGAGGCGCTACTCGGGCAGTTAGCTACTGTCTTATGCAGATGAGGTGTTGCTGTGCTGGCTCCTTCCACTTACAGCGGATAAATAATGATATAAATATATAAATATATTTGAATAATAGGAATGGCAGGATGGGGAAACAAGGAGCAGCAGGGTCAAGCTGTTTCCTAGGGAGCGTTTGCTTTTTACCATCCAATGATCACAGCTCTCTCAGGATGTGTGAGCGCTGTAACTATGTCCTCATTAGGGTTTGCCTTCCTCTGGGCCCTGACATCGTCCCAGGAGAGAGATCTGCTTAACAGGGGTCCTCTATGCGCACTGACATGCATTATATGAGCTATGAAGATATGTTGGAATGCTAAGCAATACTGATAATGTCAATGCGTACTTCAGTTGATATCAATGTTCAAAATACAAGCACATGGTACCTCAACACAGGTAATTTACAAGATGTTAATATACAGTTTGTTTCTTACCAGTGATACACTGTAACCTGAACAAGATGGGTCTTAATATATTACAGTAAACTTGTAACCATTTAATCAAACCTTTTACATGTATTATTCTAAACACTGAGTACTTGGTACATCTTTGTCAGGGACAAAAAAATCTCTGTACAATGTTAGGTTTCTGTTAACAGTGGCTTCTCAAAATGTATATAATTAGATTGTCGGGCTGCAACTATTTTCTTATTTCATTGATTAGTTTTTAGGTCCACGAAATGTAAAATGTAAAATGGTTAAAAATGTTGATCACCATTTCCTAAAGTAGGCCCAAAACCCAAAAATATTAATATTTAAAAAGATGAAATCAGAGAATTGGGAATTGTTTTCCTTTAACAGTGACAGCCACATGCTAAAAAAATAGATAACTTTTAGTGGACAGAACGTCAAATAAAAAAGGTACTGATTACCAGTTTCTTTTTTATAAAATCTCTGATTATTAGGCAAGTAAAACAGAGCAAATATTTGTATGAACACAGAGTGTGGCAGCTTGCAGTTTGTTTGTTTTATTGGATCCTCATTCGCAGCTGCCATAGCAGTTGTGGATCTTCTTGGGGTCCACCTTTAAGGTTTTATCAACATGTCCATAGTCTCATAAACACTGTTTCCAACCTATATTATGGACAGATTCAGATTGAAAGAAGGGTTTTAAAAGACGAGTGTGTAACATTTAGGAGGATCTATTGGCAGAAATGCAATATCATATTTATAAGTTATTAATGTTTTCATTACTGTATAATTTTTATCTACACAGGGAGCAGGTCCTGTTCCATGGGGGCCGCTATTTGAACAGCCAGTAGCCCAGAATGGACAAACACTGGCTCTAGAGAGTGCCTTTCACGTTTTTCATGAGTTTTAAGGCAACCGCAGTTACTCCTACATGCTTGGAAGGTGAGCAGTATTCAGTTGGTTGCAATCTGCAACTCCATTGCTAGATGCCACTAAATCCTACACACTGGTCCTCTAAGGGTTAACTTAGTGAGATTCTTGCGTCACCCACGTCCCTGTTCTTAGATACAGTCATGTCCTGTGTGTGCTCCCACTAAATGATCACATATTCAAATGAGGATAAGGAGCTTTCGATGGAATGAGAGAAAAAAAATGGCTGAAGAAGTGGAGGAAGGAAAGCAAAGCCCAGACTGATTTGAATCTGGTAAACTGTCAGAGAGAGGGATTACCCCACCAAATCCCTGGCGAAAATAGAGGCCCAAGTTATTTACTAGCCTTACAACCAGCTGCAAACCATCTGTACTTAATTGTAAGACACAAACTTTATGAAGATCAACTGGGGATTTGGCCACAAAGCCTCTTACGCCGCTGAATTGGTGTCCCTGCTTCGAGGGAGAGTATGGGAGGGTGCTCGAGACATGTCACATGTGCTTTGGAGGACATAGACTCCACTGCTCACTCTAGTCTCTATCAGGGCCCCAGTCCATCTAAATACATAGACAAAACTTGTGTATCAGAGTAAGTGGGGAGTACAAGGGCAGGGCATTAAGATGTGCTTTACAAAACAAACATGCATACAGCTCCGCTTGCATGGACAAGAACCTATACGAGAAAGACACATGTCCACACACATATTTACACATAACTGGCCATGGCTGGAATCAAAACATTTAATTGAATTGAGCCTGAATGCCTTTTAGCACGACACAGTCATTAGATCCCCATTTGACATGTAAATTGCCTAGTGATCTATACTTAGCCGTGTTTTCAGTATCAGGAAGACAATACCTACACTGACCATAAGATATAGGCCCAGTACAAAGCCTGCGTGTGGCATTGTTTAATGTAGGTCGCTGTGCATTATGTTGTTCTTGGCAGCCATCTGAAGACAGGAGATAAGAGGTCCTGTCCAATCCACTGAATGGCAGGTAGCCAGCGTAATCCTATTTAACAAGATCTGGGCTGAATCTGGGCTGGGCCGTGTTGGTGGGGTCACACGAGGAGCCCGTCGGGGTCAGGCTGTGGCTTTGTGGGAGGTGTGGTCCCGAACATTGTGCATCTTAAAAACAATGCACACCAAACCTCTCTGCCTGTGCCCATCCTCAATCACTGAACTTAATGCATATTCAATTTGAAAGAGTGAAATGCAATACATGCTAAATGTGTGTTGTTTTCTCTGTTATTTTGTTGCTGAACGGCAAGAACAAACAAAAGGAGAAAAGGCTTTGCTCCACAAGCGCATCACTTCTAAGAAACTCAC
This sequence comes from Dicentrarchus labrax, assembly GCF_905237075.1. Lineage (NCBI taxonomy): Eukaryota > Metazoa > Chordata > Actinopteri > Moronidae > Dicentrarchus > Dicentrarchus labrax. The sequence continues at coordinate 8,887,081 of NW_026136705.1, read as the reverse complement.
AGACGGGTCACCCAAGAACAAATACTGTGAGATCTAAGCTGCTGGCTGCTTTAACTCATTTATTTTCTTCCACTGCGCTAATTCCTTCCATCTCCATATGTTAAGGGGTGGAAAGGGAGGGGGTGTGCGTGTATGTGAGTGTGTGTATGGGCGTGGGGGGGCGGTTGAGAGGGATTAGGCTATCCTGTCTGGACATACGCCTTGTGTAATCACGCTGGAAGGGCTGGTCATTGTGCATCTCTGTCCAGTATGGGTCCTGTGAGCCCCAGGACCCCCCGCCATAACCTCAATTACTACCCCCCAAAACAAACTCTCTATCCCTAACTCACATCTACACACTGAATCTGACTGTAGCGGCTGCTGTGAGCCCCAAACCTGTTAACATAGGATGAATTATTAGAGAGCTGTCTAAAAAGAACATGAAAGTACAAAGTGGGCCAATGTAAACATTTTAAATACAAATAGCATACTCATGTATCATGATTCAGAATAATTTTGAGTGTCCCAATAACATTTGTTTAAATATTGCGTTAATGGTAATATGGAGAAGATATGTTGAGATTTGCTAATACAGCCACAGGCAAGTTAAGGGGTAATCATATTTCTCCAACTCCCTCAACAGCCTGTAAATCCATAAAGACATTCTCAGTTAAGATATGAACCAGAATTCATGAACTCAACCTAAAAACACATCCCGTTCAGTTCCGTGAAGGACTAGTAGTTTGGTCTTCCGCTTGGTCACATCATAACTGGTAATAAACCTTCAACCCCACCCTCTCCCCTCTTCCACCTCTCTTCATTAGCAGGTATAATCCCTGATGGCCCATCTGCCAGACACCAAAGCCACAAAACACAGAGCAAACAAGGCTAGCAGAAACTGGCCATTATGGGGCCTCTTTGAAAGGGCCGACTGATCACTTACATAGACAGTGTGTTTGCTCAGGCCCTACACAGGCACACTACAGTGCCGCAATTTTCACACAGATAAGGAACTATTTGAGCTCCGGGAGAATGATTGTAGCTGATGAGCAATGCACCTGCCTCTGGAGAGAATAAGTGTGTGTGTGTGTGTGTGTGTGTGTGGAGGGGAGGGCTTACTGATGTGTACCCTTTCACCTCCAGGTGAAAATACAGGCTTGATACTGCTACATGAAATAAATTGCAGCTAAACAGTTTTATTTATTTTTCTTGTTGTTGTTGCTTATTTTAAAAAGTAAACTGAATCACAACTGTCTGTCTGTATCTAATGTTTTCCCTAAACAAACAGCATATAAGCAGAGCATTTAGCCTCACTTTGTCCTTTTACTATACAGTAGGCTTTCTAAAGGCCCTCTACTACATCAATAATGCATCCTTTCACTAAATGTTCTCTTTCCAAGCTGAAAATGTCTTGGTTGAAAAAAAAAAAAAAAAGGAATTGTGCTGTGTTCTTCTGATCAGCTCATCGTTTCAATGTGAACTGAGAACCAGCACTGTTCTAGCAACACACACTGGCTGACACAAAATGGCTGCCTTGGACTGAAAGAAGCAGTAAGCCAGAGCAGCAGCAGCAGCAGCAGCAGCAGCAACAGCAGCAACAGCAGCCTAGACAGAGCAAACCTTTTTCCAGTCTCCCTCTTCCGTAACTCTTATTGAAAGAAGATTAACAAATCACCAGTAAACCACCACTTGATTGCTTTTTTTCTCCCCCCTTTAAGAGTCCCGCAGTATCACCGTCACACCAAGACATTTGGGGGTTGCTGTGTGACCCCCATGCCGCCCAACTGGGATTATATTGTGGAAATGTAATCCTGGTTTGGGGGCTAAAGGGATCAAGGCACTAGAAGACACAATGTAATCAGGAAGACTACACCCCAAGAATCAGTCCACAAGATAAATCCAGGCAGAGGTTTATCCACAATGTCAATTAGAACATATGTTGGTGCATTAATTGTCACATGACACACTTACTGAATGAACACACACATTTTAAAAATGTATAGTTACATTTATACACTTCAGTTTCATCCTATTATTCATGTCTTATTGACAGGGAAATATGTGAATTTATTCTTTTACAAATGTAATGGTTGCATGAATATATGCAACTTAGTGTATTTGAGAGACACAGTATATGCTTACAATTTGTCCTCACAAGTGTAGAAGGGGGTGGCAAAATTAGTAAACAAAGCTGATGAACAGAGGAAAATGTGTGTGTATGTGTGTTAGCGTCTTTCCCTGGCTGCACAAGGTCACATGATCTGGTCTCCATTTTGGAGTGCTGTGCATGTGTGCAGGTACATCAGCTTGTCAGACCCACCTGGGACACACAAAGATTAACGCGCACACACACAACTTTAAACCTGCACCTCACTGACACTGAGTGCACCGAGGTGACAGCTTAAAAAAAAGCAAGCAAGAGTGGAAAAAAAGAAGAAACTGGCTAACATACAGTGAGCTTAATAGCTGCTGAGAGAGAGGAGCTTATCTTCCCACCACAGCTAATACGAGCTTCTCAATTAGATGAAAGGCTCTCTGCCTTTCTCTAATTTTTTGTTCAATTTCTCCAGGCAATTTATTTAGGGTGGGGGGGAAAGAGAGGAGCGGAACCCGAGCAAACCGCATTGGCTAAGCGCACGACGAGTCATAGGAAGCTCCAGCCAATCAGGCGGAGCTGACAGCGTCAACTCAGGCCCTCAGCAACAACATGACTATTTACTGTATGCAAGGGAAAAATCTATTTGGGGTTCATCACTGCTCGTCCAACAAACCACACACACAAAAACAATTAATTGTCTTTACACGTGAATATAATACATTTATTTGATTTTAGTTGCATTTCATATTTTTCTGCACTCTTACTATCAGCAATTGTGGAACAATGCAATGTAAAAACAAAACCTGTAACAGTAAGATTATTTTCGACGGCTGCAGAAAGAGCAGCAGCAGCGAACATGCTAATTAAACATGTTTCCTTAGCTTTCTGAAGGCAGTCAGAGATATTTTTAGACAGTTCACTCTGTATTCTGCATTATGGATTAACTCGGATTATGCAAAGGAGCCTTCATGCGTTCACTTATCAGTTTAATTTCTTTGTCCTCTGAATTATTTTTACACAGACTCCTTCGGTATTGTATCTCTCTCTATAGTTACAGAGTGGAACTAAAGGATTATGCAAGCATTTCCAAAAAATTAGGTTTCCTCACCTTAGACAAAATAATGTAAAGCGCTGGTTGGCAAGACAAACAGAACATTTTCTTTTAATGTTTTCAATACTAGGAGTTTGCATGTAGAATGAAATTCTTTCAAGCAATTCAATCGAAACATATAAATATATCTTGAATGAAATACTGCATAATTATTTTAAATCTTGCATTTAAATAACTTGGATATTATCAAAATGAATACTACAATAAATATAAATGCAACTGTTTTAGGTTTCATTTTATTAAACGAAAAAAAAAAAGGATTTTATACATTCCTAAAAGTATTTTTTGTTTTTTTGTAAATGTAAAAATCAGATGAATTCTACATTTTAGAAAAACTGAAAATATGCAGCTTTGAAATTTCTCTCGGCCTTAAATATGTAACAAATTAGCTTTTAATATTTTTCGTAAAACATTCATATAGTATTGTTAAAAATCCTTTTTTTTAATTTACATAGCAAATGAAAAAATATTTATTGATTGTTTTATTATAATTAATATTTTAATTCACCATACCTAATTCAACGAAAAAGGCAATGAAAACAAAACATATTTTTTCTGTTTGTCGGTTCAAGTAATTAAGTTGAAAAATTAAGATTATAATGTTGAAGTAAAGTTAGATAAAAAAGAGAATAATTAAAAACAACCCCCTTTAAATCACTTTTAATAAACACATGAGCTGTCTGTCTCCAGGCTGCCCAGACTCTTAATCATCCTTTCTCACCATCTGCTCCTTTCAGACTCAAGGTTACATATCACAGCTTGAAAAATACTGCTGCAGGAGTGTAGCGATACATGACAGGGCACCTGCACAAAGATGGGTGAAGTGGGGGGGAGTTCAGAAATCCCAGAATGCACTCTGCATGCAACATGCATTGCTTGGGGATATCTCTTCCCTAGCTGCCTGAGACGTCCATCTATCAAGGTGATTTCCCAAGGCGACTCATCTTGGAAATACCTTTTCCCCAAGTCACCTTTTTACTGGCACCGACTCCCCGCTGAATGAATCCACTTGATTATTCGTCGTTTTGATTAGCGTCATGGAGAAGGAGGAATTACTGCTACTATCTTCTGACTGACTTGTGGGACAGATAAGGTTGGTACCGCCTTCTTACGTCCGTGTAAATTTTACTTTTAGTTACTTATAAAAACAACTTGATTTAAGTATGTTCACAGGAAAGAAATTAAGGCTTTCAACAATATGATAATAGCTCTAGCCACATTTGAGGCCTGCTGAGCCTTTGCAAGTAAACAACCATGATTTATTGAAATGTTAAAATGTCTGTGTCAACAAAGGGGGACACTGGTGTGCACTCGCGCAAACAATCACACGTTGGTGATGGCCAATGACATTTAATCTCTTGCCTGTCCCTTGTTATAAGAATCACCATGAGGATGTGAATCTGAGGACCTGCACGCCATGAGTCTGCATTAAAGCTCAAGTCATGATTTTTTCCCCCCTCTTTCTTTCGCTCACTTCCTTGCCGTGAAATGCAGCACAGACAGAGCTAGAACGAGAGAGAGAGGGAGAAGGATATAGAGAGGGAGGGAGGCTGTGAATAGGCAGAGTGAGTGGCATGCATGGACAGCCCCTCTTTCTCTCAAAGACACTGCAGCAGCTGCATGCACGCGATAAGAACAACCATTCACAGCCAACTCCCCCTTTTCCTCCTCCTACACACCAACACACACACCAATACACTTTTCTTCTCTCTCTCTCAGTGTCTTTACCACACACACACACACACACACACACACACACACACACACACACACACATGCTTACGTGCACATCAACCTCTCTGCAGGTTTCTACACAGATGCTGTGATTTCAAGCAGCCTTTGTTGCCAGTCAAAGGTCTTCCCTGCTAATCATTTTTTTTTTTTTAATTCTCTCTGACGTCAAAGTACAGCAGGGTTAAACATGGATGAGACGGAGAAGTGTGGGGGGAATCACCTTTCTTTTTTATCGCTGACAGAGAGCGATCACATGGCGCTCAGCAGGCAGCAACACAGGCATTTCTACAGAGCTGTGACTGACGCTCATCTAGCTGTCCACCACATCCACCACCAACGTTTTTCATCTGGAATTCTCTGATGATCTTGCATGCAAAAGAGAATTGCTTAAATGGCTGGAAATCAGTATCCTATAATGACAGCAGGATTTTTAAATTACTATCTCTGTACTGTCATCCTTGTGCCATCTGTGTCATAATTAGTGGGTAAGATCATCGTCTCTCCACCAAAACTGCAACTAACATTATGTTACCTTGCATTCCAAGGATATTTCGGCCTGAATGCATCATCCATGTCATGTTGCCTCATCCCACCCAGACAGGAAGTGTCTCTGTAGACTAATATCCTCCTATACAAACACACAAACTCAAATACACACAACCTGCGCCAACCCAGCCCTCTCAGCAGTTTAATATCTAGTGATTTACATATAGCTGGAAGCTCAGCGCCTAATCATACATACACCCACACATCAAATCTTATTTTTTTCCACCCAATATGTTACACATGAATATATCTAACTGCCAGTGACATCCATGCCAATCACTTTGCTCCACTGATAACATCCGGCCCTAAATCTATACAGTCCGCAGAATGTCTAAGTGCCAATTAATTGGTGGCTCCTTCCATGATTAGCTCATGTTGCGCTTATAGCTAATCTGTATCTTGGCAGGAAGCCATGCATGACCTGGCTTCAATCCAGGTCTGGGAGCTGTGGAGGCAGCAGCCATGAGCTAGCCCAGCGCAGCGCTGAGCAGCCTGGAGAAGATGTGCCAAACTGCAGCGGCACAAAGGAGACCTCACTGTTTATCAAAGATTAAGCAGTGTTTAGTATCTCCCCCGACCCTCCTCCTCTTGCCTGCGCTCAAATGTACGCATGCGTGTGCACACTCACACACTCGCACACACACACACACACACACACACACACACACACACACACACCCCATCACCTCCAGCTCACACCCTAATTGTTCCCAGCCCTGAGAGTTTAATAAAGAACAAATTGCAGTTATTGGTGAGCAAACAGCACAGTATGGAGGTGGGAGTGTGATCATTGCTGCGCCAGTGCAGTAAAGAGAGAGAAAGGGCATCAGCCAATTTAATTAATATCTCTGTCAGTCTCGGGCTAAGACTGGAGCAGCAGGCTGTGTGGAGAGGGATGTAGTGAGCACACAGAGAATAATCTAATGCTGATGTTTTACAATGCTGCTGGACACTTCTGAAACATTTGTAACATATTGATAAGCACATCATTATACCTGCAAACTCATATATACGGTCATGTTTTCTACTTGCAATGTTGTAATGAAGCATTCATAACAATGCTTCACTGCAATGTGACAGAACTTATCAAACCATGATACCAAACAAGACTTACTAGACATGTCTGAAATGACATGTCCCTCTAGATTCGAACACAGGGGGGGCAATGAGGCAAAATAAACATTACTTTAAGCTCATATTTTTTCTGTGGAAAGGTGGACAGTTACAGTAATTATATAAATGATTCACTCAAATTCACACACAAACACTAACTGTAGCAACAATACAATACTGTATCTTATTAAATCTTTTTTTCTATATACATTTTTACTCTGATCTATATAGTCGTTTTGTAAAGGACTATCTATCATGGTTTGTGTGTTTCAGTTTTTTTTTACCCTTACAGCCTATCATGTTGCCTGCATGCTGCCTAGCCCAAGTGTATCTACCCGTCATGTTCCCATAATGCTTTGTGGCAGCTGCAGCCAGATTCATGCACACAGGTATTGATTTTCTTCCCAGTTTTTTTTTCCTTCAGTGCAACCCTTTATTTATCTCGCTAAGCCCCTGCCACTGGGTGTGAGGAGAGAACCAGCTCGCAGCTTGTGAGAGAACACAGTGAATTCAACATGAGAGACGCTTACCACATAACCTGGATTTATTTTCATTTATCTGTTATTTATCTGCCACCACTGCTCTGCTGCAGAGCATAATCTACTCTGTTCTGTGTGGGATGCATGTGTAGGTATGCGTGTGTGTTTGTGTGTGAGTGTTTGTGCTGTCCGTCCATACAAACACTCCATTCTCCACAGGCCACCTGACCCATTTTTCTGTGTGAATAACAATACTCCAGCCAATCATGGGCAGACAGAATGGCGAATGCTGGAAAAAGACTACATCCAGCCTGTCACACGTCAGAGTCCCAACCCTGCCTGTCGACAGAGTGAGGCAGGGACAGAGAGAGAGAGAGAGAGAGAGAGAGAGTTAGTTATCCTCTCTCTTCTCTCCCTCTCCTTGCCTCCCCTCCCTCTCCCTTCACATCTCCAGCACACAGGGACCAGTAAAACCATTACCCACCCACCCCAGCCCCCAGCTCAAGGTTGTGCTGCGCCAATGGCTGCGCTTCCTACATAGCATTCTAAGAAAAGGGCAAAACCAACAGCGATCGAGTCGCAAGGCTCCTACCAACAAAAGACATTCATTATACCACACTACCTGTAGGCCACAACACACATTATATGGCAAATGATTACCTCCCATTCTTCCCTCCAGACAAATGTTTACAGTAAGGCAACAGTGATACAGGAAAGTCACTATACCTTCAAAAATACACTAATGCTTTGATGCAGGATGGTAAAGAATTTGAATGTATTTATATACAAATTCTTTTATTTTCACTTATACTGCTATTATATATTAATAAAACATGTATGTAAACTGATAACACATTTAACTGTTAACACAGTGTAGCTAAACACACTCACATGATGACATCTCAGGGCTGACTGATATATATTCATCGGCCATCAACTGTGCGACCCTAAACCCACAGACATTTGCAATGCTTCACACCAACCCGGCTTTGTAGCCGCCTTGAAATGGAGGAGAAACAGTGGGCACTGTGGAAAGACATGATAACGTCCAACAGCCTTTTGATAGCAACTCTTGATATTTACTTCAAAGGCCCATTATACACAGCCAATTAAACCAACATAGTGTGGTTGGCTCTTCTCCCTCTCGGCAATGGCTGCGGGGATCGAGACTGGCTGCAGAAATAACTCCAACACACATCCCAAATGTCAACAAACATGAAAGAAACTGTGAAATGCACAAGATGGCTTAGCAAATGGCCAGACTGTAAGTGTTAGAGCAAACTGTAATCTCCTTAAACAAGTGTCTCTACATGCTAGCAGTGTTAACTGGGGTAACCCACAATCATTTAGGTTTGTGGAAGAAATAAGTACATCATAAAGGCATGTTTACCACTGTAATAGTTCATATATGTGTGTCAGACAATGATAGAAACTGAGTGCAAAGAGGGAGCACGAGCAGAAAAAGAAAAGATTGAAACGAAGGAGAGATGAAGGAGGGCTGAGCAGAGCAAAGAGAATCTGCGTGATGGCCGACGGCCCTTGTGCTCAGCTCGTGTGCTGAATGAAAAGAAGCCCCCGTGTGGGTGTGGGTGTGTTTTTGTATGTGTGTGTGAGTCTCTGCAGTAGTGCTGGGGGGTCGGCCCCCTCTCGGCCCTACTGGTGCTGAATGCAGAGCAGGCAGCATCAGGCCGAGGCAAATGACTACAAGGCCTCCTCAGTGACTGCAGCACAGGCTGCACCTGGGGAATGGCCCTGTACAGCAACACAGCCGCAGCCAGCCACAGTCCATCACAACGCATCCCATAAAGAAACCCTGCAGGAAGTGCACTCATTTCCACCAGGCACGGTCCATAACAAAAGTACAAGGTTTCAAATTGTTTTTTTCTAAGGTGATTTTTACATCTCTTCCTGCTGAGCTATATTAATGCTATTGACTCAAATGATCATCTGGGCCTTCTCATCTTTTTTAATAGCAGACACTGCTACAAGCTGCCATGTTTTAAATGCAAGCCAGTCATTAGTTATTTAGGACATGGGTCATCCACCAGACAACCCCTTCACCTATAAACAAATACGGTATAGGACAGAGATTATCAGCACTATACACCTTATACCTTCTACCCTATATGATCAGGATTCACTAAATGTAGTAAAACTCAATAATAACAAAACTAAGATACAGCAACTCTCATCTCAAATTCATTCCTGGCCATTGTTTGACCTAAACTATGAAGGTTAAAAAGAACAGTGTCGTTTCTACAGTAAGAATCTTTCAAATTTAGACCTATGTTTAATCATTGTTTTCTGTGTTCACCAGCCTGTTGTGAAGTCCTGAGTTTACCACAACCATACAAGGACACCATAATGATCAATCAATCTGAGCTTTTAACTGCATTACCACAGAAATAAACCAAAACAAGATGTCCACTGATATGAGCAAAAATACTACATCTATGTTAAGACTATTGAAATAAATCGAAAACAACCCATCTCTGTCTCTCACATTTCATTTCCTCACTGACCTCTTAAATTATCTTCTTTTGAGCCCTGACTTATGATTACAGACCAGAATTAACTCTAATGGTCAAGCAGGAGGCAGCAGTCAGATAAAATAAATGGGTTTCTGGTGTTACTGGAGTTACCAGAGGCCAACTGCATTGACGCATGTTTTACCCTAACAATGGTAGAAATAGTAATATCGTGAAGAGAAGTGTGTTATGTGTAATGTGTGTATAATGACAACAAAATTAGGTAATGCCAACATAAATATGGTTATTTTGTTATTTATTGTCAGTGGTGTAATTGTAAGTGTATACAGTATGTATAGGTGGCTTTGCCATTTTTATCCCACCTGACAATAGGCCTTCTTTAAGAGCCTTATTATACAATGACAGATTTCCCTGTATTGGGTCCATAAATCATAGAAAACCAGTAAACCCATCACTATCAGACTCATTGGCTCCCCTCTCTAAACAATAACTGAAATCCTCTTATTTGGAACAGTTTGCAGCTTTTGAATTGATGCATTCCCCCAACTTGCTTTGTTACTAGATAAGTGATAATAGATAAATTAATGTGAATAAATGGAAGCATTTTATATTGGTGAATCCAGATGCAACTAGCAAATTACATATAACTGCTCTTAGTCACAGCCAAGAGTACTGGTCACTGTTTGAACCCAGAAATTTTCCCATTCTGTGCCTTTACTTGTATTCCAATTGTATTTCATTTGACAAAGTGATTTGTAAGTCCAAGAATCCGTTTAGCTGTATAATCTTGGCTAACAAGAATTAAGCCTGATCCTTGCTTCCCCACAGTTGGTTAAATTGCTGCACAGAAAAGAATACAAAACAATGACATCTTTATTAACAATGACTTAGTTCAGTATCGTATTTTTTAAGTGGGTGGAAATGGGAAAATGTGTGTCCAGTTAGGTGAAATAATTAAAAGCAAATCAACTTGTTTCTTGATACAAATGCAAGGGAAAATATATTAGAAAAATAAAACTGTCTGGTCTCATTAGCAGATAGAATCTTTTTTTCCTGGTAAACAAGTTTAAGAGTCAATATTGGAGCATGAACTGTATATTTCCCCAGACCACTATACAACCACTTATATCAAACAGCTATACTGCACTGTAACTTTTATTGGACCTCCTGACTGAATGCATTTTTCATCATCATTTTTCCATTCTTTTCTAATGGACACTAGGGTTCTTTAAGTGGTGCTTTGTTAGTCTACCCTGCAACAACTAAAAAAGGTCTACATCCAGTGAGACTTCCAGAGGGCCTGTCTGATGGGCGCTGCACATCATGCTACACCTTCCAAACTGAAAAGCCGGTTCAATTATTCATGTCAGAGACAGAAAAGCTATATTGCACAAAGTTTTTAGTTTGAAGTCCAAGTGTTGATATTATTTTTATTCATTAAAAATTAAAATTTCGTAGCTTGGCCATCGAGATGAGGGGTTAAGCCATCTTGCGTCGAGCTGTCAGTTGGTCTGCATATAGACTCACAGACATGGATACACACACACACAAAGTGCACTTAAAATGTGTGTAGTGGAGGATAAGGGGAATGGACGGTGCGTCAGTAGGATGCGTGCACTGAGACGTGAATAAAGACCATTTGCTCATGGATTCATAGGCTTCCGTCATCCATTATTTAGCATGGAGAAGAGCAGTGGATTGGTGGCTGGATGATTTTTCTGACAGCGTTTACATGGCTGACGGCTACAGAAGTGATGATTTTTAATGCTCAAGATAAACTCGTTGTTTTGACAGTTGTGAACGTTTTTTTTCTCCCAAAGATCCAGACAAAGATTTACGTTAAACTTTGCAGCCATACTGTAAAACAATTCAGTGTTGTTCGAAGTTCGAAAAGTCCAAAAATGTATTAAAAATGAGAAGACTTACAGTACAGTATATATTCCATCAGCAACACTCTCGGATACACCAATATCTAAAAACATGTTTGCGGCAAATCCATTTATGGACAATTAAGAGATTGCTATAGATTTCAACATGGCCGATTTCGCCTCAGCGGACAAATGTGAAATGTCAACAAAAAATAGCAGTCGCTAGCCAGCATTTGCCCTCCATCCAAAAGCAAAATGACATTAGCTCTTGTCTATTGAGTTTGCTAAATGCCCCACATAAAGTGAATTTGCCCCCCAGGGCTGGGAAACAATCACGCAGGCAAGCGTTCCATTTAAGTGATTTGAATGATCGGAGTGCTGCAGTGCTTCCTATCAACCAGAGAAATGGGTCAATACACTGAGACTAAGTGACATGGCTGGCAGCCTGCGCTCTCGTGGAAGACCAGGCAGAGGAAGAGGAGCGGGACCTCACTGTCATTGGGTCAGACAGACGTGAATACACAGACACACACAGCCTAGCTGGTACAAGCTAGGCCTTTGTGTAGGTTCATGTCAGAAGACTTGTAAAGTTAACTCGGACGAAACACATCTCTCCAGTCACAAGTTCATCACATGACAAACACCACTTGTGAATGTCATTTGGCCAGTATAAACTTCATTAATTGCAGCTTTCATATCACAGTATGATTATGAAATCTTTTTTCACCAACCTTTCACTTATTCCATTTTAATCATGGAAAGAACTCTGGATCTAGCGGCATACTAAGTACCACAAAGAAATCTCCTTTGGGCTATACAGCCCATTTAGAATATTTCAAACCAGATCTGACTTGATGGCTCACAAATGATTTCCTCTCAACTGTTTGTGGTAAGTATACCAATATCTATATAAATGTGATACAATGTATCAGTTCTAAAATGTATCTCAGTTAAATCAAATCCATCAGACTGTTTCTTAATACAATCTCTCATAACAATCAATGAGAGATCAATAATCTTACAAGAGCAACTCAGAGACAAACATGATCCTCATCAGTAACTAAATACTGATGCCAGATTTCGCACTACCAGTATGACCACTTGGATTTATCACTTTCAGACTTTATACAGCAGTTACTGTAGTAAAGAAAGATGACTTACTTTCAGCGTTGATTGACATTGTGTCTTTCTCCCAGGACACAACAGTGATGTAGGCCTCCACTGAGGCAGGGATAATGCACTTGAAGACCGCCACATTGCCTCTCATGGCTTTCTGGTCCTCCACCCGGACAGTGTAGGGCTCTCGTAGGACTGGGGGGAGGGGACAAAGAAGTGTGTTGTGTTTAAGACGCAAAAATGCCAATACGGCGCTAAGACAAGCTACTCTTCATAATGGACCAAGATTGTTTGGGTTGCAACAAAGCACAGACAATCATGAGCAGAGACACTGACCAGCCTTAATGTGGACATCTTGGCTCCTGATTCTCCCTGAGGGGTTCTCCGCTGTGCAATAGTAGGTGTTGTCATGGATGAGTTTGCTGAAGCTGGAAGGGGGTATGTGGAAGATCTGAAGGGTGCCATTGGGGTGCACATGGCGGATCCCTGGCACATCATAGATCTCCTCGCCGGTGGCCAGGTACCAGCGCAGTGAGACAGGGGGCACACCTGTGGCGGGACAGGGCACCGATGTCCCTGTGGTGCTGGCAAACACTACCTCTTGCACAGATGCATTGACAAAATATAAGCTGGAACGTAGATCTTCACAGAAAACTGCAGGGAGAGAATGAGATTACAAACAGAAATGTTAGGAAGTAAATATAATTCTAATTCATTGTCTATCAAAACTTGAATATTGTAAGGCAGACGTCTGAATAATTCAACTGACAAGCTGTACCCACAGCTCATAAACCCCACATGTGATGTAACAGAACAACTATTATATTTGACAGAATTATGCAATCTCTGCATTTTCTCTGAATTTAGGCCGAGTGTGTTTTTCCCTGGCTGACCATTGTGTTTGTGCTCACTGCAGTGGAGGGAGGTTGCAGGAGTGTGTCTCTTGTTGTCCATGAAGAGACATTGCAGCAAAGCTCTGGGAGAGCAGCAGTGGACGTGAAATAACAGAGCCAGCAGAGCACCAGACCACACCCTTCCTCTAAAACATGCACATCTGTGTACACAACACAGGACACTAAAGCTAACTGATTAATCCACTGACAGAAACAAGAAATAATCAGCACCTATTCTGATAATTGCTTAAACATCATTGACAAGTCATTTTTTGAGCAAAAAAAAAGCCTTTCTCTGGCTCCTGGTTCTCACATTAAAGGACGTATTGCTTTTCTCTGTTTTATGCAATGGTAAACTCGATATTTTGGGGTTTTGGACTGTTAGTCCAACAAAATAATAATGATAATCTTATAATCATCCTAAAAACAAATAGTACACGTATAATAGAAGGGGCCATGTCATAATGTGTGTGTAAATGTTCACAAGATCATGTCGGTGTTTTCAAGGTTTTATTTGTCTTCTTTTTTACTGTTTTTGTGTTTACCCTCCAACAGCCAAACAACCATACATTCTCTCTTGACAAACAAATTTGCATCCATGCTTTCATCAGAATTAAAAGCTGTCATAGCTTCCGTTGCCTCCAAAAGGTTTAAATAAGTAATTTATCATTGTAACAATTATATTGTTGCTGTGATGTCAAACACTCACTGAGAATCCAGTTTCCGTGATTACAATTTAGATATTAAAAAAAGCCCTAAAAGCTGGTATGCAGTCAATTTGTTATGTTAATCTACACAGTTTGCAGCAGAGGATGTTTCCAAGTCATCTTAACTAATGAAGCGAGTCAATGTAATGTGATGCACTTCCCCTGTAGTAAGTTACTGTGTTGGATAAAAACTGACAATGCAACTCTTTGCTGTAATGGACAACCCACACTGTTGGCTTGAAGCCAGGATATGTATACTGGCTAGATCCCAAGGAAGAGTGGAGGACTTGTTTAATACATCCACTGCCTTTTTAATATTTTTAATATGTTTGTTTTATTTTATTTGAGTTGTGGAGAAAATAAACTAAATAGTCATAATGTGAGATAACTGCAGAACCCTGATTGTAGTACATTTCTATAAATCTTCTGTTGAAAAGACTCTGTCTGTACCATTACAGTCACTTAATGTAGTTAATATTTGTATCTGCCCTCTGCACAATCTTAATTGTCTCTGCACAAGAGGAGATGGTAGGTAAGTACAAACAAGTGATGCCACAATTGCTTCTTTTAAGATGGACAGGTAACTAACTAAACCAAAAAGTTTTCATCAATTAACTAAATTAATAACTTAAAAAAAGTTATATATATATGAGATTTAAAACATTACTATAGCAGCACACAACTATTAGCTATGTAAAGATTTAGTGGAGTCATGGTGTTCTAAGCTAAGAATAATGTCATGTTGCTATCACGCCATGTCTGTGTCTATGTGCAGCTGATAAGAGCGACTGAAACTGCTGTGTTTTTCATCTACCTTGCTGAATTAATGATTTATTTAGACCAAACCAGAGTTGGTGATTGTTGGAGCAGTGGAAAGACTCATTTCTGCTGTGGCTCAGCTAGAGCAGGTCATCCACTAATCAGAAGGTTGGCAGTTCAATCCCCGGCACCCTCTGCTGCATGTCAAAGTGTCCTTGAGCAAAATACTCCCAAATAGCTCCTGATGCTGTGTCATCGGTGTGAGTGTGAGTGTATGAGGCATGTAGGGTTAAAGCTCTAGTCAGAAGACAAGAAATGAGCTATACAAGTACAGTCAGCAGTACTTTTACCATTCGTAACAAACACTGTTTTGGTGAGTTTTATTTTGTGTCTGTCCACTTTGAATGAGATTACGATGATATGCGCAGTAAAATTAGACTCTGGTGGCAAATGACAGCTGTTTCTACAACAGCTGGAAAAGCAACATAAGCATTCAGAGAACGGCATTTTATACACAAAGGTCCAGTTTATCCCAACCAAATTATAAGATAGGAAATGCAAAGGTGAACATAAACAATACTGTACATATTGTGTGTCCAGTTGAAATTACAGTGATCACAAACTGTGCACAGCAGTTGGACGATGGGTAAAAGTTGAAGCATGAATTTCTCTGAAGCGTGCTCTATGGCATGGTGGCCCTGAGAGCTTAACTTACTGTAACTAAAACAACACATCCAAATAGATGACACAAATGAACGAATGCAGCGTAACTTCTAGGCAAAAGAGGTGCAAATAAAGAGAAAAACAATCAAATACACAGCTGCACAGAACAAACTTAAGAAACTGAGAAACACGCTTGAGCATGCTGTTGTTATCACAGTTTATGGCTCATGGCATTACTTACTCCATGACTGACCATGACAGACAGAGGCTATGTTTGCCAGTTTATTAGGTTATCTAGCTAGCTAAAACTAATATAGTCTAATACATATTTAGCTTACCCTCATTTACATAAATGGGACAAAAATAACAGATACAATACAATTCAAAAGCACCACAAACTGCAGTCTCCAAAATGACCATGATGTTGAATATGCACCTCTCTAAAACAGCTTGAACAAAATGTTATGCATGTGTGTTTGTTATACTGTGTGTTGTCAGATTGGTGAAAGTTTGCTAATGCTTTATTTCTTGCAGTGTTGTTATTCTTGTTGTTTTCTTCATTTGCTTGTGTTTTGTCTACTTGCATGTGTTTTCTGAAGTCGCCTCACTGCTGTCTATCATCTTTTCACAAATATATATTAGTTATGGAGTAGCTCAGGAACATTTTGTGCTTTAAAAGATTAAGAAGATTTGATTAGATTTTAACTTTTTAAGGCCATACAAGGATAATGGCAGATATTAAAGTAAAGTAGATGTAGGTCAGATTTATTAAAATCAGTTGCATGTGCAGGTTAAATAAAATTGTTAATTTGCATTCAGTGAACACCAACTGTAAATATTTCAGACATCTCTACTGCATCTCTACAGTCTCTGCTCTCTCTATCGTGGGTTCTCCCCTCCTGTCGCCAGCCTGCCTGCCTGTGCGACAGCTGCCAATCCCCCCTCCCCGGAGACCAAACATTTTAGCGCTTCATAAATTCCTAATGAGCGCGCTCAAATCACCGGCCACTTCCACCCACTGGTCGTTCAACCTGTTACGACAAACAAACACCATGGCGTACACATGTTTCCGCACATTTCTAGCTGCACTCACTTCACACATGCAGTACTCTGAGGGCCAGGCCAGGAGGTGTTGAAAGGCAAACGGTTGTGGTTGTCGACAGTTACAAGGCTGTAGTTTTTTATCCAGGAGGAGGAAAGAAAAGGCAAAAGAGCCATGACACACGTCAGTTACAGGCCAAGCTGAAACATGAACATGAATGAATTCAAAACACTGATGATTTGGGAAGTTAGGCAGAGTCAAACATTGAGGTTTAATTTTCCCAATAAAGGAGTACAGTGAAGACTTCGAAATGTTGCAACTAATGATTATTTTCATTATCAATTAATGTGTCAATAATTTGCTTGATTAATTAATTAGTTGTTTAGTCCATAAAATGATGAAGATGTTTTTACTGTTTCCTAGACTTTTACTATCCTTAAATGTCTTGTTTTGTCCACAACCCAAAGATATTCAGTTTACTGTCATAGACAGAAAATATTCACATTTAAGAGGGAAGGGGTTTGGACAATTTTTCTTAAAAACGACTCAAATCTATTATCAACATATTTTTACTAATTAAATTATTAGTTGACAACTAATCGATTAATCAATTAGATTAATCTATACCTCTAAGAATAAGTCTGCTCATAAGGCAACACACACCTGCTTGTATGAGGTTGTATTTTGTGTGTATTGAGTGACAGTTTGATAGTTAACACGCAGATAAATAACCTTCAGCTTGTATTGTTCTGTCATCACATGACTACTCAAGTTTTCTCTGCATTTGTGAAAATACTTGGGCAGCAGGTAGGGGGCAGGGGGATAGGCAGAAAAAAATGTCTCACTGCCCATAATAATATATGCAGAACTTATCAAGGGTTCATTTATGGCCATGCAATCACACAGCGTAACAGCTTGTCAGTGGTTTTCTCAAGTAGGAAAATCTGCCATCGAGATGATCATAAAAATGCAGCATCTGTTATGAATAGCAGGGAGCTACTGTGACTGTTTGACTGATCAGTAAATGACCATTTTAACAGTTTACTTAATATGGCTCCAAAACAGACATGCTGGTTGTCATTATCTGCACACATTTCTAATGATGATCTATGGTGATATTAGAGTCTTTACTAGAAACGCACACAGACACACACACACACACACACACACACACACACACACACAGACACAGACACAGACACACACACACACACACACACACACACACACACACACACACACACACACACACACACACACACACACACACACACACACACACACACACACACACACACACACACACACACACACACACACAGACACAGACACAGACAAACACACACACACACACACACACACAGAGATGAGTTGTTATTGTGACACCGTTCCATCCATACTGTAAGGCAGTAGTTGTTTGGTACATAAAATGTTGATCATTGTTTCCCAAAGCCCGAGGTGATCAAAAGTCTTGTTTGATCCACAACCCTAATATTAAGTTTATCATAGAGGACTAAAGAAACCAGAAAATATTCACATTTTAAAAGCTGAAATCAGATCATTTTTCTTCTTAAAAGATGATTCAAAATGATTAATAGATTATTACAAAAGTTGCCAATCTAAAAAGGCTATCTTCAACGTTTTGCATGCATTTGAGTTTTTGAGAAAGAAAACATTGCTGGAAAAATCTGGGTGCAGTTTTTATTTATTCAGAGTGCATTATCTGTTCATATCCGATATGTTAGTTTACATCCCTAGCGCAGTATTTTGTATTTGTTTGTATGAGGCAACATTTTACTGTAATCATACATTAGGGACATGTATCTAGACAGCGTGATGGTTTCTGCAGTAGCTGACACTCTCTGAATTAGGACAAACAGCCATCATGCAGCCTCTGGTCTGAGTTTGTTTGAAAGGTGACTGAGCGAAGAAAAGAGGCTCCCTCATAACTGCTTTTGTCTCAATCCGCTTTGCACCAACTCATAAAAAATTGAGACCCCCACCACCTCCACCTCCACCACCCATTTCTGGGTGGCTGATTCCTTAAGATGAGAAAGCCTGATGGACGCAAAACCCTCCCAGATCCCAATAGTTCAGATGGATACAGTGGGAGTGCATTTATTTTTCAGTGCAGTGCCAAGGAAAACAGTGAGGGTGGGGGTTGAGTGGGGAGGCAGGAAAGCTGGAAAGCACTCCAACAGTGACACGCAGGCTGCTATTAACAGAGAAACTGAAAGAGAATGTAAAGAAAAAGAAGGATGAGAAAGATGCAAGGACAGAGGTCAAAGGCATGCCCCGTCTCAGTTGTAACCCACAATTTACTTCAAATGAACGTTTTCTTTTTCCCTTATTCCTTTTCTCTTCATTCTTTTTCTCCACACCTCAAGCTCTGCTTTGTCTGTTTGTGTTCCTTTCTAACCTTCATCTCTCCTTCACGCTCCTCTGACCCTGTCTCTCACATTCTGACTTGCTCCACCTTTACACGGGGATGCAGGTGCAAAAAAAAAAAAACAATGCATGCAAAGGGAGAGAGCCAGAGAGGATGTCTGTGTCTCACACTGCACCCGGCTGCTGGTTTGTATTTATCATCCACTGGACCTTCACAAGTCCCTGCAACTGAAAAGCAGTGCAGCCTAAAATCAAAGTGCTGTAGGAAACAATACACTGTGCTGTGTCCTGCTTAAGGAGTAAACGGGACTGCTGGGTCACAGGAATCCTCCTTTATCACACGTTACCCTACCTGGACAATTTGTCCAATAATACATTCAAATCACTTCAATGGTAGGCACTCTTTGCACTATATTTCCTTTGACTCTTCACTAAGAATGATCTAATAAAGCAGAAATTACATAAACATATTTCTGGGGGATATTATTTGAACATTCAGTTGTAAATTAATAAAGACAAACAAGCCCAATTTATCATAATGCTTGCTTGCAAGCAAAGGAGACAGTAAGTGGGTGGCTGTTGGCTGTCACCAAGTGTGTTTGTGTACAGCACCGTTAAACAATAATCTCATTAACGGCTGTCATAAAATAGTAAGATGTAACACATACAAATGCACATCTCAGAGATATGTAACGGATTGTTTTTGCAGAGGGAAGAGGATCGATTGATAAAACTGGGAACACAGGAGTAAGATCAAAACAAGAGCAGGCTTAATCTTGAAACGGGAGATGAAAGATTTATGTGGACCCTATCGATAGTCGGTCAGCCGTCAGCCTGGTTGGCAGATTAAGGCTGCAGTCTGCAACGCTTTGGTCCACATCTCAAAGGATTTCTGTCTCTGTTGATAGTGCTGGTTTTCTGAATCTTACTTTAAAATGAATTATCTTCTTTAGATGTTGTGACTGCTTATTGAATAGACGTAAAAAGTATGATTGGGTTGTTTCTTTCCTTCCTTTTATTCAAAGTTCCTTCTTGTCTTCTTCTTCCTGTCCCATGCTGCACACTGAAGAGATTTTAGATGAAGCAAGTTGTTGCATCTTTATTTTCTGTATCTAATGCCTTAAATGTAAACTGTACAAATCCTTAAAGTCATTCTATCTCAGTCTTCTTGATATATTATGCTGAACACCAACGCACTCCCATGCCTATCATGCCCACACACACACATGCTCTCACTAACAGCCACCATATGCCCGCCTGTGCCAGAGTCTTAATTGACATCAGTTTTCCATGAGCCAAAACCACAAAAAGGAAAAAGTGATATTGTTCAATTATGAATCCCACACATGTATAATAGATGGACTCTTTTTTTCTGTTTTCTGTCTTAGTAAAGCTCAGAGGAGGGGGATGAAGAGGGCTCCTGTTGGGTTAGTGAGGTGGGTCTCTTCTTGCTGTGTGAAATAATGCTTGGCACAGTCCCAGATGTCAGCACCTATTGGTGGCAGGCCCTGCTGAAGCCTCTAATCGTGGATTGCAGGTGACTCCTAATGCAATCCTCCCATAATGGAGCCTCTGCTACTACGTTTGGAGCTCAAGGGCACCAGACACGCTTCGGTCAAGGAGAGTGCATGCGGGCGTGTCAGAGGGATGTGGGGGGATGAGCGTTAATGTCTAGAAGCCCACGAACATAGTGGCTGACATGGGCTTGGTTGACAGGTGGGACAGTGAGCAGTCAACACAGCCAGTAATATTGTTGGTTTAGTCTGCCAACATGACAGAAAATAGTAATATCTCAAATATGTTGAAATTAAATATTAAGACACTGGTTTGAAAAAAAAGCACCAGTTGCAAAGATCTTCACCGATATTCTCATTCCAAAAGAATAAGCAAACAAGCCATTCATTTCCCCCTTAATGTGTGTTCAGTGAAGCTCCACTCTGACAATGGCCATCAGTGGTTGCTTCCAAATCACCCAGGCAATTTATTTAAGTAAATGTCTGATCAATACAGGTCCCAGTAACACACAACATAAATAGGCCTATGCATTAGCCTGTGCATTAGCCCACTGATGTGTCAGGGGCTTTTTGCTCGGTCTGTGTTTACCTCAACCAAACACCATTAATCAACCTTAGATGAATGTGGTCAGGAGACTCTCATTTTCATGAGTAAATGGAAAAAAAACTCATTGATGCTTCACATTATTTCATAATGTCCTGGTTGACTGCTTGGCTTTCTGCAACAACAGCCTGATATTCACGCTTTCTTCTATGATTTTATCACATTGAATTAGCCATTAGCCACAACATGTCTTTCCTGCCCAAGGCTGCTAATGTATTTAAACATTGCAGTCCAATTGGCTCTCAGCCACAGTGTGGCCCGCACCAGGTCAGAGATCTCCGTGGTGCTACAATGGGCACCCGGGCATCAAGACATTAGGGCAAGTCCACTGGGGCAAACAAGCACTGAGCCACACTGACAGCTCATGGCAGGCAATGCAGGTAATTAAGGCAGAGACCGCCTAGGGAGGGGAGAGTGGGGGGTGGGGGAGTGCAAAAGGGGGAGGGATAGGGAGGGATAGGGTGGAGGACAGGACGGCCACATGATGACAGTGAGTAAGCATCCAAACTCCCCTCCACCCCCACAACCTCCACCCCCTCCTCTTCTGCCCTAGGGCTTTACACAATAAGCGGTAAAGAGAAGTGCTGCGCTGATCTCAGATGCAGATTGGAGAACAGGGTCCCCTCACTCTCCCAAATCACCAGCTCCCATTTTGCCCTCATGAATAATGTTGAGGGCTGTGCTCAGTGCCACGCAGCCGCTATGTAAAACAATGATACCCTCCTCTGATGTCAATTCTCTGGAGGGCGAGACGAGAGTCACTGTGGAGAGGGTTGATGCATATGAACGCTCATTTACATGAGCGCCAATCGTAGAGGAGGGAGTTCCCATGGACTGGGTACTTTGAAGGCATTAATCAGTTACATCACCAAGGTGAAAATTGACAAATGCCGCAAATTGACTGAGACAGAGAGAAATTAAGGAGTGAGATGGCAGAAGGAGTGAAGAGTGAGTATACAAACTCTAGCTGCTGCCACTGAAGCTAATATGCAAAGGCACATCAAGAGAAGGAAGAGTAAGAAAAAAAACAACCATATGAGACATTCATAATGCTCCATTACCCTTCCTAAGTGACACAGCATTGAAATGACAGGATGTATCCAATGTAGCAACTCCTAATATAATTCCACATGAATATCAAAGTGTGAATCAGAGCTTGATGTCTGGTTACATTCCAGAGCTCTGGAGCCACAGAACTTAGCTCACATACTGTATTACAAAGCCAATTTAACCCCATAAACCTATACAGTATTCACGTATACCCCTGTGTTCTCTTCAAGCAAGTTTAAAAGCCATGCTAGCAGAGAGGCTCTATGGATGGCAATGTCCGTCTGTCAGTTGGGCAGTTCATCACTTTTGTCTAGACTGAAACATCCATCTATCTATTATTGGATGGCTTGCCATGAAATTTAGTCCATTCGTGGTACCCAAAGGATGAAGTCTACTGACTTTGGTGATACACATTTTAACTAGTGCCATCAGCAGGTCAACAGGTTTACACTTATCTAGTAAAATATCTCAACATCTACTAGGATGGCCATGAAGTTTGGTATAGACATCAATGTCCTTTTCAGGATAAATTGTAATCACTTTAATGATTCGCCATTATTCAGTTCAATTTGAATTTGTTCAGTTTGTTGGTTCATTACCAAATACCTAAAAAAACTACTGACATTCCTATCAGCCTCAACTGTACGTAGCATTTAGTGCTAATTACAAAATGGCAGAATGCTAGCACGCTACGCTGTGATGGCAGACAGCGATAGCATTTTACCAGCTAAACTTTAGCATGTTATCATTGTTGTTATGCGCATGCTAGCATGTCAATGTTAGCATTTAGCTTAAAGCACTTCTATGCCAAAGTACAGCCTCACCGAGCTGCTGGCTGTAGATCCTTTGTCTCGTTTTAGAACACTGCTTTTGTGATTATTAAGTCTACAAAGGAACAGTGTGACATTTTGAGTAATACACACTTTGCTTTCTGGTTGGTAGTTAGATGAGATTGATACCACTTTCCAGTCTGTACAGTAAATATTACCGTTAGTTCTTGTCTTGTCATTCAACAGACTGCTTGAGCATATTTTTAGTGAAAGGATTTTAAGTTTAGTTAAGTGCAGTGCTTGACTCAAATTTCTATGTTATATATCCCAGCACAATATACACTGTGCATGCTTTTAGAGAATGGAAGAGAGGCATTATTTCTATTTCAGTAAAATTCCTCCCACCTCTGCTTGCTATACTGTCAAGTGCAACTCTGACTGAGCTGATAGACAGAGAGAGGGAGAGAGGAGGTGGATCTCAGGTGAGCTGAGAGGGAGGACATTAAACCCAGCAGGAAGGGATGAACGAGGAGATTAGCTGAAGGAGGAAGGCTGGCAGCTTGGAGATCATCAACATATTAAACTACAGTACAGCACAGGAGCCTATAGCCAACATATACATATCAAATGCATCTGAATAAAATGATTACAATATTAGATACAAATCTGAGCAGATTTTTACATTATTTCTCCTGAGAGTTCAAACACTGCAGCTATCTAATGAGAGCTAATGAATTCTGCATTAGAGGGTAGTCTTGGTCATTAAAATACCTGCTTCATCAAAGCTTTCTTCTAATGTTCACTTGTATGAAAAACTATGGAATGCTCTTAATAACTAGGCTTTTTTTTTATTTAAATAGTTTTTTTTAATAAATAACTTTGACTTGGTTTGACATATGACTGAAGGCAAGTGGTGACTAAACATGTTGACATAAATGACTGAGACCTGAAATGCAAAATGAGAAAACCACAGGCCAAAAATATGACTGTCTGTCTACCATTATTTGATTTGACTTGTTTTAAAATGAAAAGTATCCATTTTACACACAGACTCAGACAGATAAAACATTTTGGTGGGTGAACTGTGAAACTTGTAGAGCTGCATCTAATGATTTCCAAAACCAAGAGGAAGCAATGCTCTCACTCATATTTCTGTCCGATCAGCGCAGCTGCACCATTAGGCCTGCCAAATACGCTGTGCAAGGCACCACTCCACAAACACTTGTGTGTGGGATATGAAAACTGTTTATAAAACAAACATACATCAGCCTACTTGGGCCTTGTTTGAGATTATGAACCAGTAATCCACACTGGGGAAGCACAGACATTCTGTATTGGATGAAAATGTGCGTTTAGAATATACCCTCAAAACATGCAAAAGAGAAGAAGGTGGGTGACTAAATTCTGGAAAAATTGCAAGAAAGAGACATTATTCTCACAAAGGAAATGCCTTTATCATTTCTAGCAGTTTTGTGGATTTTGCATTTCTACCTAAAGCATGTGGTATTTATGCAAACATTTATTACACATTTTGGATGACTCATGAAAGAGTGTTACTCTTAATTGTTGTATACATTACTTACATTGATTTATAGGCCTTGTAGAGATGAACATAGAATACATTTGCTTACATCGTAATAACTGTGGTGTTTAATATGCAATGTATTAGCAAGTAATTACAAATCTCATACAATTTAACAGTACAGTGGATCAACAGAATATGATATTGCCTGAATCACCTATCACATTAAAAGCTCAGAGGTTTTTGAATGCCTTTCCTTCTTTAGCTCTGTAATAAGCTACAACTGGAAGGAATTTTGCTTCATTGCCATATTGTGTTGAATCATCTCGGGGTGGTGAAAACAAAAGTCATTTGCAGGAGAGAAACAAAGAGGCAAAATAAGCTGGCAGTTGACAGTGGAGGGCAAATCAAAGTCCTGGGGTTAAATGGGATTGTGGGTCAGATGACTAGACATCGTTGCCTTTCCGCTCACAGCCATCCTCTTGTGCCTCAGAAAAATACCAACCCCCCCCCCCCTCCTCCCCCTCAACAGCCCTCCATTTGCCTCAAAGGCGAGAGCATTTCATCTTCAGTAACCCCACTGCTATGCTGCTATGCAAACACATAGTGAGCCAATCTATTACATATGTGGATTTTTAGAAATCTTTTTTGCATCAAACATTACTTTAACTATTAAATTTACCTTCAATCAAGAAGCATGACAAGGCTGCAATTGCAGAACAGTCATACTAAAAATACACCTTGTGATGCCAGAGTGGCACTGAATCCTATAGAGGGCATATAATATAGGGCCCTCATTATTTAGTCCTACAGGAGCCTGTCTATACAGCACTATTATAAATCACCCTGATGGATACACAGTCAATTGAGAGTAACAGAGACAGGCAATGGCTGAGAAAATGGCAGCGATCTGCATTAGAGCTGCACTCAATCTGCACACTGAGGAGAGTGATCCTTTATTAATCATCATGTTTCCTGTGATTACTAGACCACAGTACATCAAAAACAGTGTTTCATTCATGTTCATAACTACCTCCCAATGTAGCCTTACATACATATCTCCCTGTCCTATACCTGGATTGTGTGTATCAGACAGCCCGCCTGGTGACAAGGGGCTCTGCAAACACTGCTAGGCAGCAAAATACATATCAACGCATTCAGAGCGTTTAGTGCCTGGGATTAATCAAATTATAATTTAATCATCTGATCAAACAGCAATTAGCATAATCACTTCTGGGGACGGCCTGATAGAGTGGAGACTGGAGCGGAATGGAGCTGGGGGCTAGCAACACTTTAATGAAACATTTGCCAGAATGTTTGAAAATGTTACACATTTCGGGCTACAGGAACAGAGCTGGATTTTGAATGCTAATCAGTATGGTTCAGTTATGCCTAATGAATACGTCCAGTAGGCAGCCACAGGGGGAAACATTTTCAGTGAGGGCCTGATTTTATAATTTCTTGCTGGTAATTGTCTTAACGTTAAGTTTTTCTTCACAAAAAAGAAATTAACTTGCATTGTTCCAATGTTTATTTTCTATTATTACTTATTTTCTATTTTAATTTGTACTTAATTCTCTCTCTATTCCATTTGGATAGGTCAACCTCTTTCATAGCACCATATTAAGAGTATTTCAACACGTGTTGTTACTGTAGCAGTCCCCGGTCACGTCCACCAATTTTGTCACAAAGATTGCAGCACAGGGACCTGACCACCTTGAGAGTCTCAGGTTCAAAATGTACTGTGCTTTCATTAAATACATTGTACATATCTTTACTGAAGCCATTTCCCTTGTTTACTATCCACAGAATTTAAAGTTTGTTTTAAATAAAATCATTTCATAGTCTAATTTATCAGTTTACCAGCCTTTCTGGCCACTCACAAAGGGGAGTTTGAGGGTAAGTCTAATTGGATATCCACATTTAGTATCTAACTAATCACATTTGATGTAGTCTAGGAATTTATCAAGGTCAGTGTATTATGAACAGGGAATACAGAGTAATATGTGTGTTGCTATTGTAGTGTCTGACAATATTGGTGTTGATAACTTGCTTTATGTTTGTGGTTGAGATACACATATTAAGTTATAAACAATATGAATTATATATATCAGAAGCAATTTACAAAATACAAAATATCACTGACCTGAATTTTGTGTTATAAGAGTCCCTTGAAGACTACTGTTATTGTTTTACTTTTTACCGGTTTGATCTCTAACGAATTAAAGAAAATAAATGGTGTATAGTTATTGTTGCAGTGTTAGACACCCTTTAACTTACTACATCTCAGAGGGATGTCAATTATACAGAGGTGTAGGAAATGTTATTGAAAAAGGTCAACATTTTTACAGGGCCCCCTGTTAAAGGCTATAGCGTTTGGACCTCAGAATTTGGGTCTTAGAGGAGACACTAAGTGATACCACACCATAGAGTATAAAGGAGATTATGAGAAACACTGCAATGTGAGATATTGTTGGGCTTCAAATGTTTGTACTTGGGTGTACTTGAATGTAATGAAAAGGGATGGGGTCTCTGTCAGTACTTTACCCACTTCCCTTTCTTTGTCTCAGAGATATACATAAATAGTAATCAACTGGGTACAGATTAGGACGACCTCTCTGTGCAGACCGGTATCTATATCTGGAAAGGACAAGTAGAAACCCCAAAAGGCTAAGTCTCTGTAGGGTTGTGTTGGGTTGCAGGTTGTTTGGCAACAATTCCATCACCCCAGCGACCAACCTTTGCTCCTAAGAATAACATTCATAAAGCAACCACAGGAGTTCGGTCTAGACCTGCTCTATTTGAAAAGTGTCCTGAGATAACTTCTGTTATGAATTGGCGCTATACAAATAAAATTGAATTGAATTGAACTAGTTTGCACTAGGAAAGCACATTTGGGGGACATTACAATGCTACCTTATCAACAAGTGAGCCAAAATATTTACACTGAACATCTTTCTGTTCAGTGTATCTAAAGAATATTAGGGTTTAGGCAACTAAAATGATTTGGTAAGAAAAAAGTGCAGTGTGGTTAAATATTTAAATGTCAATGCTGACTTCCAGATGAACACAAACCCTGATCTCTGGAGTAAGGTCAGGCACTGTGCTTGTCTGTTTCGTGGTTTATGAACTCATAAATGAAGGACATCTATCTTCTGACTAAATGCTCCCAGCAAACATAAATTATTATTGCAAACTGGTTCTATTTGAACATAATCCATAATGTGCTACTTTACAGAAAGCCAGCTGATTCTTCTCCCTACATTTTTTGCCTTCATACTAGACAACAGCAGCTGAGTAGATTTACTTCTATCTAGATAAACTTCTATTAACATAGCAAAGCTCTAAGCTCTATATTGTGATTGCATTTATCATGATCTCAGAAGGGGCTATGACCACAGTAGGGAAAATACGTAAAAGGTTCTATGATGATAAAAGCTATTCAACAGATAGTACATGTTTACATTATGTGCTGGGGTCAGTCTAAATGACTGCTACATCTCAGAGGTTCCTCTGCTATTGTTACAGTGGGTCAAATTAGCTGACCTAGAGCCGCCACCTACCTAAAAAATCGTCATTGTATGGGTCTCAAAAGAAATCTGTTTCTCCAAATGAAAAATATAATATAAATAATAGACAATGACTGAGCAATGGTCCAGGCCTTTACTCAACTAGCCTGAGCTCAACTTAGCTTACGTCTTGCTGTACCTGCGTGGCCGCAGCATTAACCCACTGCCCTCTTTTATAATGAAAGCCTACAGACACAAACAACACAACTAATTGCCATCTTAAGTCATCGCCCAGTTAACAGATGCCAAAAACTATGCTCCATTGTTTTTACATAGTTTAGTCTTATTGCACTATTAAACATTCGTGCAATGACATTTTGCAAAAGCACTGGAAATACATGTCACATAAAATGTCAAAGGAATTATAGCAATAACATATCGCACTAAATTGTAGAGATGTATCAGCCAATTACTGCCTCATTCAAATAGAAAAGTCAAAATGTGCTTCCTTGCTTTGGAAGCAAATTCAGTTAGAGTTGATGAGTTATTAACAAATTAAAGACATCCATGTGACGCGGCAGATGTATATGAATGCCAGATTTTGGTAAGCCTGTATAACAATGTTCGTTTTATCTATAAAACATTCTTATAAACAAGAATCTATAAAACAAGCTTGGAAGTCTCTTAATAGCCGTTGTAGTATCTGGCTTTCTAATGACTGCAGAGTGTTTTTGTACCCCATTTGCCTTGACCTTATTAAATTCAACTTCATATTTTTCTGACATTTAATAAATCATCACATTGTTCTCATGTCAGTTGCATCATGGAGTGTCACCAGCAGAAGCAGCAAAAAGCATCGTTTTAACATTGTTTAATCGTACAAGTACAAATGGCTAAAGCAACTTCTATCACCTATACTAGTATAAGTAGATTGTGGCACTCAACATGTACAAAACGAGTTATATACAACAAGCCTCCTGTTGGGTATATAATATATATAGGATTGTTGAGTCTTAATCTGTGTCCAACCATATAGGTGTCTGATGTATTGGAAAGTGCCCAAAATAGCTGTGTTTCTGTATGGGAAACCAGGCTGATTTGATATGATTCTTTGAGCTTTAGATACCACATAACACAAGCTGACTCTGTGTCCCTCTTCCCCCTCTCTTTCTCCCCTCTTTCTGCCTCACTACACACTATCATCTCCTTAAGCATTCTGGCCTGGGTTAAATGAAACCTTTAACAGTTCAATGTGCATCCATTAACATATGCTTGAGTCTACCCTCATCTGAACAGCCGAGCTAAGGCGCAAACACACAGTGGAACAACACAAAAATCTTGACCCGATGGCACTGGCAAATCCTGGTGTGATTAGTGAGTCCATGAAAACAGCATGTCACTAATACCTTCTAATATTAAGCCTAATGCAAAACCAAACAGCATAAAAAATCTTCCTAAACCAGACTTATACACCTTTAAGTGCCTGAAAATATAAAGTCAATAAAGAATATAAGCTCTGGCCTAAATTCAAACAATCAAACAATCAAGTCTGTGTTAGAAATATTTTTTGAAACCAAAAAATAATTTAAAACTTTGAACTTCAGAACTTTTGAAGTTTTATTTTTCCAGTCTTGTAAGGCTAAAAGTGCTACATACAATCTGAAACACAGTACCATGTATATGATGAATTTCAGGTTTTAAAGTTCTGTTATCATTACTAAACAGTATTATAGTAAAGAAATAATTGCCTAAAAAACATCAAGACATAACTACTACTTATTTAAAAAGAATAAGCACAGCATTTCCAGTGGCCTACATTGTGTTGACTGCTGTGCTGATATTAATGTGTGTCTGAAGAGCTGAGCTCAGTAGTTGTTTGCTGATGTGTGTTTCTGTGCCTCTGTCAACCCGTCCTGGCTCTATGTGAAGTGACAGATGTATACCAAAAGACACCAGTCTGTACAGACCTAGTTTCCCACTGGCCTTAATGTGACCTCTAAGCTACGTTGTTTTGACTGGGGATAATTGGTCATAACAATAAAATAGTAACAAACGTACAACATCAAATGGTCAAGCTTTTCTCAAAGACTGGACAAAATGTTCCACTTTTAGTACTAAAAATGACCCAAATAAATTCTGTGGCTAGAAATGCAATGCTGTATCTTTATCAGACAAAATAGGCTCTTAGAAATTATAATTATATTGTGTATCAGAGGTGTTCAATATTTTTTAGGCCAGGGACCCCTTAGCTGATAAAAAGATAGAGCGGGGACCTCTTACTACATATACCGTATAGAATTGTGTTGCATATTAAACTGGGCCTACAATAACATGCAGGGTGGCCTATAGTGCCATAAACATACCTTGTTATTATGCATGCAATAATAAACTATTAAAATCATATTTATTGACAGATATTCATCTTTTCATATTATACACACATGTGGAATTTATCTTTATAAATAATGTTATAATAATATATATATATAATGTTGGATTTATGTTAATGTGTATTTTGAGAAACATAAAACATTATCAAACAATAATTTGGCACCCTTACTGAGGACCCTAGGGGGTTGCGGAGTCCCTCTTAAAGACCCAGGCTGTACACAACTTATTTGTTTGGTCAAATACGTATTGAGGGAAACAAAATCGCTACCTGGATTATGTTCACTGGCAACATTTATGTTTAGTGAATAAAGTGCTACGTTTTGGTACCCAACGTAAGTGGCAGGGATAGTGGACTGTGGCTGAACAAAGTGGATTTAGACACTAGGGGAAGTGATTCAGGATGAGTTTGCATCCTGAATTAGGTCTAGGCAATAAAGGCACTTTGGTTAAGGTTAGGGAAAGCTTTTGGTTCAATTTTAATAAATTACATTTGGCCTGCCTGCCATGCTTTAAGTCCACCATCTTTTCCTAACCTTGACCAAGTGCTTACACATAACCATAAAACATGTTAATCATGCTTTAGTTGCTACAAGCACATATTGTATTGAGTGTGCAAAGGCTTATAGGAAAACAAATGAAATACCTCGTCAGTGAAGGTTGTGCAGATACATTCAGTATGCACATTCTGCAACTTGGCAGATACTTTCATTAGAAACCTTTCCTCACTATAATGATAAAAAAATGATTGGAAGCATATTAATGTACTTTACATACCCATGTCATGAAACTATCAGAAGTGATAAAACGATAGATTTTGCCCTTACAATGACCCAATAAACTACAGACACACAATAACATCAGTCATTTGCTGTTTATTGTCAATTCATAGTTATATTTGAACGATATGTGTGATATGCTGATTGCAAACACCCCTCTTTGAATGATGATAATCTCAGTCCTCACAAGGGTTAATATCATGCCTTGGTTACTCCTGATCAAAATGAACAGTCAATTATGACAATACTGAGATGCATAGGCAGTTTGTATCTTTAATCCTCCAAACTCATTGCTTGGCATTAAGGTGCTAGAAGACTGTTTTCTGTGTTCGATCGGTTGCTATGATGATCTGAACCAGGGAAATAATTTAGAAAGAAACTAAATTCGGCTCCTACATCAATCATGTTTGAAGTGTGATTTAAGTCATACTAAAAATGCTTATGTTTTAATAAGTGAAGGTTCCTTTTCTCCATCAGCCTAAACTACAAGCTAAAAATACACATGCACACAGTGATACCAAGAGCCAATTGAGAAGCTTTGCTGTATATTTACACAGCTTATTAGTGTCCAATTGAGCATGTGTCAGATTTCCCCCCCTGGCGTAGCTGAGCAAAAACAACATTATGCCATTTCCCCGATTTTATCTCTTCATAACTGGAATATGTTGTTCCCATTCCATTTAGGTTTTAATAGACACTTGTGCAAGAGCACTTTAAAAGCTCAAGCACCACCGAAGTGAACTCTACAGCAGATTTTACACTCTACAGCGGTGGATTGTTTATATCTACTGTAGATGAGCGTGCAAATGTGTTCTCAAATTGGCAAATGGTAAAATGGAGTTTGTACAGTTGATACTATTCATAAGTGACCACTGTAAAGCTGCAGTTGTAATCTTCTAGAGATATATTCTACTAACAGGAAACACAAATATCAATATCTACACAAGCAACCATGAAAGGATAACCTAAACCGACAAAAATCAATTTAAATATTTAAGCAATCAAGCATTTAAATCAGATCAAGTGTTGAAATGAAATGTGACTCCCATAACTATTATCAGGAAAGACTGACAGGCTGCAATCTATCAGGGAGCATTGCCAGGGTCACCTGTACAGAGTGCAGTGTTGCTAAAGCCCAAAGCCCACACTGCAGCAACACTCATTACCCAGGTCTCCATAGAGACAACCTCAGCCTGCTCTGGACCAGAGCCCTAAAAGCCTTTATTTCAGGAAGCTACATATCTCTCTCTGTCCAGAAGAGGTGCAAAATGCACGATTCTCATGGAAGCGGCTCATTAAGAATAATCTTTGCAGGTCTGTTCAGGGAAAACAAATGTGCAGCATAAAGAATACCACCTAAGAGCAACAATCACAGCCCTTTTATTTTGCCTATGGTCAATTTAGCATGGTACAGAAAGAACCAAAATACAAAGAAAGGATTGTCATAATACACTCGAGTAATTCTAATTTCTGCCACAAAAACAACGTTTGAATCTCTGAATCAATAGAAAAGGTCAGTGTCATGTGAACCGAGTCTGTCGATATGAATGGCACTGCATCAGCAAGCGACCACAAATGTAGCATTCATCACAATTACAAGTGCTGTTGCTGCCATTCAAAGTTTCCATGTAGATGTCTCAGCAGCCATTTTGCAACGCTGTTGCCTGGACCAAAGAGACTGAAAAAGCCATTCAAAACCAAAGCAATATATTGTGCTCAGCAAACAGAGATTTAAGCACAGCATTGAGTGAAATCTGAAATGGACATGGAATCAGTATTTTCTGTTTCTTGAAATTGTCTTGCCTCAGGAACAGAAAGGAGTCTTTGCTATACCACCATCACTGCTTTTACTCTATTCTCTCCTATAAATAACCACTGCCTTCATTGAACCCTTCAGCATGGCCACAAAATGGTTTTCCTGTCATCTTTGCTTGACGCATCGCCCTCTACTCTCAGTTAACATTGTGTCCACTTTTGATTTTTTTTAACCCCTTTCCCTCCGTCTACCTTTCAAAAGATCTTCTAAATACCCCAATTTTCTTTCGAGCTGATTTCTGCCCCCCAACAAACGCACATCCCACCCCCTACCCCACAGCCCCTTGTCCTCCTCATAGCCCCCCCCTTCTTCACACACCCTTCTTGTATTCGCTGTAAAAATCAGTCACCTTTAGTCCAAAATCAAACACAATTGGCACTTATTAAACCTATCTTTTGAGGAATTCACTGAGAACAAAATAGGATCTGGATGCATTTTGCAAGACGTGCACTTGGGCAAGGGTGATAAGGGCTTGTCTCTTTTTTTCCCAATCCAAAATGACTCCATGTCTGTGCTTCTAATATGGCGGGTGCAATGCCAGAAAAAAAGAACAGCCAACCTATTTAATCCTTTTTCTGGAAGACACTCGATAGATCCAACAGACAGCATATGAACATGAATTCATATGTGCAAGTTATGTAATTTAATACTTAAAATAATAAAACATTTACTTATATTATAACATGCAAGTAAATATACTACATTTTTTATCAACACACGTTTTGGTTTAGGAGGGATTTATGAATTAAAAAAATATATTTAAATGTCTATATAAGAAATTATTTTAGTTTCATTAAGTGAATAATTGTTCTGTTTGAATGAAATGTTCAGGCAGGTTTAAGATTTAAAAAAAACAAATGGTGAATACACCAGGTAAACATGTAAATGTGTTGCAACAAAATTATTTCATAAAAGACCATTTTTCATAAGTTATCTGTGTGAAAAAGTGATTGAACACTGTTAATATGCACATTAAGCATCTAAAAATGATGTAGGAAAATGCACTCAGACTGAGGCCCAATGCAGTTTGATGAATGACAATAAATAATCGGTAATGGTACAAACTGAGAATGAAAGAACATATTTGTGATAATTTATTTTAGGCCTAGAATTTCCTAAAAATTCATTGTACTAAAACAAAAAACTAAAACATAAAAAATGCCTTGTTCCTCATGCAGTACAAGCTGCACCTATCACTCAACCTACATTTCTCCCCCTCTCTCCCTCTCTGTCTCTCCACCTCTTTCTATTTGACAAAAAGGGTCATCTTAAATGTTGACAATCCATGAGTGGTTAAATGTTCCTACACATAAACTCCATTATGGTTAATGTGGATGTTACTATCAAACCTCCTACAAATCCCACTGCCTGTGTCAGGACATAGCAACAGCCTGTTCTAACGTTCAATTTTTCAGAGCAAAAAAAAAAGGAGTAAATATCTTCAATGTGGAAATGCTTTCAGATTATTTGGGATAGTATTTGCATACTTAGCCACGGTGGGATAATTAACATAAACTTGAAGTTTAACGTGCACAAATGCATCACCTACCATTCAAGATGCACTGGGAAAAGATGAGAGCCAATATCCACATGCCCCGCTCCGTTCAATATCCAAGCTTATGCTTTTTCTTCTTCTCTCCCCGCACTCTTTCTTCTTGTTATTTCTTCCTTTTATTTCTCCAACAAGTCAATTGCAATGAAAGAAAGGGGAGCTTGCAAATCTCTCTCTCTCTCTCTCTCTCTCTCTCTCTCTCTCTCTCTCTCTCCCTCTCTTTCTCTATCTTTCTCTCTCTTTCTCTCAATCCTTCACGTTGGGAAGAAGATGAAGAGGAGGAGGTTTGAGCTTCTTCCTGCTGCTGATTGTCTCCTGGTACGGCGGGAGATAGTGTATGATCCACAACTGTGCGTCTCCCGTTTTTTGGACTGACCGCACCGCACCGCGCCGGGCCTCAGTGCAGCCGTCCCCCCGTGTCGGAGCGCTGCTCTGCGTGGAACATGAGGGAGCTCGGCTCGGTGCGCTCCGGTCCAGGTGAGCTGTGCCGCCGCTGCTGCTGCTGCTGAGTCAGAGGCTGGAGACGCATAAGACAAACTGCCTATGCGCACGACCAACTCCACGGTTAAGCAATTAAAACAAAAAAACAAAAACAAAAGCCTCCAAAATAGGAATAAAGAAAAAGAAGCAATAAATAATAAATAAATAAATTTGAAGTCTATGCACTGAAAACAGCCAAACGTGTCTTCTCAAGTATATGAAAAAAATGCGTAAAAGTTGGATTTTTTTCGAGGATTAAAGAGCGCATGGAGTTGATTGTTAGCTGCGCTGAAAACTCATTCTCTCTTCGCCGCCTCTCTCCGTCCGGCGAGCAACAAGCACACGCATCTTCCCCCCGCAGCCGCACACACAAACTGCGCACACTAGTCCCTGCGCTTAAAACCTGCCCTGCCTCAGAGCACTGTGGAATAAACCCTCGCCTCCTTCTCCGCAGCCGCTGTTCTCCCTCTCCATTGCCTTAAAGGTGCAGGGGTGGGGTGGGGGGTGAGGGGCGCACAGCTGAACCTCTGAAGGAGCGTTAAAAAAAAAAACTCTTTTGTTTTATCACAGAGAAGACGGATCACGGTGTTCCACTCACAAAAGCAAAACTGCACATTAACATAAGCAAGAGAGAATTAGCCCATGCAGGACACCCTTCTATGGTTTGCCAGCGTAGCAGGCTGGAGGATGGATGCTGAGGGAGGGAGGGAAGGAGGGAGGGAGAGGGAGTGATGTAGGCTACACCTGACTGGATACTATGTAGGCATTTGGTGAGGGAACGAAATGCTAAATTATCTTAATTGGAGGAGATCAGATCCTGTCTTTTAATGTGTTTTCTGGATAATTTATGAGCCCCAGGGGCATTTTGGGGATCCTGCCAGCCTGCATTTATTAATTGACCTTGACAAATATAAGCAGCAACCCCCCCAATGCACCAGGGGGCATCAAACGGCGGCCATGTCAGGCATCCACAGCCCCCTGCATGAGTTCACCCCCATTCAAGCCACACAGGAGGAGGATGTTGTGGATTACTGTGTGCATTACATTCCATGCTGAAGACTTCGTAGTATAAATATATTTTATGATAAGGTGTGACCCCCATATAAATACATAACAATGAACAATTAACCTGAAAATGACAACCTCATTACATTTTAATGATTATTTTGCCTATCTGAAGAGACATAAGGGGAACAGACAGAAGTTAAATGTTTCCTTTTGAGTCTTTAGTGAGCAAACATCCATGTTGTGTTTTTCAGGCATGGTGTTGTGATAAGAAAGTCACATTTGCATTATATGTTGAATGTGAAATGATTTCGAAGGCACTGACATAATGGTAACTGCAGTGACATCCGCTGCCATGTGACTGTTTGAATTTAGTGTGGCCCATTTATGTTCAAATACTGTAGCAGGCGAGCCAGGCTTTAGCCCTTCGCCCAGATACAGTGTCTGTCTCTTAGACTTAGCATCCACATCAGACCTGCACATGAACATGCTCTGCACCAGGAATACAGGACCTGTCACCGCCTGTCTGGCCGCCACATGTGCTTCCAGCCAGGCATCCCCAAAATAAAACAGATCATTATCACTGACTCCAACCATCCGAACCAAGATGGCAGAGAGGAAAACATGCGCTATTCCTCACACATTGAATACAAAGTATTTTGTTGTTTGTGTTGAATTTGCCTAATCCCCCTCCCTGTCAGCCTCATTGGCACCCAGCAGTGAGGGGGTTTGTTGTTCTTCCAGTTTTGGTGTTGTGTTTGTTCTAATGTGCACGCCTCCTCTTCCTCTATTTGCCACTGTACAGCACTGGTCTACAGCCTGGCACTGTCAACACCCCACTACCCTTTTAAAATGGATTATTATTAGAAACCATACTGTACAACATATTTTGCTCCAGTTACAGGCAGCTATAGTACCTACAGAAACTGCCTGCAAATATCAGGGAACTCATTAGATAAACTGGCTTACACATCAACACCTACTGATATTTAACGAAACACTTTGGCCTTTCATTCCTGATATGTTTGTGCTCTTAGATTGCTACATTTTGCCTTTATCTCATGTATTTTTTGTCAGAAAATGCAAGTCGTGGTCATCCATAGTTATCAGATTTGCTTAAAAACTTGGATTTCATACAAAACAACAGCAGAAACTCAGACAGACATATCTAATAGCTACTGCGTGAGCAAATGTATGAGAATGAGCAAAATCCATCAACCTGAATGTAACCTATTTACAGCATACACATAGTTGCTGTTTTGTGCTGTTAACAAAATACACACACAAAGCCAAGAGTACCAATTAACTTGGAACTGACCCATTTCCTCACCAGTCTCAATTTGATGCCTTTTTTTGTCTTGCTATGTCAAATCATTCAGCCATATGGTAAATGACTGTATTCAGTGTTTATCCCAGTGGACTGTTTAGGTACAGAGATTGGATTAAAATCTCTGGCTGCATGATCATAAAGAACTCAATCCCTATTTCTTTAATCCTCACTTTAACTCCATGATATGTTGTGAGGTTATGATCAAGTCAAAAGGTATTATCCTCTTTAAACCCTTCTGTTATTTAAATGTTAAACCTTTTCAGACATATCTGGGAACTCTCTCTTTGCGCTGATAAAGGGGTGTACTGTGCTGTAAATCTGAGACAAAAGTTGAATGGATTTTTAAACTGCTGCATGGTAAAAAAAAAAAAACAACAAAAAAAAAGGTAGAAAAACTTTGTAGAATATTTTCAACCTCATCAAAATGTAACAAACATTAGTTTCATAAGAAATGAAAACCTCTCTCTGTAAAAACAGTACAGTATGACGGTAAAATGAATGTGCTTATACTGGATTTATGCAGGTGTTGTTATGCAGTTATGTTGCTCCATACTGCAGTTTACTAAGAATATGGTAAACGGCAAATGGACCTGTACTTGTATAGCGCCTTTCTAGTCTTCAGTAGAATACAGTATGCATACAGTACGCATCATGTTTTATCACCTGAAATCAAACGAGACTAAGGCTGTATTCAAACCCACTATAGCAGTACATACAGATTTGGCCACAATGAAGCATGCAGTATGCAAGAATGCAAAAAAAAAGCATAATCTGCAGTATGCCAAAAATACCTAGATGATGAGCTGTACTAATAAGGAAAGTATTTCCAGTTTGTATTTGATCAGTCTACCTCATCCTCTGTGTCCCACAATGCAAAGCATTGGTCTTCTTGGTCATTGGTTTTTAGAGGCGATCTGCATCCAAAATGTTGCAACAACTCTTCATTTTGACTATAGGCTACACATGTCAGATAGGTGTTAACCATCGCTCACAAAATCATATAAATCCACATTTATAAGAACAAAGTAGTGGTGGTTTGCCATTAGCTGTGCTATCATTTACTCTCGCTTTCCAAAACCGAAAACTGGCTAAGCTTGGCCTACCGCAAATGTATGGTATGATCTTACTAAAATGCATAATATACAACTTAAAATTAAAAAATGTACTTAAAGACACTAGATGAAAAGATAAGACATAAATGAAATTATTACAATTCATCCCGTCAGAACCAAATATCTCATAGTTGTCAAGACAATTCACTTAAAACGGTGGCAAGAGGAATGGTGCTAGAGGAAACGACATGGGATCACCAAAGTCAGGGGACCATGAATGTCTGTACCAAATTTCACACCAATCTATGCAAAAATGTAGAATAGTGGTTGTAAAAAGCAAAGGGAGAAAATTTACTAGAGGTCAGTATTACTGTGAGTATAATGTGAGTACAATAGGAAGTCTGTACTCATTATTAAACAGAGAGATCAGAGCAAGGCTTATAAATACCCCACACAGCGCATATTGTGACAAACACAGGTCGTGAGTATCCAGGCTCAACCAAAAACACAACAGCTTATTTCCACTGGTAACTACGGTACAGTGTAAAGAGAACAGAGACACAAGAGTTTATATTATATTATACATTTCAGATTTTCAAAATGATGTTCAGTTAAGCTTATTTGTATATTAACGTTGTTGTTCTCTTACTTCCAGTAGCAGCTCATTTACAATATAAGGTATGTGTATGTATGTATTTAACAAGAGGCCAGTGTACAGGGGGGAATAATAATATCCATTCATCTTAACTACAAAGAGCCAGATCCCCCAAGGGAAACTTTTATAGCTCTTATTAACAAAATACTCTCAAGTACTTTGATTATATTCAAACAATAAAATGTATATCTGATAATGTCTTATAAATGACAAATGACGGCAGGTTCATCTCAATCTGCGACTTATAAGAATAAGGGAGCTTTGTCGCCTGGGTCAGACTGCTGAATAATTCACACCACGTTATGAGGTAGAAATGGAAGAACAGTAGTCTAACGTACATCCTGAGACCCTCATTTTATTAGATCATCTTTGAATCCTTCTCTCTGCCCATAAATTCTGAACGGAACGTGAGACAAAGTCACAATTCAAGTTTAATGAGTCGACATGTCTCCAGAATAAAGAAATGGAGAAATCGTGTTCCCTTTGAGAGTAATTCCTTGCCATTAGAGGGTGGAAAGTGCTGTGTCTGCTTGAAAATAAGCTATGTGCCATAAGCTTTCCACTGCAGTTTTTGTGTGACAAAAAAATCATAGTCTGCTCTAAAAAGCCATAGCAAGAATTTAAAAGACAATTCAGCCTTGGTTAGATACTCTTAGACTGTTGTTCCTCCAATCAAGACCATATCTGCAGCTTGTTCCCAAACATCTTGTGCTGCATTATATTCTACTGAGGTTACTGCTAATGGAGAACTTGGTATTTCTGCTCTGTGTTGCGTTTCTACAGGATGAGACAGTATGATGCATCTGTTGCAGCAAAATGGGCTGCAAAGTGTGTGGAGAAACTACAGCGGCTGTGAAGCTAGCAAAAAACATGAAGGGCACTATCTACAATGACTGTTTTGTTTGTCCATACTGGGCTACTGTAGAAACATGGTGGACTTAACGAAAGGCAACCCTGTATAAAAACGGTTCATTCTAAGGTAACAAAAACACAACAATCCTTATTTTCAGATGATTCTACACTAATAAAAACATTCAGTTTAAATCAATAGCATCAAACTACAAAATAAACCTAAAACTATATGTTTTCAGTATTTCTTCTTTGTGTCCAGAGAAGCATATATTCAAATATATATTCATAAACCACTTGACTCTGCTATAGATGCAAGGACTTCAACCTATTCTCCTTATTGGTCAGCTGCAGTAGTCCTAATATGTATAATAGTTCTTTTGAGGAACAGAGGACTAACTAAATGCCTGATAGAGCCCTAGTTAACAAGGCTGAAAAAAACTAATTTTCCCTTATTGGCTTCTATAATCACCCAGCCTCATAAGGTAGCGACCAAGTGAGTGGACAGAGCTGAGCTCCTTGATGGCCCACCTTAGCAGATCTATATATCGATTCCCCTCATTGACTAATTTGCATCTCACGGCTCAATGCACTCCCGTCCAGTCCTGATTGAGTGGACAGCAGGGTCATCCAGAGGTAATTCTAGGATTTTAGGGCTATTGATTTTAAGTAGCTGAATTCACAACTCAACTGTTCTGAGTTGATTATTTAGAATGTTATCCCAATTTTTACACACAGGATACATTCAGTTTCTATCTCTGGAGTCTTAATCTACAAACACTATCACTATGAAAATGTAAAAAATGGAACTATAATGTTTTACTACTCTCTTTATTAAGAGAGTCTGTAGACTTTAGGGTTTTGATCATTCTGATCTGGGTCTGGACTTCATCAACTTAATACAAACTAAAACACTGATAAC
This sequence comes from Dicentrarchus labrax, assembly GCF_905237075.1. Taxonomy (NCBI): domain Eukaryota; kingdom Metazoa; phylum Chordata; class Actinopteri; family Moronidae; genus Dicentrarchus; species Dicentrarchus labrax. Next base: position 8,846,299 of record NW_026136705.1, on the reverse strand, counting down.
CAATAAAATTGCTTTATATATAGTGAGACCAAAGTTAATCATCTATATTGTAGTTTTTACTTTGCTAAACATTTTAACATGCTTTTTTTAAAGTATTTCTTGGAGCTTTTATTACCTTTATTGATAGTGGCAGCTAAAGAGTGACAGGAAATGGAGAATAGAGAGGGGGGATTACACGCAGGAAAGCTGTTTCCTAAAGCATCCTATTCTCTTGGAACATGCAGTGTTGGGTACATCTTTCCTGGGAAACATTGTGGATCGTTTAATTGTTTTTTATCAACAACGATTTGTTTAGAATAATCAGAAGCTGAATAAGCAGAGGCACTGTGACATTTATAGCCAGGGTGGCTAAACATCAAAAAAGTATCTTGTATTTCCCAGAAGGCCTTCACAACAAAAGACATTGGTCACCAAGCTATTATTATTATCAAATATTTCTTCATTGCTTCCATCATGGATGGCATGAACTATTTTTTAATTATTATTAAAGATATTTCCCAATATATTGGAAACCCAATGTGGTAGTCTAACTACGTGTACAATATTTAAGGGAGCCACATTACACCATGACTTACAGTGATTTTAGAACTGCTTTGAGGACTTCTTAGAAAAATAATGTATTCTGAGGATATTCCATTTCTCTATGAATTCAGTAAATCATCTAGAGGCATTCAGCTGCTAGTGTCTTTTATAATTTGGTGCTTGTGTTCATTTTATTGTGACTGTGAATCTACAGAGATATATCTGGGAAGCTAGAGAATGGTCGACTGTCATACACAGAGCAATAGTAAACATATTTGAGTTTGACTCTTCTGGTCCGTAACTGTCCAACATGGGGTGGCAGTGTTGCTTAGTAACCACAGCACATGACTGACCTTATCGGTGCGGTCATAAAAATGTATGAAGTCCTTTTATTCATCTTCCCTTCTCTCCTGTGCCCCCCACCCCCAACTCCCCCTCTGACACACACCCACACACACACAAACACAATTGAGATGAACACATCCACATCCTGTGCATTGTTCTTGTGTGTGTGTCTGAGAGAGAGAGAGAGAGAGAGCAGCAGGGTGGTAATGAAGGGCTATACCTGACACATGCCACAGACTGCATCAAGCAGGGGGAGAGTATCCAGTGACAGGAAAATCAGCAGTCACATAGGAAAACAGCAGAGGATTGTGAGAGCAGCTTCACTTTCACAGAGACATTTTCACCATACCACTAAAGATAAAAACATGCAGATTTGAGAAACATAATGATGTCTGGATTAACGTGTTGTGTAACCTATGATCTGTGGTGTTTTCAGTATCACATCACTGTGATCTACTTAGTTGACGTAAATCTGTCTTGTTTACAGTGTCTTAATCTGGGTTTAATCCCCAGAACATATTTATGGAATTGACAAAGTATTATGCAGTGGTGGCGCTGTGTGCTACGGGAGGGTGGCAGGGGGGTTTCCAGGGCCTTTAGGAGCAGCGCTGATGATTCCACACAGGACGTTAAGCACCACGTCTGTCAGCTCATTGACACAGTATCACAGTGACTGGCTTTCTTGCAAAGTGCTGCTCTGTCGTTCCCACAGGGAGCACAGATGTTAGCCTTGCTGTCGCCATCTTTTTGCCCTGACAACATCTGCACAGCTGTGTTGTTGGCTGCCACGCACAGGCGGGAATGCCACAACCCGCTCTTGAACTGTTGACAGCTAGGGGCAGGTCGGCACAGATGGCAGGAGGGGGTGTCAGGGGACTGTGTGGAGGGGGGCTGGTGGCAGGTAGAGACTGAGGCTCCCATCTGGCCTCAGTGCTGGCACTCTGCCCCGGGGCATCTTCAACGTTTACTCGACAGAAAGCCTGTCAAGAGTTGGAAGTCACCTTGCGCAAAACGTTGTACTCTTTGGGCGGTTTCACTGGAGATGAAGATGGGGAGGTGGTGGTGGCGGGGGGGCAGCAGTCTGGGCTAAATTTACTAGATAGTAGAAAGAGAGGATGGGTACTAACTAACTGATCGTAAGATGCAAAGATTTAAGGAGCAACTATAATTATATTTAGTCATTAAAAATGGCTTTTATTCTCAATGTAAATGTATAAAGAGAATGCAGTCCAGTATGTGCAAAAGAATGACTGCATATTGTCTTTAAAGTCATGTTTCTCCTGTATATTCTCTTTTTTTTTTACTGTAAATTGTTGTTGGGTGTGCACAGGGTTCCTTGGGGTACAAAGCTGGAATAAAAATGTATCTGTTCAACAAACAGAAAGAAAACATACAGTTTTGTGGCTGAATATGTGTGTTTATTTTAAAAAAAAAAAATTTTTTAAATAATTTTTTATAAAAAAAAAAAAAAAAAAAAAAAAAAAAAAAAAAAAAAAAAAAAAAAAAATAAAAAAAAAATTTAAAATTTTTTTTTTTTTTAAAAAAAAAAACTCACAAAAAAAAATTTTTTTTTTTTTTTTTAAAAAAAAAATTTTTTTTTTTTATTTATAAATTAATTTTTAAAAATTTTTTTTTTTTTTTTTTTTTTAATTTTTTTTTTTTTTTTTTTAAAAATTTTTTTAAAAAATTTTTTTTTTTTTTTTTTATTTTTTTTTTTTTTTATTTGTTTTTTTTTTTTTATAAAAAGTCCACCCTCCTTTTTTTTTAAAAAATTTTTTTTTTTTTTTTTTTTTTTTTTTTTTTTTTTGTTTTTAAAATCCCCATATTGTATATGTGCTCCAACAATTAGTTGATTCAATGATTGACTGATTATTATTATATATATATAATTATTATTCAGCAGCTATCTTCATGCCAAACATTCCCTGGTCCTAGCTTCTGAAGGGTGAGGATGTGATGCTTTTTTTGCCAGTTAAAATAGTTAACTGAACTTTTTTTTGTTTGACAGTTGAATGGAACAAGCTATCTGATAACATGACCTTGGGCTGTGAGTAATTATAACAGGCACTTTTCACTCTTTTCTGACATTTTATAGGCAAAACAATTAGTAGAGAAAATAATTTGTAGAGATATGAAATATTTCATGTTATAGCGGATGGGCAGTCCATGAGTAAATACTGTATGTATAAATTTTGTTTGCCAAAAGGTTATGTATAGGCAAGAAATATATGGTATGTTAACTAATTCAAGCTGATAAAACCATGTTAAGTATATATGTTAAAGAAAGCCAGGGACCTCCAGGAGCCAAAACATAACATAGAGTTAAACAGAGACGTGATCAAACAAGGAGATAAAATACACCATCACGAAATGACAGAAAATAAAACCTCAATGGAAAGGCAAAGTTATGAGCAACCTATCTGAACATGTTTAAATAAAGTTTAAGGTTATTATAAGTGTTATGAGTACTAGTTGTACTGTAAAGTATGCTTTAAAGTAAAGTATGTATAGTTTTGCTTTTGGGTTAATCTTCTACCCTCGTGCTTTCAAATTCAAGACAATGTTTTAGTGCTGAGTAAAGAATTAAGCTGCAGACCTCCCAAGACCTTCCCTACACTGCATCATCAACCTGGCGATGCCAACTGCAGATGACAATGGCTGTTGACTGCAGCCCAGTGGGGGCTCTGGGTTTGACCTGGACTGGCTGTCCAGGGCATAGGGCCAGCACAGAAGAAAAGCGCTTTACGGATGGAGCATGTGGTCAGGTCATCTCTTATGCTTCTCTTCACCCCCTTCACAGCTCCCCCTTAATCCCAGCCTGAAGCTCCCTCCCTCCTCTCTCCCTCCTCCTCACCTCACTCCCCTCCCCTGTATCCAGCATATCGCAAGGAAATGCCAACAGATGCCCAGTGTCTAAGACAGGCATTATGTTCTTAGAGGATGTCCTGGTAATTCTGTTTTTTTCTAGGCTGCTGATTATTACCACACTGTCTAGAAGTGGTGAGGATGAGAGGCAGCAGAGGACAACAGGTAGCCATCTCTGCTGGCTGGGTCACGTGGTGCTGCAGTCTATGCAAAACAAGATCCCCTCACCCAAAGGGGACATATGTCTGTTTGTAGTATATGACGGACTGATGGGATTAACATTCATGGAATACACAGATAGATATACTACACAGATAAACAGACAGCTTGTTAGGTAATTATACTGTTAATGTCATTATTATTATTATTGTTAGAAATTGTATTAAGGGAATAACTAAATGGTATTCAGGGATATCTAAATGAGAATGCACCAACAGGAGCGTTTAGTGTTGTATTTTATAACATGTTACTCATCAAGATTTTAAAACCGGAGGAGTGGGACTTCATTTGCTATAAGAAAATGTGTCAATCATTGGGACTCGGGGAGAAAGTGGTTTGTCAGACCCTGAGGGGGCCACACTGACCTAAATACAAAATTGTCAACAGCAATCCTGCACTGACCAACCAAAAGAGAACACTGAGGACACAAACATTTAACTCTGCAAAGATGGCATCAGTTAAAATACCTCAACTGGGAACCCATATCTCCAAAGGCTATTTAAATGTTTCACAGGACAAATCAATGACCATGGCAGTAAGCAATACACAAAATAAGGTTGTTGCTTTGGAAGATACATGTATTCATCTTCAGTAAATAAGATACGTACAAGGAGATCAGGTTATCAGTAACTACCTTGCTTATTTGCAAATCCCTTTGTTGTTCCTCTTGTTTACTTGTCTGAGGGCTACAGACAGATGCTTTTGGCGTATTGTTATTAACGTATGGTTTTTACATGACTGGTGAAAAGAGATTGTCAAGATTAAAGTTGAACCTTTCCAGTAAAGAAGATTTCTCTCCATTCAGCTCATCAGTGGTGCTGAATTCATGGATGAGTCCGTGAGGACTAATGCCACCATGTGGTTAGGGGTGGTGTTGTTGACAGAACATAATATAAATGCTGATATCTCAGGACTGTGGTAATCCAGCTGTATGTTTGTTGCTGTTGGTGTCTTTACATTGGGATATTTCTAAAGTCCTAGTTTGCAGTATTATTATATTTTTCTGAAATATTATTAGGAGTCTCTGTTCATTGTCAACCTCTACAGTATTGTATTTTTTTTAAATATATAGTATTTTTCTTATGAAAGAAACTTAATCACTACATAAAATATTGTTTGGTATTATAATGAGTAACTATACCTACTCAAGTACTGAACCTCAGCTCAATTTTAAGAGTACTTGTACTTTATTGGAGTATTGCCATCATATGCAATTTTATAATTTGAAGGAAATGTTATTTTTACTTGTCTTTTAATTTGGAGGACTAGTTGGAGTTACTAGTTACTTCTAAACAAACAGCTTCATTATATATAAAATGTCATGAATGAAAGTTGGGTTTCTTAAATGCAAACTCTCCTATTTCATATTTTAGAATCTTCCATCATGATCACATACCTTGCACCACACCATTATTTAACAGCTACATCAATTAATAAAATGTGAAATTTTGTGATTTATTTTCTACTGACCAAGAGTGCCAAACACAAAGACATTCAATTAAAATGATATAAAACAGACAAAATCAGGAAATATTTACACCTGAGAAGCTGCACGCAGAAATCTTTTGGCATTTCTGCTTGAGAACTAATGTTAATAATTAATCAATTATCATTATAGTTGGCAAATGGCAATTCACTCTGTTTATCAATATTCAGTTAATCGTTTATTAATCAACATATCATTTCAACTCAACCCTATATATCATCAGCTCATAAAACATAATGCACACTGTTATTAAACCACCCAGCAGTATAGTTCAAATAAGCCTTTGGTTCAAGAAGCTACAACATCAGCAATATATTGTAAGTGCATGATTGTGCTAATACTTACTTTTACTTAAGTGAAAGATTTCAATACCATTTCCACTACTGGCGACATGTATTGAAACTAATATATTGTCAAAATTTACAGTGAGTACCAAGAATGTAAAGATGTACCACAAGACAGCTAAATCATGATACAAATACGTAAAGATTCAAATCAATGGCATTGTTTTACACAGCTTATACCCTACCCCAGAAATTACACTCTGAGTCTGAGAAAATCTTCAATCTCATTTTTCTTTAAAAAATCATGAGAAAATTGTATGATGAATTGAACGAGTGCTGTAGTAAATGTGATAATATTTTGACAGTGATCCACCAATATTAATAATCTACCTATATCTATATATATACACACACACACACACACACACACACACACACACACACACACACGAGACACACACATAAATATGAGCCAGCAAAGGTGAGGAAATTGTATTCCACAAGTTAGGGTGCTGAATTTACTTGTTAAGAATGAAATTAGAGAAATTACACTTGCAGAATCAATGGAGATTTTCATTTACCAACTTCAGCCAATATCCTGGACTTTTGTGGATAGAATTTCCTATATCACCTTTGCTCTGTGTATAAAAGCTGTGCACACAACTACATGTGTTGTGGGCTGGGCTGTACCAGTAGCTCAATACTGGTTGACCTACAAAACCAGTGAGAGTGCTCATGTTCATCACAACCGCAGGACCCTGGTGTGTCGTAAAGACTCATGCTGATCTGAGAGTCTATGAGGCTTGACGCGTGACATCGACTTCACGAAAGAACAGGGGGGGAAAAATAAACACATAACTGCCCAGTAACAAGGGCTCTCTCCTCATTGGCTGCTGAAGAATGTTGCATTGATCATACTCTTTGTGCAGAAATGACACATGTGGTTTTGATCCACGTACACACAGGCAGGATTACAGTAAAATGCTCACACACACAGCAGCTTGTGAGTGTGCACGAATCTTCTGAGGCTTAGATGTGCACAAACACACACACACTCTCTATCACCCTCACACACACACACAATTACACATATACACACTGACAAAGTATTGGTGAGAACTAGGGCAGAACCACACCAGTAAGCCTCTTTTTTACTTAAATATCCTCTGAGAATTCAGTTTTCCCCCCCACCCAAGATTAGCACTTAGCCCCTAGTAACAGTGCTGTCATTTTGTTGTTACACGTCACCCACCATGGTTCATACTTTATGTAAACACTGTATCCTCTTCCATACTTGGCTGTTTTTTGCAACAGCACATAGCTGATGCTTTTAACTATTTGGGAATCTGAAATTTCCACCAACAATTACATTTTCTGGTCAATCTCACCTTTTAACTAAAAAGTTTCCCATAGCTGGATTGCAGCTTCCAGAGTATCGAGAGGTGGGACCAAACAGGTTTTCAATTTGGTAAAAAAAAACAGTTTAATTACAAAAATATAAAAGTAAGCGACATTTTTAATGTCAACTACTCAAATGTGAAAAATGTCCCAATTATGATATTTTATGATTAATGATTGTCAGATTAGTACAAGAATTTTCTGTCTACACCATCAGGCACCAATAATGTAAAGCTGCAGCTAACAACTATTTTCATTATTGATTAATTTGACGATTGATTTCTAAATTTTTTCTGGATTATCTTATTTTATTTTGAAAAAGAAAAACATATTCAGGAAAGCCCCTCATCTGTGAAGTTGTTGAACTAAAGAATGTTAGGCAGTTTTTCACTATTTTAGCTCTTTTTTTTTTAACTCTAAAATAATGTATATTTATTTAATTCATTTATTTAAGATCTGGAATGTCCCATAATAATCTTAATCTGTTAATCCCTATAATCGTTGTTGCTGTACATTACCTATACAGTACATGTGCGGGATATTGCATAGATGAAGTTTGACTGCAAACAGACAAACATGATTTTCACATGTACATTTGCAGTGATTAATGACTGTTGTGACAATGGGAAGCTCCATCCATCCTGGATTTTTTAGGCAGAAAATTAATAAAATTCGTACATTGTTAAAGCAGTCAAATTGTGGCTGTATTAAAGCAGAGGCCAACATTTTCAGTTTCCTTACCTAAAATATGGGCCTTACAAGCAAGAAACAAATTGCAGCCCGAGTATTTAACACATGCTTTGGCTGCAATCTGAGTGTCTCCACTAGGGCTGGGCGATAAATCGATTTTATTGATTAATTCGAATTCGATTAATACAATTTATTTTTAGTTAAAATCGGTTTTCTCTTGAACTTCCACAACACCAGCGCTCCCTTTGGGCTCCCGTAGGTCAGAGTGCGCTGACCCCTCCCCCCGCCTCTCCACAGATAAACACAACATGGCAGCAAGCCAGGATGAGCTCGTCCCCAAAAAAGGCATAGTGTCGTCGGTTGTTTTGAACTGGTTTGGTTTTGTGGCGTCTGACAGCAAACAAACCACGACCCACTGCAAAGTTTGTTTGAAAGCTGTTGCAACCAAAGGTAGCAGTACGACGGATTTATTCCAGCACCTCAAGCAGAGGCATGCAGCCAAATGGGAGAAATGTAGCTCTCTGCGAGATATACAGGACCAACACCCGCTAAAAACAGTCCACAAAAAAATCGATTAAAATCGTTAATCGGGTTTGGTGTGAAAAAATCTGAGATTTTATTTTTAAGCCATATCGCCCAGCCCTAGTCTCCACTGTAGTGCCAAGCTCTGAGGATCTACTCAACCTTATTTTTTAACCAAATAATATAGATTCAGTTTTTCCTAGATGTTAAGACAAATTGTTTTCAGACAGCCACTGATATTTTTTAATCCATCACTTAACTGGCTGTCACCAGTGCCCTTGTCCTTGTGGGTAACCAATAAAGCTGAGTCATCTGCATATAAAGACAGATTAAATTTGCCGATACAATTGCAAACAAAATTTGTATAACAGAAAGAGCAAAGGACCTAGGACACTTCCTTATGGCACACCATAGTGGATTTCTCTAGCCTCAGATAAACTGCTGCCAATGTCTTATCTCTGATAGCTGTCTGTGAAATATGACCGAATCAACCCACAAGCCATGCTATTGAAACCCAGAACTTTAGTTAAGTCAGCAGAATCTGATGGTCAGCAGTGTCAAAGGCACGCTCTACTAGGTGAGCTACAGGGGCTCCTCAAGACAGAAAATATATTTTTTATGAATTTATGAAAATGCCAAAAAATTCTACAATCTGTCAAAGCTGTGGCCATAGCAGTATCCTTATCATACATATGAAATATGAAAAACAATTAGACCAGAAACCAGAAACAGGTAATGGTAAAGGGGTCCTAAAGATAGAGTTTTAGCTCACCAACAGAGGCACAGCAGGCCGGAAGTGGGCCAAATGTGATCACGTGCAAAACCACTGAGCACTTCCCCTTTCATGTATGAAGTGCATTTTGTCATGCAACTCTACAGCTACCCTTCAGCAGAGTCTGGAGAGCTAATTTAGGGATCTGGTGAAAAGACTGTTTGCTCAACACACTGGGGTTCCCTGGCTTTCCCACGCCTCATTTGAGAGGCAACAAGAAAAAAGGCAAATAGATGAAAGGCGGTCCCCACAGTTGGAGATGATGCACCAAGGGTCCTCTCGCTAAGCAGGCAGCTATTCAAATGAGTGGCTAATTGTGGCATCTGTTAACCCACTGAAGAGGTGTCAGTGCAGTATCATGGGTCTGTTAATTGGTACAAACAGGTAGCAGATGTAGGCTCTGAGATTGAGCATCTGCCATTTACTGAGCCAACCTCCATGAGCAGTGATTAGACAGCCAAGCTGATGGAGAGAGATCAAAAGAGGAGGAGAAGAGAGGAGAGGAGAGAACATGTGAAAAAGAGAGAGCTTGAAATAAGAGGAAGACAAACCATATATCATCCATTAAGGTCAGTACATTTTGCTTACAAAAGACAGTAAAGACAAACTTTTAACAATCTGTTGGTTAAAGATAAAACAAGTTATAATATCACTTCAAAGTATCCTAGAAATAAAATAACATTTAATAAAAATGATTTTCACCCTACTCTATATGAATTCAACCATTTGGATTTATTTGGTGTGTGTTCAGTAAGTATGTAGTATTGATGTGGTAAACACTAATATAGACAAGACTTGGATATTGTTCGGGTCCTCAAAAATGTTCAAGCATCATCTCAAGGCTCAAATGCTGTGGCCCCACATCAATGGTAGCGTATGTGACTAAACCTGTCATGGTAACTTCTTGCCAGCAGATGGTACTAGCTGGGTGTTAGTAGAAAAACAGTAAACAGAAAAACAATAGACTCTTTCTGTTGAGAATTTACTGTCAACGAACCGCTATTTACCTGTGACACATTCCCTACTACATCATTTATTTCTATAAAGGCGACTCAGCTGAAAATAAATCAATCATCAATGATCTTCCTCTGAATTTTACTGTATCTCTGAAGAACTGCGTGGTTTCACAAGGAATCTAAAAGCAAAATATCTGATCTGTTCTAGGTTCAACTACTTGATTCAATAACTCATGTTTTAAAGAGTTCGGTCTAGACCTGCTCTATTTGAAAAGTGTTCTGAGATAACTTCTGTTATGAATTGGCGCTATACAAATAAAATTGAATTGAATTGAATTACATATTAATGAAATTGATCCTGATTGGTTTTATCATTACTTATTCTAAAAGGATTTTGAAAAATCTGATTGACTAGACGTGGCATTCAATAAGTTCTATCGGCACATCCACCTGTACGCATGGGCAATTTTTGTCATTTTGTTTTGTTTCCGTCGAGTTGTGAAGTTTGTTTTAAGATGGCTTAACAAGGTCTTAGTTTGGTATAAGAGAACACTTCAGAAGGTGTACGGTTGTATTTTAATGCGGAAAATAGGTGTTTTTCTTTTCCTTTCTTGACATTTGGTGAGTTTATTTAGTTTATTAAGCTGTTAGAGCTCGCTGTATGCTCATCTCCCAGCTGAAACTACTAAGTCGGTGTTTAGGGGGTGTTGGGGGTGCTGCTGCAGCACACAAGAAAGAGGCGAATATACCGGCAAATGCTGAACAAGTGTATTGCCAGTACTTATAACTGGGCAAATTCTCTTGTCTATCTCACACACAGATTTTAAAGGCTAATGTCAATGTAATTTGCAAGAATCTACCGAAAACAGCCGTTCAGAGCTAAGAAAGGTAGAAAGAAGTTGATTGTCCCAGCATTGGTATGACCTGGGAATGAGACTCAACAAACGATCTTTCTTGGCTTTAATTGGTTGTTTTTGTTCAGGCCCGATGGATTCTTGCAAATGCCATTAGGACAACTACTTTTTCAGGTTATCTGTCTAATGTAGTACTGTCAGGATGTAGTGAAAGTTTCAGCAGATATGACTAAAAGTTATTTTTATAAAAGTTACCTACTGCAGCTTTAACTGAACAGTTGATTAAAAGTTATGTACTGTTATTTGTATGCACTGAATATAATACGAAACATCCATTAAGTATGTCACTTGGTCAGGAACCGTCAGTTTACTCAATGGTAGGAAAGGATCTGGTCTAAATATCTGCCATTAAAAGGTCTACTGGCGTACTGATATTAGCAACCTGATAGAACTTTTTCACAGGAGTCAATTTGACAGTAACACAGGTGTTACCACTGATAATAATTAAGGTTCTACTCCATTCCAAATCAAACAGTCCGGTTGCTGCTATTATGCATGTTGACTCTGAAAAGGCTCTGCTGCACTAAATGGAACTGTACCTTAATTACCTTACTATTTCATGTCAAAATGGCAATTGTGAAAAGGGTCTATTCTCAGCATATCTCGACCTTTAAAGCAGTCAGGTTAAATGAAAGCAGCTGTGTAAATATATTACACGTCTGCCCAGACCCAGTTGAGACTAATATCTCAATACACATTACTTCACTCAGTATAACCCTATAATTCTTCTACTAACTGACAATTCACCTTTATCACGTCGCAGCCATGTTGAAAGGAAAACGAAGCTTGGTTGGATACCACCTGTGAAGACTGGCCCTTGCTGCTTTGCTAACTTAGCTTTATACATTAAAACTCAATAAGTGTATCAAGATAACACATAAAGTAATGAGATAAAGCAACAAACATTTTTTAACACAGCAGACGCAATATCCCCAACTCACCTGTAAAATGTGAAGATCCCGTTTTGGTTTAACAGTAGCATCCTCTTCCTCTCCTCTTCCTCTCCTCTCCTGCTCACATCCTCAAAGTTTGATGAGCTCGCGCGCTCTGCCCTGTCTCACTGCATGAAGTCACGCGGCTCACACATACAGCGACAGTGACACCTACCGGTGGTTTCCTGGTATTACAGTTTGAAACTGGCATTTGTGATTGAAACCAACCCCTAGTTCCCTCTTTCAATGTGGAAAACGTTGAAAACTCTCCACATTTTACATTTACATTCAAGAAATCAGCACATGGGAAGCACACAGGGGGAAGACGATTCAGAAATGGCGTAAAAATAAAAATTACATAATTCTATACAAAACAACATGGACTGCTGGCATGATTGCAGTAGTCTCCAGGTGAGGATAAACACTATGCAGACACAAGGAACCCTAGAAATGAATGCATAAAATACAGTGTGAAGTGGTGATAAGCTAAAATTAATATAACATATTGATGATATTTCTTATGGAAACACTGCTGGTTAAAGTTTGTTTGAAGGTGATTTACCCTGCAGGCCAATGCAAATCATATTAATACACAGTACTAAAACACTTTGCCTGACAAGATATATAGCTATACCTATATGTGAAATGATTACAAAGTTAGTTGTCATTAATCTAACTAAATGTTAATATGTTGAGAAAATACCAGATCTATAGCCAATAACAACATCTCAAAAACTAAATACCATGACACATGAAAAATAGATAGAAAGAACTTGAAAAATATCAGCCTGCACAATCTGAAGCAGCTCATCAATGCAATAAAATATATTTACATTGCATGTTCATCCCTTATCTCATCTGTCTCAAAGACATGCCCAAATCTGTATGTAATTACAGTAACTGTTAGCAGGCCAATGCTGAGTGAAAAAAGGTTTTGGCTTAAATTTTAACTATTTTACTCGGTCAAACAGAACTTTAATTTATTGACATAATGGGATTTATACTTTAATGAGACAGCAACTGAAAAAAGATTGTGTAGTGTTAATGTGCAGCCAGGCAGGTAAAGTATTAACAGCTTATGGTTGAACATACAGTGCAACGATAGCAAAGCCTTCATTGTTTTGATTCTCTTGGTACAAAGCAGGGGATTTCCATTCTGACTCTTTATCACTTCCATTTAACTTTTATGCCTGTGCTTTGATCCAAACGTTCCCAAACCTGATCATAAACACCATGTGAGACATGGTATTTAGTAGAGTTGGACCAGGCGGATATAGCACCAATTGACGTCACAAAGGGTTTCAAGAAAATAAACAGATCAAGTGCAGTGTAACAGAGAAAAAACACAGCATAACGTGGGGGAAAATAGTGTATTAATTCCAAAACTTAAACTCAAACATCTTTGGTCTATATAGAGTCTATAGAGCTCTGTACCACCTAAAAGCTGAGAGGACCTAAGTGACCCACTAGCAATAAAGGGATTTACAGGGTGTGAAAAAAGGGGTTTTAAATTCAGAATTAGAAGGGTAACTAGTGTATATTGATAATATAAACCCATATAAAACTTGATATAATGTGAGACCTTTAAGTAGACTGATCAGAAACAAGAAAGAAGCAACCACTCAAGTAGCGCAAATCACATGCTATTACCTCAGTGATACTACTAGAATTAGCCAACCACCTGCAGTTGTATGCCTCCGCCAACCTGTCAAGTTGCAGTTTACATCAATGTCTGTCAAGATTCATAGAATATATGTGGTGAATAACACTACACAAGTGTATTATTTGGCTGAATAGAAGTTTGCACAATATTGATAGTACATGTATGATTTCAGTGAATATGCACTTTTGAAGGATTATCATAGACGTATTTGCTAAACAGGTACACGTGTACTTGATTACTATGTTTATATGGATTCTTAGAGAGTATAGCTATAGAACACGTGAGCTTTTGTTTTCTTCTGCCATTTTAAGCTGCAACCGTTCTCTATGAGCTGTAGGTCAAACTAACACCATTAGCTAGGCAGGCTCCATTGCAGTCATGTGATTCCGATGACACTCGACATTCAGAATGAGGCAGTAAGTGAAAGACAGAATGGATGAGATGGAAAGATGAAAGCCAGTACAGTGCTACTTATTGTTTACTCATTGTGCCATCTCAGTCAACATGTGCATGAAATCTGGAATTACTAGATTCATTCCTAAAGTAAAAAATTACAGCTAAAAACCTATTTTGAAGCAAATATGACCTTTGGGTCATAAATGTCACCAACCCAGTGACCATCCAACTGTGAAATATGGTCACAATCTTAAGTTATGGTGTTGGATAATAGCCAAACAAGTGTTTTTCCAGGATATTATGATGTCACAGTGGAGTTTGGACTTTTGATGTCCACTCAGCTGTCATCATGTGAACAGGTGGATGCAGGAACTACAGTGGGTTGCAGTAGTGTTGGTTAGCACATGCCATGAGCTCTGCAGTAAGAGTCAAACTGTCTGCCTGCACTGGCTGTCAGTGCTTGCTCCATCAGCCACTTACTAGTACTACTAAAGCAAATGTCAAAGCAAAACTCAGTTATTTGTGCAAAATTATGTTTTTATTACAACAAATAAATAGCTTGATTTTGCTCAAATACAAACATTCTATCTCTACTTATAACTGGTATACAAAAATAAATGAAATGATACATCCGTTTTATTTGTACAATCTTTTCATTTTGTTTTTTAAGAAAATCCTGATCAGTAAATTCCCTCAGAGCTTCAGATTTAAAGTGCAAAGTGTGTGATAAAGTCACTACCGCTGATTAATGAAAAAGGATCATCTTCAGGTTCACCGGGAACTCTGTCACTCATTCTGTGGAGATATAAAAAGAAAACAGAATTAAATATATGAATCTGTATACTAGAATAATTCAGTTGCAGCCATTACATGTCATATATATATTATAATTTCCCTTTGGGGATAAATAAAGTATTTTCTATTCTATTCTATTCTATTCTATTCTATTCTATTCATGCCTAATCCTGCTAGACTCAGATAGCGTCACCTGCTCTAAGTTAGACTCCTAACCTATTACACCTCTTTATCAGTTGCTTGTTCCCATATTAAATGTGTGACATATTTTATGGATATTTCATATGATATTTAGTTGTTGTTAGGTTGTTTGTGTAAATTCTGAACAGAAAATTTCCTTTAGGGATCTTTTTAAACAATTCTTTGTCTCTATTATGTATTTTTCATAATGTTTAACAATCATACATACAAAGGTTTCTTCTTTAACAAATGCAGTATTTTTTTTGTCCCTGGTGCTTGGCCAATGCAGAAATATAGGCCCACTGTGTATATTTTTTAAGCTTTCTAGCACGCCTTAAAATCAAGAAGGTCTTGCGACACCCCATGAAGCTGTGGCGATCCCTAGTGGGGTTCCCGACCCCTAAGAAACCACTGAATTACTGGGTGTGAGCAACAGTTCTGTTGGCTAAAAAACACATTTGCCATAAAAATACTGAACTGATTTGTTAGGATTCCTTGTTGTGTTGTAAGGTATTTAGGCATTGTTAGGTATTTTCCCTCTATAGCTACCAGATTGCTTCTACTCACATTTGTACAGAATACAGAGAATTACAGGTCTGTTGCATTAACATACTGTACCTGCATTTGTTCATATACCCAGTTGAGGAAGTAGGTAACATTGCCATAGACTCCTGGCTTGTTCCTCCAAGCACATCCAATCCCCCAGCTTGTGTCCCCTGCCAGCCACCATACATTTCCCTCTTTGACCACCAGGGGCCCTCCACTGTCACCCTGCAGCATACAGGAGGTATATGTATCTTAGGTTAGTGCATGTGGGTCTGATTTAGGCTACCTTTTGGGACACATCTCAGACCAGTTATTGGGGATGGCTTGTCCAATTGGGGACAAAAGCTGAGTACCCAAATTGGCAAAAGGTGATTTTTAAGTGATTATGGTTAGGGTAAGGGTAAGTCTCCAGGAAATGAATGTAAGTCTATGTAGTGACGCTAAAAGTGACATAAGTAAACATAAGTGTATGTGTGTGTGTGTGTGTGCAACACAGAGAACAAACTCAGACAAACCTGACACGTGTCGACTCCTCCCTGCAGGTTGCCGGCACAGATCATGGTCTCAGTGATTTGTCCGTCTAACACATCAGGTTTGTTGCATATCTCTCTGCTGTAAATGGTCACCTGGGCCTGATTTAGTCTGTCAGGAGATGGCCCTGGGGAAAAAAATTAATGATTGTACACCCACAGTTAGCTCAGTCATGCATAAAAAAGCACTGTTCCCTTACTTGCACTTTAAACCTTAAAAAGCAAATGACCCCTGAAACATTTTAACAAATAATCTACAGGGAGGGATGAAAAGTACATGTTCAGAAAATGTTTGCTGGTTTCTCAGTCAACATGGTATGTATTCTCAGACATATACATACGTAATGTTTGGCTCACCAGATGAGCGCAAGGTTCCCCATCCTGTAATCCAGGCTTGCTGTCCAACAGGGAGGTCCATGGCAATGTTTGGGAGACACACTGGCTTCACTGTTCCTGAAAGAAATGTGTATCATCAACGTGGGAAAAGACCATCACAATTCAATTAATGAAATATGGATTTTACTGGCAAGTGTTTACTTGTAAATGTTAGAGGTGTATCAAGCTTTAGGAGAGCAATGTCATTGTCATTAGTTCTAATGTCAAATTTTCCATGACTAATGATTTTGTGAACTGCTTTGCCAGTGTTAAAGCTCAGTCTTGCCAAGCTCACGTCACCAGAGTATACCATCCACATTCCAGGATCAGAGTACCTGCCATGAGGTAGAATAGTCAAACATGAGGAACACAAATCTCAAATTCTTTTCTGAATGTCCATCAAAAGACAGTAAAAAAACAAAAACAAACAAGACAAATGACATGAAGGGCCTAATGGTGTAAAGACTAGGCACACTCACGTATGGAAGCAGTGTGCAGCAGATAGGATCCAGTAAGGGCTGATGATGGAGCCTCCACAAATATGTTGATTATAAATCTGGAGACTGACCTGCCATGGCCAGGCCCCGTTTACTGCCTCCGTACCACCCACGATACGAGTGCTGGGGGCTGCTGAACTCTCTCCACAATCTGAGGATGGAGGAAAAGACTTCTTGAAAGATATTTGTTCCCCCTTATCCAGAGGAAGTCTGGATAACTAGCCACTGCTAAATCCCATTTTCAGGACATCTTTGCACATATCACCTTAATTCATACATATTTTATTGGTGTAGTTATGGCCCTGTTAAACCAGTAGCTTACCAATACAGTGAAGTTTGACAGCTCTGGCTGAGCAACTTTGGCTACAAAAAAAAAGGATGACAAAATTATTTTTCAAGACAACCCGAAACAAGATAGTAAACATTTATTTTGGAGCTGCACAGCGGGAAATAAGATTGCTTCAGCTCTCAGTGGGAATTTGTAGTGATACATTAGGCAGGCTGTTATACCTGTAAGTGAGCTGTGAATGTATATATGATTCATGGTCACTTCCAGTCTTCAGCTTCATGTATCCCTTCCAGGCTTGAGAACCTGCACTGGTTTGGGTATAGGACACATAATCCTGCCTGCGGGATGAAGATAGACACAAGGACAAAGGTAAGAGCAATAAACTAAGATTGGGGTGCAGGACCTTTAAAAATGGTTTTTATATCAGCCAGTGAAGTCATTTGACGTCCAGGCGCGTTTCCAGAGGGGTGGGGGGGCTGAAGTGGCATTGGCATACTGTATTATCCTTACCTCTTCCACCCCTGACAAAACTGGCATGGGGGTGGAAAAGGGATCTTTTGACCTCTGACCTCAAGAAATCAGAATGAAAATGGCTTCTATGGGTACCCACAAGTCATCCCTTTGCAGAAATTCACACTTTATTGTAATTCAATGCAGTTGAATGCATGTGGTATAAATGTGTTATTTCCGCATAGTGTTTTTTTATATTTCTGCATACTGGGATCCATAAACAGTATTGGAATTGTATAAACTGGGACTGACTGGAAAACTGAGACACGTATTTCTTGTCACCCCTGTATAATTCAGTATAGTTATGCTTGCCATGGGGGTGGTGGTCAGTCAGATTCCCATGAATCAGACAAAACTAAGTGGTAGAAACACTACTGCTTTTGTCCAAAATGGATTCCCAGAATCACAAAATGAACGTTCCTTGTAGGGGCTCCAAAGGTCCAGTGTTGAATCTGAATGTAGCGGCGAAATTGCAGATTACAACCATTTGAATACAGTTCAGCCTCCCAAGTGTGAAGGAGAAACTACAGTGGCTGCAAAATTTATGAAAAATGCTCTTAAGAGCCACTGTTTGTTGAAACATGGCGGTTCAACATGGCTCCGTAGAAGGTGACCCACTCCCTCTGTAGATAAAAACAGCTCATTCTAAGGTAACAAAAATTATATAAGATTCACATTTTCAGGTGATTATACACTAATGAAAACCTATCTATGGATATTATATTCAATTACTGCCCACAGATCCCCCTAAATGGTACACACTGGACCTTTAATGAATCAGTTCAACAGTTTAAGCAATTAATACATCAACTGTCACTTAAAACGTAATATGTGTACTGGTTATTGCTGCTTCATGTTGCTGCTAATCTTCAAATAATCTCAATGATTTTTTTCAATGGCAGGTTTAAATGTTGTTTCAGAGGCTTTCCTTTCTGAACACATGAGAACACATGATGGTGAAAACACTGAAACCTGTAAGGTACCAGCAGCAACATAAGCTCTGGCTTTCAAAAACCCATTGCTCATGCTGTATGTGTAGCCTATTTTATACAGCAGTAAGACAACAGGGGACATGAACAATAATGAAGAAGACAATCAGCACCTCTTGTACCCCATGTGCTCACACACAGCTCTTGCATAGTTGTTATCCCAGTTCTCTGCACACACCGGAGTCCACATCTGGCTCTCAGATGAGTAACTTTCCAGCATGAAATTGGTCCCATGGAGGCGGACTGTGAAGCACAATACAATACAATACCATGCAGTTTACTGATGTGATGGCAGATACAGTATGTATGTATGGAAGAGTGGGAAGTTGATTTGAATGCCCTACAGCACTGGGATTCATCCTCTCCGTGAGAACAGTCCCTAACACCATCACACCACTGGGAGGGGCTTAGACACTTCCCACTCCTGCACAACGTCCCCAGTAAACACTGGTAGTATACTGCAAACACACACAAACAGTATAGAGTTCACATACAAGAGCACACAGGAATCTGCTTACATGATCATCACATATCCAAAATGATATAATGAACCTACAAAGATCTTCAAATTCACTTACAGAAGTACCAGAGCAAGAGGCCAGCCACTGCCAGGACAAGAAGCACACACAGAGATGCACACAGTATATATTTCCAGTGACATGTCTTTATTCCTGCAAGGCAAGACCAAAACAGTCATCAATAGGGCTGAATTATATCTGGTATATATGTATTCAGTGGTAAAATTGGTTATGTAAGAATTAAATGCAAAATTGCATGCTCTTCCAGATTCACATAGTATCACACATGCAAATATTAGATTTGAGTTGATGATAGAAACTCTACTGCAGAGATTACAATCTAACAGAGTTAAGCCATTTCTAGCACTATGCTTCTAAGAAAAATTCCATTCTCAATTGTCTTTTTTATTCTTATTCTTTATTCTTATGCTGATTAAAAGTTGTGCTATTTGAGACTGTACGCTGAAGGGCGTGTCTGTGGCGTGAGGTCAAAGTTGGCCATTTTGAATTCTGTGGTCATACAAACTAGATTAAAAGTTGTTTTCAGCTATTTGTGACTGTATGTCAAAGTTCCAGTGACGACTTGTCGAATTCAGCCGATTCGCCATTAAACAGCATAACTTCAGTGTGCAATGTCCAATCTCCAATAAACTTAATATATTCTGTAACAGTCTCGCCCTGAACACGTCCTCATAACTTCAGTGTATGTGGTCCAATCTAAATGAAACTTCACACATTTGATAAGAGTCCCGCCCTGAACACATCTACATGACAATATTCAGACATAGTGATAGGGCCACCAACTGGCAACAGGAAGTAAGCGCTGCGTGGTGATTTTGAGTTGATTTACGTGAGATTTTCATGTTGTTGTCCGCACATGTTACGACAGCACATGACGCGGCCGCAGCACGCACCGAGTTGCGTGGAGTGCGAGGTCCCGCCCAACGCTGCTTGCAGCTTTAATTATTTTTAATAATTAAAAAAATCATAAACACTTAATAGGATTCTTTTTTTTGACACATTCTGTATTTTCTTCTCCCTGATGCTTGGCCATTGTTCTATTAGACATTTACTTTACTTTAGACTCACTTTTCTTCACAGAAGTGAACCAACTGCTGAGATAAAGGCCTACTTTTTTTTTTTACACCTCTTAAAATCAAGAAGGCCTTGTGACTCCCCAGGAAGCTTTGGTGACCCCAAGGTCGGGATGATAGAACAGTAGCATAAGTAGTGCAGAATCATAAAGTGAGAAAACTCACTCTTATGTACATCATAGATGGTAAATAGATGGCATAAAAGTTCAAAATGTGATTGTACTGATTAGAAAAGTGTGCACCAGATGAATGAACTATGTTTACCTTATGAATTGCATTGCATCATATTCTTTATTTCTTATTTCTTACATTGGCCTCAGTGATGGAGATGCACATCCCTAGTACACAGCAATATCTATTGAATGTTTTTTAACACTAGCTTTATTAGCTGCAATAAGCTAGTACTAGGCCAGTGGCTCATGAATTCAACTTTTCATTTGTAAGAGGAAGAATATGTTATTTAACATTTTAAGAGCTACATCCACACACTTCATGTTCACTTTAACACGTTCTGTTACAGTGAAGTTAATGATTCTGTGAAACTACAATAGATGTCTGCATTCATATGAGTGGATATTTGCCTTGTGACAGAAGCCATTGTTTACCCACATTTCCATTCCACACCGTATCACTTTACAGAGGGCTTGTGACAAAACTTGAGTCAAACAATACTGTACCTTTCCTTTGTCCTGTGTTATGTGGCATCCCAGGTGTTGCAGTGTGGTGAGTGTTGATGGTTTGGGGGGCAACAGCAACATAGCTGGGGGTCTCTTGTGGGAGGGTAGGGTATATACCCTGCTGTGGGGCAAATGGAGGGGATCTTCCTTCCTCCTGCTGAAACCCCATGTTGTCATAGATGGGATAATTTGTCTGGAGGCGCAGTAAAGAGATGGGAATAAAAACATTTTCTATAGATAACAGCAAATAAGCATGTGATCTGACTGTACTCAGAAAAATCCTTCATTAAATGTTAGCATATGTAGTAAGCTAAGTAAAGAGTTAAAAAAAGAGAAAAATATATGAAAACAACAGACATTCAGAGACGTTGCCTCTCACTGAACTTACCTGATTAGTATTCATACTGAAACTGGTTACACTGCCTGGGGAAGCAAATTTGGAAGAGTTTCTTCTGCTTTCCTTTCTTGTAATAAAAATGTTTCAATTACTGGTCACAAGAACAGTACATGACACATATTGACACAGAGTAACAATCATTCAAGCGATATCCATGAAACAAAAAAATCACTGAGCAACTTGTTTATTAGAATGTTAGGTCACAAGAAGTAACTAACCTAAACACATTAATACTCATCAGAAAAGTACAGTGCCAAAACTGCTCACACATTACCCAAGCAGGCTGGCTTACTTTGACTTTACAAAAAATTCCACCTACCTTGAAATTCCCACAACTTCCTCCAGTACTCTGATCCTGTCTGTCACTGCACTCCCTGTTTCTGTCTCATGTTCATGCCATGTAATCAACATCTATGACCACACCTTTTTCCTCTTCCTGCACAAGCCAGCCTTTGGTGCACCACTTCATTAAAACAACACTTGACATGGACAAACAGCAGGTATTGATGAAGGCCAGCACTACTCATTATCTTCTGTTCACAGGCAGGCTCTCAGATAAGGTAAATGAAGTGAATACAATAAGCACAAGGCTGTGTTTATCCAGCAGTGGGCTCCATTGATTTGTGACGGAAAAGCCTATTTCAGTTCAGCAGTGTGATATATTGTGATTCATATGCATCATGGTCCTGTGTATCTTACTGTACAGGTTTATGGTAACTCTGTGCACCAGTAATTACATTCCACCTGCCACATGTCTGAGCAGCAAACATCTGTGTGTGATGTTTCAACATTCAACAACAATACTCCTGCAACTGTACAGAAACACAGCCATAAATCAAGTGGCAATTTCTCGAAAGTTACTAACATGTTAGGCAATGCTTTCCAACAACCAAAGTTGCCACTCCTGTTACGATCCCTGTGTGACGGAAGAGAGAGAGGAGGAACTAGAGGAGTCAAAAGCCGGTAAGTGGTCACTGCTTGTTTGACATACCAGAAGCTGCCATTCAGACAGGGCTTTATAGGATAAAAAAAAAAAGTGAAAAGGCATAATAGACTTGGTTCTTACTTTATGCAGGCTTTTGTTTGTCCTCCTAAAGAGCGTCTTGTGTGTTAATCAGTAACATCTGAACAAATAGCCGTGCAGGCTCAAAAATACAGATGACCAAAGGACTTTCAAACCTGGTTGATATTTAACCCAATGCCTGACTGTGTTAACTGGCAGGAAAGAAGGGAATGAAAGCAAGCATCATCCAGCAAGAGACTGTGAACATAACGTCCTACTGAGTGACATCAGCTCAACCTTTGTATATGGTTTAAGGTATTGCATAAGTACATAAGGGGGGTAGATGTACAAGTCCTATGACAGCATTAACGAACTTTACATCATTACATTTCTTATGATATATAAGACACAACAGGAAACAGCAGCTAGCTCGTGCAAAAGCATGCACTGCATAAAGAAACAAGGTCAAATGTGATCCAGCAAGAAGTGTAAATGTACAAACTGAGGGGATCACTAGCTGTACATTCACTTATTATGGAATAATACAGCTTGAGTCAAAAAAAGTTCACACACCCCACCCCTCAATTTGTAGCAATCATTAACAATGACAGAAGGACCAAAACTAATTTTAAAAGGTACCATGTTGACTTTTAGTGACATAAAGGTTAGAACAATATCATCAGAAATCCTTTCCCTATATAAATCATATTCATGCCACTTTGTCCCACTTTATATTTTCCACCCTTGTTATCCAAGCCCCCCACAGTTGGAGAACAACTGGCCTTCAAAGCTCCATGAAGGTGAGCTGTAGATAAAAATGGCTCATTCTGAGGTAATAAAGACAATGAATCTTATATTCAGGTGATTATACACCAAGTGTATATATAATAGTATATTCCATTTCTGCCAATTGAGCCATCTAAACATTACAAACTAGATCTTTTTTAGATTTCTTTTTATAAGCTCAGTTTTATGTGTCCATTAATATCATTTTAATTAATTCTTAAACTCTTTCTGATAAGTTCCATTTGATACATTTCACCTCCATTGTATTGAGGAAAAAAGGAAACAGCAGACATTTTAAAGACTTGTCAAACCTTAACCACCAGTTACTAATGTTAAAAACACATGATGGCAACAAATACATAGAAAACTTGCTGTATATAGATAATTTTCTTCTTCAACATGAACAAGTAGTAGTAAGCACTACGACAATTGCAACATCTAGTGGCCAGCTTGAAAATTACAGTGCCAAATATATTACTGTAATATATTTTTTTAGATTAAGCATAACACAGAGAAGAGTAATGATTTATTGCAGCAATTATTGTAGGTCAAACCTTCAGTAACGAAGACAATCAATAAAACGACAGTGGTTTCATAAAAACTATTTATTGAACCATCACTTCAGAGTTAAATATTAATCTTCAATAGGTTTTATCAAACAAAGGAGTGTTTTAAACACTGGAGTCATGAAGTCATGTGAGTCAAGTCCTACTTTGCTGTTTGAGTAAGGCCACTGGCATTGAAGTTGTAACAGATGCATTCTTCACAGTAAAAGCAGAGTTTACAGAGGTCTTAACCATTTGGAGCCAACAGGTAGTCCACACACAGATTAACGAAGAGTGTTTCAGGGAGAGACAGAAGTTTCCTATCAAGTTTCCTACAGTTTCTGGATCAGAATGGATGAAGCTCCACCACCTCCATTGCAGATGCCCGCCAGCCCGTACTGGCCTGGCTTCAGGTTGTGCACCATGTGACCCACAATTCTTGCCCCAGACATCCTGACAGGAGACATAAAGTATAAGTTAATATCCAGGACATTTTTGTACATTTACTGAAATGTATGTTCTAAAATGCTGTTGTGGATTTTCTGTGAAAGTGCACAGGAAGAGATGTACTGAGTCTTCTCCAGTTCCTGTAGTTTTGTTACAAATAAAGCTTCACAAAGCACTCCCTCTGTCCTCTGTGACACAGAAGTTGATGTCATTGCTTTTCCAGCAGTGGAGGAGACGAGAGAAGCCACTCTTAAGAGGCGCTGCAGCAAGGACCCAGACCCACACATGATGAGCCACCAGGGCACCCCAAATTAAAGATTTATTCTGACCAGTCCAGAGTTAGTGATTATTAGATCAGTGGAAATACTAAGAGTGAGTTTTATTTTGTCTCTGTCCATCAAGTTATAATGTTGTTGACATTGATATGTGAGGTACAATTATTGTTTTTGTCTATGGAGTCTGGTGGCAAACAATAGCAATATTACAGCTGTGTCAGGTTAAACAAATGGTCTATGCTTTTAGGGATGCTTTCCATAATGTTGTCAGATGCTTAGAATAACAATCTGAGCCCGTCAGTGACTAAAACCAGCACTGTTAGTTGACATATTTTGAAACATTAGCTTACACTGCAGCCCTGTTCACACATATTTTCACATCCAACTCTGTGAATTAAGGCTTTATTTTGACCAAACCAGCGTTGGTTGTTGAAAAGACTGTGGAAAAACTATCTAACTGGTTTTACTGGGTTTTATTTTGTTCTGTCACATTGATTTGATCCGAGATGCTGATGCTCTAGGCATTCAGTGGCAAGTGAACTTTGCATTTATAACCTTTAAAGTACATACTTGATACTTGAAGAAATACAAACAAAAGCCACTCATTTAGAAATGATTCACAAATCCAAAAGAATCATTTAGTTTAAAGATTAAAACAAGTGATGCAGCAGTTAAATGCTGGCCTTTCTTGCGTTTTGATGTCCATAAGGTCAATATACTTACTTTTTATAATTTGTCTGAACTGCTTTGTCAGTTAAAGCTGAGGAAAACAGGAAACTCCTCGTTCCTCATCTGCATTTCATTTAATCCTGGGAAAATCTAAGTGGTAGTATTCGTTTTTTTCTCTTCATTCCACGACACATCCCCTCTCAGCTGCTTACCCAATGGGGTGTCCCAGTGACACAGCTCCCCCGTTCACGTTGACTTTTGCAGGGTCAATGTCCAACATCTTAATGTTGGCCAGCACAACCACACTGAAGGCCTCATTGATCTCCCACATGGCGATATCATCCTTCTTCAGCCCTGCTGCGTCCAGCACCTGACAGACATGGTGGAAGTGTGAGGAGGTTTCATATAGAGCGTATCTTTTGACAGTTTGGAAAAATAATTCTCTTTAGGACTTTAACACTCAAAAAATATTAGATATGCCTCTGAACCTTAGTGACAAACCTGGATCATCAAATTTGGATTTTTCCATTTTATATTGTGCACGTTTGATCAGAATCCAGACATTAACATAAAACATAACAACGCAACAAAAAGAAAATACTCAAGCAAAATATGAACACTTTCATGTTCCCTACCCTGCCAACTGCCATATTTCCTGGGATGAGCAACTTAAATGTATAATAATAATAATAATAATAATAATAATAATAATAATGCCTAATGACTGGGGATCAGTGTACTAGTAATATTACTTTCCCCAGTAACTAGTAATGTAACTAATTAAGAATACATTTCGGTAATTATATTAGTCACCCCCGCCCTTTAGTCTGAATTCTGGGGAGAAAGGACACTTGTACTTATAGTGTAACTAATTACTCTTGGCAGGGAGTAATAAGTAAAGTAATATTACTTTTAATAAGAGAAAAGAGTAATAAATAAAAAGATTTAAGTAACAAGCCCAGCACTGCTGAGGATGTCACTGCCAGCCATTCACTCTATATCAGAGTGAAAATAAATAAATAAATAAGTAAGTAAATAAATAAGTAAGTAAGTAAGTAAAAAGTAAGTAAGTGTGCCAATGATTTGACATCCAGGATTAAAGAATAGACAGATTCTCTAACACTAAACAATCTGTTATTGGAACTCTCCCTTATCAGCAAAGAGCTGTGTACAAAACATTTAGCTGGCAGCCACTCCTTATGACTAGTTAAAATAATATCAAAGCCAATAAGCCAATTAATTAATTAATAATTTAAGATTTGAGCCTGTTTACACCTGGTATTAAAATGTGTCTTGTATGATCCGATCAAAAGGGGACCGTTGTAGGCGACCACCAAGAAGCACTGTGATCTGATCACTCGGACCACTTGCAGAGTTGACCACGTATCTTTGTAGTGTAAATGCTAATGCGTCCTAGGCCACGCACAATGACATCATGTAAGTGCACACCAAACACACTGTCTATTTAGTTCACTGTAATGCAAATGATGTGTTTGTTTTCTTTAACCTGCTGAGATAAGCAGCAGATGATGAACACTGTCTGTTTCAACTGATTTGACTATTGAAGTAGTAAGCGCAATATCCGCAGACTCCCTTAAAAAAAGAAATCCTTTTGAAATATTTTGAGTGAGTTATTATGTGAGGAGGTTACAAGTTATTTCTTACTTATTTATTTCCCAGCGCGTTGTCTACTAGACAGCGGTACAACCTCTGCTGCCATCCACTGGGAGTGACTCTTGGGCTGGCAGCCCGTCAGTAGCCCGCTGGCAGGAGAGACGCAAGCGGGACGTACACTTTTACTTTCTCTAGCATTAATGCTTTTCTTCACCATCTGTGCGGGGTGTGAGGTGAAAAACATCAAATTTACACACAGCTTCGCCTCTCCACCGGGGCGCACATAAAAGCAATGGGCTAGTGTGCCGCTGAACTGGAAAAAAAAAAAAGAAAAAAAAAAGTAATAATGGAGACTGACTTTGTCACTGACTGAAATTCTAAATAGGGTTCAGCCCCATAGGAAGTGACATCCGATCAAAAGTGGAAACTATAAACTGACGTACTTAAAACTGTTCACTTGTGATGTGATCACCAAAGACACACGTTAACAGCAGGTATAAACAGGCTCATTGTGGTTTAAAGGCTAGAATCAGGACCTTCAGTATCTGGATCTAGTAGACCATGAAAGACAAAGTGTTTAGAAAGCAACTGCTGTTATTTCAATGCGTTAGTCTATGCAATACATATGTAACATTTAGGCTAACATATCAGAGAGTATCAGATTCGACTCTGTACCACTCTGTCCCATATTTAAGCAAAAAAAAAAAAAAACCTTGACTGGGACATCCCTACTAATAACTTGCTAATACTCACCTTTGGTACAGCATAGGCAGGAGCAATGGGGAAATCAATGGGTGCAACCGCAGCATCAGCAAAGGCTATGTAAAAAAGAAAATACAATATATCAATCTTATCAATATATCAGTCCCAACTGTGACAGTGTAGCTTTAAAAATACCCTGTTTATTTTAACATGATCGATACAGAGAGGTATTAGAGGTTTATCCACTTTTTCTTAATTTAATCAAAACAAAAATAAAAACGATACCTTAAAAGCCCGTTAGGAGATTTTTTATGTTTTAATTGCCTAGACAAACACCCACCTTTGTCAACTAACCTATTAGTGCTTTCATCTGGCATACAGACCTCTCTATAAACTTATAGAAGAAACTTGTAGAAGAAACGCTCCCTAGCAGTCTTACGTCTCATCTGTAACCTGGCCTGCCATGTTTTAACACCTCGATTTCAGTTAGGCTCTGCAAGCACAGTTCACTGTGTTTGTATGTGTGTGTAAAGCTTACAGACAATCCTGGCCAGTGGAGTGACGTTGAGTCTCTTTGCAGCATCTGCCGTCATTAAAAGGAGAGCAGCTGCTCCATCATTCAGTGTGCTGGCATTGGCTGCAGTCACTGTGCCTAAAAATCAAGTGACCAATCACAAAGAAATGTGCATTAAAACACAAAGGTTCACTGAGCCATCGCTCTCATTATTAGTATTATTACTTTTTTTAAATATACATTTTAGGGCTGCACAATATGGTAAAAACATCATATTGCGTTTACTTTGACAGACATTGCGATAAGTATATAATTAACAATTAGTGTAGGAATGATGACTTTTGTATCACAAATTTAATTTTAAAAAAGTAAAAAACCTACATTTGATGGGGTCTGTACCAAACAAAAAAGTTTTCTTAAATCTGGACAAGATTAGTAGGCAAGGCCATATCTTAGAACTACAGCACTACACTACCTTTATCAGAGAAGTGCAGCTTCTGGGATTTTGATAATGCACTTGGCCATATTGTGATTTTGATCATATATTTCAATGAATTGTGCAGCCCTACTGCATTTCAGAAGTAATAAGCAACAGAACAGTACAACTTCATTCACAAGCCTAGTAGTATCATGAGTAATCAAGTAAGGTAAATAAATATAATAACAAAGGATGCAAAATAAGGGTAAGTAACACAATTCTTACACCGTATGCATTGTATTTGAGAGGGACAGAATCTTTCTGCATTGCATGCAAGCAAGTTCATGTACAAATTCAACTCATACAAATTTGTTTAGTTAAGACAAAAAGTGACTTCCCTTCCCCAAATAAGGTAATGAATGAAAGTAATGGCAGCTGCTTCATTACCATTCTCTTTCTGGAAAACCGCCCTCAGTTTGGGAACTTTGCTGAAGTCGACCCGCCTCCACTCCTCATCCTCCGACACGACCATGTCAGGTTTGCCTACAAAACCACGTGAAGGTCAGATATGTGCTACGTGAAGTTAATGACCAACGTCACTGGCCCTAGGGCAAGTTGCTGTACCTTTCTGGGGAATGCTAACTGGTACAATCTCCTTGGCCAGAACGCCAGACTCGTATGCTGCCTTGCTGCGGCTGTATGAGCCGATGGCGTAGGTGTCCTGCTCCTCTCTGGTGATGCTGCTGTTCTTGGCTGTATTCTCTGCACAGTTGCCCTGTTAAAGACAGTGAGGCAAAAGCCACAGAAAAGAGATCAAATATGAAAATGGCACAATTTATGTGGCAGCTATATGTTAAATGTATTATTGAGACGGACGGACACACACAGACAGAGAGAGAGAGAGAGAGAGAGAGAGAGAGAAAGAGAGAGATTCCCGGACCAACAAATATTGTTCTCCAGACTTACGAAAACCCCCACTCAAACAGAAAACTCCATCAGTCATAAGAATGATGTCTTGACATTTTCAACAAGCGGTTGACAGTTACCATGTGGAATTTGTTGTAGACATCAGTGAGTCCATCCTTGACAATAAGGTCTTCCATCCTTACTCCTCCGTAGGCTGGAGTCTCTCTGGTCATCACGTAAGGTACATTGGACATGCTCTCCATGCCTCCTGCCACCATCACATCCTAAAAATCACACACAGACAGCCATGCACTTAACTGGAGTAACAACTATTATAGTCTATTGTCGATTGTCTGACACTGAACCTCAATCCCTGATATCTGCGTAACTCGAGTGAATGTAGAGCCCGACCGATATATCTGTCCACCGATATCATCTCGCAGCAATGTCAACTAGAACTGGTTCATAATGTGTACAATTATTTAACAGGTGTTCCCAAACTTTTCCATGTCAAGGCCCCCCCAATAGGAATTAGCTTATAGTCAGGGCCCCCTTTTGCAAGATGTCTTTGAAAACCTCACTTTTATTAATGCAGTAATAATTACATTTGTCTTTAAAATCTGTAATCATTACATCAGATCCAATATTTGCATTATAAGCATTGTTTCAGTTTAGTAAACTGATTTTCTTATGTTTAAGACTTCAAGTTATCTATTTCAGAAAACAGCATTTCAAGGACCCTTGCATCATCCCATCAGTGCACAATCCACACAGAAAAGGTTTACTTTCATTCCAGCTAAAAAAAAATGTCTCTCTTCTGTAGCTTATTGCGTTTCACAGGATTTGGTAATTACATTCTGTCAAAGGCCTGAAAGATGTGTAATTACAGTCCCAAGGCCAAGTCCATGGAGGCCATGCTGTAATAGCTCGAGTTATCAAGCAGCTTATGGCAAATAAAGCTTGTTTTTGGTCATAACAGAGTTTTACATTTTCTTGTCAGGGATCAGATGTGTGTTTGGTATATGTACAGTACATTGTACAGTGTATTTAATGCTAAAGCTACCTGGTGTCCACACATTAGACTCTGAGCTGCCATCATGATGGACTTCATCCCAGAGGCACAGACTTTGTTGATGGTTGTTGCTGGAGTGCTGAGGGTCAAGCCTGAAGATACAATCAGAGACATATTCGCAAAAAACAATGAATAAAACAAAAACATTAGCTGTCAACCTTTCTGTAACTTTGACTATGAACAATAATCTAAAAAGGTCTCTCAGAGCTGTTGAGAGAAACCGTGCATGTGTCACCCTGCAGCTGAAAGCTTTTGTAGCTTTGGTCATACATTACAGATTAATAATGTATACAGAGATATTAGCTTTAAAAAGGGGAACGAGATGGTAATCTTGCTTTTTGTACCTGCGTCAATCATTTTGGATTTGTCAATAGATCATCTCTGTATCGGGTTTCTGGACATCAAAGTTTGGTGCAATGCCAATATTTGGAATGAGGGTGAAAATATACCAGTGTGCTTATACCTGCTCCAAGCAAGGCCTGTCTTGTGGGAGCCTGGCCTTCTCCTGCCTGAAGCACATTGCCCATGTAGACTTCCTTTACCTCTTCAGGAGCGATTCCTAAACACAAGAAACATGAAGTCACCTCACTAAATACACACAGCCAGTCGCCCACTCGTGTGATACGGAGAGAATGTAAAAAAAAAACTGTTATCTGTGTATTAGCTTAGCCATGCTTGGTGATGATCAGCTGATGCTTCATGTATTCCTAAATGGAGAAGAATACTTTTCTCTGAATAAAGTTGACCATCTGAACATACCTGCTTTCTCTATAGCTCCCTTAATGGCAATGGAGCCCAGTTTGGTGGCTGGTACGGCTGCCAGGGTGCCTCTGAAGGAGCCCATTGGAGTGCGGACTGCGCTGACAATGACGACCTCCTGAATCCATTCAAAGCTGAATTACAGTGTGCAGTCCAGACATTGGGTTAAGATGAGAATTTGAAAGTGAAATGTGTCCTGTCACTTACATTGAGCGAAGGGCGAGATGTGTAGGTTCTTGAGAGGTACTTGTGAGCCTACAATGGCAGAATAATGATTATAAGATGATAATTCATCTTCCATACACGAGAGAATTCTTATTTCTAATCCTATCTCTCCAAAAGTGTGCTAAAGCTCCTCGATACAATTTTGGGGTAAAATGAGTCAAGTTTTAAGCTAGCAGAGAAGCATGAGAAATACGTTAGCTATGCTAACAATAAAAAAGGACACAGACATGTAAGTTAACGCTTATGTTAGCTAACGTTAGCAACCTGGTGACCAAACAGGGGCTTTTATTGCATTTAAGCTAGGTGTCGAGTCAGTCAAACTTGTACGACCCATCTTTGGCTTTTAATATCCTCAGTTATGCTAGCTACTGTTGTTATTCTTCTCCTCGGTTATTGTACGGACTAGCAGACCTTGTTGTTACACCGTTTACACAAACAGAGCTTCACTAAAGCGTCCGAGCCACCTGGAGCAGTTATCAGCTGTTTCCAGGCTGTAACGTAACTTTGCTCAAGGACGCTCCGCAGACACAAAAAGGCTAGCTGAGCTGCTCTAAGTTAACCCGGGCCTTGTGTTTACAGCCAACCGGACAGTTCCTAAAACTACCGTTTCAATGCAATATAACGAGAGCAGGCAAACCCAAACTAATTATTTTACACGCCCTCACTTACCAGGCGTTTACACATTTGAGCGTGCATGGTTAAAAGTCCACTGGATGACATTTTGGACTCGGAGACGGGACTGTGACTCACACACTTGGACCCGCTTCACCTTCAGACAGCCATGCAGCGGAGAGATAAATACATCAGCCAATCACAGTGAGAGGTGTGCCCCCCAGACGTCATCGTCAGCTGGGAATTATGGTTATTGTAGTTTTATCAATGAAATCACAAAGCGTGTTTATTATTATCAAATATAAGTTATTATACTGATAATTTCAGCATTAACATATAAAAAAACGACTTTTACAATTCCTAAAAAACATATATCGTACTGATATATTTTTTTCAGCAGTTTTATCATGTATGATATGAACAATATATTATAAAACGGTGAATGTTGACATGTTTTTTTATTTCATAAAAATTGTAAATGTATTATCTTCATTACCTAGTTCTCGCTAAAGGACAATTTAACCGTTTGATTAAGCACATGTATTGACCGTAAAAGAGTCCTACTTATGAACGGTGTTGGGCAGTAATGCATTTACAATTGCAATGACAGTGATATTACATTCTCCAGTAATGAGTAGTGTAACTCATTTATAATAATGTTTTAGTAATATTACAGGTAGCCTACACTTCACAGAAATGGCACTGGAAAATGTATATTTTTACAGTTTTTCTTACACACGTCTTCGTGGGGTCCAGACCCAAATGGATAGGAACCACTGGCATAGAGAACAGTGGAGCAGAGTTTACTGTCCTTGTGGTACAAAGTATCACTAAAAACTACTGTCTAAGCCTACTTCACATTGCAGTTTGATACTACCCAAATACTACCGCAACACTGAGCATTAGTCAAACTACAGAAACAGAATACTCTGCACTGCAATATTGCATATATTTGAAGCCAAAATATGTCTATTGCCCCCCGGTGGCCAACTGCAGTATAGGTCATAAAGCCAGCTGCCTCCATGTTGGTGCATGGGCCAGACTAAAAGTAAAGTACACATCAAATAAATTTTTCCCAAAGATGGTTTCTGTCATTTTAAGTAGTTCTTATCACATTGATGCACTAATTGAAGCTATAAAAACGGGCAGAATGGCCCCTTAAAGCCATGATGCTAACCCTTGAGGCATCCTCTCTCTTTCAGCTCCTACCACCTAGAGTGCTCTTGTCCAACTAAGGCCTTTAAAATGATAACTGTGGTTCTGCAATTTTGAGTGTGTGTGATTGTTTTTCCTTTTGCTCTCATCGCTCTCAGCCGCATGACTCTTCTGGGTTCTGGGAAAGATAAATTATCTCCTACTTAAGTCACCCGCACTTAAACACAAACCAGAGTATATTTATTATTTATTTAATGAATTATTTATGTTTATTTTATAAAAAACATTGACTACAACTAGGTGGTGCCTACAGGATTATTATACCATTTCATTATGTATTTCTATGCAGGTTTCTACAGAAAAGCCCCCTTAAAGATCCCCTCCAGACAGTCAGCTTGGAAAAATAATGATATGTTTTTTCCACAAAGAAAAAGTATAATTTCCACATTAAATCCTGAAAAAGGCATCTACTCCTTCCACCTCATTAAAAATTCCAGAATATATGAATATGCATTTTTTTTTTTCATTTCTAAAATGTTCCTGCTGGACACAAGATATCTCCAACTTTAACACAACTTTAAGTCCTTCCTTCTAGTGTGACACTATGGACATACATGATTCTGTACAGTGTCGCTCAAACATCCAACTGTAGGAACAAGAAGGAAAACATATTTTTGACTTTAAGCTACTCAAGTTTTGTTAGTGGAGTAGACTATAGCTACTATTATGTGCCCACAAGTGTGTGTGTGTGTGTGTGTGTGTGTGTGTGTGTGTGTGTGTGTGTGTGTGTGTGTGTGTGTGTGTGTGATTTGGGTCTTTGTTTCTTTAGTTGCAATCCAACCATCCATAGTTTAACAGGATGCGTCGCACTTTTCTTCGTTGGTAGTGGTACTCTGTCTGTCTGGATCCGTATGAAAAGTAGAGATAACCTGAAAACAGGAATGCATCATTATTATCACCCCAAACAGGAAGTCATTATGCTACTGTAGATGGTCTAACCTTTGACTGTTTCCTACCTCCGTTCTCAAATGCAGCATCTACTCTGTAGCCAATCCCAGGGAGCGCTCTGTGAATGAATTTTGGGTACCCACCATCCATTCTGCCCCTCCTTTCATTGTAGCTATATGGGTAATATGGGGAAGAGTTCATCAACATGTGGTCTATATCTGGATTCAACCTAGATCTCTATGGCTAGACATTACTCACCTCCAGTATTTGTTCCTCACAAAGAGGAGGGTCCTGCCTATGAATGACACATGGACAGCAGCATCTACCTTGGTTACAGATGGGGGAAAGCCAAAGTCGCTGAGAGGTTTGGGATAACCAGGTAGGACAGTCCTTCCTCTGATCCCCCAGTAATGATCCCCTGTGATGTGAAAAGGTAGACTTGTGCTCCAGACAGATCCCAGCATTTATGTCAAGCGTTTATCATCTCTAACAAACAAGAAAAAACAAAATAATTATTAACTAAATAAATGTTTTTACCTTCAAATAAAATAGTATTCTTATACTCATAAGCAGCATCAACTTTGCTGATTCCAGGCCAGACAGTCTGTATTCTGTTCATACTGATGCCATCCCAGGAGCTGCTCCTCCTCCAGAAATATCTGTAAAAGAAACAGTGGTCATATACTGTAAAATCTTACTGAATGAATTTAACTTAACAGCTCTATCTAACGGACTATCATGTGTTTGTGAAACTTGCATGACCAAAATATAAAACAGTGCAGAGATGTCTCACCCATCTTTGAAGAAGTAAATATTGCTCTGGCTGGAGGTTGCAGCATCAAAAATCAAGTTCCTGTTGCACCTGTCTGGAAAAGGTTCTGATGTGGGCCCAGGATCTGGTTCAGGTCTAGGTTGTGGTTTTGGCACAGGTTTTTTGGTAGGCTGTGGATTTGGTTCAGGTTGAGCTGGTTTCACTCTGACTCCTTGGAGAGGCCAAAGACAAAGAAATGGCACTGGTGAAGATCTTTGAGTCTCAGTGTTTGTCTATGCTTTCATGATAGGTGCTCTGTTTCTTGCAAAAATCTGTCTGTAAATTAGTTGAGCTCTCACCGTAAATAGCCTGTACTCCCCGTCTGTCATCATCTGGTAGCGCATATCCCTCTGTGGTCACATACTGGTAGGTGGGGTACATCAGGGCTGTCTGGACCTGAGAGTGGGCTAATCCCAGTGCATGGCCAAACTCATGGGCTGCCACCAAGAACAGGTTTGTTCCTGCAGATACACACTGATAAAGTTACTGTGTGTGTAATCATAGTATCAGTGTTTTCAGTGTTATATCACCTCAATAATAATGTTTCCTTAATGTGAGCACCTGCTGAGGTTAGAGTCCAGACTTCATCTTCATCAAAATGGGTATCACCTCCGTTGCCTTCTCCAGGGGAGAATGCATGGGCCAAGACGCCACTCTTGCCATCGAATGGAGAAAAATCTCCATGGTCTGGTTTTGAGGGGAGAGTACAGTTAGCACTAGATCAAACATTTCCTCAAAAGCGCTTAAAGTACTGTATTACCTCTGGCCTTGAATATGATCATAATGTCAGCAGTGCCACTGTAGATCTGCCTAAAATCCAGAGGAATGACGTCACTGTAGAGTTTCAGAGCCTTGGCTAAGGTGGCATCCACATCACTCTGTCTCAGATCTGGTGTGTAGTTAGTTATCCTACAGCAGAATGAGAATGAAAATGGTTCACAAAATCTCAGAGGAGCTTTATCATAAGCCTATAGGCAGAAATTGAATGGTGTGTTTTCATTAGTGAATAATCACCTGAATATAGGAATCACTGTGTTTCCGTTACTTTAAAAAGACCCATTTTTATCTGCAGAGGGAGGGGGTCCTCTTATATAGATGTTGAACTGCTGTTTCTACAGTAGCCTAGAGCTGACAAAACAAACACTGGCTCTACATAAGGCCTTTCAGGTTTTTTTGTGTGTTTTTAGGCCTTTATTTGATAGGAGAGGTGAAGATATACAGGAAACGGGGAGAGAGAAAGAGAGAGGGGTACGACATGCAGCAAAGGGCTGCAGGTTGGAATGAAACCCAGGCCGCCGCAACAAGGACTCAGCCTGCAAGGGCGCCGCGCTCTGCCAGGTGAGCTTCTGTTCGGCCTGCCTTTCTGTTTTTTTTGCAAGTTTCATCGCCCATTTCTCCTCCTAAGCACTTGAAATGGGAGGGTGAGGCGAGAAGGTTGTAATCTACACGCTAGATGCCACTAAATGTTACACACTGGACCTTTAACTAACCGATAGGAGCCACAAGTGGTCAACAACTGCTTCACTGTTGAATCATGTTTCTAGTTGTACTTTTTGGGCGAACTGCTTGCAGAGACTTGTTGCTCTTTGTTCTCACATAGAGAGCTAGTGTAGTACCTGTATGTGACCACAGGCTTGCCCCACTTTGGTCGACCATCAAAATGGCTATATCTGGCCACATCTGTGAAACCACAGCGGGGTCGAGCCATCACTTCCAGGGTGTTGGAGTCCAACTGCCCAGTCACCTCCAGTCCAAAATACTCCTGCATTTTTCTGAGAGTGTCTTCAAAGGAATCTAGAGAGCTGCGCCAGATACTGTTGGGGGCACTGACACCCACATCAGAAAAAAACTGAGACAGATAGTCCTGCACAGAGAAAACAGGAATAAAAAATTCTCATAATACAGATTAAATTCCATATATGATTAATTTGACTGATTAGATGGTTTTATGGATTAATGGTCAGCATTCATTCTGCAATAGCCATTCAGATTATTTACATTCTGTATGGTCGTTTATATTGTGAGTGGTGAGGTCTGCCATTCCTGCGCTGGATCCAGAACACTGTATGCACCTAATTCAAGTATTCAAGTATTTGTAATTTTATCTTATTGATATCAGCCCCACTATTACTCTTCACTCTCCTAAAGCTGTATCAGAGCTGTATTGGGGGGTGGCTATTATTATCAAGTGTTTAGTATTAACAATTATCGTTCATTAAAAATGCTCCTACAAAATGGGAGTATTGGGTCATTTTGTTTTACAGTTGATCAATGTTAGGGTGTAATAGAACAGTCGGGAGAAGTGACAGTGAGCTGTAGATGAAGAGCGATCTCCAACTACTCAGCAAGCTAACCATCTCCGTTTACTGTTCCCAGTTATTGTGTGGCTACTCACGGCATAATAATCATAATCAGTATCAATAATACAGTTGTTGCTCTTTTGTTGTAATTCTGACAAATTAGCTGCTCAAGAAGTGCTTGCTGCTCCCACAACCCTGGGGCCTGCAGTTTTAAACCACACTAGCCTTTAACACCAGTGACTATAGGTGTCACAAAATCAACCCTGAAGTTAACTTTATCTTTGAATTACTGGTACTTAGACCATGGCAATAAAGACTGTATAATCACCCACTATACTATATACCCAGCATATCTGAAAATACACATTGTGTATGTGCTTAAAGAAAACACCATGTTTATTGAAAACTCCACATAAAAATGCCCTGCACTGAAATCGGCAAGGCTTGTTTGCTAGTTCAAATTGTTCAGCATGACAAACTCTATGACAAACCCACATTAATCATTTAAAAATCCTCTGCACTAAAAAGGTGAGCCAAAGCGTCTGGTATAATGTGCAATGCACAAAAAATATGGATCTTATAGAATAAGAAACACTGACTGCTCTTCTCTCCCTGATAGTGATAGTGCGTGGTTAAATAACACCAACAAACAAATATTTGAACATAGAGAACACCACATGTTTACCTGGGCTTTAGACAGGTCTTCTTGGCTGGGTGTAGTGGCGGGCACAGCTCCACAGTGTGCTGCAATCACAACTACCATCACAGTTTTAACAGCAAGCACACCTTCCATGATTCCCTTTTCTACTGCAGAGACAGTGAGACAGAGATAACTCCAGGTACTTTATTCTCCCTCCCAGGCTCTGCTGAGATGTAGAGTTGCAATGCATGAGTCGAGGATTTTCCTGAAATAGTCAATGTCAGTGTTTTGGTTGTGAGGTAAAAGATGCATGATGGGGCAATACAACATTCTTGCAAGTGTCCTAACAGGCCCAATTAGAACAACAAGAGGAATAATAGGTGTAGTGAAGAGAAGGGGAATTAGGGGAGGAAGAGGTAGCTTGGGCCTGCTTAAACATGAAATGAACAGAAATAGTACATAAGAACCATCAGATCAACAGTGAACATTAGGCACTTTTTGTGTTTTCCTAAGTTTTATAAAGGTGTTGGTAGCTTACCTCTGTTACATTTTGGATCATCACCTCTATTATAGCTATAGATTTGTAATTACTTACAAAAATGTAATTGAGGACATTACATTTTTTTCTTTGAGTGAGTTTATTCCATTAAGTTGCTTTTATCTTATTTGGAATTACCTGATTAAGAGTCTTAATAAAGATTTGAGGAGCAAAACTCAGGCATGCTTTCTCTGAATTTTTATATACACGTGGGGCAGCTATGAAAAAATGTAGGTCCTCTATAACCCTATATTGTATGGTATCATATGGCATCACATCGTATCATGTTGTATTATATGGTATCGTATCATATGGCATGGTGTCGTATTGCATGGTATCGTGTCATGGTATGCTATCTTATTGTATCGTATTATAGGCTAAATCTGTCGCTGTAATCAAATGTCAAATTGTGTACACACCAACAGCCTCTAACAGGCTGAGAGCCACAGTCTAATTATTTGCTTTGAGTGTGTTGCTAACCAAAAGTGACTTGCATTATTAGACCACTTTTCTTTTAGAGGATGCAATAGAAGCCTTCCTCTTGTTTTGTGTGACCCTGCCTGTTTGGAAGCACCTTTCCCCCAAAGTATTTGCCATGGATGCTCATCACAAATGAATAATGAAACCAGGGAGCATAGTTATAGTCTTTTCAGACATTAATGACTGCACTTGTATCTGTCAGAGATGCCAAAACCAAGCTGAATTCAGTTTCCACTGAAATATTGAGATGTTATATGCTCCCATGCTATTATTATTAGGTTTTTTACAGCATTAAGACTGCCTTCATATGGTGACCCCTAAAACACATAAAAGAGTGAAATACATGCTCCAAATAAGGGTGGAAATTGATGAAAACACAGACATGAGTGACTATTCATCAAACTACTGAACAGGAATGCCATGAAAATCTGCTGAATTTCTTGATTTGAAGAATATCTTCTATTCTTTTTTTTGCCTATTTTCCCAGTTGTGATGTATGTAACAGATATGGCTGTCATACAAGGTGCCACTATATTCACTCACAATAAATGTACTCTTCATTGATTAGAGAACAACAGGACAAATCTTTCAATGACTGATAATGCATTTATTAAGCAGACCTTTGTTAACCCTGCTTTTTTTGTCCAATTATAAATCAAGTTAGTTTCATTCATTTATTTGTAAAATAAATGAATGAATTACACAAATCTCCAAGCTTTCCTGGACATCTTATCATTAGATTGCAGATGTAAAGAACAGCAGTAATAATAATAATAATAGAATGACCAGTAATAATTGGTCATGCAAGGGCAGCATCTTGAAGATGTTTCATTATGATCAGAGGTATCATCAGGAAGTTCCTGACTGTAGCCCATCGGATTCAACCTTTTACTTAATATCCAATTTTCCAATTCATACCAAGCATCAATACATACATACATATATATGACAGACATGTAGACTATATGAAAATAACATTTAAAAAAAATATAATTGTATATAGTTGACATTTTGAAAGCATAATATTTAGAATCAGAACACATATTTAAAATATACTATTTTAACACTGCTAGTGTACATTCATTCTCATTCAGAGTGGCTACATAAACAACTTAGCTAGTAAACTGGTCTAGGAGTTAGTGCATGGCAAGAAGTAGCTGTTCCTCAGCACACGAAGCAACCTCCCAGTCCTCAGGTTGTACTCCAACATGTCCTGTCCTCTGTTGATGTAAGTATAACCTGCAGAACAGAGGATTACTGTTAGTTTGTGTGCTAGCTGAAGCAACAGTTCAACATTCTGGGAAATTCGCTATGATACCACTCTCAAATTGGTCGGTTAAATATGAAGCTCTAAAAAAAAAATAGATAGCCTGGCTCTTACAAATGGTAACAAAATATGTCTGCTACCACCTCTACAGCTTGTTAATTAACATGTTACATTACGTAATTTCCAACTACCAGTCGAGAAGCCAGGAAGAAAGATACTGATCTTCTTATGTAACTCTTGGCAAGAAAGCTAATAAGAGCATTTCCTAAAATGTCACTTTTCTTTACAGGCTAAAAAGACTGGAGGATTTATTCATTTTTCAGAAGTAATCTTGGCTTGGAAAGGTCAGCTTTTAATGCTACCCACCTTTGTACTGGAAAGCTGCAGTCACTTTGCCTTTTAGGCCGTAGAAGGTACGATTCAACCGCTTGGGGAATCCCTGGTCCATGGTCTGTTTGGCCTCATCATAACTGAAGAAAACACAGACAGTAATAAGACAAATTCACCATCCTGTAAACCACCATCTCACCCAGAACAGAATTAATTTTACATTACATCGTTTGAACACACCTGTAGTAAGAGCTGCCAACGAAGAACAGAGTCTTGCCAGATTCCACATCATAGAGGGCAGCATCGATTTTCCTCAGCCTTCTTGGCAGACCAAAGCTGCTAAGCTCTTTAGGATAGCCACGTACAAGATTATAGCCAGAGAAGGCCCAAACTCTACGACCTGCAGGAAGGAAAATGTAAAAAAAAACAAAAAAACAAAACATACAGTTGACTATGGTAAACGTTGAAATGGTGTAAGATTGGTGCCTTGAGTAAATAAGGAGAACACATACCTTTAAAGAGAAAGATTTTGTCTGACTGGCTTTCATAAGCAGCGTCGATGTTGATGGGGGCATTGGGCCAGAAGTTAGTGATGAGACTCTGCTGTATATTTCTCTGAGGGGAGCGACGCCAGAAGAAGCTGAGAACGGACAAGGACATAGCCATTTTGTACATAAGCCAGGCCGCTTATTGTAGGGTGACTTTCATTCAGATGTGTCAACTGGATATATGTCTGATACCTGTTCTTGAAAAAGAACATCTCTCCTCTCAGGGTGGTGATCGCATCCAAGACCATGGTTGAATCACAGGCATCAGGGGTGGTGGGAGGCTCAGGTCCAGGCTGGACGGGATCCTTGTCAGGGTTTGGACCTGGAAGTTAAACAAATCAAGTCATCAAGTATTTAGAAAGTCTTGCATCACATTGCAACAAAACCCAAACAGTTAAGTAGAATCACCACATGTGCAAGAGGTTGTCTAAGATTTTGGTCATGTACGAGATGTGCAAACAAGCATCAATGATCCAGTCATTTAGTACTAACCATAGAGAGACTGGATGCCATTGACATCATCCCGGGGCAAAACGAAAGTGTCAGGGTTTCTGTATGTGTACACAGGGTACATGAGAGCACCAGGATCATTAGAGTGAGACAAGCCCAGGGAGTGGCCAAACTCATGGGCAGCCACCATGAAGAGGACATAGCCTACAGCAGAAAAATACAGAAGGACAGGTCAGTTACAGCTCCTCTCAATGATGAAAATCAGAAATATCTGAGTCATTAGTAAGTAAAATGATGAACATAAATGACAAACTGACCGGTATTTGAGCGGAAAGTGAAGGTCTCATCCTCGTCAAAATGAGCATCTCCTCCAATGCCAGGGGCTGGGGCGAAGGCGTGGGCGAGAGTGCCATCAGGGCCATCAAAGGGGTAATAATCACCATGTGCTGTTAATGAAAAAACATATTCATGTCAGCTGCTAAAAAAATAATGTAAAATGTACCTTTAATGTTGTTTTCACACTTACTTAGTATCTTTGTAAAAAAACAACAAATCAGACCTGAGTATCCCAAATACATTGTACTGCCATTTTTACTTCACAATGCAATAATATCTCTAATGTATAGCTATATAGATTTGTTTGTGTGTTTGTGGGATATCACAAATCTGAGGTAAGGTAAAAGCAACATTTTCAACATTATTAACCCTCATAAAATCCTTTAAAATAGCTCAAAAATAGCAAGGCTGCAAGCGCCGGCATGCTACCAGTGGAATGATTGTTGCCCCTTTATACGTTGAGTAAGATACTGTATATTATGTAACTGCATTGTACTTGTACAGATGGTAATTAAGTGATAAATGTCACACAAATATACACTACAGTATGTTCTATAACAGAGGTGTCAACAAGCTCGCTAAGATATTTACTCCTGCCATTCATAATTTAACAATACATACTATATCACAGTCAGATGCAGAATTTCTCCAAAGTTATTTAAATGTATCTGATTTAAGTAAAACATCTTTAAATGGGTTTAATTAATGGGATTGAGTGACTCCACATTGTTTGGAGGATTGAAGTTATATAAACTTACTTCATTTGTTAAGATATGCTGTTTTTTAGTTTAATAGTGTACACTTTCAGTCTGTATAATAATTGTGATTAGCTTTAGTTTTTTTTACAAAGTGCAAAAACCTTCACATTTGTAAACATGTTACATGTGGATGAAAAGCGTACAATACCAGACATCA
This sequence comes from Dicentrarchus labrax, assembly GCF_905237075.1. NCBI lineage: Eukaryota > Metazoa > Chordata > Actinopteri > Moronidae > Dicentrarchus > Dicentrarchus labrax. The sequence goes on along the minus strand of NW_026136705.1, from coordinate 8,803,673 downwards.
GTGGTAAAGGTGAGGTATTTGTAGTTCACTCGAGTACTTTCATGTTCATGTACATATTGTACTTTTGATTCTATTACATTTATTTGACATGATAGTTACTCCTCATTTTTTTAGATTTTACATGAAAAATATATGGCATGACAAGTACTTTGAGAGTGAAGAACTTTTACTTGTAATAGGATATTTAAGACCATGGTATTTCTACTTTTTTTAAGTAAAGGATCTGAGTATTTCTTCCACCACTGAGAGTTATTAGGTACTCACATCGCGGTCCAAAGGAGATCATGATGTCAGCGGTGCCACTGTAGATTCTCGTGAATCTCAGAGGGGTGACTTTGGCCCAAACCTGCAGAGCTTTCTCTATGGAGTCATCGACCTCTGATGTAGACATGTCAGGCGTGTAGTTCTCTATCCTGTAGGACAGAAAAATTGCCAAAAATATTATTAAATATACTTACTACATTTACTCTTTCATACTTTTTCTCTCTTTAGAATATTCACCTGTAGGTGAGTCTGTTTTTCTCCCATTTGGGGCTATTTCTAAATGTGGAGAAACTGGCAACGTTGGTGTCTGGAACACCACAGCGGGCCTTCTTCATCATCTCCAAGGTGTCAGCTGTCAGTGTCCCGGTGATCTGGAGACCAAAGAATCTCTGCATCTCACTCAGCTTCTTGCTCACCGGGCTGATCCCCCGTCTGATAGTTGGGCCGGTCTCCTCTGTTAGGTTGAAGAAATTCTTCAGGTAGCTCTGAAAGGAGAAGTTAAAACCTAGTAGTTAGTAATGATCTTCAGATTTTTTGGAACAATGAAACTTTCCAAAATACACATCTTCAAACGTAAAATAGTAAGGTCACACACAAAGCAAACACACATACCTCTGCAAAACTTTCATCCTGCACAGTAACCTGTGATACCGGCAAGCAGTAAACTGCAGCTGTCAAGCTTAGTACAATGCACAGATTGCAAGACCTCATGCTTCCTCGTGGAATGCGACTGGTGTTTCTGTGCTGGAGTCAGCTGTTATATAGGCTGAGGAGCGGATGAATTGAGGAGTGGGCGTGTTGGGCAACTGCCTTCTTGAGTCAGTGTCTGATGAAGTATTCCATGGATGACAGGAAAGATTGCTCAGCCAGGAACCAAAAAAAAAAAATCCCCCAAACCAGACCTAATCATAATATAACACGTCAGGTCAATATAGAAGATTATAGATTATTGTTATTACGTAGATAAATGATATTGAAGCCAATATAGATATCAAAGGCTACCTTTAAGCATCCATATTCTCTCAGTATTGTGTATAAAGAGGATGCCAGTTATTTTCAGTGATCAGTGATTTGCTTCATACTCAGAAGGTACCTTGACTGAACATTGGTTGTTGTATTTTTTGCTGATTGGTCTGTCTGCTGCTTAAGGTTATATTCTGAGTAATATTCTGATATTCATGAATTCAAAGTCATTACTCACAAACTGTCTTCTGAAACCCTCAGGCTTATGTTGCTACTGATAGGACAGTGCCGTGCCTTGTGAGCAAACACAGACAGGTTGTGTCATGTTACGGAGTATTTGTAGATACCAAAGATTGCTCATCAGTCCGTACAACTTTACTCAACAACCACTTCACGACAGCTATAACAATGTTATGGTTTCCCGTTGTGAGTCAACAAGACTTCTGGCATCATCATCTTGAGTTTCAATCATTTTATGATAAGATTTATGGGTGCTGTACAAAGGATCTGATTGTTATCAGTTGATAGATAAGTGGTGCGAGTTTCCTTGCATCCACATGTCTGTGTTTATATATGTCAAAAAATGTATTTCATAGATAATAATAATAATAAATTGATACATAACTACATAATTATATAGCTATTTATGCAACATTTGTACATGATTGTTTGTGGAAAACTACACTGTGGTTGCTGTTTCCTAAGATTGGACAATGGGAGCAGCAGCACTGTCTTTGTTAGGCAACTTAAGTGTCAAGTAAATTGACCAACACCATAGTGTTGCAGAGACAATAGGGATCAAGTGTTGTAATGGAAACACACTATCACCAACATTGTAAATATATACTGTACCTATTTCTTTACTACCAAAATATTATACATATTATTGCCTTTAAAATCTGTCACCACTTTACATTTTACATTTTGAAAGTGGAATATTAAATAATCTTTTGACAAATGACAAAAAAAACAAAAAACAAAACAAAAAAACATTTAGAAACATTATCACACAATTTGAAACATCAACAGAAAATCCACAAACAAACATTTCTGTTTCCAGGATAATATATGATGACAATGACAATGATTTATGTATGTCTATATTTATAAGGGGGCATTAGTCATGTTGCTATTAATAATATTTTACAATTTCACATCCTGATTTTACTACTTTTTTATCAACCCCCAACATTATTCATCAGTGACCAGTGTATTATTAGACATAATGTGGTTGATGCCGGATGTATGTCACTCACACACACACACACACACACACACACACACACACACACACACACAGACACATTACTGAAAAAGTCTCTCAATCTGATTCTATAGCTGGTCCAATCAATATCTTTAGTCATGCTAGTGCCATGACTCTATATGGTAATGTCTTTCTGCTGGTAGCTGGTTGGTCCAGCACTTGGCTCACACTCAAATAGCTCAGTTGATTAGATTGCTGTGAAATTTGGTATATTCAGGCTGCACTGCTGATTATTTAAAGGTTTTATACCGGTATCTGAAATTCACTTGCCACTAGATGTTGCATTAGATCCCCAGAGTCTCAGAAAATACCAGTAATTTTATCTAGCAAATAACTGGAAAACAAACCTCAAACTGTTCTCCTAAGACAAAACATGAATCTGCTGTTTTCAGACTCAGGTTTGGTTTGGATTATCAAGTTGTTTGTTACTCAATAACTTAACCTTTTATTGTTTCTGCTTTATTAAAGATCACACATGTCACTGTCCAACAATAGAGGAACAGCCAGCCACCACGTTCAACCCATCAACAGCTATAAAGATGAAGAAAATGACAGCTCTCCAAATGTGAAGCCAAAACATCTTGATTACCCCCTGGTGGCTGATTGCAGTATTGGCCTACATTTTTCATGAGTCCGTAACTCATAGAAATCAACAAAGTGCCTCTGGAGCTGAACCCTGTTTGAACCCTCAGTCCTGCAGAGGAGAAGTAGCTAATTCAGAGTTCAGTCAGACAATTCACGTTTGAAATGTTTATTAAAGCAGTATAGCATATTTAGATTTTGGCGTCTAGGCTCCGACCTCATCATTCCCTGCAGATATGTTTACATGAGATATTGGGGAGTGATGAGCAAATACCTTAAACCCTAGCCAGAACCTTCAGGTGGATGCTGGGGTGGTGGTGGGGCTTACAGTACAGCAGGCAGCAATACGGATGCAGGGCAACAGCGGCATTGACAGAGCAGAGGGAGAGCTGGGAAATTGTGCAGTTTAAATAGACCACCAGATTGAAAGGGAGCGCTTGGTTAGTGATTATGGAGTGAGGCATGTCTATAGCAGTGCAGCTCGAGTTTACTGCCTGAACTAGCTCGCAGGCTTCAGTCCAGTTTGTCCTGGCATTTAGTGGATCAATTGTGAGCACAATAAGTTTATGCAGTGGGAGCAATAATTATTTGATCCCTTGCTTATTTTGTAGGCTTGCCCACTTACAAAGAGTGGAACTGTATAATTTTAGTCATAGGTACATTTTAACATTGAGAGACAGAATATCACAAAAAAATCCAGAACAACAACATCGTACAAATTTTATATATTTGTTATCATATTTTCTCATGAAATACGTATTTGATCCATAGACCAAAAGCACTTGGTGGACAAACCTTTGTTGGCAAGTACAGAGTTTTTCACCAGGTTTTCACAGATCTTGGGAGGGATTTTGCTCCTCTCCCATTTCTTAAGGTTCAGAGGCTGTTGCTTGGCAACTCAAAGCTTCAGCTCCCTCCACAGATTCTCGATGGGATTTAGGTCTGGAGGAGGTCAGGACCTTAATATACTTCTTTTTGAGCCACTCCTTTGTTGTTTTGGGTCAGTGTCATGTTGGAAGACCCATCCACGACCCATTTCCAGTGCTCTCACTGAGGGAAGGAGGTTGTCGCCCCAAATTTTCCAGTACATGGCCCCATTCATCCTCCCCTCCATATGGTGAAGTCGTCCTGTCCAGAGGTGTATAGTAACGAAGTAGATGTACTTCGTTACACTACTTAAGTAGTTTTTTTGAGGATCTAATAATAATAATAATAATAATAATACATTTTATTTGTAAGCGCTTTTCTGAATACTGAATAAGACACTTTACATAAAACAACATAAAAGCAGCAAAAACAACATCAAACAGTAAAAACACTAAAAACACATCGGACAACTAAGCTAAACATTAAAAGCAATTTTAAAAAGATGGCTTTTTGTCAAAGATTTGAATGTTGGAAGGTCGGTGCAGTCACGGATGTGTTTGGGGAGAGAGTTCCAGAGGGAGGGGGCAGCTACAGAGAACGCTCTGTCGCCCCAGGTTCGGTGCTTGGACCTGGGTGGTGGAGTTAAGCAATAGTGAAAATTTGCAATTTTGTTCATAGGAGCTGTTGTGAAATAGCTTGCTGTTCAATAAAATAGCTTTGTTTTTGTTTTTTTAAATTGTATTTGTTGTAATGCACAGCTATTGCCGGTCTGGGTCTAGAGCAGATATGAAAAAAGTGCATGTATGTGCATGTCATAATTACCAGATAGAGAGCACATCTGCAAAAGTTGGAACCAAAACTGCATTTATGTTAACCACAAAGAAAAGAGGGGGGAAAGCAAATGTCTAAGCTCAGTGTGCTAGTTTCACCCTCCCTGTGTTTCAGGGTTGGACTACATCAGGGAGCAGTTGGAGGATCCTTCCATTTCAGCAGATGTCGGATCCGGCTCATCTGATGAGGGAGATTTCTTCCACGCCCTGAAAAGTTCCCACGAAACACCAAGCGCCACCAAGCAGCTTGATTCGTACCTGACCTACTCAACAGACAACATCAAGATACTGAAGACGTTTCCTGTGGTTCTCAAGTTGTCTGTCAAACTCAACACACCTCTGCCTGCTTCTGCAGCCTGTGAAAGACTGTTCAGCATAGCAGGTCTCATCTTCAGCCCAAAAAGAGCATGGCTAGCTGCGAACACTTTTGAAAATCAACTTCTGCTGAGGATGAACCGCAAGTTCAACTTCTCTATCACCACTTGAACCAGAACCAGAAAGTTTGTGTGTGTTGTGTTAGTATGCCTCAGCCCATGAGGATTCCCCCAACATAGTTTAAAAGTGGAAAAGTTGGTCCTTAAGTTAATACAGTTTGTGCAAGACATTGTTCAGAAACGTGATGTGCAACCAGTCTGCAGTGATGGTGCTGTGTGTAGTGAGAATGTATTTTTTAAGTTGTATTATTAACCAGACACAAGGCACCTTATTTAGTTGTGTTCTCTGAGGCAGATACGAGGCACTTTTTTGTGTTCTTAGGCAGACAGACACTTTATTTATAGTTATGTTCTCAGGCAGACACGAGACACTTGATTCACTCACTGTACATGTTTGCTCAGGTGTTTTTTTGTTTTTGTTTTATCATACCACATCTATTTCATTCACCTGAAAGTGAAATAAAGAGAACAAGGGGAGAACCATTTTTGGTTGTTTTGCTTCTTTTTATGCGTACTATAAAAATACTTTGTACTTTAGATACTTGAGTATATTTTTTCACAAGATACTTAAGTACATTTAATGTGAGCTACTTTAAGACTTTTACTCAAGTGATTTTCTTATGGGTGACTTTAACTTTTACCAAAGTCATTTTCAGTTATGGTATTTGTAATTTTACTTTTAAATTTTTACTATTTTTTTCAAGTACTTAATACACCTGGTCCTGTCCCCGGCCTTAGCTGAAAAACACCCCCAAAGCATAAGGTTTCCACCTCCATGCTTCACAGTGGGGATGGTGTTCTTGGGGTTGTACTCAACATTTCTCTTCCTCCAAACACAGCGAGTCGAGTTGATGCCAAATAGCTCTATTTTGGTATCATCTGACCACATCACCTTCTCCCAAGCCTCCTCCGGATCATCCAGGTGTTTTTTTGGCAAACTTCAGACGGACCTGTACATGTGCCTTCTTCAGCAGAGGAACCTTGCGCACACAGCAGGATTTTAATCCTTCACGGTGTAGTGTGTTACTGATGGTTCTCTTCGTGACTGTGGTCCCAACTGCCTTCAGGTCATTAACAAGCTCCTCCTGTGTAGTACTGGGCTGATCCCTGACCTTTCTCGTGATCATTGACATCCCACGAGGCGAGATCTTGCGTGGAGCCCCAGACCGAGGGAGATTGGCGGTGACTTTGTGTTTCTTCCATTTTCTAATAATTGCTCCAACTTTTGTTAACTTCTCATCAAGCTGCTTGCTTATTTTCTTGTAGCCCATCCCAGCCTTGTGCAGGTCTACAATGTTGTCCCCGATGTCCTTAGACAGCTCTTTTGTCTTGCCCATGGTGGAAACGTTGGAATGTGACTGATTTTGTGGACAGGTGTCTTTTATACAGCTACATAACGATGTAACAAGTTGACACAGGTGTTTTGGGTAAGAGTTGAGATTAGGAATGCTTCCAGAATTATTGCTGGTTGTTAGGGGATCAAATACTTATTTCATGCAAAAATATGATAATAAATTTATAAAATTTATGATGTTGTTATTCTGGATTTTGTTGTGATATTCTGTTTCTTAATGTTAAAACGTACCTATGATTAAAATTATACACAGTTCCATTCTTTGTAAGTGGGCAAACCTACAAAATCAGCAAGGGATCAAATAATTATTACTCCCACTGTATATTATGTAAGTTTAAGATTTTTTTTCCTAATGGTGCAGCAACCCCTCCATATGCTGGTGCCTGCCTATATGGCCTGTGCTTAGTACTGACTCTGGAACTTGCACATGCACAAACATTATCTCTTGATCTATATATGCCAAATAACAACAGAACATACTTTTACTATTTGCTTAAACAACTTTTATTTGTTATTTCATGGTAGCCAATTTATTTTCACAAATTCAAACATAATTTGCATACATTCATAATCTGTGTAGACATGTGCAATTGTAACAATGTTAACATTAATTTATATAACATGCACCACAGTTAAACTTCATTAAACACAACTTAACAACTGTTATAAAAATAGCAAAAGCAATAACTGAACAATGATTATGACATAAATAAAGGATCAAATAGAGTTAAATTAACATAAATAGCAAAGGCTGACATCATAATAAAAAAATATTTAAAAAAATAAGGTGCTGTACTCAGGAAGGGCATATATCCAGTATATACCCCTAAGTGTATAACAATATCATTATATATTATAGAATATATTCATGTCACGTTTTAATTCTGATGCCTTCATTCAGGGTAGCTACATGAGCAACTGGTCTAGAAGTTAGTGCAGCGCAAGAAGTAGCTGTTCCTCAGCACACGGAACAACCTCCCGCTCCTCAGGCTGTACTCAAACATGAAGGGTCCACTGTAGATGTAAGTGAAACCTGCACAACAGAGGCTCACTGTTAGTTTCTGTGCAAGCTGTTTCTCATTTCAATAATCTGAAGTTGGAAATATCTGCTAAGCTTTGAATGTTACCCACCTTTGTACTGGAAAGCTGCAGTCACCTTGCTGGTCAGGCCGGTGAAGGTCTCATCGGACTGCTTGGGGAATCCCTGGTCCATGGTCTGTTTGGCCTCATCATAACTGAAGGAAACACAGAAAATAATTAGACTAATTTACCATCCTGTAAACCATCATCTCACCCAGAACAGAATTCATTTTACATTACGTCGTTTGAACACACCTGTAGTAAGAGCTGCCTACGAAGAACAGAGTCTTGCCAGATTCCACATCATAGAGGGCAGCATCGATTTTACTCACACTTTCTGGCAGACCAAAGCTGGAAATTGATTTAGGATAGCCACTTACAAGATCATAACCACTGAAAGCCCACACTCTGCGACCTACATTGAGATAAAAAGCAGACTTTTTAGTATATACAAATATAAATCTTGAAAACAGTGTCAAATTAGGAGCTTTAGGTAGATACAGAGAACAAATGCAGTACCTTTAAAGAGTAAGATATTGTCTGAGTATTGGCTTTCATAAGCAGCGTCAATATTGATGGGGGCATCAGGCCAGAAGTTTGTGATGAGACTCTGCTGAGGCCTCTCGCTCTGAGGGTAGCTACGCCAGAAGAAGCTGAGAACACACAAGAAGAGAAATTAGTAAGCTCTTAATGGATATCAGCATTCAGATATTTGAGCTTTCTACTGTGTGTCTACGATACCTGTCCTTGAAGAAGATCATTTCTCCTCGCAGGGTGCTGACGGCGTCCAAGACCAAGGATGAATCACAGGAATCGGGGGTGGTAGGGGGCTCAGGTCCAGGCTGGACGGGATCCTTGTCAGGGTTTGGACCTGGAGGTTAAATACAATCAGCATCTCCTTGCAACAAAGTTGTGTGACATAATCAAATATTGTTTGATTGAGTTTTTCAGGAATTTGCATCAATGATCCAGTCAGTTAGTACTAACCATAGAGAGACTGGATGCCATTGACATCATCCCGGGGCAGAACGTAAGTGTCAGGGTTTCTGTATGTGTACACAGGGTACATGAGAGCACCAGGATCATTAGAGTGAGACAAGCCCAGGGAGTGGCCAAACTCATGGGCAGCCACCATGAAGAGGACATAGCCTACAGCAGAAAAATACAGAAGGACAGGTCAGTTACAGCTCCTCTCGATGAAAATTAGAAATATCTGAGTCATTAGTAAGTAAAATGATGAACATAAATGACAAACTGACCGGTATTTGAGCGGAAAGTGAAGGTCTCATCCTCGTCAAAATGAGCATCTCCTCCAATGCCAGGGGCTGGGGCGAAGGCGTGGGCGAGAGTGCCATCAGGGCCATCAAAGGGGTAATAATCACCATGTGCTGTTAATGAAAAAACATATTCATGTCAGGTGTGAAAAAACAAATAAAGCTTTACAGTCCATTAATTGAATGAGTGTAAAAAATCTGAATCAGAGCTGGGTTTTCAGAATACATCTAAGTGCTATGATTCATTGAATCAGCTGTACGGTAGTCAACAGAAAATGCATGTTACCACTAATAAACTAACTTCAGGGAGAGTATACAACTGGAACTCACATCCGCGTCCGAAGGAGATCATGATGTCAGCGGTGCCACTGTAGATTCTCGTGAATCTCAGAGGGGTGACTTTGGCCCAAACCTGCAGAGCTTTCTCTATGGAGTCATCGACCTCTGATGTAGACATGTCAGGCGTGTAGTTCTCTATCCTGTAGGGCAGAAAAATTGCCAAAATATTATTAAATATACTTACTACATTTACTCTTTCATACTTTTTCTCTCTTTAGAATATTCACCTGTAGGTGAGTCTGTTTTTCTCCCATTTGAGGCTATTTCCAAATGTGGAGAAACTGGCAACGTTGGTGTCTGGAACACCACAGCGGGCCTTCTTCATCATCTCCAAGGTGTCAGCTGTCAGTGTCCCGGTGATCATGAGACCAAAGAATCTCTGCATCTCCCTCAGCTTCTTGCTCACCGGGCTGATCCCCCGTCTGATAGTTGGGCCGGTCTCCTCTGTTAGGTTGAAGAAATTCTTCAGGTAGCTCTGCAAAAGAGAACAAGAGTAGATTAACAGATTTTTTTTTTCCTGTTTATAACAACATTGACAATTCCTAGAACATCCAAGTATCCACATGCACTTTTATGCAAAATAGTGAGAATGCATAAAAAACAAAGCGAGCACATACCTCTGCAAAATATTCATCTTCCACAGTAACCTCCTGCGGTATTGGAACGCAGTAAGCTGCGACTGCCAGGCACAGTAGAATCAAAGTCTTCATGTTTCGTTGAATGTGTTTCTGTGCTGGAGACATGCTGTTATATACGCTAAGGACAGGGCGTGTTGAGCAATACCTCCTTGAATCAGTGACTCAATATTCCTTTTATGGATAAGAGAGGAAGTCTGGCTTTGATTGCTCATCAAAAAAAAAAAAAGCCCCAAAGCAAGACACTGTAATAATGACGTGACACATTTAGGATTGCTACATGTACTATGTGTGGGAAAGTTTTTATTAAATAAAACAATCTCATGAATCTGCCATAAAAAGTAAGTACTTATTTTTTTACAGATTTACTTGCAGATTTAATATGATTATTTTTTTAGCATAGTTTGAATTTCTCATTAAAAAAAAGTTAATATAAAATATTGCTAGTTGGGCAAAAATTTATTTCACAAAAAATAAATATGTATGACTATATAAGGAACAAACATTTGTAAACTATATATGTATATATATATATATATATATATATATATATATGTATAAAGTATTTGTATCTGCATCAAGATCTGTAAAAAAAACTATTGAAAAGACAATAGATGATATGGTATACATGTGTTAGATTACTTTAAAACTGCAATAGGTAAATATTTTTTGTCATCTTCTTGCAAATACTATTAGGAGCACTAGGAGGAGCCAGAGGAACCAGATTTTTTCAGATTATCTGTCTTATTTACTACTGTCAGAATATAGTGAAAGTTTCATCAGATATATATTTTTTAAATGACCTACTGCAGCGTTATAGTTCTTATTAAAATCTCATCAAAAGTATGCCTTATCTGGACAGAAAACCTTTAAAATACCAAAATTCCATCTGCAGAGGAAGCTTGTCTGATATGATTGTAACATCTCCAGAACATCTACTAAATGGTGACATTGTTTTTCAACCTTTAAAAAGTTATACAAATTGATCAAGATGTATCATCCCCTTCACCAACAAAGAGGACCAATAATATCCTTATAACCTTCTTGGCAGAGGTAACATCTGGCAATGAACATGTTATATACATATATATGACTTAAATATTGGAATAACATGTAAAATCAGTGATTAGGTGCCAGTGACTTTCTCTTCATTCTTAAAGGACCAGTGTGTATGATTTAGTGGCGTCTAGAAGTTGAAGATTGCAACTAACTGAACACCACTCGCATTGGTTTTGACAACCTGGGAATGAAAACGGGCTGTGAAGTGTGTAGAAACTATGGTGGCTGCCATAACACGAAATGCCCTATAACAGCCAGTGTTTGGTTTGTCCGTTGGTGGACACCATGAAAGGTGGACCTTGCGTCTGTAGAGAAAAACAGCTAATTCTAATGTAACAAAAACACAGCAATTCCTATACTCTGGTGGTCATAAACTAATGAAAACATAATAATGAATATTATATTATAGCCTATATGCCAATTGATCAATAGAATGTTACACAATGGACCTTTAAAGACATGTATGCATCTGAGTCATGTATAGGTTTTACAGCAGTGCTTGCCATTTTTTCCCATTTCACCCTCAGGTTTTTCTGAGCAAGTCTGTGATCAATCGTCTGACCTTTGATTCATGAACTGTCTCCTCCGGCCCTCACACTGTTGTTGCTTCTGGTAAGATGTTGAATCTTGCAAACAAACATAGACGTGTTGTATCATCTAATTCTTGGAAATTATTTAAAAGTTTTCACAGGTTAGGAAGTACTTGAATCATCAAAATCCTCATCGAGTTAATGAAGGGGATGCATGAGTCAACTACAGGTGGTTATTTTCCTTCCAGATATCTGTCTGTCATAATGTATAATCACCTTAAACATCAATCTTAGTGGAAAGCTACATTTTAGTCACTGTTACAAAACAGTGGACACAGAGGAACAGTAATGTCTGGTGTAATTTATTGTCTCAGGTGAATTGACCAACAACGCTCAGAGAGAAATAATGTGTTGCAATAAAAAAGCAACAATAATGTTTTTTTAATCATGAAAAATATAAATATTAACGAGTAAAGTTTGGGAACGATAGATCACAGTGTCGCAAAGGTAGAACCATAAAATACATTAAAATTTTTGTGGAGTATCTTTAGAAGAAATTTAGGTAATTATGCATTAAGATAATTCAATTCTTTAAAACACACACACACACACACACACACACACACACACACACACACACACACACACACACACATATTCACCCATCTAGCAGCAACATTTTAATGAAACACGTACGTTTAAAAAAGTGTACTTTGATACAAGGTACAAATGCCATTATTACAACATTGTATTACACACTGAGGTACACTTTTAACCACTTCCCTGGGTTATTCATTGCTTCCCAATTCGGTATTAGGTACACTGTGGTTATTTCACTACAGTTTTGAAACAATTTGTGCATACACACACATAATCAAGCTAAAGTGTGTTCCTTCAATTATCCCCTCTCTGTCAGTATTTCATTGTCATCCTTCTTCTTGCATTCCAGCAGTACGTTAGCAGGGCTGGTGGAGACGACACGTTTGGAGTTGGAGTCAAATTTGTAGAGGATGTTTCCCTTGAAGAAGTGTACAAATCCTGTTGGGAGTGAAGATTAATTATATACATTACCATTATACATTATCTCAGTATCAGGTGCTGTTGGTGCTACAGTACATGAAACATCAGATTATCATTGTCCAAAGACATTAGGCTAACTAACAGGCCACTTGAACCCCTGCATCACTTTAGGCAATGTTAACTTAAATCTTTTTGGACAAGAACTCATTTGTCAGTCCATTAAAGACCTGTCACTTTAAGAAACCATCCTTGTAAAGAAAACCCCCAAAAAGTTGTATTTCTTAAGGACATTTTTTTTTTACTTTTACAGGGGAGTGATAGGAAGCAGCCTCACTGGAAACAAACTGGCATCATGGGATGCCCGCGGCCCTGGACAGGAGGACTCTTCTAAGAATATCATTGGTACTCATCTACAGAGCATATCAGTGAGGTCAGGTGCCTGAGCAGAGCCCAGAATATACTAAAAGACAGCACCCACCCCAGCCACAGCCTGTGCACGCTGCTGTCATCTGGAAAGAGATACAAAAGTATCCGCTTCTGTACCTCTGTACTGTACAGTTTCTTTCCTCAGACTGTGAGACTCATCTCCACCTCATCCTTTGCTCTCCACAATAAAGAATTATATAGAACTTTCTGTCATGCTTACATACAAAATGAGTAAGTACTTATAAGATGAGGATGAAATAATTAGGGACTACAGGAACCACTCAGTATGATGCACCACTTCAGTTTAGGGGCCACAAAAACAGTAAATAATGTTTAAGTTATTAGTACTGATGGAGTCTTTATTAGTTTTGTGCCAGTCACCGGCTGTTTCAGATGAATAAAGTAATCAGTATGATTGATTCACAGATATTCAGTGACTAATCATTACCTAATGATTCATTAGTATAGGATCTCCCACTCTGTTCTTTAGTAACTCATCATTACCTACTATATAGTCCTCCATTAGCAATTGTTAAAAACTTAACAATTAACATTAACAATTCATCTATAATCAAGTTGATTCCTTCCTCACTCATTTCTTAATGAACTAATCATTAGCTACTATATACAATTTGATACTACTCAAAATGTTGTGTCCCTTATGGAAACAGTGGGACTGGTGATCTAAAGTATTGTTAGAGTCTCATTGACGTTTGTCGTATTGCTCTTAATGTCTGGCTTTGTTATTGCATGGGGGATACAATACATTTTTTTTTCATTTTTTGCAAGCAAATAGGTTCATATTGGCTGGCTTTATGTTTTGTCACCTTGCTTGCCAGTGATTTTTCTTACTATATTTGGCTTTTTTTAAAATGTTATTTATTAAATGAAAGCATGTTGTTAAAATGCTGTGTACCACATTTTAGAAGACTGAAAGCAGAAAAAGAAACTAATGTAACTACCATCATAGAAGACGGCTGCATCTATTGGAGTTGGAATTCCTGGCCACTGCTGCTCTATGGGTGTCGGTGATCCCTCCATCATCTTCAGCTGCTCATTGTACCTAGATGTCATACAGAAAGAAAACATGGAAGAGCTTTGTCTCTATGTTTTCCTGCTAATAGGTGGTAAACAGGGCCTGCTGTGTCTGATGACACCAGCAAAGTCATCGCACACAGGACATTTGTAGTTTGTCAAAAAATAAAAACCTAAGGAAGAGGTCAAGTCAGTCTTAGTCATATATCCCCTGCTTACAAATCACAAATTAGCTTCAAGGGACTTCATAATTTGTATAGCATTACAACTCCCTCTGTCCATAAACCTTCAATTCAGAAAACCCTCTTCGCAGCTTAGCTTAGCATAAAGGCTAAGCAGGACGGAGATTTGTGGGACACTGTAGGACTTTAAATACCTCCAACACTCATGGCCAGTGAAGAAGACAGTGTAGCGGTCACTTCTGAAGTGAAGTGCAGCATCTACAGATTTTATTCTGGAGGGGAAGCCCAAGTTGGAGATGTTTCTTGGAAAACCCTCCTCAAGTTTTAACTGCCTGAGCATCCAGTATTGATTTCCTGAAACAAAAACACTACTGTCATGCAGATACAGAATATACCTGTTGTTTTCAAGTCAATTAAAAATGAATGATAGTCTTTTAGGATATTACTTTATTTTACCTTTGAAAAACACAATGCGATACTTCTCCACATTCTCATAGGCAGCATCCAAGTAGGAAGGTACACTTTCTGGCCACAGGCTGCTAATCAGGGTGATTCCTGTTTCATCAAACTGAGGATGTTTGCGCCACAAAAATCTGAAAAGGCAGAAAATTATCTCTAAAACTATTTCAGTTCTTTTTTCGTCCAGTATCCTTAAACCCGGTAGGACACGAGGTGAGAGGCAAGTCTGTCCGTCACCCTTCATGATGTAGACATACAGGTAATGAGACAGTTAACATACCTGTCTTTAAAAAACAGGACCTCTTGTTGTAATTCTGTCACAGCATCAAAGGACAAATCTGGATCACATTTGTCCGGGGTTGTCGGAGGAGGTTTTTTGGAGACTAGTGAAGCAAAATTGGGACTGATACCTGCAGGCAACAGAGGTAAACAATTTGAGGGCTTTTATGACAGAAACAATAATGTATGCAGCTCAACAATTTCTTTTCAAATAAAGTCAAACAAAAGTTGCCTAACAAGTAGAAGGATACAGGAATATATCATCTGCATATAATCTTGTCAATTCCAAGCAGGGGCGTTTCCAGACTTTTTTGACATGGGTGGCACAAGTGGGGCACTTATGCAGGGATGGCATGAAGCATGTGTCTCAGCTCTCCAGTCATTCCCAATTTATGGCATTTTAACACTGTTTATGGACCCCAATATGCCGAAATATTCAAATACATCAAAATAACACATTTATACCATAATCTTCTTACCAACTTTTACACCAAAACTTTTGCCCAAAACTACATGGAATTAGCATAAAGGATTATGAGGACATATTGTGATGAACATATAAAAATGTGATAATTACTGGACATTTAGTACATGTAGTACACATGTAGTATGTGTTGCTTCCCATCAAACATTATGAATGTCATTGCTAAACTTTGACAGAAGCGACTGATTGCTGCTTTCTTCCACCAGATTTCATTCTTCTTGATGAGCTCCTTTTGTCAGACAAAACATTAGCAGCCTATACGTATAGGTCTTACCGACAATTAATGTGATATACTACATATTTTAATGTGATTTGATCATTATGCAATTGTTTTATAATGCAGCTGACTCCTTACATATTCTCTTTAAAACTATAGTATGTAATAATAGAAATCAGCTAAATGACTAAAAAGAAAAAAAACCTTCAGCCAGACATCTGCTGAAATGCAATAGAAATTAGTCAATCCAGTATTGACAGCGTGAGACAGTTACGTTGGTCATTATCTAGTGACTTCACTGGCAAATGATGAAACAGTAGAAAGAGGATGTAGTGGTTTTAGATGTTAGGGCTGACTCTTTGGGAACAAAACGACAATAATGTAATCTGCAACAAATTGCTGTTTAATTTGCATCACATATATTGCATTTACATGTAAATGCAATTTATGTGTGTATTCAATCAAAAAAGTAAAGAAACTTAGTTTGAGAGCAAAGCAAAGGTAAAGATAGCTAGCAGGTTATAGAGGCTATGTTACAATGCAGTCACAGAGTATGTAAGACATGAATTCAATTTTCTGAATCTGAGCGGTGAAATGAGGCTTCATCTTTTGACTCCAACTAAACTCACCATACAGGTGTTGGACATCTTTGACGTCACGCATGGAGAGCTGAAGCTCATTATTGGGAGCAAAGTTGTATGATGGGTACATGATAGCTCCGGGGTCGGATGAGTGGGCCAGGCCAAGTGCGTGGCCAAATTCATGGACCGTTACAGCAAACAGGTTGAAACCTGGAGCAGGAACAGCAGATGTATGAGGGCTTTGTGGCACAGAAAGGTTACAAAACAGTTTACATAATGTCAATAAAAATCTGCTATTCAACCTAAATATTCAGTCAAAAATGTTTTGGGTGAATTGATCTTCGTCACCTACAATCCATGGCAATATCTTCTCAAGATATCTCATTGGGCAAATAGTGTGAATCTGTGGTATCTCAGAAGAATGGTTACTTCCCAACTCACCCAACTAAATGTGTTAGCAGTACGCACAATCTTAGTTAAGTTAATGGAACTGCTTCACATTTGTCAAAATATGCTTATTCACTTTTGGATGTACAGTATCAGTGTTTCTCTTAATCAAGCTTTTTTCTTTTTTTCAGATTTAAAACTAAACTAGCTGTTCCCCTTTGCATCGAGTCTTTATGCTAAGCTATCCAACCGTCTTCGGCTGTAGCCTAATATTTAGTATATAAACAAATAATTCTACAGTGGGTTTATTGTGATGTTTATTGTGTGAGATTTCTAACTCTCGTACCAGTAGAATTAAAGCTCCAGTCTTCATCAGCATCAAAGTGCACATCTCCACCAATACCATACCCAGGCATAAAGGCATGAGCCAGGACTCCTCTTTTGCCATCAAAAGGTGAGCCGTCCTTATGGTCTGCAGGAAACAATTAAAGGTTATATTCAGTAAATTTATGCCAAGTGTCAGTGTCAGGATCACTGTCCAGTACAGCCTGACAGGGTTTCTTTGGAGCTCACCGCCATTGTGGAAGGAGATGACAATGTCGGCCTCTCTCCTTTTACGCTTGCGAAATTTAATGGGCGCAACATTGGACCAGAGTTTCCATGCCTCGCTGAAGACTTTGTGAACCTTTGAGCCTGGGATGGGGAGGTTGTGGCCAGCAATCCTAAAGAACAAAGATAGAATTCTACTACTTCTTAATCTTTACCTATCTGACACATTCAATGCTTTTTTTCCTCAGCTGTTACATGGGGACAGGTTTTTTGGCATGCTGTTTTTAGCCATTTTCATGAGTCAATGGATTGCAGGTCCATCCTGTTATTCCACCACCAGACTAAATATCTCAGTAACTAGTGGATTGATTACCAAAAAGTTTGTACAAACATTCATGGTACACAGACGAATTTGGTAACTTTTCTCGTAGCACCACCAGCAGGTCAGTTTTCTTTCATCCTGACATCTGGTAAAGACCTTCGTACCCTCCTGAGGATGAATTGTAATTAACTCTTTCTCTAACACAATCATTAGGTCAGAATTTCAATTTGTCCAAATCCCTTTTTTTATTATCAAATACCTGCAAAACTAGCAACATACCCTTCAGCCTTAGCTGTACTAGTGCTAATAAGCATACGTTATCAACTATGGTGGTGAACATGGTGAACAGTATACCTGCTAAACATTAGCCAGTTAGCACTGTTATTGCCTGCACTGCTTTCTGATCCTTTCTAACCTATAGCTGAGTGTGCTCTTCTTCCAGCGAATTGTCTCTCCAATGCGTTCCACATCTGACAGACCACAGCGCGGCTTCTTCATGACTGCCAGAGTCTCCTGGGTCAG
Organism: Dicentrarchus labrax; assembly: GCF_905237075.1. Lineage (NCBI taxonomy): Eukaryota > Metazoa > Chordata > Actinopteri > Moronidae > Dicentrarchus > Dicentrarchus labrax. Next base: position 8,785,735 of record NW_026136705.1, on the reverse strand, counting down.
CTCTCCACTTGGAGGCAAACCAAAGAAGCGCTGCATCTTCTGGACCTTATCACAGAGTGCAGTTGACCAATCAGCATCTGCATCTGTGTCTGCAGCCCTCTTCTGTCTCTCTGATTTGGGCCTGTAGCCATAGAAGTGCTGTAGATATTCCTGAGGAAGATAAAATAGTTGGTAAATGCAAAATGGTGCATTACTGCAGTCAACTAAAAGGTAATGAATGTACGCTGAGCTGATGTATTCATACACTAGACACTTTTCTAATTTAATGTTTTCTTCTTTCTGTGCCCAAAGGGTTTGACAATCTGCTCCTCAAGCAGAAAACAATCACATGCTGCCACAAGCAGCTTGAAAAGGAGGTGTCACGCTACTTGAAGTAAGAGTAATACAAACATTCAACCACTCATAAAATAATGTTAAAGACCATAAACCAAGCTAGAGATTTTGATGTAGTCATGGACTCAGATCTAGATCCACATGAAGGCAATTACAAAATCCTTAAGAACACAAGAATTAAAGGATTTGTCTCAACGAGATTAAGAAAAGCTTGTCCATGTGTTTGTCTTTAGTAGGCTCAACCACTGTTTCTCTGTCTCTACAGGTCAGTCTAAAAAATTGATCAGACAGCTACAGCTGAGTCAGAACTAGAGACTGTGGACCACATCACTTTTCAGGTCGTTTCTAGATTCCTGTATGTCAAGAATTGATTTTATACTCTAAAGCACTGAATGTTTCAACACCAAAATACATTTCTGGCCTGCTGCTTTGTTATAAAGACCTCTCAGATGGTCTCGGTTCAGGTCTGCTTACTGTTCCCAGAGTCAAAACTAAACACAAAGGAGCAGCATTCAGATTTTATGCTCCACATTTTGAAAAACAAACTCCCAGAAAACTCAAGGTCTGCTCTAACTCACAGCTCTTACAATCTTTACAGTAAACATTCCAAACATTTTCTTAAACCTTTAATAATAGTACGGTTCAGAAATGTTGCTGTGCTCATGTAATTGTAGGTGTCAACAACAGCCACACAAGGTCTAAAAATCCTCCAACTTAAAGGATTACTGAAGCTCTATGACAGTTTGTACAGTAATCGCCTTCTCTTTCATTTATTTCATTTACTGACTCATTTAACACCTTTATAATGTGAGTGCTGAATGTTTGTGGCTGATTTTGTACATGAAGTCAACTAAAAAACAAAAGTGTAATACAGAAACAACAAAGCCCAGAAACAAGGGAGTGAACAAAGTAAAACCGTTTATGATTATATTTTTAGAGGTCTATCTAAGGACATCAGTAACTGTCCACATACTGATGAATCCTCTAGTAACAACAAAGTGCCTATGTTATACCTTATTTTAGAAAATATTTTTTTTAAAAAATGTTGTAAACAACTTTCAGTACTTCCTGATAGTTGTGTTCTAACAAACACAATTCAGTTGGTATTCAGAATGTATTCAATTTCCACACCTAGGCCGAATGAGGACTACTCGGAACTAGGAATTTTATAGCTTTTAGACAGCTATTCAGCATCTAGAAACATTACTTATGTTACTTACTATATATTACTTATAATTTAATATATAAAAAATGAAATCTCACTTAATAAAGCTGTTATCATTCTAACATTAAGCTGACATTCAGACTCACATAAAACATGTTTCACTTGGCAAAATATAACAGTGACTCTGTGTGGCTGCAGTGGCTCACATATTTTGACTGCAGTTATCTCAGTTATCTGTATCTTCATTATATGTGACCACAATAGTAGTGGAGCCAAGTGGCAGACATTTAGAAGAAGAGCTCATAAATAATCCTTATCAAAGCATTTTTACTTCAGCTGAGGTTTCACAGAGGCAGAATTTGCAGAAATGAATCCAATTATGTTATGATGTAGACTTTTTTCCATATTTTTCTATTTCATCATTATGAGAGATCAAAGTTGTGTATCATAAGACAACACAATGATTAAGCTGTGTACCTGTAATATCATTAGAGTTAAATGAACAACCACAGCCACTCTCAGCTTCTAGCAGAATCAAGAAAGGATTACTGGAGATTTTAGAGGATGAAACACAGGGCGTAGGTGTAGATGTGCATTGCTTATGCATTTAAATGCTTATGCATTATTATTTAAAAAGACACATTTTAATCCACAAACAAAGGTGCTATTGATTAATCCTTAACTACTGTATGATTCTATAAGCTTTCCTACTTTATATGGTTACTTTTATCTATAACTCTGTATAAGTTTTGGATGTTGTAGTTTGTAGTGGTGAAAAAATGAAAGCAAACTATCCATCAGAAATTGTCAAGTGGAAAAATGCCAGTAAAAAATAATCAATTATACCTCAATGTTTGTGTATGTGAAACGCCACAAATAATATTCCAATTCTATGTTGAAGTGTCTCCCCATATAAACAATTCTACAAACAGTATTATTCTGAAAACAGAAACACAGATCCTATCAGTGGGTCAACAATAATGCCGAAGCTTTTTGGATAATCCAGCACTTAACAGAACTAACAAATCAAACCATACATGAGCAAAGCTCCACTCGGGTCAAGGTAGTGGGGCTATAAAGCTGCCCAGGGTGGAGTCTCCCATAAATAAAACAACTATCCCAACACAGAGACCTGTACATCCATCTGCTGTTGTTCATGCTTTCTTACAGGGCACATATGTATAACCAGGTAAATACCTCTGCAAAGTCCTGGTCAGCTTCAGGTGGTCCTGCATGGGTTTGTGTAGGCAGGTCTGGGGTTCTGAGAGGCAAGGCCGTGACAGGAGTTCTGCCAAGCATCAGAAGAGTCAGAAGAGTCGGCCAAAGCATCTTCGTGTTTGACAGGCAAGTCAGTCTGTCTTCAAGATGTGCAGCTGCTGACACACAGGACTGTATGCAAAGCTGCGGTGGGGACAACCTGTTAATTATGTGCAAGTCCTCCTGTCCAAACAAGAACTGCAAGGTGGCTCCTTGCATAACAGTGTCTTCTTTAATGTCTCTTCAAAGAAACACCAAGCACCTTATAACATTTCTCAGAGTAGGAAATCAGTCCTAACTAGCCCAAAATCCTTAGGAACACTTTTTATCTTATTTTTAGATTGAGGAGTAAAGATATTTTATCATCTAGTATACAGAAAACTGCTCCTATCTCCTTCATCTTTTCTGCAGAAAAACCTTACTCAGGTGTACTGATTTGGTATGAGATTGTCCTTTCAAAGCCCCAAAACCAAACACATTCAACCATTTACCAGCATCAGAGGAGATTATAGAACTAATTAATGCAAATTAGTTATGTATGTATGATCGTTGATGGTGTGGCCTAAAGGCCCAGGGGCCCATGATATACCTGCACCAACAACAGTGCCAAAGAAAGCATCACATAAATTATTACTGAAACCAGCTGGATAATATACCATTTTACATAACTGAAGATCATTTGTGTGTGTAGTTTTTAGCTGGATCCATGATTCAATTCATTTCAATTTTCAGTAAAATTTTATTTGTATTGCAGCAAATCCTAACAAACAATATCTCAGGACTGTATTCAAATAGAGCAGATCTAAAACATATTCCTTATAAAATAATTTACAGAGACCTAAAAGTTCCCACTGATGAAATTGATTTTTATATTTAAAATGCTACAGAACATTACAGCGTCATTTTATGATGTCAGATAATTGAGGGGTTAAAAACTTAGATAGGCCCTCTGGCTCACATACATACATTAATTATTGTGCCAGGTGAAAAAAATGTGGCTGATTTATTGCTGTATCCATTCTTTCTTTCTCAGCTCAAAATCCTGCCAAATGGCGAAAAGCTCAAATAAAAAGATAATGGTTTGGGGGATAAAGACAAAAAATCAAGTGAAGTCAAGGACCAATGTGGTTTGAAGTGTAGAGACAAGTATGACTCAGATCCCAAGAAACATATCGGTTTTACCTTGCAGTAATAGCATTGCTTTGAAGGGACAATATACCAGAAGCCAGTTATTGTGATACTGTTAGAGCTGTACATCATGATGAAAGAGCTCTGAGGTGAAGGTGTTGTGCTGAAGATGAGACTGTGTCCTGTGTTCTGAGGCAAAGCAAAATAATGAAGCTTTAAAATTTTACATGTTCAACACTCTATTTGACATTTTCTAAACTCACGTTCCTCCTTCACACCTCACGACTATTCAACAGTCTAGTAGCAAAACATAGCACGAGTCAGTGGCCATTGCTTCCCACAAGGCCAGAATGTTGCAAGCTTGAGCAGAACTGTTTGACTGACACACATTAAGGATGTACTGTAGACAGGTAGTTGCACGAGTGAATTGCAGTAGAGTGCAATGCAGAATAAAGAAATAAATCCAGAATAAAGTCGTAATATTAGGTCTATGAGAATAAAGTTGTAACATTACGAGAATGAAGTTGTAATATTACGAGAATAAAGTCGTAATATTATGAGAATAAAGCCATAATATTACAAAAATAAAGTAATAATGTTAACTGCCAGTCTGTTGGCTCAGCCAGCAAAACTGTTTAACAAAGAAATTATCAATACGTTAGCTTACCTGTTGACTGAAAAAAAAAAAAAGTTCCTAGTCTGGCCCTAATACTCCGTCGTATTCCAGGATGACAAGATGGTAATACAAGTCTTAACATCTTAACAACTACTTGATTGATTTGCGGTGAAATTTTATACTTTCATGCATTCAGTCTTTTGATTTTTATCACAACCAGCATCAAAGTTTTCAGTGAGTAGTTTTGGCTCAAAGGTTTGTCACAGATATGTATGCTGCCCTCAGGATGAATTATAAGAACTTTGATGACCAAATACCTACAAAACTATACTGCCATAAAGGAATCTAAAAAGGCCTTATTTCTGGGAAATGTGTCCTTCTAACAAGAAAAATACTTTTGTGAAGCATGTTTTGCATTAGAAAAGAAATATCTTTTTAAGATCTATCTAACTTTGTCTTAATAAGATATTACTGCTAATATTGAGTTAGATGGTTTGCATAATATCCCAGCAAAGGAACAAGATTATTTAGCTTTTTTGACGAGTAAGACTTACACAACCTCTCAGTTTAAGAGACAGTAGTCTTGTCCCAGTGTTGGAAATGAAGCAGCTGTTTAGTTTTTCATTGTATTAATAAAAAGAAAATGCTTCTGGTGCCTACTGTAAGAGAAAGCCTAAGGTGTTTTTGCTAATTATTAATCTGAGATTAAGGTACACATTCTAAATTAAATTCAATAAAGTGACAAAAATACTTATTTTAATAAAGTGTATGTTAAATAATTGAGTTTTTGTTGCTTGTGTTAAGCACAACTTGCTTAGATCTTTTGGCATTTCTACCTCATTTTAAGTAAGTAAGTAAGTAAGTAAGTAAAACTTTATTTATATAGCACCTTTTTGACACAGAGATCCAAAGTGCTTTCCAAACAACAAATAAACACAAACATAGAGAGCATGTAACAACAAACAAAGGAATATAAAACAAGAGGGAAGGATAAATTAAAAGAGAGACGACAGACGAGGAAACAAACAAGGAGATCTATAAAAAGGCTTGCCTGTTGAGGAGGGTTTTGAGCAGCCGCTTAAAACAGTCCACAGATTCAGTGAATCTATGTGAATGGAGAAGACTATTCCACAATGTTGGGGCTAAAACAGCAAAGCACGATCACCTTTAGTTTTACAGTTAGAGCGTGGAACGGATAAAAGGCCGCGATTTGAGGAGCGAAGTGGCCGAGGAGTGGAATGAGGAACAAGGAGATCTGAAATGTAACTGGGGGCAAGGTCATGAAGTGCCTTATATGTAATCAGTAAGATCTTATAATTGATTCTGAATTTTACAGGAAGCCAATGAAGGGATGCAAGAACAGGAGTAATGTGGGACCGACGGCTGGTTCTGGTTAAAAGTCTGGCGGCTGCATTTTGATTTAAGGAAGCCTGACTGAGGCACGTGTAGAGGGAGTTACAATAATCTAGACAGGAGAAAATGAAGCTGTGAATTACTTGTTCAAGATCACTGGAGGACAGGAAGCTTCTGATTTCTGCTATATTTTGTAGCTGCAGGAAACAGGACTGGACAAGTTTTGTGACATGAAGGTCAAATGTCTTATACTGGTCGAAGATGATACCCATATTCTTAGCAGTGGGTTTGATATTAGTGCGTAATGGTCCAATAAACTGATCAACTGCAGTGACAAAGTTATCAGGGCCAAATAAAATGATTTCAGTTTTATCAGGATTTAAGATTTAAGTTTTCTGGGTTTCGCAGAAAAGTAGATATGTGTATCATCCGCATAACAGTGGTATGACGTGTCAGGGAATTTAAGGCCCATTATGGTCTTTCAGTGGCTTTAAGTAAAGCCCTTACAGAGCTGCTTTGGCAGGAGACTAGTACTGTTAAAGCTGTAGTAGGTGATTTTTTTATAAAAATAACTTTTAGTCATATTTGCTCACCACATCCTGACAGAAGAACATGAGAGAGATAATCTGTGAAAAATCTGGTTCCTCTGGCTAGGAGAAAGATGGAAAGCTGCTTTGGGTATTAATGATAGCTGATTGTTGGGTCTCATTCACAGCATCAGTATTTAACAACCTGAGAATGACACTCAACAATCAAGTATCTTTCTTGGCTCTGATTGGTATTTCTTTGGGTACGGTGGATTCTTCCAAATGCCACTACTGCAGGGTATAGTGAAAGTTTCAGCAAATATGACAAAAAGTTATTTATATAAAAATCACCTACAGCAGCTTTAATATTTTTCAGTTTTCACATGTTAACCAACAAATGTTGTTCTATGTGAATTGCTAACATTCTGGTGCAGTTTTCCCTAATAGTAAGGTTTGCAAACCATTACAGTAGTTGACCATCCTTACTACAGTATGATGAGCACTGAAATCCTAACCCCCTTAAAAACCTGCATTAGTAGAAAACAACAAGATGGTGAGAACTTGACTAAATTAGTATAAAGAAAATAAAGCTCAACTGTATCAGTGGTTCTCAAACTTTGTGGTATCAAATTGATCAAATATATCAGGATGTGGATCTGTATTTGATACGATGTAGTTAGTCAATAACTAGATTGGTTTGATTAACAGTGATTAGACATTCTCTAATATGGCTAGCTTTTAGTCAACCAAATGATAGTTTCCCCATTTTTCTGGGAATGCTCACACACCCCTCTTAAAGACCCTTGGGGGTCCCCAGACTCCATGTTGAGAACTACTGAACTAGATGATGTTGATGGGCTGATGATAATCTTATATAATATATGTCTTCACCTCCATGCGTACAGTAAAAACTACCAACAATACATGAAGGTTAAAAAACACTGAATTACCACACATTTACAGTAAGACATACAAACACAAAGTATGCCAACTAACAAAAAGTGTCTCAGCAGTGACGCAATAACCAGGAGCTTTTCCGTAGGCGCTTTCATTCAGCTAAGCCTCTTCAGCAACTCAGGCATTCCCACTATGAGTCAGCTTACTATTGACAAGGCGTCACCCAGATTGAATCTGTTTTACAGCTGTGACACTCACCTGAACCAAGACCAAACCTCTATGCCAACCAGATCCAATAAATACAAATAGCACTGAGTCAAAGTTAATGGGAATATTCGGGAAAACCCTGGTAATGACTCTTAATAGGACTTTATTACACACAGCTTGACACTGACTCTCATGAATGATGCGGTATTTCGCAATACCTGTGATGATTTAAAGTCATAGATCTCTCCCAAAATGTTGAGCATGCACAGGGTGCAAATTACATTGCATGCTCACAAATGAAATGATTGAACAAATGTAAATCATTAATTACCATAAGAAGGAAATTATTTAAAACTATATGGTTTATGGCAAATACTAAAGTCCAAACCTTTCCATTAGTGTTTTATATTGAAAAGAAAAAGAAAAGAGTATTTCATGTGCCAGTCAGTTGAAGCAGGAAGGGGACTTTTAGAGACTGGTCTCCACATTGAAGAGGTGTTTTCCTCCTTTTCTCAATAAACCAATAAAGTTGCATCAAACGAGTCATTCAAGCCATGCCAAATATGGAATGTATGTGTCTTTTTTGCACAAACCCTACAAGGTTTAAGTAATGACAGTTTATGATCTCTGTTAAGTTCAGGGGACAAACATACTACATACTCTGATCGACAATATGTGTGTATTATACCATAATATCTGTGCAAAGCCTGACTGATGTGTGTACAGCAACGTGACATTATCTGAATCCCCGGATGACAGTTGTGTTTCTATAGCATACCGAATGCCAAAATCATGTTGGAAATATACAGTAACTAGCAAAAACATTGCAGCACTTAAGGAACACTCAGCAGCATCTGCCTTAACATAACACTGTTTACGTATGAAACCCAGGGAGGAATGTGCTGTAGCCTATGGATGTGGAAATTATTCTTTGTCTAAACTTGCCCTTCTTACAGTTCACTAAAAGATGTCATTACATCCATACTGTCAAGGAGAATTGCAGCCAAATAATATACAGTGCGTACTGTGTGTCCATGTACTTACTGTACATTACACATTATGACCTGACTCCTCCTGCTGTTGGAGAAGTAGGGCTGCAAGTTTATAAGACAAAGGAGGTCTCACTATAATGCTATATAGCTTAGTTTTTATTTTATTTTTGTTTTTATACAGAGTATAACTCAACACATGCCAAATTATGCATCCAAATAATTCTTAATGATGTCCTAAAGAGTAAAGATTTAATGCTAGTCACATCACAATAAGTAGGCTATTGTTAATAACTGAATTACAGCAGTACTAATTAGATTAGTTGATCCACAGAAAATTCATTGGCTACCATTTAGATAATTGATTAATTGTATATGAACTAAAGCTAGGGAGGCCTGCTGCTGTGTGTCTGTCCACGTTGTTGTCTTGCATACAAGGTAAGGTTTCATTTTATAACTGCTTTACATGCTGTTTGAAATGTACAAGCTCATTGTGTAATACTTGCTGAGTTATTGAGTTGTGGAAACGTTGGCATTAGCTTGCAAGCACACCCCATTCCTGCTTTACAAAAAACATTTAAAACCTTAACGTTACTGTAGTCGCAGTCAAACTCGCTCGTCGAGTAGGGGAGACCGGGGCTTGTTGTCACACGGGTAAGTTGTCACATTGCAATTATCTTCTCCACCAAGGGGCGCAACTAAAAAGTGGAATACTAGTTTTCTTCCTTTACATGGTCAGGTGTCATGTCCTGTCTCAGAAGAGGATAGCACATTGTGCGCTGAGATGAGCACCAAGTAACCATTTTGCACAACCCAAAGTAAAAAATATCAACTTTATATATTTCAAAATAAGCTTCGATCATTCAGATAAAAATCCTAACAGTGATACATGTGGACTTGTTAGAGGAGAGATTAAGGCATCCTGTCATACCTCAGTCATTGTTCTGTTTTAAGCGAACTTTAAGCTAGAGCTAGTGTTAGCAAACATGGTAGTTTGGGGAAACATGTCTCAGTCATTTTGGGGTTAATTGGCACATGCATATTTTGATGAAAATGCACTGCATGTATTGACTTGCAATTTTTTAACACTATTATTATAGTGCATTATTATGTTGTGCAATATAACAATAATATAATATATAATATAATACAATATTATGCAAAGGATGGGCCCATGAAGAATGCACCTCTGGCAGATCAGTCTACGTATGCCAGAACTGCGATGCGGATGATGAGTCTGACTAGTGAGGACATTTGTTTGTCAGGTTTTGTTTGAGTTTTTATGAATGGATCTTCCAGTTGTTGTTGGAACTATGTCCACATTTCAGGACTGGTTTAAGTTTGATAATGAACCAATACTTTCTTTTTCTGTAATTCAATTCAATGTGGAATTTTGAGTTTAAGAAAGGTAAAAGGCATTTGAGTCTGAGAGCCATAGCCTACGTGCCAGCAGTTCCAAAGGACTTTAATCCAGTGCATGTTGCATAATATTTTATGTTAACGTTTGTTCAATGGCTTTTTCAAGCTCAATGATAAACATTTTCTGTGCCTGACTTCAATGTTCACTTTCAAGTAAAAAAGAACAACAACAATAATTTTGTCCTTGTTTTATTAGTTGTTAAATCCAGTGTGACATCTTACCCCATATAGTGAGACAACTTACCCGATGGTGGGGCAACATGTCACATGTTCACACTCTCTATTTGATTGCTAATAACTCTGCACTGACACAAGATATGAAAATGACATGAATACAAAATATAAACCTGAGACTTTGGTCTTTCATCTGGTACATATTTTTTTTTCATATGATATATTGATTCCAAGAAATATATAAGAGTGTAAAAAGTGTGACAACAAGCCCCGGTCTCCCCTAAAGCTGACACTGAGTAACTCAGTTTGTGAAAGTTTTACGTTAAAGTTGTAAAAAACAAAAAAAAACAAAGCAACTATAGTTGTTTAGCTTGTTAGCTAATATTCCCATGCTTTTCAAACTAGAGTCACGTGCCTTTGTTTTTTTTTTTTAGTTGGCGTTAAGGTAACTGTAACTGTAATAGTTCAGCTTGATTTTAAAGCATGCAATGGGAACAGCCGACTAAAGACCATACAAAAGACAGAATAACCATGAAAATATTTTAGCTCATACACATTTACATGTAAGGTCTCTGGGACTGAAAAGTGAAGTTGGCAAGAAAAACCTCTTTATGCGATCGGTGAAAAGAGTAATAGTAAATCAAAGCCATGAACAGAAACAAAAAAACAAGCTTACTGCCCTGACTTTGACAAACTTAATCTTACTCTACTGTACTCAGCTTTGACAGGTATAAATCATTACAGACTCTACCATGGCCAGTATCACAGTTTCACCTTTACCTTGCCTGTATAGCAGCTGCATGTGTACATTTAGTACTTTGAATTCACTGAAGGTACATTTGTGGAACAGGACAATGATGTCACTGCAGCTAGAACAGCAGCTCTGGCCGGCCTACCGCTGTATTTAAAGAAGAATTCATCAGAGGTCTTCAAAACTTACAAGGTATTTTTGTATTGTCCTTTTCCCATATCCATAGCTCAACCTTCATATACTCTTAAAAGAGAAATCACTGATGAATATGAAATTAGAAACTACCTTCTGCTGTGTGTCTATTGTGTCTTTTTAACTATTTTTTACTGTTAGTTCTACAGACATTCAGGTATAACACCCAGATAGTGGTACATTTTGTATGTTTTCAAGTATCTTAATGCAGTGCTCACATGTCTGTATATCCACCTAAAGAGTTGTTGGTGTAATTATTCCTCCTGTCCATACTGGTTTTAGAATAAAGAATAGGGGTTTTTTGTCACTTCTAGCTTTGTTGTCAGCATTTGGTCCATAAACCTCCATTTGACTACAAGGACAAAGAATTTTGTACCTGAAAGAACACCTCTGAGAGATATCCACTTGATTAGTGTCACTCAAACTGAGGGAGCCTCATATTAACACACCCTAAAACACTGTATGGACATACAGCATGTGAGTCTTGTATTAACTTTGGTCAAGATTTTTTTTTTCATTAAGTGGGGTTCAAGTTAAACTATTAAATGTACATAAACATATGTTGTCATCACACACATAAACACTTATTTATTATACTATATATTATACTATCAGCTCCCAAATTTGGGACATAAATTAAAAGTCTACACAATTAGACTGTGAGTCCAGATCCTCACAAAAATCAAAGGGGTTTGACATGATTGGGATGGCCTTCATTATGTCTTGTTGCATTGAAAACAAGATAATGTCTGTAAACTGATTTCTATCAGATATTTTGAATAAACAAGTGAAGACCCAGACTTGAACTCTCTCCTCGTTATATGGAAGGAGAAATTGAGGGTGATGATCTGCCTAAATAATCTTGTATTCTCAGTTTGGTATGAGATGTTAGTACAGTGTAACACCACATTTCAGAACTAATACATGGAACATATTCACCTTTATTGATATTGCTTCTACTTGACAATTGCATTAAACAGTGACGATGACATAATGGTTTCTTTGAAATCATTATTCTTTTTATAGTTTTAATGATTTGTCCAAATACACTCAAAACACTGAACATGTGTTCTCTTTTCAGGATGAGTTAGAGGCAACCCAAGAGGGGCAGTGGCTCTGGTGGCAGTGGAATGAATGGGTGAATGAAGATAAGGTTCCTGCAGGATTTCCCTTTAAACCTCATCATGTGTCTATTGTCTTCGAGAATCAGGTTGTAACGGCTCACAGATCTTGGACAGATTCATTGTCATTTTGTTTGGACTGTGCAAATCACTGAACAATGATACAAGACTTGTTGATTCTAGTTCTATTCAATCTAGTTTGATTGCATAGTTTTTTCTCCAATATGTTTGTGCATTATGTGAGTTATTCATACTTTCTGCATTACCACATTAAGGTTTCTTCCTAGAGCTGTGAATGTTGTGTATTCAGTTGAGAGGATTCAACTAAATAAATGATTTAAGTATTGGCAGATGTGTGTCTGTTTGTAATGAGTTAATACAACTTAAATGGTTTAAGGCAATCGGTTTCCTCAATTGAAGTGAGTAGCCACAACAAAGTTTGAAGTTGTCAGAACTAGAATGTAATTATTTGATTTAGTGGAGGGAAACAGTAAATTCAACCTAAGTAGTAACATTTGTATACAGAAGATTAATTGAAGTTGTTCTTACTTTATTTATATGAATTCTGTTAACACATTTTAAACAAGTTTAGAGAAATGGTGTGTAACATACTTACTTGTTTTGAGTCCAATTAACTGAATGGAATTAGTACAATTAACTTTACTTACTTTAAGTTACTTTAACAAGAAATACTTGAGTTGTATTCAAATCAGCAAAATACCACATCACAGAATACAGCACATTCAAAAACAACATACCACACAAGATCCAGATGTGATTAATATCCAGATATTCACCAAAATTTAAGCCAACATAGAAAATGGACATGCAGAAACACAAAACACAAAATAAAATACATGAAATTGATTTGTGAACCAGGAAGTTAAAATAACTGACCCCATATCACCAATAAGGACTGCTGACAGCAAATTGTATTATAGTACATACATTATTACTCATTTTACAAATACTATACTAAGTATATTCACTCCTCTCTCTTCTTTCCATTTTGTTGAATAGAAAGATTTTACACCTGTTTTTAAAAACCATCACATCATCTGGTAAAATGTTGGAATTGTTTTGCCCCCACAGATTGAAAGGATTTAGATCTTATTGCCATATCTATTAACCCTGACTGAATTTAGACAATGCCTGACTATGGTATAATACATAGGCACCAGACTATATACCTGTGTTTGACTGCAGTAGAAACCAGCATGCTTGTTCAGGCCAGTGGTTTTCAAACTGGACTCTGGGGATCCACATTGGTCCTTGAGTGGGTTGCAGGCAAAAGGAGGAATAGAATGTTTTAACTTTTATCCCATTTTTTGGAAGTTGGAACTACAAGGGAAGAAATAGGGTTGGCCGTTTTTATTGACTGTAATAAACAGTTATCTTAGTTTGACCATTGATTGACTATAAAGTCTTTATTATCTTCACACTGAAAAGTTAAACACATGACTCAGAGAAGATTCCTTGAGATAACATCCTCTCAGATTGAGGGTCTGTCATCTATGTGCATCTAGTGTGTGTATGTTATGTTTGTTTATGTACATTTATATTTGAGGTATTTTATTGAGACTTGAAAAACAAAACAGTTTTGGAATTGGTAAAGAATTTTAAATTAATATCTGGTCAGCAGATGTCATCAAATTAAGTGACTGATTAGAAACACTAATCAAGTATTGCAGTTGTGTGAGCATGTGTCTACATAAAGGGTCACACTTTTAAACCATACAGTATATTCACATTACTGTCATTAAATGCTAAGTCTTTGTGACATGTTGGAAAACTGTCATTGTCCCAACACGCTCTACTGTACAGCCTACAAAGCAACCAGCATATCTTCATCTTCTGTAGAAGATCACCCTTGTGACAAACTCATGTGATTAACCAAGAAGTCAGAGACTGAAGGAGCAAATCAGACACAGAATCCTTAAATGAAAAATCCAGATGACATATGAGATGTACGTGTCCAACACAAACAAGCAGGTTCAGTCTGGAACAAGCCTTCTGTGTGCTGTGGTTTTATGGTCGGCTGTGATGCAACATTGTGTTTCCTGCTCTACGCACAGAGTGGGTTGCATGGTAATGTTTTCTCTCACAATGATCAGTTACAACAACCCTTTCATTTTGGGAGTCTCCATTTACACAGAGCAAATTTGTTTAATAAAACATACCTTGTCTTTCTGTAAGGTTTTATTCAAGTCATCCATGAAAGGACTCAACCATCACACACTCTCATATGTGAAAGTCCAAAAGGGTGAAGATTGGAAGAAGCAGTATGGTTTTATCCCTGTTGGAGCGTCACTCTAACACAGTTACACATTCCTGAGTTCTGGGACAGTAAACAGACAGATAGTGTGGTGCGATGATCATGACCTTGGCTTCTTAGTAAAGTCTCAACATCCCGCTGTTTACCTGGACTTGGAAAGGTTATATGCATATAATAGCCTCTTTAATAGTTGCATATGGTTTTACAATGACCAGGTCAAAGGGTTGTATAGGTTCTTAAAAATTGCCATTACAAAGTATTTAGACTTTTTACTTAAGTAAAAGCAGCAATATCACACTAAAAATACATGTTACATTTAAAAGTTTAGAAAGTAAAAGTATAAATAAGTATTTATAGCATGAAAGTTAAAGGTACTCTTGGAATGGCTCCTGTCATTACCATGTCATACACAAGGATACAAGGTAATCAAATTTTCATTTTACAACACAGGATTGCTCCCTTAAGGTTGCGAAATATATATATATATATATATATACCCTGCTGGGATCATAAGCTGGCCAAAGGAGGAGATAGAAGCCACAGATATCAAGACAAGAAAGCTCCTCACCATGCACAGAGGGTTTCACCCCAAATCCAGCACCCTGAGACTGTACGCTAAGCGGAAAGAGGGAGGCCGAGGACTAGTGAGCATCAAGGCCACTATCCAGGATGAAACATCAAAAATCCAAGAGTACATCAGTAAAATGGCCACAAAGGATGAACTGCTAAGTGAATGTCTCAGCCAACAGAAACCCGATAAGAGTGCAGAGGAAGAGGAGCAGACAACCTGGAGAGACATGCCCCTACATGGCACGTACCACGCCAAATTGAAGAAGTGGCTGATATCAAGAAGACCTACCAATGGCTGGAAAAGGCTGGACTCAGAGACAGCACAGAGGCTCTGATCATGGCAGCACAAGAACAGGCCATAGGTACAAGAGCCATAGAGGCCAAGATCTACAATAGATAGATCTGACCCAAGGTGCAGACTATGCAAAGATGCCTCTGAGACAGTCCAGCACATAGTAGCAGGGTGTAAGATGCTAGCCAGTTCAGCGTACATGGAGAGACACAACCAAGTGGCTGGAATAGTGTATAGGAACATCTGTACCCAGTATGGAATAGTACCCAAATCCCAATGGGCCGCACCACAGAAGGTGGCTGAGAACAACAGGGCCAAGGTGCTGTGGGACTTCAGATTCCAGACTGACAAACAGGTCCTGGCCAACCAACCAGACATAGTGGTGGTAGACAAGGAGCAGAAGAAAGCGGTGGTGATAGATGTGGCCATACCAGCAGACGCCAACATCAGAAAGAAAGAACACGAAAAGGTTGAAAAGTACCAAGGGTTGAAAGAACAGCTGGAGCAGATGTGGAAGGTCAAGGCGAGCGTGATCCCCGTGGTAGTAGGAGCACTTGGGGGCAGTGACCTCCAAACTGGGGGAGTGGCTCCAACAGATCCCAGGAACAACATCAGAGGCCTCAGTCCAGAATACAAAAAATACATACAAAAATTAAAACTTAAATTAAATTTGAGTCATAAAAAATATTTTCTGGAGTGCTGAGGGTAAATTAGGCAGTCTCACAGCATATTATCTGATTTATCTAATATCTAATTATTACTATAACATTACTATTAATGTTGTAGCTGAAGCTCATATTAACTACAGTAGTTTCTATTCTATTTGGTAGTTCAACCCATAAAACTATATAATTTTAGAAGCTCATTGTACTGGAGTTAAATTGGGAACTAATGAATGAAATAAAACACAAATGTTCATAACATTACCAAGAAATGGTCTACATTGTTTTCTTTCTCTCTCAAATGTACTATACTATATTTATTCTATTTTTCAGTCTTGTTGTATTTTATGTTTTCTGCATATTATTTTACCCATGTGACATTAAGATGTGTTAAATCTTAACATGTGATATGTTAAGATTTAGTGTCGTCTAGCAGCGTTAGGACAACAGTGGCAGGGAAAAACGCAAAAAAACCTGAGCCACTGTTTGTTTATTGTTCTATTCTGGGCTTCTGTAGAAACATGGTGGTTCCACATGGCGGCTTCCATGGAAGGTGACTCACACCGTCTGTAAATAATGGTGATTGGACCTGTATTTATAGTCTTCTGGCCACTCAAGGTGCTTTTACACTACGTGCCACATTCCATCGAACAGAAAATACCTCATTCACGCAGATTCACAGCATCGGGAGCAATTTGGGGTTTAGTATTTTGCTCAAGCTCAAGGATACTTCAACATGCAGTGGGAGGTTCAGGGGATAGAACCAACAACCTTCTGATTAGTGGACAACTACTCCAACTACTACGCTCTACCTCTGAGCCACAGCCGCCCCAAGATAAAAATCTTCTAAGGTAATTAAAGCATAAGTATTCTCATTCTCAGGTGATTGTACACTAATAACTATTCTATCAATTTCTGTCAATAGATCCTTCTAAAGGTTTCACACTGGAGCTTTAAAATGACCCATGTTTAGTAGTCTATTACAGATGTATGTATGTATGTAACTACAGTGTTTGGGTAAATGTACATAAGGTACCCATTTAGAAGTACTTTTCCTGCATATTTTAAAACATTAAAACATTCCTGAAAGAAATAAAAATCTGAATCCAGTCTACAAATGCCAGCACCTCAAATACAGAAAAAACACCACCCTTATCCATGAGTAAGAGGAGCATTACGCTGGAACCCATATGATTGAATTTATGTTCCTGACAATGCAACATTTCCTGTGATATGATGAATTCATGAGTAACATTTGTTGTAGGTGGCATCTTTGACTGGTTCCCAAATAATCACCGTTATAAACACGAAGTGAAATATTGCTTCAAAAAAAGGGACTAAGACAAAGAAAAGTTCTTCTGCAGACAAATTGTCCGACACATTTTCTTTTATTTGACAATACAGGACATCATTAATGACTGACACATGACCAAAGTTTACCAAACACATTGGCAGAGTTTGCTCTTCTGGTCTCAAGTATTATCACTTACAGTTAACATCATAGAACAACCTGTAACTAAGATGTTGGACTTGAAATGAATGGAAGGCCAAAGAATCAGGCACATACTTTGCATTAGAAGCTGTTATTGTTTCTCCTCCTGATGCCTTAGCTGCTTATTATCAGGGGACGGGCACACTGCATAACACAAGGAACGATTTGAATGGTTAATCACGAACATCAAGGCAACTTAGGTTACACTGCAAGGATAACAATAAGGCACCCTCTTTGACAACTGCTCACCTCTACTAATGAGCAGTGATTTCAAGATAATGACATATATTGAAGATTCCACACAGACATATGAGTAATGTTAATACTTATCTGTCATACATTGTGCTTATAACAGTTTGTAACACTGTGATCACGAAATTGTTAAGCACATGAGAGTTAGTGACACAGCATGTGGGCATAATGAAATATGAATGCAGTATGTGTTGTCTGCAGTTTAGGAGGCCACACAAATACATATATCAGCATACAACAATAATGTTGTGCATTTTCTAATTTACCACAATTACTTTAAGCTCCAGGTTCTGTTGTTACCATTACATATTCACATTTTCACAGTAGCAAAACAAACATTGTAAATGAAAAGCCCTTCATTTCACACCACAGATCCAGTACATGAAAACTGAGGCAAAGATCCTAAAAGTTCTACAGTAGGTAGGTAGTCGTTCTTCAATGCACAACGGCATGCTCTGAAATAATCTGGAAAGTTATGCCACCTAGTGGTTGTATCATGGACTGTTTCACAATGATATCGCCCTACAAGGTGTATGTGCCATTTGACTCTTCACCAAGATGCCATGGAGCAGATAATTGAAATAACAAAAGGACTAATAAATAAGAGTGTGATAAAAAAAAAAAAGGTTGTAGTATTGTTGGATATATTCAAGTCTTAACCTGTATATAAAGTTATGTCTGAACTAAAACAAGTATTTTTCTAATAAGGAATGGGGTGACAACAGGTATTTAGTAGTACCCTGTTCCCTGCAGCTTATGAAGATGCAATGATTCAGACATGTTCCATTCATTCTCTTGGTCCTTTGACTGAATGTTGACAATTACTAATAGGAAATGTTCCTCTTAAACAGGTTGTCTTTGTTAACTGGCTTCATTCGCTGGGTTTCAACTATCAGCATTTTAACTCGAAATGCCCTCAAAACTAGCTGTATTATACACATTGATCTTCTCACTGATAATGGCTTGAGAGAGACTACGGGCAGGTTGAGTTGATGCATTTCCAGTGATGTTTCTGCATGTTTGCATTTTTTGTGCTTGATCAGACCAAACAAATCCCAACAAAAGGGTTTCTTAACATAACAAACCCTGTGGCCTTGGGGAGCTGGCTGTAAAATTCTAGTCCTTCACGGAGCAAAGTTTGTATGCAGTGTCACTTTAAAGCGTTTCTCTGTCCACAGAAACTTGAGATGAAGATCTTTAACCCTGTCCTACACAAAATGAAAATTCAGTGTAATGAGGTTGTATAACATAACTACAAGCATTGCATCTCTTGCTGGATTAGAACGAGGTAAAACATGTCACACATCACACGACAGTTTGAAATCCCAACCCAACAACTTTGGCAATAAAAACAAGAAATTAATAATTCCAGTCTTGGCATGTTCTGATAGGAACATTTCTGGTAAAAATGAAGCCTGTGGCAACGCAAATAAAGGAGGATTTTTAAGCTATGCTAACACAGTATCACTTTAATTTTCTAGCTGGCAGTTACTATTCCATGTGTAGTGAGCACATCCAAAAACAATACAAAACTCCTTGAAAAGGGATATGACAACACTGTGTTTTAAGTAGAGATCCCTCAGCTACTTGTAAAAACTACATGTAAGCAAAAATCTTGGTTATACTTAAGTTTGGGGATCTATGTAAATGTCTTTAGGCTTAGGGGGTGATAGTGTGGTAATGTGAATTCTGAATCAATGACAGTTCTCCCTTTTCCCAAACCCGAATTAAGATAACATCCATAACCCCATAACATTTGCCACTGCGGTGGACTACACATCATATTTGCATTGAGAATGAATGAGCAAATAAAATTATTACACTTCAATGAAATTACAGAAAAGCTAGTCTAATAAATTATGATTAATGAAAACATCTTCCATTTCTTAAAACTGGACTCAGTGCTATACTGTACTTAGTAAATCCCCACAGAGCAGAACCGAAGGGTCCCTGGGGTGGTGCCTTGGGGTCCACCTGTCCCCTAGCTGTGGGCTGAGTACCCAGCAGTGGGCATTGGCAGGTCCCTGTGCCGATGGTGTCTTGATATGACAGTCACCATCCTTTTTCAGCTCGTCTTCTGTGGTTCAATGTGCAATGTGGGCCAAACTCCACAAAGAAACTGAGCAAAGTAAAGATAAAATAAGAAAAATACATGAATGAATAAATTAATGAATGCAATTAAATAAAAGCTACAATATGTAAAGGCGAAGGGCTGGACATACCTTTACTTTTGGTCTGTACTTGAGGTAGGTTGACCTGATCTGCAGGCTAAAAGATGGACATTAGATTTCAATGCAAATGAATAAGACTCCCCAGAATGAAGCGCTGTGCAGAGGACTCCTGTAACATACTTAAGGGAACTTACCTGAGAAGTATGTGCAGGTAGGATCCAAGGCCTGTGAAGATGTGCCACCAGGCATGAAACTGTGTAACTACTCCAACACCAGGGGGAAGTGTTTGTCTGCTGGATCTGAGAGGCCAAAAAAGTGTTCACCCAACAATCTTAAATATATAACAAAACAAAAACTGTATCTTCTACAGCATATGATTCTCCAGAAGAGGATGCTAATAAATAGTCCAAAAGACCATTATTTTATAAATGTTTGTACTTAACATGTTTTCATATTAAAACCTTAACATGCATCATGCATTTTAGATAGAGTTTAAAGGACCAGTGTGTAGTGATTGCAGTGTGTGATTGCAACCAACTAAAATTCCTTGATTCAACCAAGTTTGTAGGTGGCAACGAAAAATGTGACAGAGCCAGTGTCTGGTGTTGGAGCCTGAACAGACAAACCAACCACTGGCACTCGGATTGAGTGTTTGCATTTTTGGCTGTGGTTTGTCCTTCACACTGGGGTGGAGGGTGAAGTGAGGGAGCTGCAACTACACTGCTAGATGCCACTTCTTCCTACACACTGGTCCTTCAGGTTAGATTCCTTATGCCACAGTAAATAAGTTGCTTCATTTCCAGGCATCAACATTACTTTGAGTTTCCCTGAGTTGTCCTTAAGATGAAAACAATGCATAACATTAACAATGTGATGCCACATAAAGGTTTGATGTGAATATTTTCCACACCACTGCTGTTAAATGAGGGATAATTCACTTTGCTCTCAGAATTCCAATGTTAACTTTAAGCAAGACCCTTAGCATTTATCCACAACAAATACTCACCTTAGTGTGTCACAGAAGATATTGTCGATGTTCCACAGCAGGAACCCTAACATAAAGATTCCTAAGGAGGTGTAACACAGCGGTCTGAGCCATGGGTACACCCTAACATTGAAACAAAAACAAAGAAAACCAAGGCAAGTTGTTAGTTCATTGAATATGAATGAACAAGCATTCCTTTGATATGTTAATGGATTTATTTTAACAGCATTCTTGGAAAACTTACCACGTAACAATGAAGATGGATCGCATCACTAGGCAGGCAACTAGAGCACCATACATGACCTAGAAGAAGATACAAATGACTTATTTGGCTTTGAAACACAGTGTGGGGCAAGATAAATAAACAATTTGACTAACTATTAATACATTTTAATGTGTTTCAATTGCTGAATTAAAATCAGTGAGTGATAATATGAAAGTTCATATAATTTAGTGATTTATAAATTCATTCTTTTAGACAGGTGCTTTCCAAGATAAATCTGAGGCATCACCAGATTATTGAAGGAATAGGAAAAAGTATCTCTATATCACAAAATTAGATTTAAATTATCTAACTCTATGTACTTGTTTGTTTGGCTCCTACAGGGACAACATTATCAGTCCTGTTATGAACCACCATAGAGCAGTGTGATTAGTAAACAAAGTCAGCTCCAAAGAGTAAACATAGGCAGCTTTGTCACATTGTCCTAACTGTTGTAAAGCAACACACACACAACGTGAGACTCTGAGCAGGTACAAAAAAGCACTGGGTGTAACCCAGAGGTGGCTGTGCTTATCTTTAATGGTTTATGTGGTTGCTGGAAATAGCTGGGGCGGTGAAATTATTCTTTCTCTTTGCAACGATGCTCTCTGTTTGATCTCAAGGTAAGAATTACGATCTGAGCATTGGGCTTAGCATCTGTGATTTTTTAAATGCCAAAAGTGTATAAGCAGCAAGGAAACAAAGTAAAATACCGATAAATGTTGCCTTTTTGCACATCTGTGTTGATATGAAATGGGGTTTTTTTTCAGACGGAGAGTGGCCTGCTGGGCTGGCAAGCCCAATGTTTAAACAATGACTTAAGGCACACTGAGCCCTAATTGTAAACAATGAACAATCTGAGTCAGGTGAACATAAAGCAGAGCACTCCTTTACCTGGTGAAAGACTGGCTCCTTCCACTGTAGGTACACCTGCAAACATAGATACAGGAACTACTCAAGAGCATGTGATGTTATGTTGTTCTTCATTTATAATGTGGTAAGTAAGTGATTACCATTACAGTTAAAGTGGATACTCACCACAGTGACTGAGACACTGAAGATTAATAATAGTGCAATAGGAAATAAGCTGATGCCATGCTCTTGTTTGAAGCATTCATATCTGGAAAAAGAAGCAAATGTGTTTAGCTCTTATCAGTTTGAATAACCATAGAGAATAGAGAGCAAATAACAGAAGGGTACGTGTGGAGCCCATGTTCCCTTTCAACTCTACATATTCCAGGTACGCATGGCGACTGACACTGTGGATACTATTTAAGACACATCACGTAATGTAAGGTCGCCACTGATTGGCAACAAATTATATATATACAGTATAAGAACCAAGGCCTGATCTATAGGAGGCAGTGTGCACAGCCAATCCTTTCCCAACCAGTGATGGGTCTTCAGATGGTTTAACAAACAGTTTCTCTACATCAGGAAGCAGAGAAAAAAGGTTTATTCCACGAGAGACTACTAATGTAAACTACTAACAGGTATGTGTTAGAAGACACTGCTGCTGATACACTCAAAGCCACACTTTGGCCACAATGGTCAGCTGGGAAGTACGCCCACCACTTCTAATGGTATGGAATATGCAAGGTGGAGAGGTCAAGTGGAAAGAGATACTCAGAGTCCAGTTTAGAATCAATAGTTCCATTACATACAGTACAATCTACCACAACAAGATGATGACACACTCTCCTTTTTTGGAAAGGCTCAAGTGACCAGTACAGGGTTCACAGGTTCATTTTACAGCCACAATCAAATAATAAATACTAAATAACTAACTAAATAATTATGTTCTCAGTGACCATCAGTGTTAAGTTCGTCAAGAGCAACAAACCCAAAATGTTGAGCCACTTACAGACAGTAGACAAATACGCATGTGCTGTAAATCATTGGCAACTCGTCCAGTAACTGCAAATGAAGAACAGAGAAAATACAAATTAATACATCTCTCTAGGATTACATTGTTTCAGCATAACTTAACATCGCATTAGGCAGCACAAGTCTGACCTCATATTTCCATTACAAATATTTTTCAAGGCAGCAATCTGATTGATGTAGTTTCAGTAAGAAATTATTCAGTATACACTTTTTGCTGATATATTAAGATTTTAATACAACACTGTAGCCCACCTGCATCTCATATAGCAGCGTCATGTGGAAGCACCAGGAACCAACACCAACAGCTGGGCGACACACAAAACATTCAAACCGGAAGTCAAGACATTCTTATGTGTACGTAATACAATTGACGGCTTTAACAGCAAATACTATACAACTGGAAAGGCTAGTAGTAGCTGTAGCTAGTCAGTAACTACGATATGTAAACAAGAGCTGTGTTGGCGTCAGTATTTTCAGGGGAAACTTGTGGTTTCAACAGACTAACCTGCCAATCCGAGAAAAGAGCAGACGTAGCGAAATTCAAGGCCATCACGGAACGTCTGGATAGCCCCACAAAGAGGAGGAAGAATCATAATCAGGTTGCTGACAGTGTTCCCTGTTCAATAAGACAACACAGGCAAATTAGAACCAGATGGCATGACCTGTGTAATATATCTGAACACATCTGAGTGCCTCTGAATGCCAGTGAGAGTTCAGTGGGACACCCTGGGTTACATGTTGTGATCATTTTAACAGATTCAAGATTACTTATTCAAGACTACTATTCCTCACTAGAGTAAATTTATCTTGAATGTAAAGGCTGCCACATAAAAAATTTATATAGTGCATACAAGAGACAAATGCAGGCATAAGTGCATTCAAATACATGCAACACAGGCCTTAACTTCCTTATGTCCTGTGTTTAGGAGATTCTCCAACAGTTTATATACCTATTTAGGCATCTGCATAGAATTCACAGCACTGAAATACTAGAATTACTGTGCATCTGTCACTTTAACTATCCTGGTAAACTGGTAATATAGCAGTATTTGGGTTTGCAATTGTAGATACACACATAATGGATAAATGTGGTAAATGGTAAATGATGGGTGGACTTGTTTTTAGAGCTGCAATGATTAGTCGAGTAATCAATTAAACAAATGGCACAAAATGAATCAGCAGCTATTCTGATAATCAATTCATCGTTCCAGTCATTTTTCAAGCAGGAATCCCTCAAACGTGATTGTTCCAGACTATCAATTATACAAATTTGCTGCTTACATTATTATTAATCACCTCATTATTTATCATTAGATAAGTAATTTTTCAGCTTCCTAATGTTTTATAGACAAGCAATTAATCAGTTAACCAAGAAACAATAGGCAGATTAATTGATAGTGAAAATAGTTGATAGCTGCAGCCCTAATTGTTTTATAATGTGTTGTTGCACTATTTTGTATCGCAGTTTTTTTCCCCCACTCATTTGTAATAAATGAGCTAAAAGATGAAAAATGTATTACTTGTTTGTAAAGAAGCTTAACTACAGTGTGGTTGTAGTAAAGTGAAAATAACTGAAAGAACCTGGGGTGTGGAGGAGAAAAAAGCTTCAACAACTGTTGTTAAGTTTGCCTCAAGCAAAATGTTTAAGCTTTATTTGTAAAAGTGGCCTAAGTTTGAACTGGTGTCAGTGTTTTATTAGATTTGTGTGTGTACTAAAAGTATAGTAAATAAACAGCTTTGGCCTAGGGGAGCCAAAGCTGTTTATTTACCATACTGTTAGTGCATTCTCAAGCCCACATATAACCTGATAAAGCAGAGCTCAAACTCTGATACCAACGTTGCTCTTTTTGGGTGTGGTGATGTACAAAGGTGTGGAAAACTATCACGCTCACCGGGATGTGAAGTAGTACTAATACTGCTTACTAGTATTTTCACGAACACGAGACTTTTCCTTTATCTGCATGTGTCTGATAAAAGCCAAGGCATTTCTACAAGGCCTTAGAGTGACCATTTTAAAATGTCTGGACTTTGGTTACTGATAATAAATGCACACACACCAAGAATACTACAGCATTGTTTTTCACATTTCAATGACAACTGAAAATGTCCTGTGTGGGCGACTCTTTATGACCTTCCCCTGTGTCTGCCTTCTATCGTCACCATGTGCTGATATTGTACAGAGAGAGATAATGTATAAA
This sequence comes from Dicentrarchus labrax, assembly GCF_905237075.1. Classification (NCBI taxonomy): domain Eukaryota; kingdom Metazoa; phylum Chordata; class Actinopteri; family Moronidae; genus Dicentrarchus; species Dicentrarchus labrax. The sequence continues at coordinate 8,760,560 of NW_026136705.1, read as the reverse complement.
AGTAAGTAAAAAAATAAATGAGGATTAAAACCATGCTGGTGTCTCTTTTCCACATGAACAATGCCACATTCCAACCATTGTAACCTGAATCACCATTTAAATGCCAAACAATTCTTCTGTGGCTGACAACAACTGTGTAGCTCGGCCAGTGTGTGTCATTTGTGCAAACAAAAGCTTCAACTGGCAGTATCCCTGACAATGAAATGAATGAATGAATGAAGACTAACGACTTACAGAAGGACTTTTTAGAACAATGAATAAAGTGTTAACCACTACAAAGGCTTATTAACGTTGACAAATTACACAGAAGATGAAACATGGTAATACTAAACTCTGACCCACTTGGCTTGAGCATACCTTAGACTAACTGTTGCATCACTTAGTACCAGAGCACCACTGACTACAGCACCTGGAAGGTCCTTAACATACAATGAAAATGAAGACTTTATCTTCAGTGAACGTCCAATGAATGTGTATGGTTTATGACTCACAGCTGAAAGACAAACACACAGCCTAGTTCACTTCCAAGAGCTCAAGTTGCCTGCACAATAATGAGTAACTGAAAGTATTATTTTCAGTGTTTGTCTAATGCAGCTTGGCTGAAGGCTTTTGAAGGGAACTCTGTGTCCCTGTACGTTAGTAAAAGCTGGTGGATATGTCATTTATGAATTAAGTCCCGCAGACAGGGCAGCTTTTTGACACTAACAAGGTTTAAATCTAAGATAATGGTTCCTGAGGAACCAGTTTTTATCGTTAGACAAAGCAGTGAGGCACCCTGATAGTATGGAGGAAATGTATTATCAAGTTTCAAATGGTGACTGAGTGAGAAATGCTGTGCACCTTGCGAGGGCAAACAGTCGACTTAATACAAAAGAGTGCTAATTGTAATAACGTGTGAATGATAACGCTAGCTAACACTCTACAGGGCGGAATAATAACCTAACGTTACAGTAAAGCTATATGCAAAACAGCTCGACAGGTTGATTAGCTAACGTTACATGCACAAGCTTTCCTTTTTCCTCATTTATAGCTGTAGCTGCTTTAATGCTAACACTTAGCTGGTACTTATATTCATATAAGGCGAGCTAACACGTTAACATAACGTTAAATCCACTACATTACTGTTAGAGCCGCTGCTCCTACTTCATGTTTACGTTATTCCGGGGCGACTGTGCGTACACGCTGACTGTCCTCCCCAACACTCTCCCACAAAGAACCACACATTCGCCATTTTTAGAATAAAAGACGCAATTATATATTACTTACAAAATTCCGCGATGTAAAAAGAGATGACATAGTTTTCTTCACACCAGTCCAGCGTTGAGGTCGGCCGCCCCCAGTATCCTTGCCTGTCCAACGAGGGAGCCATGATGGAAGAGGAGGAGGCTGTGGACGGTACTAACGGATCTGTAGTCCCATCACAGCACGAGCACTCCTCCGGCCCTCCTCCTCACGAGCGACGGACACAGTCCACCGCGATAAACAGGAACTTACTGCTGTTAGTGCCAGTCAAAGGAAGGCTGGAATTCATCTGCATATCCTTTATTATTCTATGTGCAGCCTATTGCCATTTGTAGGTAACTAACTGTGTTGCAGTTGAAAATCTTTAGGAATATCTTAAAGTTCTATTAACATGTATGGTATTTTAAATAGCCCTTTATGTTTTATTTTAGTTCATGTTTAGATATGTTGGCCTTATCTGTCCCATGGTTACATTCAGTATGATTATTATATATTATTAGCGCATTAGCTACTCAGACCACTGGATTGGCCTATTTAAGGCTGCAGTAAGTAACTTTTATAAAAAAACTTTTTGTCATATTTGCTGAAATCTTCCCCATGTCCTAACAGTAGTACATGAGACAGAACATCTGTGAAAAAATCTAGTTCCTCTAGCTCGTTCTAGTGCTCCTATTGGCATTTGGCAAGAATCCACAAGACCTGGACGAAAAACAACCAATCAGAGGCGAGAAAGATATGAAGATGCTTTGGGTTGGAAGCTTGAAGATAGTCTCAGGGTGGCAACGTGTCTGTATTTGATTTCCTGGGAATGAGACTCAACAATCAACTATCTTTCCTGGCTGTAAATGGATGTTTTCGTTCAGGCCCAGTGTATTCTTGCTATGCCATTAAACAAAGCTGAGAAACTTGGATTTTTTCCCGGATTATCTGTCTCATGTACTACTGTCAGGGTACAGTGAACATTTCAGCAAATTTGACAAAAAATATTTTTATAGGAATTACCTACTGCAGCTTTAATTACAAACTGCTACTTCCTATGTACATTACAGTATAAAATAGTTTCAGTTCAGTATTTTATTTTCCACGTCAGCAATCATTTGACAGATATTTGTCATGCAGCTCAGCAAAAGAGGAACACAACAAGCATACAACACTGTCAATGAATATCTCATTCAAGATAATGACACGGGCAGAACAGGATGTACATCAGTGGTAATACAACAAGCTATAAAGAAAAAAGATCAACAGATATAGTCAGCGTATGAGATTTGTCTTTGAAGCAGTCCTGCATTCCGTGCTCCTGTATCTCAGAGCCCAATGGTAGGTGACTGATGAACTGCATACAGTCATTTAAGGAGTTTAGGTACAAGACTGTAAACACGCCATATAAGCATCTCCCCTGTTTGTCTACAGCAGGCTGTCATCATTAAAGAAAATGTAACTACTGTAAGTAGCAATGCAGTGCTTTGACTAATTATGGATAAAGGTCAAGCACAATAAAGGCATATATCATAAACTATTATTGTTCCCCCCCTTTTAGGTGTTATAATAAGTAATATATTTTAGATATTTAAAAAAATCACTTTAAAAATAATAATAATAATAATAATCACTGTTCTGTCATACATCCAGTGTCCTCTAGATGGTGTGATACATTCAAAAAAGGTTCCAGGATACCCTGAAACATAAAATACTATATGCTAATCAATCATTTGCTCATTACTGACTGTTTTTGCAGATGTTTCATTGTAAACCTAAAGCAGGTGGGAGGTTGATGATATAGCGTTTGGCAATTACTCACTCAGTGGATCAAGAACCGATCTGGATGTAGGATACCTAAATATTTTGTTGATGTCTAAATAATGAAGATACTATGTTTAACATGTAGTGTATACCATTGCAACTCTGTCACATTTATTGCTGAAGTGGTGCTGTCCAGGAGGTCACACAATCACCCTCCCTGGAATTTGCTCATGTTATTCAGCTGGAAAATCCCACTGGAGGCGAGACTTCCAACAGACTTGCCCAAGGCCAAACTGCTATTGCAAACAGACTTTCAGACAGAGAGAGCCAGAGTCTTCTGTTACACAAAGGAAAATGCCACCACTTGTTCTTTTGTTTTTTCACACTTTTATTGCAAAAACCTAAAATTTGTAACAGTCTAAAACATGTTTTGAAATTGTCAAACCAAGAAAAAATTTATCTTGTGCTAGTGGTGGAAAGCAGTGCAAAGAATGGGCAGCTAATGGTGAAGATGCTTGGAGTTAACATATTAAAGGTGCAAAACTAAACAAACTAAAACATATTTTCTTAAATTCAACAGCAAGCACCATAAAGTCTCTCCAATAGTAAAATAGTTGAACATCTTTTATGAAGATTGTTAAGACCTGACAACAGAAATAATTTTTTCATAATATTTCACAGGTATTCCCTGCCATTAAACTAATATGTGCATTTACATTTTAGGCATTAACCAGGGAAATCATACTTAATGTAAGTCTTCAGTCCATAATGTGATCTGCCAATATAAAACAAAAAAGCCACATAGTGATATAAAATATTCTTCAAAATAAAAAGGAAGGTTGTGCACAATGCTTTGTTCACTAAAACAGGAAAAAAAACACATGTCTTCAGGCGTGTATTGTGGAATGCTGTCAGCACGTGACATAAAGGAATGCGATTTCATTTTTCATAATTTCATTCCCCACTTCTCTCCGCATATTGCAGTAGAAAATATATACACACACACGGTCAGGCATTTGACTTAGACACTCAGGTCAACAGGTGGTTACAATTCATCTCTCATCTTTTCACCCTTCGGCCTGACCATCCTGCCAATGAACAGGATGGAGTTAGTTTTCTGGTCCTTCACTAGGAAGATAAAGGGGTGGTCAGCATAGAACAGTTTAGGGTTTTTTAGCTTGTCTGTGCCAAAGATGCTAGTGTCAATTTCATTTCCATCAGTGTCCCATTCTATGGCAGCGGCGTGAAACACACTGGACAGGTAGAGGTCCTTCTTCCCAGAGATGTTGGACAAGTCAGCTTTGGATTTGTTTACGGCCTCTGTCAGGCCCAGCTCCTCAAGGTGTTTCTAAAGGGGAGCAGAAAATTAAATCAGTTTATATAAAAGACGTAGTTGACGCAGAAGTTAAGGCTGGGGTGTAGTCATTTTCAATCTCTTGCATCTTTTACCTGCAGGTTGTGACTGACTTCCATGCTGACTTTGGGCAGGGACACGGCTACTGCTGTCTGCTGCAGCTTGCCCATCCATGTATCCAACTGCTTCTTGGTGAGTATCTTCTCCAGCCTCTCTAGAGGTTCCACATGGTGGGGCATGATGAACAACACAATGGACTTCTTATGAGCCAGAGGCATGCTCAGGATGATCAGCTTATTGGTTTTGTCATCATAGAAGCCAAATAGACCTGAGGAAACAAATGAAATTTATTACAAATATTTGCAATTTAATCTAAAGGACCAGCGTGTAGGATTTAGTGGAATCTAGAGTTGAAGTTTCAGATTGCAACTAACTGAACACTGCTGGCAAACCCACGAAACACGTGAAATTCACTATCTACAGCCAGTGTTTGGTTTGTCTGCTCTGGGCTACTGTAGAAATATGGCAGTTGAACATGGAGGACTTTATGGAAGGCAACCACAGCGTCTGTAGATAAAAATGGTTAATTCAATTAACAATCAACAAAAACACAATGATTCCTATGTTCAGGTGATTATACACTAATGAAAATATACCTATGACTATTATATTCCATTTCTGACAATACATCCACCTAATTGTTACACACTGGACCCTTAACCCACTGTAAAAAAAAAAAAAAAAGAAAAGAAGAAGAAGCAAATTTTAGTTTTTACACTTATTTACAGATATTTACCAAAATCTCAATTATTTCTTCTAGTTTGACAAATGTTGGACTGGACTGTCTCCACCTACCTGTGCGGTGCATCATCTGCACTGATATAGTGTAGCCACGGGAAACCATGAATCCACGGTCGTCCACCATCTTATGATGGAACTGCTCATCCCAGTGAGCTGTGAGGGAAAAAATCAATTATTTTAAAGCATTTAATGGAATAACACTGCTCATATACACCCTCTGCACAGACTCACGTTTGAAAAACATAGCATTGATGATCATTGCCCCATCAGTCTTTTCTACATCCTTGGTGATCTCGGGCAGTTTGCCATCAGTAGACTTGGACGCCCACTCGTTGATGGAGTTCACAGCACTCTTCTTATCTCTGAAGTTTATCTTGGAGTGGTCACAGTTGTAGTGCTTTTTGCTGCTCTTGACAAAATCATCCACAAAGGTGATGGAGCTGGGTCCATACAGGCGGTTGCTAATCTTCCAGGTGACATTGCGGGTCTTTGGGTCGCTCACCTCAGTCAGGAGCTCAGCCAGACCGGAGTGAAGCTGCTCATCTTTAACTTTATCCGCATTCAGAATGGTTTTGACCTGAGAGGCAGTCGAGGCTTTGCCCCCGAGAGCAACCAGACCCAGAGAGGAGGCCACTACTACAGGAGAAATGAGGATGTTTTCTACATTTTTCTCCTTAGCCATGTTTTGGTAGAGACTGAAAGCCAATTTTGCGCTGTTGTCAGCCAGGATGGTGGCGTGGTTACTCAGGACTTTGTCTGCTGAAGCCGAGGTGGCAGCTGAGGCGGAAGTGGCCAGGAAGACCAGGGCTACGACGTTTGTGACCCACATGGTATAATGCTAATCAGTGAAACCTATGAAAAGACATGAGGACAAACATCAGTCAATAATCTGCTGACCGAAGGAGAGAGACAAAATGTTGTCTGGGTTATATCTTGTTAACCTTACAAACTCATTTTGCAGTATATTTAGGGTCTACTCTGCAGTTTTTGAGGATTATAGCAGGGGGAGCCCATGGAATTCAAATTAGATCTCTGCCAATACCTCAAGGCAAGGCTTACATAACATCCACGTAGGCAGCTGCAGGATGTATCTAAGCCAAAATATTGGCCAGCTATTTCTGAATTCTTTATGTGTTGGCAACACAGAAGACTTTTACAGAATTCTGTATTGAGAAATGAGTCTGGTTGAAGCTGATTGGTTCCTCATGATGTGGAAGAAGTGACCACGTGCCGACTCACACACAACCAATGTCAGGTTTTCATTCCAGTCCACGTATATAGAGGAGAGCCGCAAGAAGAGGAGGTTTTGTGCATAAGGCCAGTTACAGTTATAGTTAAGATCTTCTGAACTATAAAAATGGCCATGTCTCAGCCTTTTAATGAAATGGATTAAGGAAACCACAGCCTGCTTAAGAGAGGAGGATAAATATGCATCAAGAATCTCTTTTCAGCAGCTTCCTGACATGTTCTTACAGGCCCATACAGGAAGATGGAGCGATACCCAGCCTCAGTGTGCCTGAAAGAGATCACTTTTAAAGATTTCAAAGTTGATATTTTTTTCATCATTCTTAAAACTGTGTCTTTAACATTATTTTTAAAATAGTACTTAAAGATGACTATTTTCTGTGCTGCTAGCAGGTTTAGAACAGAATAAATAGGGATGAATCTTTTTCTTAAATTTTTTTCAATTCAATTCAATTTTATTTGTATAGTGCCAATTCATAACAGAAGTTATCTCAGGACACTTTTCAAATAGAGCAGGTCTAGACCGAACTCTTTAAAACCGATGCTGATGATGTGATCTAAATGGCATTTGAAAAGTAACACTGACTGCATTTGACATTTTGAAATCATACTCTGTTTCTTTAAATGACCCAGTGACTAACATTGGTAAATTTGGTTTGTACGTATTTTTATTCATGCTCTTCAGAACTTTTATAGATCCTTACCAGTTTCATAACGTGTAGAACACTATAGTAATGCCCTTTGTAAGCTATTAGTTTTGAGTCTGTCACTGTATACGAATAGTTTATTTAACTGAATGCAGCCAACTCCCTAAATGTCTGTATTCTTGTGGATTTTCTAATTTCGTGCAACATACTTTGACTTTTTCTTCTTCATTTTTCATACTTTTTAAAACCTATCCAACAACTCCTGAATGATCCACACTGCTGTAATCCCCAATGGAATCTTTAACGGCATATCACAGATCTGACCTCGTCTCACATGCCTGGGCATTTCCCACCAGTTGAATAGTGCACTGCATACTCTCCCTTCCCCCCTTACTCCCAGTACTTATATCTTACCTTATGGGGCTCTTTAAATAATTTTGCAGGTTGTCCTCAAGTTGCTTGCAGATAGATCCCACAGCACTGATTAAGTTAATGTATGGATGGAAACAGAATATTATGAGACAGTTGCAGGAGTTGTCATGCCCGGTTGTCAGAGCATTAAAATCTCTGCACTGGAATCTTATTTCAAGGCCGGTCCCGCCCTGTTGTATCCAGGGGCAGTGGGAGAAAAATTCCTCCCCCTCCAGGTCCTAAAGCCTGAAATGATAGCCCTGTTGGAGCACTCAGACACCTGCAGTGACCCATAACAAAGTTACCCCTCATTACTCACTGTGCACTGAAACACATGCTAGTTTCCCCTTTAGTATATAAGCCAGTTTTACCAATAGAATAAGCTATTGGTGGTATAACTGATTTTAAATGGATATGTATTGCATCATTGCATTATCACTGAACAAGGCAGAACAAACTTTGAAAAATGCTTGGCATTCAGTGTTACTCCTTCCGTTGGGCGTGTGCTGGCGCTGACAAGTTGTGTTAATTAATGATCTTTATATTATTGTTGTCTCGGTGCTTTATCTGCCCTTTTTTTCCTCCCTCCCCCACCCTGTAATTGCACCTCTGCCAGCCAGATCTGAGACACCATGGGGGGGGCGTATCCAGAGGTTTAAATGAATTAACAAAGGCCTAAAATCAGTAGGCCTATCCCTCAAGAACCTTGTTGTGTTTTTAGCAACATCTCGGATGCAGTAAGCCAGTGCTTTAGCTTCACTTCCCATTGGTTGTGTTGTGTTTAGTAATGCAGGACATTTTTTTAATTAAGGGAAAATCATGATATGCATCATTTCCTGTTAGATATACCCTGTTTGCCAGGAAAAACAACAAGTCACAAGTAACTCAAATAAATAATCTAAAACACTGATGTCATCAGTGTTTGAGTTTTTTGTGTGTATTGTTGCCACTATAGTTTCTCCTACATGCTTGAAAGGGGAGGGTGAAGCAAGGGAGTTGTAATCTGAAACTACTCCGCTAGATGCCACTAAATCCTCCACGCCTTAAGCAAGAGTCCATAGTGAAATCCGGTCACATTATGTTAGCTCCATCTAACAATAACATAGCCTCAAACTACATATCTGATACCTCAGTGTTATAACAAATACCACCACTGACACCTTGATTGTGTCAGAGAAGTGGTTTTACCTGACTGAGCACATAGTATGTGATACTGTGAAAACTGCAGCCCAGTTATACAGATAAATCTGCTGAGAGGAATTTTGTTGCTGGTCCCTTGAACACAGTAGAGAGGCAGAAAGCATCTGTTGGGGTTTCTATCTGATCCTTCCTGGTAACTGTATCAGTTATTGTCTGTGTGAGTTTGACTGAAGCCCTCCACAACAACATAGAGTACCAAAGAAAAATGTCCTGGTTTAGTAACTTCTGCAGATGTATTCAGTATTGTAGAAACATTTGAAATGAATCCATTAAACATATTCAATACAGTCAGTTCAGTATGCATACATCTGATATTTAAAATTGAGTATGGGAACAGAATGCTATGGTCTCATATTTTCCCATGAATGCTTCCTTCTCTGTGCGATCTGTGCACCCCCCCTGCGTGGGAGACACTGTGTTTGGAGGTGGATCAGGCAGGACAAGACAGGAAGTTACAGAAGGAGCGGATGCATGTCCGGTATAACACTGCTCCTGCTCTCTTTTTAGCTGTTGTTATGCACTTTGGGCCTGATGGAAAAATATTTATACATGGAGAACATTTTATCACATACACAAAAATTTTTGAATCTGTTGTTAAAGCAGTAAAAAGGTACAGTAAATCCAGAGGTGGGAGAGAAACAGATTTTATATCTTCAGTAGATCTGTCAATAGGTTAAATTCAAGATGATTTGTTGATATTTCTGTGACTTAATGATTTGCAAATCCTCTATAAAGCAGGACACTTGTTTGTAAATTTATTACAAACAGTTCCAACAATGGTTTGCGTGATATCCAAGCGGAGGAACAAGATTATTTTCCTTATTTTATAGAGAAAGCAGTCTTGTCCCAGTGTTGGAAATGAAGCAGCTGTTTTGATAAAAAAAAATTGTAAAATGGCTGCTGTCTTAATTTAAGACAAAGCAAAACTGGCATACCCCATTGGCAGGATTTTTTTTGCTCAATACAAAAAAGCTTAATTATGTGTAAGAATATTTTGCTTGTTTTTGCACACTTTATATCTAGATATGATGAGATGAAATACTTATTATTCAATGCATGTCAGGTCTCTATTACATCACACTTTGACTACAGTAACTACATGAAACTTTTTTTAAAGTAGTAAACAAAGTGGGCTTTCAAGACATATTAAAAAACCTGACTCTTCCCAAAACTCTAGATTTCCCATAATGCAACTTTCTGTTAGACTTCCCCAGCTTGGTAACTTCCCATTTTAGTCATTTGAATGTCTCTGACAGTGGTTGTTTGTTATTGATTAATTCATTTATTCACTGTTCCTGTTTACCATATTCCTAATTGCCCTCCCTTAGGCCTTTTCTGTTCATCATAATAAAGAAAGTGAAACTTGATTTTAATTCATTTAAGTAGAAATCTTTATTACCATATTAACAGATTCATGTGGCATTATCTGATCACATTTAGCTCTTCTCACCATCATTTAAAAGAGTAACCAACAGTACAGTGGGTGCAGGTGCCCTCTGCTGGCTGAAATGCTAACTTTCAGCTGAGCAGTGTGAGTACTTCCCATCACCACTAGAGGCCGACAAAGAGCTAACAATAAAAACAGGAGGCAGCGTTCTCTTTTCACTGCTGTTAGTGCTACTGCCAGGTTATGGTCATTATCACCACCACTGCTGTCATCATATTACACAAAGGAATGAACATATTTTAGTTACACTGTGATGACTTGAATTACATGGACAAAATTAAACCTGTAAAGCAGATTTAGAATAACCTATATTCGGTTTCAGTATAATGGCTCTCCATGTTTCCACATTCTCATTCAGTGACACCATCACTGGACCAGCATGCATTTAATCTGCAAGAGAACTTGTAGTTGAGGGACCGTCACTGTCCGCTGCTAAATTGTTTGGGATTACAGGGATCTGACGTAATTATCCCAAGCCAAGGGTTAATCTCTGTGCTGGGCCTGGAATAGATCTCCTACAAGACCTAACTCAACTGCTCTACCTCTTTGCCAGGTGTTGGCAATACACAGCCTCCTAAGTCTTGTATTGTGATGTACAATTTAGTGTGGCATAATTATTTACAACAATCAATTAAAAACATCTAATTGCACTCATGTGAACAGAAGAGGTGAGCACTGCCATGTTCAGACGCTTTATGATGAATCAATTTAGAATATTTCTGACCATGTAGGGTCATTAAAACCTTTCATAGCGAGTGAATAATGACTGAAAAGTAATGCCAACAAGGTAAATGTATGAGTGTTAGTCCTTAGATATCCCATTTAACTTTGCATGAGGAGACATCATGAAATCCAGCAATAAATTGTAATTTGTGACATCTTCTGATATCCCCCTTCTCATATGTGGTTGGGTTGAAGCTCTCCCTCACAGCGTGGCGCTCCACCAGCCCCTATACAAACCTCCTCACCCCCTCCTCTTGTAGTTCTGTAGGTGAATTCCAGGAAGCACTAATATTTCCTAGAGAGGGGGGCCCATGTATACCAGGCCTCCTTGGCAACTACAGCCTCCCCACAGAGAAGTTTAATGAAATTATTTGTGTCTTATCCCCCTTTGATCTCCCCCTCCTGACATCTCCACTCACACTTAAAACCAGAAACATACTTGATTTAACCCTCTCAACACACCGCTAAACTCCAGCACATGAGACCAATTTGTCCTCACCGTCCGTCCAAAATCCACCAAAATGGAGCCGACAGGAAGAGATACAAATAACTTCAGATAACTTCTCATATGAGATGTCCCTTCCCACCTCCTCCTCTATCTCCCTCTTCTCTTTTAATATCCATAATGCCAAATTTATGGGGTAAGATTTTTGCCTGCAGAGAGGGGTGAAACTCACTTTTGTGTGGTATTTCAGTTATGTTTCCTTGCACTGCAGACTCTTAACCATACAGTAGTGACTGGGAGGGTATGATTAGATCAATTCGCCTGTCCATACATTTTGATAGCTACAAGAAGGCCAAGAGTAATTAGGCTAAGTCCTATCTTGTTTTTTCTCGAAAGTTCCTCAAGCGGTGTTGAAAAGAAGTCTGCAACTTTAGTAAAGGGAATCCTTCACTTTATTTCAGAATGCTATTATTGATTTAAGGTGAGCCATCAACCTTTGAAAATTGACAGTTGGGAAGTGTTTTGCAGTGTAATTATTTTAAATGAATCCAACTTGAATTCAGTTTGTTAAACAGTAAAATGAAATGATAAGATAAAATGATTTTTATAAAAAGTTTCATGAATTTTGACTTAATGTGTCAGCAGTTATTAATACATGATATACTAATGCTTTATAGATGGGTTATAAATCATTAATAGGAACATAATTTGGGTTGGCAGGTTGTGAAAAATCCCTTTGGTTTATGTCTGTCCTTTATATTTGGTAACATTGTTGTTTCTAATGTTGGCTATCTGTTAATAAAGGATTAATTAGTTGGTAATAAATTCATTTGAGTCCAGATCCCATTTGCAGCCCTTTCCCAGAAGGTGTAAGTCAAATGGATTTTTCATTTATTTTCCATTAATAAAGCAATAAATTATAGGTGGGTAATAAAATATAGAGTAATATAATATAGAGTGCTAGATAGCAATGTTGTAAACGTAAACTGAGGGCTATGATGTTTGATGTTACAGAGATAAATACAAATTTAGATCCCACTGTTCTGGTTGCATAAAAATACTCTTTTATGCAAATGGTGGCGTGTTCTTTACACTACTATACTACCTGCCTTCTGTACAAAATTAGATTTTAGAATCACAATATATCGCCTTGTTTACAGTATCGTGATATATCACAATACATTGAATCGTAACCCAGGTATCGTGATACATATCTTATCGCCAATACACAGCCCTAATAAATGACCACTTATAAACCCTTTATAAAGGGTGCCTTTTGAGAAAGTGATACTAAAATGTTTTCAGGAATAATAAGACTCAGGAATCATTAGAATAACTTTAAAATCCTTTATTTGCTCCACCACTGCAGTCCTGCTGCTCAGGTCCATTTACCTCTGACAGTCACAATGCACACTATAAAAGGTTCCCATTTGAACACACAGGTCAGCTGTGTGCTGGGAGTAAAACCTGTTTAGAGGGAATATTCTTTGCAGTGCGCCCACAGCTCCACCCACACCGTGTCGGACGGATTACAGTTTTTAACTCTTCTATGAACACTGAAGGAACGTCTCTATGCCAGGAGAAACTATCCTGTGATTTATGAGAACATTTTATTATTTAAAGCGTTCAGACTGTAAAAACCGTTGAAACCGGTCTTCGCAGTTCGGGTCTAAAGAAGGCTGATGTGTTCCATCCGTCCGTCTCATCCGGTCGCTCAAAGTTACTTTAAAGACTTAAATGAATCCGTAAAGTCCAACTGTGAAGAGAAGACATTATGTCAACATCCCTGGAAATAACTGATTAACCGAGAGCTTCCGACCTTTCAGCACTGTCCGGGATACAAAGGCTGTCGTGGAGGTAAAGTAAGTGTTTGTGCGCACTTCATGGGATTATCTTCATATAATCTCAGTAACTGTCACTTGGCACTGTGGTTGGTTTTGAGAGCAATTGGTGGGATGTAGTTGAATGATCTGTCCTCACTGGGTGATGTTTTATAAGCCTGAATGCAATCATATGTATTTTTTCCACTCAATCAATTAATCAGATCAGCTGATCAATATTCTCTGTTATTGATTTAAATGCTATTATGGCCAATGTCAACAGAGCAGAGGCATGACCTTATATCACCCACCTTCTCCATACATTATGAATGTTTAAAGCATAGTGGATGGAGACAGATCAGATTATTAGTTGTCATATGTTCTCCTGCACGATGCTTGATTGACAGTTGTGAAATAAGTGCTTTAGTTTGCTGAGAGACTCCTCTGACACCTGCTGCTGTTGTGTAAGTGGCTTTGGTACAGACACAGAGAAGCTACGTTAGTGTTAGTGAGTACATAACATAAGGATTGGTGTTGGACAGTAACTCATTACTAGTAGTAGCTTTACAGTAAAAATATTACTCTCCTCATTAACTAGTATTGTAATTAATTATTAATACATTTCTGAAATTAATATTACAGTTTAATAACATATATGTTTTCTTTGTAATATTAATATTACAATATTACTTATATTGTCACCCCCCTACTAATTTGAAATCCAACAATCCAATCACATCTTTTGATTTACTTTTGTAATCGTGGCAGAAACTAGTTTGGACACTAAAAGGCTTACATTCAGCGGCTGGAAATATTCCTTTGAGTTTAACAACAAAACTGGATTTTAATTATCATAAATCTGAAGGGACACAATTACCAATGTTGTGGGGCGTATTAGAAAAGTAATATAACTAGTAGTGTAACTAATTACTGTTGGTAAGGAGTAATCAGTAAAGTAATGAAATTACTTTTGAAAAGAGTAATGAGTAACTAACCCAACACTGTTGGTTACGGGAACACACAAACTGAAATGTGACTTCTGGGTGAGGTTAGGATTTGGTGGCATTTAGTGCTGAAGTTGTCGACTGCAAACCTTTAAAACCTTTAAAGGCTGATTTACTGACCTGAAGTGTTTGGGGGTTTTTTTTAGAAGTCTTAGTGTTGATGTCACTATCTTTGCAAATGAATCAAACTTTAATCACATTGCTCTGTCCTTTTGTCCTCTCAAATCTGATTAGTAGAAGACATATCTGACTAGCAATTTTCTTCTCTATCTGTGCCCTGGCCTTCCTGCAGCGCCACTTACATTATCTGTCACTTAGATCGCCTTTAATAAATCAGAGGTTGCCTCAGAAGTGGCAGGTGTTGCTTGGCTGATGATGTGCAGGCCAGGAGAACAGGGTCTCACTTTAACAAGCCTCTTGTCTTATGACCACCTGATGGATGCAGGAGAGTGCAGGAGGATGAAAAATGTCAGCATTTACTAAAATAACCTCACTGGCTTCAACAGCAGCTTTGTTTCCAGCCCGTGCCCTCATACTGCTGCCTGTGTGTGGATAATGAGCGCATGGCACTAATGGAAACTCTATTTTTGGCTAAATCCACTGAAAGATTAAGGATACTATTAATGCATGCATATATAAATTTCATGAAGGAGTGAGCGATGGAATCCTGGAAAGAGGCGACAGTGACCGAGATAAAAGGCTAATAATAGACCGATATGGCTCTGTGGCAGTTGGTTGGCTGAGACTTAGTGGATTATTGTATTATTATTCAATGAGCACATAATTCTAACTCCATGGACAACATCGAGACAACAAGGTGCCTGCAGCCTGCGAGGGGTGTCGACATGCAGTAACCAGGTTACCTCCTGGAAACTGGCAAGAAAGTGAGTAGAGTAGTATAGTCCTTTCAGGTAAATGGCAGGTTCATGAGAGGAAACTGGCCTGAAGCCAGTTGAATGAGAGGCCCGCTGAAAGCCCACAAGAGAGAGCTTTGTCGTAGGCTGAGTACAGGTGAACCTGGTAATATATGGAGGGCTCTCTTCCTCAAAAAGTTTGGAAGTGCTGGCTGTGAATGCAACAATAACAGATTTACAAAGTGCAGTTCTTGGTGGGAGACTCTACTGTACACACAGTGTGACAGAAGCTAAAAGAAATAGAAAATACATTAAAAATTAATAGCACATTAGAGCTGAGAGTCCAATCAACAGTACAGTCCCTGCTGCTGTAAATACAGCACACTGCTGACTCATTACAGCCAGTATATGGTAGCAAATATCATAAACCACAGTGAGCTTCTAACAGAGACAGCAACTAGTATAATACTCAGGGTTCATTGTGTATTTCAAAATTCCATACTTTTCCAGACTCAAGTACAAACAGCTAGGTGTTAATTAGGTAAAGAAATGGTTTTAAAGCTGCAGTAGGTAACTTTTATTATTTCATTATTATTACTCGTATTTTCTGACACTTTTACTATATCCTGGCAGGAGCACATGAGACAGATAATATGTGAAACAATCAGGTTCCTCTGATAGACATTATATCTATGTATGCCATTATGTGCTAAATAATTACTAATTATTAATAGAAGATTGAAGCTCTGTACTGTATCAATACAAATAAATTAACACCAAACCCAGACACAATTACTGTCCCCCAATATTTAAAGTCTCTTTCATAAATAAGAACTCAAGATGAGTTTGAAAAAGTAAAATAATTTAATTTCACAGCATCTGTGCTGTCCTGTTTGTGATCTAGTGTTGATCTATTATGGTCCTTGAAATGTAAAAGTTTGGGAACCCCTGGTCTAACAGTAGCTAATGGGTTATCAAATATATTGTTTTACCTTGAGTTATGAGTTGAGTTATATACCTGATGCCCCTCTGGATTTCCACTATTCATTGTATTCATTGTGCTGATCAGTCTGGAAGTGGTGAAATGAAAAAAAAATTTCAGATTCCTTACATTTAGACATCTTGCAACCAGTAACCAAATAGTATGCCATTATCCTTATGATAACAGCACTTGAGCTTCCCGCCCTGGGCGTGATCTCAGAGGAAAATGTCCGCTTTGTGGTGAATTTAAGGTTTATTTTGTCCTCAGTGTTCTCAAAATTGTCTATGTGTTGTTGCTTACAGTTGTTTTACTATAAATACAACTTGTGTTGAAGACATTGCTTCAAAGGCACAGTAGTTTATGCTTTGCATGTCAGTCTCCAATAACAGTTGCACCTCTACTTATGATATTTTGTGTTGCAACAAGCATTGCCTTTGTTCTCGGCACAGCTTCGCTCCTTCAAAACATCTGACTATCTTGAGAAAACATTTCCCTTTTATCCACATTAGGGACCAAGCTCACACCCACTGGAAAAGGTGACTATGTGCCAGACACAATTTATCTGTGTTATTTTAAGAACTGTAAAGAAGCTTGAAATCATGCAGCAATAGAGGAGTGAAGTATCTGAACCCGGACCGACCTCATGACGACTGCAGCTCTGTGACGATAGCACCACGGTAGAAAGCCACAGCGAGACAATAGGCCAACCTAGCTGGAAAAGGCCCTTGTGATTTCAGCTCCAGTTGGCCCTTGTTTGAGGAAGGGGTCAGGATGTGAATGCTGGGAATCTGCCAACTCCTCTTAATCCAGGAGAAGGCTCTCAGACCTGAGAGTTACTGTATAATAACCAGTTAAACACTGCAGATCTGCAAGGTGTATGCATAACAATTTCCTCCTTCTGAAGATTGTTGTATAGATTTAGGTTAACAATGAATTGTAAATAAACATTCACAGTGATCCCCTGAGAAAACCTGAATATGATACATCTCAGCATGTGTTGTTATACCCAACAAGAGTGTATTTTAATGCAAGTGGAGTACATGCAGCTGGATTTGTTGTTCTTTTAAATGTTTAAAAGCATTTTTAGCTCTTTCTGTCAAAACCATAATGAAATTTGGAACAGATTCACTATGCTGAATAACTTTGATCATCTCTTAACTTTTCATCTAGCACCATCATTAGGTCAAATTTCTATCTATCCAACTCTTTAAGACAAAATGTCTGCAGAACTAATGACATTCAGCCTCAGCTGTACTTTGTGTGTAGGGCAAATTAACAAACATTAGCATGATAACAAGCTACTTTAAGATGCTGGACATGGTAAACATTATACCTGCTCAACATTTGCATGTTAGCATGCCAGTGTTAGCATTTAGCTCAAAGCACTGCATTGTTTTGCAATGAATCTGCTTGTGAATCAAGATTTGGTTTCACTCATAGGCAGTGCCATGGCGTTGGGTATGGGGAAGCTACAGGGTGCTGCAATGGAAAGGCTCTGCTAAAATGGAATGAAACTTTAATTAGTATCATTGGTAACACTTGTGTTTACCCAATTTCATGTTAAAATGGCTGCTGTGAAAAAGGTCTATTCGGATTACTAATTATAGACTCTAAATCAGCTGGAACAGTTCACTGCTAGTATTCTGCATGGTGTACTCGTGTGAGTGACGTGTAACGAGTAAAGCTTCCCCACTGATCTCCAGACAGTGACAGCCTAACTAACTAACCTACTTTGATCATCAATGTGGGCATACTGAATGGCGGATGAACTCAGATCAGTGTAGTGTGTGATGCTGCCAGCACTACTAGCTATGTGAGGCAGCTTGTGAAGTGAGCTTCAGTGAGCTTCTTAATAGCGCCGCCTATGCTTTTTATATTTGCCTTTTAGAAGCTTAGAAAATTGAGTGACATGGAAAGAGTGATAGTGATGTATACAGACGCAGCCAGACTCATTTAGCCCGGTCCCCCTGTCATGTTGTAATTTCTCTGCTCAGAGATAAGGACAAAGGAGCAGTTTGTTTTGTTGAGAACCGTTGACCAGGAAACACACTTATCTTTCTTTATCTGACCAGGAAATTGTTGTTCATTGCTGCCTTTTATTAAAGAAAATAGACATTTTATTTCAGCTGAGTTTTCAGCAGGAGTTATTTTCTGTTTCGGGGGGGTGAGTGTTTTTCTATCTCGAAAACCTCCTTGTCATGGTCTGGTCCATGCACATGGTCGTGGCGGGGGTTACAGTGGTGCCTACAGCACCAACTGGTTCCGTTTTCATAAGTGGTGAGCAGCTGCCCCCTAGTAGGATTCACTCTCTAGGGAGGCTTTTCAACCCATTGACTCAATCCCAGTGAAGGTGTTGTCTCCTTTAGAACTGTGCTACTGCTTGCTTTAACATCGGCCTGAAGGTTGACCTGTCTCTTTCCGTGTCTACTTTTGACTTTGGTTCAAATGACTTAAAAGAGGTGAGCTGCTCTCCATTACAGGGCTTGTTCGTAATGGCAAGCACAACTGTGTTTTTCCATTAAAATGTGGTGGCGTGGTAAAAGGATTTGCACCTTTGCTCACCTTCATCCACCTCCACCTTCATAATCAGAGCGACACATTTCTCCTCAGTGCTGGGGTAAACAACAGCGTTCAGCATGGAGCTCTTTGTGATTACTGTTGTTTTCATCAGTTTTGGGCCTATCAACGCTTTGATGTTGTGACCCTCTCGTCGCTTCTATATGATGACTCTGTTGGCTGTGATGACAGGGCTCTGTTGTAGGGGGGCCCTGCTTAACCCTGCTGCCAAGCAGGACCACAGCAGCTCAGCTCTGAGTGGCAGTAAAGGAAACACATGTCATCACAGCTTGGCTTGGCATAAAGTGGACCTACCCGGGCCCATGGGAAAATCGTATTAGTCTGCCCCTTATGTCCCTTTCAAGAAGCAACATCTATCGGTTGTTCAGCCATTGAGGGTCAATTGAAGATCAGCATTATAACTAAGTATGGGCATAGAGGCGATCATAATGGCTACAGTCAGCTGGACACAGTACTATCTGTCAGGGTCTGCCACTTTAGCCAGGTAAACCGCTCCTTTTTATGGGGCTCAGAGTCACAGGCTCATCCAGGGTTTGTGTGCATGAAAACCAGGATATGATGAACTTTGTTTTTCAATTTGTTCTTCCATTTATTGATTCATTTACATTAATTAAACTACTGTGTAGTACACAGTGGTCCAGAGTGTACAGTATATATGTGACAAAGAACTGGAAGAAATGGATGCTTTGAGGCAACTAACTACATTTTCATCCAACTGCACAGTGAGGTGTTTAATTACAGTTTGGCAGAAATGCTATTAAGTATCTTTACTTAGTCCAACAAAAAATATAAAATAAGACTCTGTAGCCATGCTAGCAGCTCTGTGAGGCTGTACTTAGGCACAGTGGTTGATGTGGGCAAAATGAGGCAGCTAGCCACTTGTTATGGCACCCACCTGTCACTAAGGTTACCTCTTGATGCTAACATTTGCTAAACACAAAGTACAGCTGAAGTTGATGGGAATGTGATTAGTTTTGCAGGTATGTGGACACAAACCAAAGCAATGGGCACATTGAAAATATGAAACGTCAGAGGATCACCAACTATCACCAATGTATCTTTGTGTAGAAAACTGCAGGGCAAACCGTCCAGTAGTGAAGATATCTCACTCTAAAGAAATGTTGGACCAAAGTGATGAATGACAGTGCCATCCATAGAGCCGTGCTGCTAACAAACAAAAAACAAAAAATCATACTTTGAAAGTCAGCATTATCTTAGGAACTGTCACTCACCAAGGACACCAAGGTGTTTTATACGAAGAAATGCCGTGAGGTTTTATTTCAAGGCGTTACGTAAATAACACATACTGTAGTTTATATGAGCCAAAATTATGCAATTCCATACTTCTGTCTGAAAGCTACTCCATACAGAAACAATCTGCGAATGCTAAAAGGAAATAAAAAAAAAGATACTCTCTTTCAGAGAGCCATGAAAAACAACATCTTCTGTGCCAAGACATTTTTACCTGCCACCAAGGCAACAAGCTTTTCTCTGAGGCAGAAGTGAGTTTGAGAGCAACACACTGACTCCATCTTTCCTCTTTACTCATGTTCTTCTTGTTAAAGGATCAAGTCATACCCATAGATAGATTCTACCTGCCTATTTGCCACTTTTCCGCTGTCAGACATCCTAAGACTGTGACTGTAAAGCATATACCATGTTATTATGTCGGTCCCAGACATGACTCACTATTGAGTAGTGTGTTGACTTCCTCTCACAGGTGTTGTTACTGCACACAAGGCCCAGGAGCATCAACATATTCACAGTGTTTTGTGGAAATATACCTGAACAACATGACGTGATCTGGAATGTTGATGAAAAATGTAATTGTATGTACAAAGACTGAGCTAATCATTTGAAAGCTTGTTCTCTTCAGTAACACTTTGATCTTCCTCAGGGTTCCCAGTCCTGTGTGGGATGTTAACGGACTGGTGGCGCGCTGAGGCTGAAGGAGCATGGTGAAACACCAACCCTTGCAGGTCTATGAGAAGCAGGTCTTTGTGTCCTTTGTCACTGGGATCTATGGTTGCCGCTGGAAACGCTACCAGCGTTCCCAAGACGACAGCTCCAAGGTAAGACAATACAAGTGATTATTGAGTAGGGACGTCGTAATAATATATTAATTAAGATTCAAATATTACTTGCTTGGTATATTAATAAAAAAACATAGCAATAACTTAGTATTACTGTAACAACCTTATTGTATTACTGTATTATTATTATTATTATTAGAATTATGTAGATGCATCTTGCAAGTTGCTTCAGATGGATGATTATATCATCAATATTTGATTAAAGGTGGTTATTGTTTGGAATTTTTAAGTTGGCTACTAGTGCCAATACAATACTGAAGATTAGTACCAAAACAATACTTTTTGGATCCCTCACTTTGAGAATGGTCAACATGTTTCACTGAACAAATGAAGCCAAAGGTCTTAAACGTTAAAAGTCTAAGCCGTACAAGAATGTTGCCTTAGTGAAATAATCGAAAATTGGCAAAATTTGGATTTAAATCACGAAATATCTGATGGAAGTCTAAACACTGACCAATGCCATTCAATGCCAACTTTTAGTAATTGACAAGTTTTCAGAGTTTTGAATACTAGTTACATTTGGGTGCTACAGACACCTCAGTCAGTACCAAATACAGTTTTGACGTCCGATACCCAGCCTTATCTTTGAACATTCTATCATTATACAGTGTGTATGTCAGACATGCATTGTTTGGTCCAGAATAATGGAAAAAGACAAAGGTGTCTCCAAATGTGTTTGGCTGAAAATAACAAAGATGATATAAAAGGTTGCTATAAAAATGTATAGAAACTGCAAACTGTGCTTTCTTGTAGTGCTTGAACGTTGAAGAGGCCCTCCAATGAGATGACAATAGCAGCCATGGCCCCAAGCTAATTTAAGTTTGAGACCCCTGCCCTAAAGTGAATCAGGCATTACACAGAATAACATAAAGTTGACAGAGAAAGCTGATCCTGGGTTTCATCTTTCAGCTGCTTATCCCACTTGAGCTGTAGTAGGAGGTATGAGTACAGAAAGTTAATCATAGGTGCTTCAGCCATAGTATTTATTTACATCTGCTAAATGCTAATGCACTTAGCCTACAACTCAGTCATCAGCCCTCTGTAGAGTTGCACCAGAAATATGTACCACTGCAGGAAGAAAGTGTAAGTTGGAATCTTATAGGTTGTAGTGATGAGAACAGAAACAGGATATGCTGACCGAGATGTGTGTTGTATGCATCCTGTTTACCCAAATGTTTGTATGATAAAGGCTTAAGAACAAAGGTAGTCTTATCTTTATTTCCTGTTCAGTTGTAAACAGGGATCTTGTAGATTAGCTTTATGTCGAGAAAGTGGTGTAGTGGAGAGTGTGTGGCCATGTGGCTTACTGTACGTACTGTGCATAGAGGCTGATAATGAGACAACACAACCCTGCTGAGGCTGCACTAAAACCTGATCACACCTCAGGAATAAATGAACTGTTTTCCATGTTGTGGTTCCGAAGGCGAATAAATAGGTCAGGCTTTGTGAAAGGCAACAAAAAAACTACACAACAGTGTGCAAAGTACACTCATTAATTTTGATTATGACATTACAGGCTCCTTTTGTACCCTGAACATCCATTTAGTTTTTTCCATTCCTGTCTGTTTTTCCTTTTACATATCTAGCTTTTTTGGAATAAATGGATAGTATATAGTCTTCAAACCAGAGATGTTGCAGTCTACATGTCTTAGCCCCCAGGCCACCATGACACCCCAAATGGAAATATTTTAGATTCCTTGTATTCCACGTCACTCTATAGAAATACCACCCTTTAAACACTAGGATCTCAACTAGAATTGAAAATACATGCTTGTTGATTACTTAGTATTTACAATTACTTAGTAATTCTTTAGGAATTACCTTAAATTCCAAAACTAATCCATTAGAAGTTGATGTCATCCCAGTTTTTTTACTGAATTCCTAAGTTACATCGAGACCAGACCCTAGTAACTGGGGAAAACGATCCTTACAATAAAGCAAGTAACAGAAGCAGTGCAGTGTTTGGATGTGTAAAGAGGAGCCAGACACCCAGCTGTGTTGGATACCCACTGGGCAGCCACAGCTACTGCTGCTGGATGTCTTCTTTATTACAAAGAGCCAGTGGCTCGGCCATAAACTAGTCCATTTACTGAATGTGTGAGCCTGGCACTGATGATGTGCTGACCAAGAGGAAAAAATACAAGCACACAGCTGCCTCTTTCCCCTCTCTGTCTCCATTTACAAAGCTTTGTGTAGTCACACAGGCAGTGCTTGCACATAAGCAGACAGGTTAGCATTCATGCACTGAAATGCTGTGTGTTTACACCACAACACAGCGATGTGTGACTGATTGTATTATTAAGGTCCTTCATTAGTAAGGACAGATTACACCCTCAGTTCTGCTTTGGGTTTCAGGTTTTATGTTCTCTTAGAGATCATCAGCACTCTGCTTCTATCACATAGTCAGGGTTAGGGTTAGAACTATTATTATTATCAGAATAATAAATAATAATATAAATTTCCCATTATTGGCCAACTCACTGATGAGGAAAGTGGAACATTTACCAGTGAAACAAACCACAAAGAGTTTGTAACTGGTTATGAAACAGTCTAAAATGAATACTGATGTCTCTATATGACCTACATAAACAAACAAGACCATCAGCAAGAAGATTGGTTATTTCTATACAGATATTCTTAATGCCTGCTACAGGATCAGATTCGGCCGGTTTCCCCTTGAAATCCATTAAATGAGGTATTGGAGATACTACCGCTTTTGTCCACAGGGGCCGCCACAATTAACACAAACTGAAAGTTGCATGGAGCTAAACCATTTCTCAACGGAATTGGGACCGGGTTTGCTGCCAAATCAACTTTATAACTTGACAATATCTCAATGTTGTGTTTAGAGCTCGTTGTGCAACTAGAAACTAATGCAGGTTTAAAAAACATTTTTATATAACCTCTCCTCCTCAGTCCTAGCACACAGTAGACATCAATCTATGAAACATTTTGATGATGTAACATTTGTAACATGCAACGTATGACTTCACATAATTTCCATTAACTAGTGAACCACAAGTACAAACAATGGCTATTCTAGTTCTACCATTGCACATTCCTTTCCTGAATACACCCATGGGCACTTACTTTATCAGTGGCCATGTTCAGCTGACACTGACCTTGTCTGACACAGGCCATTCTGCACATTTATGAGCCGAGGAAAGAAGGAGGGAGAGGTTCGTCATATGGTGAAGTCAGCACATACTGTAGATCAGGATTTATGAGCGCTGTCAGAAGTTGGGAACCGGCAATTCTAATTGGAAAGATGGAGAAACTTTTGAAGGCCATGTAGCACTCAGGAGAAAGTACCAGACATCACACAGCCTCCCTGAAAATGACTTGCACTACACACTGAGAGTGGCCTGATAAAGGCTGGGAAATGTGATATGAACTCCCACACTGACTGGATGAAATGTAGTAAATGTGTTTATTAGAGCCACAGACAGTATGACAAAGCAAGTCCTTGACCTTGTTTTGCATCAATTTGATGAAAATGACAGTTTGTGTCTAGTTGTGTGTTTAGTATTTAGGCTTTTTATTTGTCTCTCAATTTCTGGAAAATGTACAATATCACAAACTTTATTGTGATTGGGATATAGAATTAAATTTACTGTGACAGAAAGTGTTCTCCATATTGCCCACTTCTATTCAAAGGCAGTTATGTATTGAATGTCCTTTCTTCTCCTCATCAACATTTTTTACATTGGTGTTCAGTTGTTTCTCTCCAATGCAGAAAACTTAAAATTATGATAACCAGTATCATGTAAGTCACACATTTTGGAAAGGGGTCTGACTTCTCTGGTCGGAATCTAGGTAAAAAAGAAATGCTGTGTTTCTGCTTAAGTGACAACGTGACTCTGGCTCATCGCCTCGTAGTGACTTACAGTCACCTGATCTCCAAGTACCTGCTAAACCAATTAAAAACCACCACTGTTACATGTCATATCCCCACTTCTACTGTCATTTTGTCACTGGCTGCATCAAGTTAGAAGATATTCCCTGATGCATATTCATGCCCTCTCCATTCCTGGACAAAAAAGTCCACAAGTCGTTCTGTGCCGACTCATCTGCTTCATTGGTGCAGCCATTTGCTCTTCACCTGCAAATACGCCTAATTATCTCCCAGCCTCTTACATAAGCTGCTGGAAATGGTGAATCCAAACACAGTATGGTGAAAGCTGATCAATGCTCAACAGGATGTGTTGACTGGCCTATCATACTTTACACCTTCCCTCACATTGCATTAGCTCCTAATCCTGTTAACTACTGAAGGGAAGAGTCCTTGAGTGCTGCACACGCTCTTCTCTGTACCTTTGTCCCACATGTCAAGCCAGAAGACTGTATAGGAAGGGGTTAAAAACAAGAAAACATGTTTATGTAATAACACTAATACATATGCTACTCAAAACATTTGCTTTTGGCCATGGCAAGCAGAAATTACAGGAAGTCATCATCAACAGATTGTTTTGAGAAAATACTAAAAGTGGGGAGTTAGCCTGAGGAGTCAAAGTCACCAAGACTGCACATATAAAGACAAGAGCGCCACCAACAGAAGCCATGACATCACTAAGTATAACACCTTAATTAAATTAATTATGAGCAAGACTCAAGTTCATTGTGTCGTAATTTTGTCAGCCAAGTTGACAAAAATGTGAGAATTAAGCTGTAAACACCACTGACATA
This sequence comes from Dicentrarchus labrax, assembly GCF_905237075.1. Classification (NCBI taxonomy): domain Eukaryota; kingdom Metazoa; phylum Chordata; class Actinopteri; family Moronidae; genus Dicentrarchus; species Dicentrarchus labrax. The sequence continues at coordinate 8,735,286 of NW_026136705.1, read as the reverse complement.
TTATTTCCTCTTAAAGTTGATTTGCTGACTGTGTTAGCTAGAAATTGGCAATTTATACATCCTATTCCTACATCCTACAATGACAGAGCAACATTATTCAATTGAAGTGTTTCTGACAGTATTCACAGTTTTAGCTCTGGTTTTGGTTTCCACCAACTCCTGAGGGAATTTTTTTTTTTTCTTGCTTTTTAATGGCCAAGTGCTCCACTAGCTCACTAGTTCACCAGCTAGTTGCAAAGTTTGTTTGTTGTTGGCTGTTGGTGCCAAACGATACTGCTATGGTTGGACACAAGCGCATGAATCCTGACATGGTGGAGTCCAGCTGCCTCGCAAGGTTAATGCAAAAGTACAAGGGTTTTTCGTTATGACCAATCCCTTTCACATTACATGTAGTCATGTGCTGACAAAATATTGATTGTAGCAGCTTTAATCTAGTTTCCTGGTATGGAATTTAGCAGCAAACTCTGAAATAGTCTCAGTGTAAAATCTGAGAAGGTAAACTGTTGTTTGTGTTTTCCTTTACAGTGGGAGTGTACATGGTTCATCATCTTGTGCAGTTCTTTCCTTCTGCTTCTGTTTTGGGCCTACTTCTGGTTGGTGGCTCAAAATGATTTCAATGAGTTCAACTGGTGAGTCAGTTATCCCACAATGTGAAATGTTGTTTGTGACAATGGAACTAGTTCCAGATGAGGTGGAGCGCAGCAGGGTGCTGACCTTACCGCAACAGGGTTTTATTAGTGGGTTCCTGGTGTTATGAAGCTGCATAGTCGAGGCAAAGTTCTCCCTTTTGACAAGTATTAATAAGTTCTACAATCAGCATTGATCGATCAAACCCTACCTGTTCACACTCCAGGTCAGTATACAACCGCTCTGGAGAATGGAGGGATGAGACTATCCCCATCCTCGCATCCACCACCGTGGGATTCAGCTACATCACGTTCTTAATGGTGACCGTCTTTTTCAAACCCCTAAAATGTTTGCATTGTTGCTTATTGCAAAGTTATGATATAACTCACTGAATCTTGCTTCTTTTTCAGATCTTAGCACTTTTCCATATATCCTTAGGCCAGCAGCTGAACCTCTACTGGGTCCACAAGGTGCTGTGATTTACATCTTACATTTCTGCCATGGATTTGTTCCACACAGTTTTCAATAAAATTAAACCTCATCATTGTCTGTTTTGTCTCTACAGATTGGAGTGTTGGCTACACTGCTCACCACTATCTCTGGGCTCATCACTGTTAAAGACATATGGGGAGATGAGTGGGACATCCTGCTTGTGTCACTGCAGGTTGGTCTTCACTTTTTGACTAAAATGACATACAGTACAGTGAATGGGTTGAATATGATGGCAGTTTCCATAAAGGGACATAAATCAGTCCTTTGAATGAGGGAAGTAGGATTTTGAGTTTATTATTCATTTCAGGGTGCGAACTACAAGGTCTTAATAAGACATGAGCTTCCCTGAAAACATGATTTGTAAAATTTTGGGGGTTCTCTAAACTATTTACAATATGCTATTTTTGCCATGCATTTCAATTTTTCTCTATCTCCATCGTCATGGATTATGCACAAACTTCGGCTACTATTGATGTATATGATCTGTGCATAAGGGGAGTTCATCCCTTATTCACTTTAATAAAGATACTGTTATTCTTACCATCACCATTGAAGAATGGCAGCACAATATCATCAACTTCAGATCAGAAAATATACATAAAATAAACTTTCCTAGTCCAAGTCAGTCTGAGCGCCAAATCGCCATTATTCATTATTTCTCTCCCCCTGCTTTCACTGTTTATGCTAATCTAAGGTAGCCTGCTGCTTTATGTAGCTTATTTAATATAGGAGTGGTATCAATCAGGTTGTGACGGTAATTTAAACTCCTGCATTGTGTATTGGTGATGATAAAGCTGTCGAAGAATGGCTATTGAATCATTGAAAGTGAATTGACCTTACCAACAACACAGTACAGTGCACCCAACATTTTTTGTGTTTGACATATTTACTGTATTATCTACAGTCTATCAGAGATGTACTCTTTTGTACTGCACTTTCTCTAACAAGTAACCACCAATTAACACAAGTGTTTTGTTACCAGTCCACAGCACCTTTCCTGCACATTGGAGCCCTGGCAACAGTCACAGCTATCAGCTGGTTGGTGGCTGGATATGTGGTCCGCAGAGAGAGATCCAGTAAGTGTTGAGTTGAATTTCAAGTAAAGATCCTTGTTACCACTCGGCCAGATTTCTGCTTTTGATTTATTTTGCTTATGCATCATGATAAGGGGTAAAGATCATTTTCTATGATTGTATCAAGACTAAAGCCACAGTTTTCCACCTCTATCCATTACTAGGTGCAATATTAGAGTATTTGTGTGGTACAGTGTAGGTATATATATATATATATATGTGTGTGTGTGTGTAAAATAGATTTTCAGTGCTTTCCTGAAATTGTCTACATTTTCCAGCATTACAAATTATTTACCCCTACCTTCTGGTACTTACTGATTACTAATTCTACTACCAAACACAGGCAAAGCTAAACATTTCTTCTCATAGGGAGCAGATGAGATGAGCTGAGGATGAATACACTGACTCTTTAAACCCCCTCACTCCTTTCTTCATAGATTTCCAGGTGATAGTGTTGCTGATCTACGTCATCATTCTCTTGGCTCTCTATCTGGCGCCACTCACATTCAACTGCCCCTGCATCATGGACCGCACCAGCCTCAGACCTCGACCAGACATCATTGGCCGACGGGGAGCTCCTATGGTGGGTTGGCGCACTGCCAGACCTCACTGTCTGATCCAGTTAATTGTTCAAATGGATGATGTGCAGCTCAGTGGGAAGAACATGTCTCTGCCAAGCTGGTACTCTGGATAACAGCACAGCAAATACGGCCTACATTTGAATATGTTTTGTGATCATTTTTCTTTTCAAGACATCAGAATCCCCTGCTCATAGACCGGCGGATATATATATTTATGTTCATACAGTGAGTGTGTGCATGCCTCTGCTGTACTATATGGTGGTACAGCTCCAGTACATGAGCTCACTGTTATCAGGCTCAGTAAGCATGAGAGCCAACAACACACTGAACTGACATTTCACAGCTGGGCGAGCAAATACTGTTCCAGATGACTGGCTGTAAACAAATGTACAGTGATGTTCAGAGCTAGGTTTTCCTGCCCTCTAAAGGCACACACACACGGTCATGCACACATACAGTATACACGTACACACAAATCACAAAAACCACCTGGCTTTCACCTCTCTGCAGAACCTCAGCCTCAGCTGTGTGGAGGTTTTAAATAAATGCTTTTGGATGTTTGATGGAATTCATATGTCATTAGTTATTATTTTTTAGGGCTGTAACTAATTATTATTATCATTTTCAATTCATCCATCAATCATTTTGTCAATTAATTGATTAGTTTGGTCCATAAAATGTCAGAAAAATGCTGAAGAAGCTGAAATCTGAGAATTTGGGCATTTGTTTCATAAAACAAACTCAAAGCAATAAATCGATTGTCAGAGTAGTTGCCGATTAATTTAATTATTGATAATGAATAGATATATTGAGTAATCGTTGCAGCTCTATTGTTTTTATGACTAAAAACATCAACCCATTGCCATCTGAATTATTCATGTATTATTATGATCCATTAAAGTCAAAGCTCACATCTCTCAATCTGAAACCTTTATGTATATGATGATAGATTGCATGCTGTTCTAATGGAACTTCAACATTTCTATGGAATAATAATTTTTCAATTTTGTAAAACAAATGTTAAAAAAATCTGATCATCAGTTTTGACCAAACATGTAGTTAATGCATCGGTGAGTATTGTATCCCACTGGTCTTTTTCCATAAAGGATTTCTGTAAATAAACCAAATGTGGTGTGTAGACATGCATGGTAAATGACTAGCTACTGTAGCTTGGTTTGACTATTAATCATTTCATTTGAAAATGTGTTTTCAATAAATCATGCCTCCCTATTTAAATGTTATTTTACAATTCCATCACTTCCCCTTGATGCGTGTTGTCTGCACAAAGTGACAGACAGTATTTCTCCTGTCTGTCTCCTCTCTGCTCTAGCTGGCTCCAGAGAACACCATGGTGTCCTTTAACAGAGCCCTGCAGCATGGAGCAAACTCCCTGGAGGCAGACGTCACTATCAGGTTATAAACCACTCATTAATCACATTTGAATCCTGGGTTATCTATATTTAATGAATTTAGTGAGCTCTGAAGTTCCACATATAGATCCCGCAGCTGACGAAGGTTATCTGGTAGAAACATTTAAATTGAATGAGAGAGATGCAGCAACAGTGTGTATTTTTATATTATTTACTGAGCTGCTGTTTTGAGAGTACGTACTACTGTGAATCATAATTTAAGTTGTAAAGTATGACTGTGTTGTCTCTTCCAGTGTGGACGGGATTCCCTTCCTTATGCGAGACCGCACCTTGAGGAGAACCACAGATGTTAGTAAGGTCTTTCCAGCCAGGCAGTATGAAGACGCCTCTTTCTTCAACTGGACGGAGATCCGCTCTCTAAACGCGGGCCATTGGTTTTTGGAGGTACTGAAATCCATGTCCACTCAACTCAACCTAATTTGTTCATGCAGATTGCATCACAGCTATAGTGAACTTGATTGGCACTACATTGCTCATCATATTCAGTTACAACAGAAAATTTGGAGAGGGGAGTCCAGGAGGAATTGCATAGGTACTGCAGAATGAAGTTTATTTGTACAGTGGTGACACTGTATATAAAATATGATGCAAGGACTTTCCCCGACTATAAAATGGAGTGAAAGCTACAGTTTTAACAGAAAAACAGCTGTAGAAATCTCTTAAGTGCTATAGAAATTTGTTAGTTTTTCCAATAAAAAGAAACATTTCAAGGCTCTGGAATATAACTGCAGTGGAGCAGTGCTGATTTTGAAGATGAAGGTCTCTTCGACTAAAGTGTGCAGATGCTTTGATTTCATTCCATTAGAATAGTGATGCAAAGACAAAAAGATAAAACAATATAAAAGTCTAAATGTAATATCTAATGTCTATAAAACAATGCACAAATAAGCTACACAAAGGGTTTTCCAAAGGAAATGTTCATGTTGCGTTAACCATATAACAGAAGAACATAGTGCATGTTACATCTCAGCCTCTCTGCTGCTGTCTCTGCTTCCAGAGTGACCCCTACTGGACAGTAGAGACCCTGACAGCGAGGGACCGGAGCAGAATAGGCAACCAGACCGTCTGCAGTCTGCTGGAAATGCTGCGTCTCACAGCCAGGTCCAACAGCTCTGCACTGCTCAACATCCGCAAGCCTCCACCAGAGCACCCACGCTCCCGGAACTGGTTCATGGACACGTTGTGGGCTGTGCAGAAAGCAGGGATTTCCCAGAAGAGGGTGAGGACTGTAGGTCCCTCCATTATAACCTTTCGATTACATAAAGGTGCTGCTTGTAGTACTGTAAATCATGAGTACATTAGCAACTGTCACTGACATTGGCAGCAGGTATTGTCCTACAGTATACATAGTGTGTTACTATGAAGGATACTGTGGAAACATATTCATACAAATATTTGTAATTCTACAAGTAGCACCGTTTAAGGTGTAACATTTCTGAATGTGAAGCACATCCTGCATTCTGTCTGATCAGGGTCTTTCCTTTGTCATATGTGTTTGTGCCAGGTGACGTGGACCCCTGACACGGACAGGGGGAGAGTGAGAGGGCTTCAGCAGACCGCAAACGAGAAGCTGTCAGTGGAAGAGATAAGGCAGAGGGGAATAACAAGCCTGACCCTCCACTACAGCAAGGCCAGCCACAAAGACATACAGTAAGAGCACTGCTCGGCAACAAGGAAACAGTGCTCAAAATAAGTCATGAAAGAGATAAGAGGGGGCTTTGTGTGGTGCCTCAAGCATTATCTAAAACATTTTCGGACTCCCTCATGTAAATAATGTGGATATTTTGTTTTCAGCACATTTTGGTATAACTCTACTACAGCTCCTTCCTACATTTGAAAAATAATCCACAGATCTTGTTGTAAGCAATTTCATGTAGGAAGTATTTTATTTACACGTATCACTAGTGCTATGAGTGCTATCTAGTTCCATTATATTGGAGAGAAGGCAGACATCTCTATTGACAATATCTCTGAAACTTACACCAAAACAATCTAGATGGATAAATAGCTCCACGGGTAAAAGGGAAAATATGTATTTTCACTTTTTCCTAAGTGAGCCCCATCTACTTCAAACTAGCGAGAAGAGAACAGAAAAAACAGAAAATTCCCTGAAAAATCACTTCTGTGACACAACTAAAACTGTGGCAGGAACGTGTGTGCTCATATAGAACCCCATCACTCATAGCAAGAAGCTGACTGGAATTTCGGGGGCCCTTATTGCATATGTTAAAATGCAGACACAGCATACTCTTTTCATACACTTTGCCTTCATCAGGGACACAGATGAAATATTGGAGCTTTCACAGCTTTTCTGACACAAAACATTTAAAATGCCATTTTCTGTGGTGTGAAAAAGGAGAGGAGGAGGGAAGAGTTGAAGATTTTGACATGTGTTTTTCTATTCCCCAGGGAGTATCTGGCCAATAATGTGAGTGTGACTGTCTACCCAGTGAATGAGCCCTGGCTCTACTCCATTCTGTGGTGTAGCGGGGTGCCTTCTGTGTCCTCTGATGCCCCCCAAGTCCTCCGAAAGGTGCCTTACCCCATCTGGCTCATGGTAAACAGCTCTGCTCTCTCTGCCTCTCATCTGACACCACACACACACACAGGCACAGACAAGGTCACACAGCGAGACGAGAGGACAGCAGGAGAGAGGACAAAGACTGACGAGGGCCCAGCAAGACTCGAGGGCAAGGACGTGGAGAAATATGAGGGAGCTCAGCGGCAGACTTTAGCTCAGCGTGGCGTTAGAGAACAACAGGACCCTGGGAAAGATTGCGGGACAGGTTGAGACAAGGGCACAGATCTGAAGTGAAAAAGCAGCTGTCTGGCAGGCTTTTGCTTTAGTCAGGGCCATGTGATTGCTTTAGGAGACATGCATGTTAATGGTGACCTCCGCTGGCGTCAGCTGGAAACTACTTTCCTCTCTCTTGTCTTGCAGAGCCAGAACGCTTACAACTTCATCTGGATCACTTCGGATCTGGTCTCCCTCGCCGTAGTCATAGGGATTTTCTGTTTTCAGAAGTAAGTTTGGACTGTTAACATACTGAAAATCACAAAACAATAACAAACACAGAAATTCATTTAACACTCAGCATATTTATTCTCCCAGCTTGGCTATTCTAAATGAGCATCATTGCATTTAGTTTAAGCACTTACATAAAGCATTTGTGATATCTAGTATAATTTAGTTCAGTGGCTCCCAACCTGGGGGTCGCAAGAGGATTAACAAGATAACAGAAGAAAACATATTTCTGCTACGCAAAATTTATTTTAATTTATTATTATTTCTAATCTTCTTGAGAGTCACTAGATAATTACCTCCTTAGGCCTGTAAAAAATAAAATAAAGGCTAAATATGATTATTTATTTGAGTTGAACAAATACAATTTTTTTTTATTACATTTGAGTGAGCCATGCAGTTAGGGGTTTTTTGTTATGGATGAGCATTTTTATAAAGATAATATATTTATATTATATTATAGTATCTTTACAGTTTTAGGTTATATTTTATATTTTACATTTATCTCCTTTAGCGAACACAGTTAGGCTTAATTTTCTGAAGAAATACAGTAAATGTGTTTTACTTGCATTAGAAATTTCGTAACTTTCAGTATGTATTCAATCAGTTATTATCTAAATGTAGGCAGGATACATATCTGAATACATTAACAACATTTCACATGTAAACAAGTGTTTTGTGTGCATTTAGTTTACTGCGTATTGAGTGGACCTGAGCTCTCTGTCTGCTTCTTCTGACTGTTCATTCTGCTCTTTTCTTTCTATTTTTTGTTCTATTCTCCTGCTGTTTTCTGAATGTTTCCATGTTTCTCCTCCATGCTATAACCTCTCTTTGTCCCCTCTGTCCTCTCTTTCTCTCTTGACATTCTTACTTTGTCCTGTGCTCTGCCTGATCTGCATGCAACCTTCCTCCGCTGCCCCTGGCATCTGTCAGCTATCATATGATCAGGTAACTGCTGTGACTGCCTTGGCCTTTGTTTCTGCTGCCTTGTCTGTCCTCCTTGTGCTTTCTCTGCCCGACACCCCAAGGCAGATTCCTTCCTTCCTTACTTCCTTCCTTTCACTGAACTTGTTTACCTCTTGTTTATCAATGTACATCCCATTAAATGTACGTATTTGTTTCTGTGTACCAGTATCTGAAAGGCCACAATTAATGATTTGTATGGTTTGATGACACAGTTGGAATTGTTGCCTGTATGTGCTTGTAATGGTTTGTATCTGTGTGTGCTGTGACAGGTGGAGGATGAGCGGGATGCAGACCTATAACCCCGAACAGATCATGCTGAGCGCTGTGGCGCGTCGGTCCAGTCGGGACGTCAACATCATGAAGGAGAAGCTAATATTCTCAGGTGCAGCCTTGATTACATACACAACTGAAAATAAATGGCTCAGGATGTAACTGAACAGAGCAAACATACATAAAATTCAGGTGGGAATAAATACATAAATAAATAGCAAATCCGCTCCTGTGGAGGACATTTGACATTGACCCATTATCATAGCACATAGCACTGAGCTGCTCTCACTAACTGCACAGTTTTGACTCATCCATAGCAGGAAACAATGGCGGCTCGCTTGGTCACACACAATCTCGTATTACCGCTAAACATTACACAGTATATGTTTCTGAAACTATTTTTAGTGAGAATTAGTCAACACAGTAACAGAATGCCTAGTTTGACAGTCTGATCTGAGTTTGGTTCGTTGAGCTCTTATATATACTGTCAATGGTTGAGCTGGACAGACACATAGATTGACCTGTCAATCAAAAGGTACCCCCGCCCAAAAGCATACACGGCTTTATCGTCTATTTTACTCTAAATGGGACCATAATTTACTAAATGAACATCCTGTATGGAAGAAGACTGAAAGTACCAACTGAGACCATAACCTCATCAGGAAACTGTTTAAACAACAATACGTAGTTCTCCTATTAAAACAAACAACTACAGTACTGTACCAAACGCATAACTTCTTTTTGTAACCTCTGTTATTTTTCTGCCCCACTGCACTAATAAAGGGGGCATAAATATTGTATCTTTTTATCAGTAATTTCTATACAAATGTTCCTTCCAGTGTGTTCTAATAAACTTTTACACTGCAGTTTTAACAGCCCACTGTTGGCAATTACCAGAGGTATATTACATAAATAGACTACTTGTAAATGTGGGACAGTCACTTTCAAACCTGGATCCTGGAAGCCTGAGTTTACACTTTTAGGATTTTATGACACTACCACTTGGGGGTGCCAAAGTTCAACATTTTAGAATTGGTGGCTTTTGCTGGCTTTGCATGAATAGTTTAAGTGAAGTGAGATATTGTGGTTACTAAAAACATATATGCTGGTACTGTATTTAAATATCAGCTGTTCATGTAATCCAACTAAATAATTTCCATCTACATCAAGTACAGTATATCAGAATTCTGTTCAGTAAAGAGAGTTATGGCATCATCCATCATTTTTCTGTCATCTTTTTCAGAACTGAACAATGGGCTCAGCAGCACAGAGGAGCTTTCTCTGTATCCTGAGAATGGTTATGCGAGATACTCTCATGGAGGCCTCAGTCGCTGAACGCAACACACTGCCACAGCTGGAAAAATCTCTGAAGTTAGTTTGATTTCAGAGCTTTACTGACTGAACGTTATATTCTTGTGTGAGGTAAAAAGAAGCACAGCACAGAAACTGACCTGTTAGCCAACATACCCTGGAAGTGATAACAGCATGGATACCAAATCTTGTCTAGAGTTTCTCCTATTTGGCCTACTGATCATCAGTTTTTTAAAATAACACAATATTCTCTTGTTTGTGTACAAGTTCTATGTAATATATGTATGTAATATGATTGTTTGTGTATTTTTTTCATAATAATGCACATGACTGCCAGTCTGAAACACATTCCTCAAAAATAGGTCACAGTTTTGTTACTGTAAGAAGTCATTTTCTTACTTTCAGTGTTATAAATTTGCGCACAAAAGTCAGTAAGGAGCCTTACTGGGAATACATGGATGATATGTGTCTATGTTGTCATCACTTAAAGGGCAAATGTCTCAAGTCAGATGGTATCTCTGCTGAATCAGCTGAATTCTTTGACCAGGCTGAAACTAGAATTTATAAAAACATTTGTTTCTAACCATAATTTTTAAACAACTTCAAAATCACATTTGAATGTAGGAACTTTTTCTCATTGGAGAGAAAAATTACACAATGCCACTCAGACAGCATTATTAATAGATACATTCAGTGTGTGTGTGTGTGTGTGTGTGTGTGTGTGTGTGTGTGTGTGTGTGTGTGTGTGTGTGTGTGGAGATTGGGCCAAAAATCCACCTGACTATCATGAGTTAAAACCTCTGTTCAATCTGTTTGCTTGAGTGACCTTCTGAGAAGTTGAGCTAATAAAGGCTGTAATGTTGCTGTAATGTTATATTTTTCCATGTCATTGACTTCACTGTTGTTTTATAACAGAGGGAATGGGCTGTGTAGTGTTCTGCATTATAAACTGATGTAAATATGAGTTGTTTTACATGTTTTTATTTGTTTCCCTCTGAGAGGATTTTAAATGGTTTGGACATGTGGAATGTATATTTTATGTTTGCATTTATTATCATTATTACTGATGTATTCTTCTAAGTGTGAAAGACACATAAGGCATACATGAAAACAGTTTCACGGGGTGAGGGGGTTTGGGGAAGTTTGAGAATATATTGTGGTCCAATCCTTTTTTTTTTTGCCTCTTCTGTCATGCCATGATTGATTTCCCATGTAGTCATATTAGCTATTACAACTTTCACATGGCTGCCTTTTTGTTAAATTAATGGACTGCTAGAATGTTTTAGAATATTTTTGTCTTAGTTTAATAATAGGGGTACAAATTTGAAGTTACAATTACTCCTTTAGCTGCAGACATGTCAACTGTTCAATAAAAGTGATATTTTCTCTTTGAAAAATGTGCAGGTTGTCTTTTGTGGAAGATTTGTAACAAACCAAACTAATGGTACAAAAAGTAAATACTCAAAATGGAAATAAAAATTGGGTAACAGATGTTGGAATCATCAGAAAACTGAGCTACTCTAACACTTCCATGCATTCTACCAGCATGCCTAAGAGTCAGACATAAATTTGTAATGAATGTGAATTATTAGCCATGCCAGCAGTGTGGCTCTGCGGGTGGCAGTGTTGGTCAGTCTGTCCACCACTTTGATCCAGACCAATTTATCTCAACAACTGGTGGATGGATTTGAAATTTTGTAACAAATATTTAAGGTCCCTTGTGGATGAATCATTTTGACATTTCCTGTAGCACCCCTATGAGGTTGACATTTGGGGTTTTGAGTGCAATATCTCAACAACTATTGGGTTAATTTCTAATTGGTACATACATTAATGTCCTCCTCAGTGTGAATTGTAATAACTTTGATCTTCTGACTTTTCATCTAGCACCACCATCAAGTCATTTACATTTACTTTGGCTTGTGACCAAATTCCTGTAGAACTAATGAAAACTCCCATCAACCTCAGCTTAGCTGTACTTTTTGTTTAGTGCTAACAGGCTTGGGAGCAACAGATTACATGTAACTGAGTTACGCAATCAGGATACAATAAAAGGTAACTGTAATCCATTACAAATATGTCCATATTTCTGTAATTCTTTACAGTTACAAAAAAAAAGATGTAATCAAATTAGTTACATTTAGTAGAAATGGGGATAGTTTAGCAGATTACAATTTGAAATACGTAAGTTAAATAAGTAAGTAATACATTTTTCTTTGAAAACACACGAGCAGAGGACACATTTTTGATGCTAAAAATCTTTCCATTTTCCATTTTTACTTTTCTAAGGTCACATTGTTCTGTTGTCATAGAATACACTTGCATCAATACTTCTTATTGACAATTATTTTCTTTTGTCTTTATTTGCATATGTGGTGGTGAGGTAATCCAAAAGTAATGGAAAGTAAGCAAGTTACATTACTTTAATGTGTGATACTTGGATTAGGTTACTGACCACATTTTAAACAGGTAATTAGTAACTATATTGGATTACGTTTTTAAAGTAACCTTCCCAGCCCTGCGTGCTAATGAGCAAATATTTGCATGCTTACACGCTGAACTAAGGTGGTGAACATGGTCAACCTGCCTGCTCAACATCAGCATGTTAGCGTTGCCATTTAGAGCATGTTAGCATGATGTCACTAGCATTTAGCTCAAAACACAGCTGTGCCTAATTAGAGCCTCAGAACAGCTGGCTGTAGACTTAGTCCTGTTGAAACATTTCCAAGCAGCATATGGTTTATTAAAAAAAAAAAAAATCAACAAGGAATGTAAAGAATTTGCTGCAGAGAGTCACTTTAATCGTCTGTTGGTGTGTTGGTAAAGTCCTGGCTACGACAGGAAGTCAGGATGCACAACACTTTATGATGATGAGAGTCATGTTAGCTGCTTAGAAAATGTGTAGTATCAGTGTCTTACTCAACACTTTAAGAAGTCCAAATACAACAACAGTATCAATATGCATATCTCAATTGAATTATTGGGATAACTAAAAAATGACATCATTACGCTGTGAGTAGCAGGTTATCAATAATAAGGACATTTATAGAGCTCACATGATGCGTCAATTAATCAATTACATTGAATTTTGATTATCGATTAAGTCACTTTTAAGCTTAATTCCATATATTGCAGCTTTTCTTACGTGATTTTTTTGTGTGTGGGCTGTTTTTCTTTGTCCTATATAGTTAATTGAGAATCTTTTGGATTTTTGCTTGGTTAAAGTTAGTTAGTTAGTTAGTTAGTTAGTTAGTTAAGGAAACTGTAAGCAGCATTTTTCATAATTTCATAACATTTTGTAGAACAAGCAGGTAATCAATTAATCAAGAAAACAATTGGCAGATTGGCCTATAATGAAAATATTTGTTAGTTTCAGTCAATTAGACATCTACTTAAAATAATCTACCCTTAATGGAATGGTTTGTTGTTGTCATTGGGATTCTCTCTGATGTCTATTAGGCTATAGGCCCCAGTAAAAATATGACTGAGCTACAGGAGAAAACAGATTCATAAAATCTTTCATCTCAAGAAACAAGTGAACATCTTGGAATTTATAGAGACACGTCCGGCATTTGGGAATTTTTATTGTACATAATTAGAAATTACACTGTCACAAGAAATAATAATAATAAAAAAACAGCTTTTGATTCACAAGTCATCTCAACATCAGCATATGAAGTAAAATAGGCAATATAAGGACTGGATCATTCTCAGGAAGCTGTCGTCTCAGCTGGTAGAGGGTATTCAGAGATAAAGTGAAGGTCTGTGTCCTCTGTGCTGTTGTCGGGGCTGTCAGATGGCATGTGGCAGCCTGAGTCTCTTGGGCAGTTGTTCATATCTGCCCTCATGTTCTCACTGGGGGTCTCGGCTTCCTGATTGGCCTCATTCTCCAACTGACTATCAGCTGTAAAGCAGAGAAGGCACGCTGGTTGGATGCACTGTCACTGAGTTGAATAGATGAGATGGAAGTAATCCTTTACAGCTATTATTCCTGTGCATTAAGGCTCAGCAACCTATCTGTCTGCAGCTACTGTCCTCGTGTGTCCTGCTCTATTCTCAGAAATGCTCTTTGGGGTTATCCTGTTATCCTTAACTTCTTTAGCTGTGGCCCGGATACCCTCCCAGTCTTATCTACTTGAGGTGCAATGTCACTTGTCCCTTTCCCTTTCTGAATCCAAACGTCTCAGCCTATCTTTTTCTGGTTTTATCATGTCACAAAATGAGCGTGATGACACTGTCCTTGGGTGACCTTTTCTGTGTTTCCCATTACTCACAGCGCAGTTGCTGCAGGGAGTCGACAGCGGCGAGCAGACGATGCCTGTGCTCTGGATCAGTCACATTCAGCTCCGTCAGGTGATGCTCCCTCAGCTTAATCAAGTCATCTACTGTTTGGTAGCCGTTCAGCTGCAGAGACGAGGAATATTCCTGGTGAAGTGGAAAAGTGAAAAAAAAAATAAGCTGATGTATGCTCTGGTATGGAAGATGATTGTTGCTACATTTAATTCAAGAACAAAATACCTCCAAACTGAGGCGCCTTAACACTTCCTGTACAGTTGATTTCTGTCTCACTCTGTGGGTTTGGGTTTCCTCGTGTGCATCAGGACTCTCCTCTGTTAGCACATCCACATAAATAAACTTGAAATTTCCCATTCTGCCGTTCAGCATGCCTGTCCATATTCCCATGGGGGGCTTGGCGAAAATGTCAATCACATCTCCCACCTGAATAGAAGTTTAGTTTTATTACATTTATTTGACTGGAACCATGTACAACAAACATTAATCTCATACACAGAGAGGAGATGCTTTGTACCACCTGTATCTTTCCATCTTTGCACACATTAGGCTACTACTAATTAACATTAACTAACATTTAACACAAATAGAAGTTCAAAATAAAGTCAATGAAATAAGTTTTTGTTACCATGCATGTGCACCATCTGAGGTTAGCATGTTAGCATGCTAACATGAATGAATGTGTGTTAGTAAATGTCAACCTCATGGTCATGCTAGACAAAAAGTCAGGTGATCACCAATTCTTTAGCATACAGTGTCTGGAAACCATGAATGTCTGAACAACATTTTGTGCTAATCCATCAATAGCGGTCAAGTCATTTTACTTAAAGAACAATTTTTCAAGTCAGTCTTAAAGGAGAAGTGTGTAGGATTTAGTGGCATCTAGTGGTGTATTAGAACACCCTCGCTTCACCCTCCCCTTCCAAGCATGCAGGAGAAACTATGGTGGCCGAAAACTGCGAAAGGTCTTATCTAGAGCCTGTGGATTTATTACTTTAATTGACAGGAAGGGATTTTGAAATCCCAGAAAATGTCAATCACATAGGTGAGCCATAGATAAAGTCTTGGGGATCAGGATTCATTGTCTGGGAACCGACCAACATTGTTATGAATAGTGCCATCCAGCTAGCTTGGCTAAAAACTCCTGAAGATATTGGCCAGTATTTGTCATCCTAAAATCTATAGCAGTCCAGCCTCAGTATAATACAATTATAGTAATACAGTTAGTTTGTTTCATTTCCATTTACTTTCCAGACTTGTTTACCTTGAGTTTGAGGGATTCTGTGTCATAAGGACTTGGCACAAAGTCAGTATGAACTCTGGCTCTGCCACAGAACTGTCTTGTGCACAATAGATCGTCCTCCAGCCTCAGACTGTCTCTGTTACTGGAGCAGTCTGACCCACTGGTGACTCCACCTGGGGAAGAGCAGACAGACAAGAGGGTTCATTAAAGGGCCAAGTTAATTACTTCATTCAATACTGTCGTTTCCTAATGAAGTCATCCACACATCAGTAGTAAGACAGCCCAACTCTCAAGGAGTCAAGGATTCGGGTTTTGATTTGTCTGAGGTTAGTGCAGCTCTACAAATTAGTCCACCTGAAGGGGAGTAACAGGATACAAGCAAGGATTGCATAATTCATCAGGTTGTGGTGGGAAGAGTACACCTGGCCCTCTGCCTAAAGGTGCTTACTTGAGGAGCTTTGTCCACTGTTGAGGCTGTAGAGGCTTTCCAGAGAGTTACTGGACCGCCTGTGTCCACTGGTAAATCGCCTCCCTCCACCAACTTCTCTCTTCACTGCTTCATCTCTCTGTGTTTTTCCATTCTGCACAGTAAAAAACATAAAGTCACATTTTTATTCTTCCTTATATGCTTTTGGTCCTCTGTCATTTGTTATCTTCCACTACAGGCAAACAAAAGAGAAAGCTAACCAACCAGAGAGCTGAGTCAGGGCCCTAAGCTGCTGTGTTTGATTCCTCATGTGACGGAACAGCTCAGTATCTCCGTTTATGCTGGGACACGCAGCTCCTCTGGCAACCACAATGCTTAATCCTGCAAGAGTTGCCTTGCTTTTTATAGCTGAGACCTAGGAGGTGTGTGGTGAGCTTAATCCCCAACTACCTGTGCTACCTCAGCTTTGAACTTCCTCTTCCTGTACAGAGACTTTCACACCATGACCACATTTACATTGGTCCATCAAAGTACAGTTTCTGAAGTGTAACATTCTGGATGGGCTGCATCTAAAATGCACCAGTATGCAGCTTAAAAAACCCAAATATGATTTAACTCAATTGGGTTCTAAAATGTTCAGACACACTCTTCTAAAATTGCTGGGAATGATAAGATTGTATTAAAAGCACAAAGTAGACAAATTCAAAATATCCTAATTTACCAATGCATATAATTGAAGGATGTTGGCAGTAGTGATGTGGTTGACAAGAATCTGGATACAGGGTTTACGCTGTAGACTAGAAGACAACCGTCCGGAGGTACACACTGATATGTAACACAGTGGAGCAGTGTCTGTGAGCTGCCTGTGTTATCATCTAAAAGCTTAATGGATATCAAATCAAAGATGTAATTTATGACGAGTCAAAACATTAATTTTGAGTACTCATAAATTGGTAACAATGATGGTACAAAAAATAAGCTTAATGAATGCATATTGCGTTAGTCACCATGATGAATGAATTAAAGCAGATGTATCATGAATTCCTGTTGCTTACCATTAACAAATGATCAAGTCAATGTGACTTTAGATTAGTTAACTCTTAATAGATCATCATTAATAGGTGATTTAAAAACACTCTATAATAAGGGTACAAAACTCTCATTTTGCTGGACTGACTGACTGTCACTGCCATTCTGTCAGCCACAAAGCTACAATATAATAATATATTATATTATATTATATAAAACTGGTTTTTTTTGCATTTTCGAAAACCTTTGAAAAACATGCCATTCCCCTAACTTGTATATGTGACAGACCTGTAGGTTATATAGCAACACGTAAAAGGGTTAAATATATATATATAGAAATAGAAATAGCCAAACTTCACGCTGAGAGTCTTGTGTGTTTATGTAGGTCATAGAGGCCTCAGTATCAAATTGAGACTCCTTGTAGTACGTTTAACTAATTACATTCCCTGACTTGGTCTTTTATTAATAGTGAGCAATGAGAATTCATGATACATCTGCATTAATTAATGCATTACATCATCATGACTCTTGCATTAGTTGTGCATAATTAAGGATATTTTACGATTATCATAGAGTTACAGAATTCGACAGTGCAAAATGTAATTAAAGATTTCTTAAATGTGTTGACAAAAAGTAATTAGAGATATCATAAATACATGTTTAGACTAGTCATAAATGATATCTGTAATGTGATTCCCATCAGCTATCAGATGATAAAACTGTTTCCATAATATGACAGCTCACTGACATTGATCCACGCCAGTGTAATATATGTACAGGATCAAGTTTTCCTCTTGAGCTTTTAGGCTATTTTCAGGAAAATTTAGCTGACATGTATGCACCCTGCATGAATGGATTTGAACATGAATGGAACTGTGAGCAATAGGAATTCATAATGCACTCGCCTTTGTTCATGCATCAAATCATCATGACTCATCACTTAATTAAGCATGTGTTTTTCACCCTTATTATAAAGTGCTACCCAAAATGTAAATAAATGAATGTTTTGACTATAGTACATGAATGCAAATGTCTGTAATGCGAGTCTGGTCTAGATGTGATTCCCCTTTATATATATTATACATCTTAAAATAATAATAATAAACACTGTTGTATCACAGCTATAGCCAAAGAAGGTGGCAGAACATCTGTATACATGTTAGAGCTGTCAGCCCATGCTTTATTTTTAGTGCTAATTTCAACACTAGTCTGTAGAGCCCTTTCTGTAAAAAGGCAAATGATAGTTTGATTGATAGTTTGCAGTCTCACTGAACAGGTGTGGGGCTGACAGCTGTGTCTGGCTGCTAACAGATGTTATTCCTCTGGGTGTGAACCACAGCAAATGTAGAGTGCCATGAACTTAAAACTGGTTGTATTAACATTAGCTTTGTAGAGTGCATGACATACAGTGATGGATGTCAGCATTTTCTCTGGTGAGGCCTTGACGTGCTTCCTGTCACTGTGTGATGAGGTCTCTGTCTCCCTCCTCTGCAGCCTCAGTTTGGTTGGATCACCATCCTGCTCCTGCTTTTGCTTCAGAAACAAAACACATTGTAAATAGAGCTCTCCCCCACAAACCCGCCAAATAAACATGGTGCACATTTTCTGTCTAAAAATTGGATTTGGCATGGTGCAGAGGATGTTTGAGCAAGCTAAATTCCTAGATGGACATGCTGGCAGATTGAGGAGGTTGGTTCTCTTACCAAAGAGCTTCCATTATCCTGTGGTTTCATTAAAAGCAAGTGCTGTTTGAAGTCAAATCTCCCAAATCTGGTCAACTGTTTGGGTAAAAGAGAGATTAAAATGTGTGTTTTGTGGTGACAGATGGGCATATTATCTGCCTGTGTGTGTGTTCTCCCTGTGACCCTACAACATAAACAGTTGGGTGCTTATTTCCTGTTTATGATTTATGTTCTGAATTAGGTTAAGCCCTGGCAGGCAGCCATACAGTTTTTAGATATGGTGTATTTTTTATATATATTTGAATGATCATGTTGCACTGATCTTGTACTGCTTCTTCTTAAAACACATTATTTCAGTATCATGTGGGGAGAGGTTCACTGTTATGTCTTTTTACAGTTTGTTCCATCCTGCTTCATTTTTATAATCTGCTATCTATATTCTTATATTTTCTGTGCCATTAGAGGGGAGACAATATGAGAGCAATGAGTCATTCCTTACTGGTTGGTTATTAGCTTCAGTTTAGCGGTCATTCAGAGCTCCTCTCAGAACATCTGTCACACTGACTCTTGGCTTATTTCCCAACACTGACCGTTAACTGAACTGAGGCCTCACTGTCACGCACCAAGTGTTTGGATAGGCCACTATAAATACCATTGTCCTTAATACGGGAAACTATTTACATGGATGTATCTACTGTTTGTTGTGTGTTGTTTCTTTATTCGAATATATGGAATTGTGATAATAAAGCAGATTCTGAGGTCTGAAACATGCTATCATGTGCTCTGATGTGTGTGGAGTCTGATATCAATCAGTAATTCAACAAAACTGTCTTATTGTAGTATTTCTATTTTTTTCTTTATAACTTGTATTTTTCTATTTTATTTTGTTATTTAATGTGTATTTCTTTTTTTCTCTTTATGTTCTATCTGGAGCTGCTGTAACAAGTGAATTTCCCCAGTGTGGGATCAATAAAGTCTATCGTATCTTTTCTTATCTTATTGATAATTCCACAGCAAATGCAAGGGAGAGGAGAATCTCTCAGACTGGATGATGTGCCAAAGGATAACTGTTGGAGACTTGTGATTAGGAAGAAGCCGTTGAATAGGAGACTGGGTTTGTGGGTACTGTTAAAAAGCTTTTTTACTATTCTGAGTTGCCTAATAACTGCCTAGCACTTTCATAAAAGTGCAAATTCCTATTCCCTTATGTATCAGATCCCATGTACTATAATACTGTTATTTATGGAGTCCCTTGTGCTACATAGTGGCTTGTTTATTAAAGGGGCACTCCTTCAATTAACTGTTGTTTTTCCATATCGTTTGATGGACTCACAAGAGACAGATTTAGAAGAAGATGTGTCAAAATCAAGCAGTAGATGAAGAGATATCAGGAATTTTAGGTCGTATTATTGGTCAAGCTCTAAAATACCTGGATCCTACACTTCCGTAATGCAACTTAAGAGTTACATTTGTTAGACACATGCTTATAAATTTGAAGTCTCCAAGCTCAAGCTAAGATGTTATTTTCTCAGACTCGACAAAGTGTCTTTCACAGTCTTTCACTTCCTGGTTACCAATTGTATCTGTAAACTCTAAGGGATATCAGTTGTTACATGGAGGTTAGGGATTAAGGAACTGCACATTTCAGTTTCAGCAGGATGGTGAAAACACTTCCAATGCAGCCTTGTGTAATGTCATCACATCTGTTTTGTTTTCAGCCGATTATCATATTATCAAATAGCAGTTTATGATGCAATAGTGGTGCTAGCTGAGGCTGAAAATGGAGCTAAGCTGTAAAACGTTTGGTACAGGATTTCCTAATAGCAATGAAAAACAATTATTAGCTGGAAATTTCAATTACAGCTCAGTTAGTCTAAATGTTCCCTGAAGAGCTCTGAGGTGCAATTAGAGAGTCAGGCCCTGCAAAGCACAGTTAATGATACTTTGGAGAACTGGGAGCCGGCTACAGATAAACTGCAGCAACAGAAAGAGAACATCATAGACTGCAGCCTTGGTTTGTACTGTACTTCAACACAAAAACAACACTGAGCAATTTAAAGATCATATGTCACATTATAACATTTGAGGCACAAGAATAATCCGTGTAAACAAACATCACCAGCCTCTATTAATATGTACACGCTGTCTTTCAAGTCAGACTTCAGAGGAAAATGTTGGTTTGCTCTATTCCACAAAAATGTAACAAGATGGAGTGAAAGGCTGATGGACCGATAACTTTCACCATGTTTTTTCAATGAAGCCAAAAAGAAAGCCAATTAAAGAACTAGTTCAACATGGAAAATAATCTTTATTATTTATATAAGTTCAATAAGAAAATGAACACTGCTGTCGTATCTGCAAGCCACTGGTTAGCTTAGCTTAGCATAAAGACTGAAAACAAGGGGAAACAGCTAGCCTGGCTCTGTCCAAAGGTAAAATCTGACAACAAGCACCTCTAAAGCTCACTAATTTACACATGATCATATTTGTTTGAAAAATGTAAATTCAGTTTTACATAGCAGGTATGTACTATTTCTTGGCTAGGAGCAGTTGCCAGGCAACCACCTGAGCCTCCATACAGTTACTGGTCCCACTCAGTGTAAAAACCTAAGTTGTTACACTTTTTGTATAGATTAAACAAACAAGATAGATTTTAGAGCTCACTAATGACCTTGCAAGGCAGCTTGACTAAAGAGAGATCACCAAATCATAAGACCACGTGAGACTACATCTTTCCAGGCATCAAGCTATGTGCTTGAGTCCAAATCACAGTGGTCCCAGACCACTCCACATCCAATGAGGAACTACTGTTATCTACGGCAGCATGTGGGAGACAGTGCCTGCCCTTTTTTGGAGTTTACAACAACTTCCCAGGTGGTTCTGTGTAACAAACCACGTGGCACAGTAAGGTTACACTAATGTAGCTTCATATTTAACAGACAGATACAAGAGTGGTGTCATTAACTCACTGCCAGAAAGCAAATAAGACAATTTCCCAAACTGTCAAACTATTCCTAAGATACAGCATAGGCTAGAAGTTGTGGTAAAACTTGCACTGACAACAGTACTGGTTCAGTTAGCTGCATTTGGCTGTCAATCTGGATTCATTTTCATATGGTAATAACACCAAGGTATATCTTACTGTGTTTTGTAAGGGCTCCAGATCTGTGATGGAGCAGGCTGTCTGTGGAGGAGACAGATCAGGCTGCTTGCTGTCCAGTTCCTGTATCAAACTCTCAAAGCGATCCCATTCTGTCCTCCGGGGCAGCGTCAAGGTGCCACCGCAGACCCACAGCTCATGTTGAGGTTGGTGACAGGTGTGGTAGAAGGGAGACCAGGGCTGCGGACACTCAAATGGGCTCCACAAATAATTTCCAAGCCGTGGGCTCCAAACGCCTTCTTCTTCTGAATCTTCATGAACATATTTGGCCTGCTGCTGCTGCTGTGGTGGTGATTTAGGGGACTTCTTCTCTGTTCTCTTCCCCAGACCGATGCAGGTTAGCACTGGGTTGTTGTTACTCAACACATTTGCCAGGTCTGAAGAAGAGCAGAAATGATTGTTAATAATAGATTTAATGCAGCTTTTTGAACAGTATGAAGAACATCATCCACAACAACTCACCATTACTCTCAGATGTGCTCTTCCCTTTTCCAGCTCCACTCTGATGTTCCTTCTTCATTTGAACTAGATTCTGTAACTTCTTTAGTCTTCCTGTGGCGTGTATTGACTCTGCTGTGTCAGCTGCAGTTTCACCACCCTGTAATTAACAATATGTGTATTCAATGCAGTGTAGGCACATTCAGCACTAACCACATGCAATGATTTTGCATCACAAAGACAGAGGAATATATAAGAAGAGTAGAGATTTTATAAACATATGTCTGTGCTTGCATACAACTGCGTAGTGATTTTTGTTTGTGAACAATCTCAATCACTGTGGAAACAGGGAAAGTAGTCACTTGCATTTTATTCAAATTGTGTCAGTCCCCTGCTGCAAAACATATAATGTCAGATTGACTTATTATTTATGAGTTTATTGTATTCATTTAGAAAAACATTGTGGTCTTCATTCAGTGGTGGAAAGTACATTTACTTAAGTACAATTCTGAGGTATTTTTCTTGAGTATTTCCATTATATGTTACTTTATACCTAATCCTAATCAGTGATGGAAGAATTCAGATCTTTCACTTGAGTGAGAAAATAACCAGTATTGAGTTCAGTTCAGTTCAGTTTTATTTGTATGGTGCCAAATCATAACAGAAGTTATCTCAGGATACTTTTCTTGTAGAGCTGTAGTGTCTAAACCGTCCTCCTTATAAAATGATTTACAGAGAGCCAACAATTCCCAGAACAATCCTACTTAAATAAAGTACAGAAATATTATCAGTTTCATGCACTAAAGTATCATGAGTAAAAGTACTTGTTACTGCAGCAAGATGCTCCCTGTGGCTGGTATATTATTATATCTGGCATTATTAGATCAGATACTTTCGACCACTGCTGCACATGTGAGTATATGTCACATTATAGTAAAGGATCTGAAAACTACTGTACTTCCACCACTGTCTACATTCACATTATTGCATTAAACAACTAAGCTGAGGACAGGGCTGAACCTTCCCAAAAATGCTGTGTATACCCCCTACAAACATGCTTTAACAAAATCTCCCCTTTTCATACAGACACTGCTCTATCACTTGTTCCCTTTTGTAGGGCTGGGATTGCTGTCCTCCTGTGACGTCTCCCTCTCAACTATCAGCTGCTGGCATGAACAGCATCAAACTAGAAAATCCAGATGTTCTAAAGAACACAGGGCAGATATAAAGGGGCCTTGTAAAGGAGATTAAAGATTGTAGAGTAGATTAGAGTGAACAGAGATCTGATGTGGCTGGCATTCAACTGACCTCCCTCAGGTTTACTTCACATTCACTTTTTACCCTCTGCAACCTCTTGTTCATACCACATAAACATACTGAGTGAGTTAACTTTGAAGCATTAGCCAGATTTCTGTATTCACTCTTACGAAAGCCAGATAAAATGTACTTTTATCTACTGTCAAAAGACTTAACTTGGTATTTCTACCATAGTTACAGATACTTTTAATTAATAGAATCTGTTCCAACCCTCAGTTACATAAGCACAACGTGGAAGATGAGCAAAGATAAACAACCGCTGACATTTCCCTCACGTGCACCAACATGTGCACAAACATCCAGGTATGCCAGGTGCCTGTCTGCCACACACAGCCATGTGGGTAAGGGATTATAAAAGACTGCACTCTGCACAGCTTTGCAAACAATTATCATTTGTGGTACTAAAGTGATTGTGCCCTCGTGTAAAAGGATGCAAACTCGTCTTTTGGAATGTGAATCCAGTCCCAAATGTGAATATTATTAACAGAATATAGAGTTACATTTAACATGGATACTGTACTATATTGATCATAATGCGGCTCTGCTGGAGGGTGAAACCTGCTCTGAGGTGATTTACCTGAGCGGGTAGATGTGTCCTGTCACAGCTCGGGTCCTTCACTCTGTCATCTCTGGTCAACACGCTGCTGTGACACAGAGCTTTACACATCTCTGTAGGATCAATCCACAGGTCAGACAATGCTTTATTTCCTCCTAAATCATAGACTGTCAAACATACAAATCCTGTCCTCACCATTGATCCTTGATATGAGGTAAATAACACCAGCTAGCCTTACTTTCATCATTTTATTCCTGCTTTCATCTGACTCCCTGACTCTCTGATATTCTTTAGTCTAGTCTCTAACCTCAGTGGACCATGGTTTCCTAGTATAAGCACTTTGGTTTTGCTCAGGTAGACATATTTCTTTACCTCCATTCTGGACTTTGATTTGATGACATAAGTCCTTCTTGTTACCTGATGACATCCAGCAGGCGTGATTAATGTCTTTGTCTGCAACAGACAAGGTGGAGGGGTAAGGAGAAGCGGGGGACCAGCTGTCAGTATAACTGTATACAGAAAGGATGTAATGTCAGATCAAGATGAGTAGTATGAGCCTGAAGTTACTTTAGCGTAGAGTCAATAACCATCCGAAAACTAAAACATTAGAATTTTGTACCAACCTAATGTGTCATTGTCAATGGGTGAAGTTGGCACACATGACCTAAAATGACAAATATTTTAGTGGGAAGTAAGTTGATTTGAATGAGTGAAATACAAATAAAACTACAGAAAGTATACATAATTTTATTATTAAGAAAGAAATGCAGTGTGTGCTCACTTAAATATTACTGTACAAAACGGGCAAGCATAATTGACATACCTTCTATTATTCTGGTTTACTTTTATTGTACTCTGAGGTCGGTCCTTGGGGAAACACAGAGAGACACACATAAAAACAAACAAAGTATAATATGGCTAACAAATGGGATGCACTAGCCATTAGGCAACTGATCTTGACACACAGACATTCATAGTTCCCGGATGATTTTCTGGTGCTGGGCACAAAAAACGAATAAGCCAAATGTGTTATACAAATTTCTCCTGCTTAACATCAGCAAGTTATTAATGCCCTTCTGAGCATGCTGATGCCAGCATTTAGTTCAAAGGACTCAATCCCCTTACGGAGAAAGGTTGGGAACCACTGCACTTGGGTGGCCGCAGTCTCTTTGTATTGTGTTTGTGTCAATTACACTGTTGCACAGCTTTGCATGTACCTGCACAAGCTGTGCAAGATCCAGCAGCACACAATATGGGAACAGGTTTAATCGCAGTCTAACAGAGGTGAATGGTAACAGTAAACAAGACTGTTTCTGGCTT
This sequence comes from Dicentrarchus labrax, assembly GCF_905237075.1. NCBI lineage: Eukaryota > Metazoa > Chordata > Actinopteri > Moronidae > Dicentrarchus > Dicentrarchus labrax. Next base: position 8,710,049 of record NW_026136705.1, on the reverse strand, counting down.
TCTTTCTGGTTTCCAGAGGTTGACCCTCATCCTGTATCACAAAGACTATTTGTGTGGCCAGTAAATGATCTGTGGAATGTTACAAGTCTCTAGACTCAGTGGTTTGAATGTTTAAATGATCCACTATGTGGCATCATCGGGTCAAGGTTTGAATAAAGACAATAAACTTACAGAATTGATGGATGGATCTGAGCCGCCCCATTCAGGCTTACGCCTCCGAAGAGCAGGACTGCACTGGTACTTGGGTAGGACTTCCTTGAGTGTTTGACTGTAGGCTGGTTCATATATACTTTCTGTGGAGCCCTCCTGGAGAAAAAAAAATCAGACTGCATGATAGCGGCAGCTGGGTTTAAATACTACAGTACACTGATTGGCTCTGTTTGAACCTTCAGACTAAATATATCCTGGTGTAGAGGCTCATCAACGAGGAGTTGTCTAGAATCAATCATCAGTCCGACTACACAATGCAAAATCAATGAAAAGCCGTACATGAGGGACAAACGGACATGTCTTTGTGAGACACCTACACTGCTGTGATTGTGCCGCGTGTACAGTCTTCCACTCAAACATGTATAATCAATATTCTTCACACTTTGGTGTACTATCTGTGCTTATTTTCCTCAGTCTGAAGATAGCACAGATCAGCAGTCTGCCATGAACGCACTGATTTAGTCAAAATGTCTGACCATGGAAAAAGACAATGTTTACAATGACAATTACCTTCTTTGTGAGAAGTATTGTATGCTCCAAGTCCTTCGTCAAACAAGCATATGTAGAAAACAGAAACCTTACCTTTCTAATATCTCTACCTTTTTCATGTGCAGTGTCAAATTAAGCTTTCATGACTTGGCAAGAAGTTTACATTGACCATAACAACCAACAACCAATTTGTTTTGTTTTTAAGGATGATTCTGATATTATTGTAGACTAAATATCTTAATATTTGAATGTTTTTAAGCAGAAAAATTAAAGAAATCAAACGTTGCTGAACCAACCTGCTGGGGGAATTTAGACTCATAATCTCAGCATTTAGTAAATCCCAGCTACTTAAACTCATGACCAACTCTGCTTATGAAACAAACTGCTCATCCTGTATTGGTGTGCCCAGCATGTTCTGTAAACACATACTGGCTGTTGGGGACAACCAGTACGTGTTTACAGAACAGGATGGGACAAATAGACTGTAACACAGATACTGTTCCATCCCAACATGTGTATTTTTAAGATGATTGACAACTTATATTATATATATTTCCCACTAGATGTGGATTTACAACATCTCCCCATTTTGGGAATTTTGCAGTTATCTAAATTTTTATCAAAATGTTTTAAGTCCTTCTTCATATTAAATTTAAAAAAACAATATTTTAACCTCCCTCCAATCCAATATTTATTTCTTCTTGTTCTTCTAAAAGGATGTTTTCACATCCAGCTGCTGAAAGTGGAAGCTGAGCTCACTGAAAATCTGATTTTAAGGGGCAGGTCCAACCAACATGATTTGTGAAATCAGAAATAGTTAGGAAGTCAGTCCTGGTCCAGTATCAACTTGTACAGTGTGATGTAGAAACTTGAAGCCACCAGTGCACATCCACTGAGAATGGACTTTACAGTGAAGTAGGAGACATCTTGTGTCCAGCAGCAAAACTTTGTGAACTGAAATGAACAGCATTTGCATATTCAGAGATTCTGGAAGTTTTAATGAGGTGGAAGGAGGAGATTACTTTTAAAGATTTCAATGAAGAAATGTTACTTTTGTGGAAGAGACACATTATTGTTCCCTGCAGACTATTTGTATATGTGTCTAAATGCTTGTCTGGTAGGGGTCGTTAAGTAATGAGAGCAGTTGTGTAACCACTGACATAAATCTGTCATGGTTTGTTCAGGTGATCAGAACATCTTATGTTGTTGTGTTATAACAGTTTTGAGTCCATGAGGCTGGTAACATTTTGTATTGTTTGTGTTGCCAAATTTAGAGTAAAGCCCCAAATCTGGCACAGAATGGAAGACGAGTCAGTGTGTAATTACCAGCTACCACTATAAACTGTCACTAATAATCTAATTGAACATGTGCAGCCATGTGTCATCACTTCCAACAACAAACCATTATCATTGTAACAAACTGCTGCTACGAGTGTGATAATTAATGAAAAAAAAATTCCTTGTTATATTAATTGTCACGTTATGAGTTTTGCTGCTTTAAGACCAAGCAGGTGCACATCCATTCTCTCTTAAACAAGTTAATTCAACAAATAGCACTTATGCACGACATTGGACTGTGATTACATTAGGTTAGAAAGTTTCTACATTTTTGGAAAACGTCTCATGTTGCCAGGATTATTACACCAATATATAATGATTAATTACATGAAAACATCCCATTTACAGTTACAGTAAATAGCCAACACAATGCAGCGAAGGACGGCTGCACCTAAGGAACCTAATGGATCTAACAAAGAAGGAAAGTTGTTTGCAATTTTGTCTCGCTCCCCAGAGAGACGGTTTCAGATCCTTGTCAACAACAATAACATCACCAGTCTCTCCCGCAGGGCACACTGAGTTTCTTCTGCTCACCAGCTTCTTGTAAGGCTGCAGGGACTAAACAAGAGCTCCTGACAGACAAACCTAAAACACACAGGAGTTCAGAAGATGACGTATCTTACCAGTGTGAAGCAGAACAGGTTCATGTTTGAAGGTCCGTGCCAAAGATCTGGATGGAGCCAAGTGGAGACAAGCTGTGGCCTCTGGGATGCGCAAACACACTTTCACACACCACCCTCCCACTCACACACATGCACCCTAACACACCCCTGTGATGTAAAAGCTCACGAAGCCCCCATGCTGTCTACAGCCCAATGGCCTAATCCTGGCTTCAAATCCCTCACATAATCCAATAGATGCAGTGAGCCATTGCTGTCCAACACTGGCCTCAGAAAGAGCCAGGCCACCCGTGACAACAAGACAATAAACAACACAGGCCGGCTTTGTTTGGCATGTGTCTGAAATGATTATAATGACCTGATAGAGATGAAGTAATCACTAAGTGAGGTTAAACTTCTGGTGACTGCGTTTTCTGTGAAAAAAGACTGATTTACTAATATACTGTTATCATCCATGCAGAATACAAAGATCCTAGGTTTTGTCACGTTTTCAATGGGTTTTGTGTGTACGTCTGGACACGTGCTGTAACCAAGGTATCCTTAGTCTTCCATTGTTCCTGAGTTTATGTAAGGAATCAAACATGCATTTGACAGTTAGAACAAATGTGTTACATTGTTTCTATGATGGAAAAATGAATAAACTGGAACATATCTATCAGACAAAAGCATGATTACATCATTTCATCCTACTGTATTATAGTGATTGAGGCTTTTCAAACTGTGTGTGTTTCCAGAGGGAAGCTGCAGAGACATTTACCTGTCTTCTAAATACTAATACTTGAGGAAATGTTTGTGTTTAACTCTGATAAATCCCACAAATCTCTAAATACAAACCTCTTATTACAGTCATTTCTTTCATCTATCCTGAGGATAGACATCAGTTTAAGTTGAGCCTCCAGTTCCTATTCTCTGCAGGTGATAGTCCCAGTGAATAGGCTTCTGGAAATAACATTATTACAATTATTACTGATGTCAAGCTCAATGGTAATCTCCTCCTGAAGGCCCCCTCCCCCTGATTCCTCCCTGGTGCAGTTGTCTACACCTTCTCTTGCTGCCCCGCTGTCTTTTTGTCTCTCATCCAGAGATAAAGAAGACCTTTCATGTTGTTGTGATCAGAGCTCTGCTGCAGAATTAGGTCAGAGAATGAGAACAATGTTTCTCTGGTAATAAGGAACAAAGATGTTACTTATATTTTACTCTAGAGCCTTACTGTTATTTATCCAGCAGCAGAACTTACATTTCCATCTCTGAATTTACTGCAGCAAGGGTTTATTATTTACTATACACATTAATGCAAATAAGATCTGCAATAGCAACATTCTTAATAAAAATAGCATTGCTTCAGTCATTTCACGTTAAACGCCACATCAGAGCATTTCATAATCTGAGGGTTATGAACTTGCGTTTAAAGTGGCCCTCCATCGATACAGCATTTCACTTTCATGCACTGTAATGCGAGAAATTCCTCTAACTTTTAAATGTACATTACATCGAAAATTTAAGTAACACAGACTCAATTTTGTATATTAAAAAAGCTTCTTGATTAAGCAGTTTTACTAGTAATTTTAAGTGATGCTAACTTACAGAAACATTCCATGTTAAATACTTTTTACTAGGTATTTTGTTTTCACATTATAAATAAAATGTACAAAATTAAGTCAGTGTCACTTTAATTACTCAAGCTACTTGATCAAGAATGTCTTTTTACCTTACAAAATTCAGTAATCATTTCTGAAATTAAATTAGATTTGCATGACCTCTTGTTGTAGAATAGATTTTACATTTATTGTGTATTGCATATTATAGTTTTATATCTAATATGCTGAAATTGCAAACAACACTCTATTCTCTATCACTTTATTGACGGATATGTTATGTTTAGTTAATGGGTAGACCCAAAGGCAAGACACAGTTACTCAAGTGTCTTGCATTTGCAAGCAACCAGAGAGGTTACCGAGGTGAGGACAGGCAAGTCAGCTGGGAGTGGTGCTGAGCTGATTCCAGTCAGTTGTGCAGAGGAGCATAGCTGGGAGCTAGGAGGGAAGACCACGCCCACATCACATAGGCACAGAGATACATATAGGAGCAGAGACACAGGGAAGAAAACACTGCAGGAGTACAGCAGTGGCCATGACAGGATACTGACATCAAAGTTGTTCACTGCAAATAATGAATTCTGATGTAATCCTCTGGTTTTAATATGGATATGAACACATGAACTCCAAACTCATAGTGAACGCCTGTTAGTTTTCCTTTTTTTATTATTTGTCAGGGGTCAGTTCACTGAGCATGAAAGCCTTTTTTCTGAAACTTCCCACTTCACACTCACCCAGTCACACACATTCACACCTGGAAGCTGCCCACTGCAACCACGGTCTAATGTCTTGGCTGCTGAGCAGTTGGGGATTAAGCGCCTTGCTCACAGGCACCTCAGCAGTGGTAACGGTTGTTTCTTTTACCTTTGGTTAAACTGTCTTTCACTGCAAGCCCATTGTAGCTCATCTGGCTTCATTCACAATCCTCTAAGTAGCTATTAGTGCTGCGGCATATTAAAAATGTTATGGCTGCATATTTAATATGTTATGGCTGCTGCTGCAGAACATCTGTCACAGTCAGAGGTACTGTGTGGCAACAGAGCTGATGTGGAAATCCTGATCAGGTTTTATTCCTTTAAGCCTTCTGTGGCACATTTTTAGTAGGGATATATTGTTGAAAAATGAGTTGCAGTTATGTCAACCTGATTGAGGCATCAGGCTCCAAAATATCCAACGGGTGCAGAGCCGGTTTTCAGAGCCATACCATTCCAGGTGGCCTCCTTCCAGTTAGCTGCAGAAAAAATAGTGTTTTCAAAGGTAATTTTGTTGATCTAGTTTGGATTTTAAAGAAGGATGTAAATGAATATCTCCGCAAAGGTCTGATGACTGTAAAATGTTTTTAAAAATATACTCATTCGGTTGAGATGTCCAGCATGTTTAAACCAAAACTACATTACCATGCAATAAAAAAAAAATTCTGACTAGAAACTCTTGTCAATATATCAATTAATTTTTTTATGAAAAACATTTGTCTAATCAGATAAATCCACAGTGGCACTGTTAATATTGGTGAAGCTTGGTGTGCCCAGATAGCTCACCTGGTAGAGCTGGCGTCCCATGTACCAGAGCCACAAAGCCACGTCTAATCGCAGTAATGTTTGTGAACTTGAACCACCTCATTGCGATCAGTGGCGAACCAAATGGTGTGTTAACATTGAAGTGAAGTGGAAGTACTTTTCTTGTGCTTGCAAGTCAGCAATGGTCCATGACAAAACCAAAAGAGAGAGCTCCATCACCAAAAACACAGCTAATTCTCTATACATGTATATGTTGTAATTTGTTTTCTACATCAGTTTTTACACATACTCTTTTATTTCACTTTCACTTCATTTTACTGTAAATTGACATCTCAGTTCTCTATTCTGTGGAGGCTCATGACTCACTCAAACTGTGTGGTCAGTTAAAACAGGAATTACTGCTTCTGTTCTGTTAGTGCCCAAGGAGACCAAGAAATACAAACCAATATTTTCCATTGCTTTATTATGGTTGGGCCCATCAAAGGATAACATGATGAAAGATAATAGTTTCATCATGTAGATCTTATACACATACCAAATCATCAAATTGCCATTGTTTGGCCATTTTCATGTCTGAACAGTGTTGGTACTGAGTGCCGGTGTACTGCCCTCTACTGGGACTGGTGAATAATACAAGTTTAAACCTTCACAGAATCAGAAGGCCTTACTTTAATCCTTGAATGTTCCAACCTAATAATCAGCACTGACAAAAATAGTCTCTGTTGTCTTTTGTGACCAGATGAGACTGACAGATATGAAACATGCCTATCTGTTATCAGTGTTCTTAACTTTACAGTTCAGATTTCAGCTGTTTACCGTCGTTGATAGCTTCTCCAGATGGAATTATGCAGAGTAAAGATCAATTCCGTGTGTGAGCCTTTCACAAACACAGAACAGTCACAAGGCAACTCTCAGGTTAAAATTCTGTGATTTACAGAGCAGTCTAATTAAAGAAGCACTATTAATCCCTTTGTTTCACACAATTCCACTCACGTCTACCAGAGTCTTCTTGCTTTGATTTTAATCATTTTCTGCTACTGTAGTCTTACTGTGTATGTCTATGCTGGCTTTACTCTGGCTGTTTTATATTGCTCCTGTAGATGGCAGTGTCACCCCTACTGATTTCAATCTGAGCTCTGAGCTCATCTCATCTGTCATCAGAGTAATAGACTGTTAATACCAGTACTTTGTATTAGTAATGTCAAGGAGAAATGCATGGAAAATGATACTTTTGAACTTTATCTTCCATAATGGTAAATATTATACATGTGTTTATTTAACTTATTCAATATCCTTCAGTCTTGTAATAAGTTACTGTATGCAAGACTATATAGTCTTGGATGAATGGCTGTCATGGGGTCTTATATTAGTTACATAAATTTTATCCAATGCAGCAACAGTTATTCTTGAAAGGTTTAATTAAACGCTGTAATTCTTCGTCTGACAGTCTGAATATGATCCATCAGTTTCCATTATATGCTCTCCACTGTGTGTAATTATAATATTAAATCACAGTTACACCTTCAGCCTGAACCTGCTGCTGCTGTAGGTACAGTATGAGCCCTATAGTCTCAGGTATAACCGAGTACAATTCGCGTTTTCTCTGACATATTTTTCCAAACGGGGAATAGAGACCACACCTTTGACCCTGCTCCCAACCTCCCGTTTACCCAGCATTCCTGCACTAACCTCTGACCCCAGGACGCACAGAATCTCAGCCCAGAGGCTACGACCTGGTGTCCTTTATTGCGACCTTTTGAACTTTTGACACCCCCCAGTCAAAAAGTGAAACACTTTGTCCCCTTGGAATAAATGACCTCTCTTCCCCTTGTCCGGCAAAGGTATGTGAGTACGTTGACCCCGCTCAACCTTTCATTAGCGCTTCCTTTTATTACACCGCTTCCTCCCTGCTGCCTCGTCAGCACGCAGAGCGGGGGATGGTGGAAGAAGGGTGAGGTGAGGGGGGGTGGGAGGCTGAAACAAAATGAGAAAGAGGAGGAAAGCAAAAAGAAAGCCAAAAGAGCTAGAGAGGCAGAGAGAGATGGAGGGAGAAAGAGATAGGGATGTAAAACGAGGGCAGCAGATAGAGCCGAGGAAAGATAGATTGGCAGCATCTGCTGCGTTGACTGAAATGTCACCTTTAAATGGCTTCCCTGTCCTTGATGCCGGACCTCCCTATCTGATCTCCATTCTCCTTGGGAGTTGTAGTTCTGATGACTTATGTAGGACACAAAACAGATCTCTTATAAAATATAGCCTGAGTTCAAGATAAGCTTTCAGCAAAAGGAAAAAAACAATCTCTCATGCCTCCTGTGGTTCTGCGAGTTCTACTGAAATTGACCATTTGAATGTTAAGTCAAAGGTCACTGTGCCATGTATGAATAAGATAATTGGATTTTGAGGCTCGCTGATACTGAGAGTTTACCGGGTGATGCAGCTGCTCGCCCCAACAACTGTAATTCATTTTCCCCCCTGTTTTGCTCTCATATGATATGACATTTATTTTCTTGAACACTGCTAGTACAGTAAGACACCTCTGCTCATCCTTAGCACATTTAGCTTAGATATAGCTGAATACCTTAGTCGAATAGATATGATTTTACATGTTGCAATGAGGATTTAGTTCAATGCTCCCAATGATAAAAAAAAATAATATACCAAAAAAAAAGGCCAAAAATAGAAGAACATTTATTGTGTGTTTCATATAAATCTCATGCAGCTAAATCCGCCCCAAGGCAAGAACAGCACATCCACATCTGGAAGGTGGCAGATCTTGTTAACTGTCACTTGACATGAGATGCAGTTGACATGTGTAAGAGATATGTGTGTGTGTGTGTGTGTGTGTGTGTGTGTGTGTGTGTGTGTGTGTGTGTGTGTGTGTGTGTGTGTGTGTGTGTGTGTGTGTGTGTGTATGTGGGTGTGTGTTCAGCGTCAGAGGGGAGGGGGATCCACAGCATTTTGGGGCTAAGTCAGATCATGCTGACATTGTCTCCATGTGGTGGCTTGCCATAGGGCACAGCGGTGCCACACTTGATGTCATTTCTATCTTAAATGTCACTCTCAGTAAGCCCATCAACCATCTACTGGCTCGTGTCCCCGGGGCCACATTCACCCTTCAACCTTACAGTAATGTAGCAAAGAGGAGAGGGCAGCCAGACCACGTCTCCAGCTCTCTGAGGCTGCTGTTTACTCCTCTTTTACATAATCTACTGTGTCACTGTCGGTCGTTAAACTCAAACATACACTGAAAAAATATAATGAGGCTCAGTGGACCTTTGGTGAGCTCACGTGCATAGTTCATATGAGCTGACCTGTCTTACCGTTGCCCCTAAAGTGACCTTTGATCCAGCACGACCCAGAGGTCATTAGGTGCCCTTTCATTCCTACTGGTGTGGTGACAGCCAGGCTAATTACCACGCTGTGTGTCTGTGAGAGCCATAAAAGGAGTTACAGCTGTAGAATGACAAAGCACTGTAATGCTGTTGCTCATTTAGTGGTGCCCTAGTGCTGTTGTTCTCTATATTCATTCATGAATAAGGTGTGGGCAGCAGTATAGAAACTTTAAAAAGTAATTCATTTAGAAACTAGAATTACCACCACATAGGTGGATGCCTCCGCCAGCCAGTCAAGTTGCAGTTTACATCCATGTTGGTCCACACTATTAATGCATGTGATAATAATGAATGTAATGAATGTAGTAAAAGGTATAAAGTGTATCTTTCGACTCAATTGATGATAAATATATATGATTCCAGTGTAATATACATTAGACATGCACTTGATTGCTATGTAAAGATGGATTCTTAGACAGTATAGCTATACTACATATGGTGCTTTGGTTTTTAAATGCAACTCCTCACTATGAGCTGTTGGTAAAACTCACTCACTCAATCACAGGATCACCATTAGCTGGACGCACTCCATTACGTTGTTTGCAGTCATGTGATTCCGATTATGCTTGACATTCAGAAAGACAGAATGGATGAGATGGAAAGATGAAAGCCCGTACTGTGCTGTGTGTGTGGAATCTGGAATCACCCAATTCATTCATAAATTGAAAAATTACAGCTAAAAACCTATTTTGAGGTTACAATGACCTTTGACCTTTGAATCCAAAGTGTCACTAGTTCAGTGTTGACCAACTGTGAAATATGGTCACAATCTCCACTTCTGTTTTGAGTTTTAAAGAAAAAAGTCTTTATGATGTCACAATGAAGCTGACCTTTGACCCTTTGGGTATAAAACGTCATCACTTCATCGCTGTATCATATCAAACTTCTGTGTGATGATTTTCATGACCACATGAACTCTTGAGTTATGACCAAAAACATGTTGTTGTTTTTTTTGGTCTTTTTTAGGTCACCAATTCTTCGTCCAACTCATTGTGAAATATGGTCATTAATTAAAGTGGACGGACGGACAGACCCAAAAACACAATGCCTCCACCCAGTCGCTGGCACAGAGGCATAATAATCAGGGGTGGAGTGGTTTATATATCGAGGTGGGTAAACTGTAGTGTAGCCACCTTTTTCCTCCTCATTAATTAATACAGTTGATCTGAAAATAGATTAGTACACCGAGCCTCATTTCAAAGAGTGGGCCGGCTATAGCTCAGAGGTCGGTCTCACTGCATGTTTAAGTGTCCTTGAGCAAGATACTGAACCCCAAATTGTTTGAATGTGTATGAGTTTCCATTTCTGGTGAGCAATTGGCACCTTGCATGGCAGCCACTGCCATCAGTGCATGAATGTGTGAGGATGGGTGACTGTGGCATGTAGTGTACAGCGCTTTGAGTGGTTGAAAAACTAGAAAGGCGCTACATAAGTACAATCCATTTACCATTTACCATTCAAAGAGGTGAATAAACTGAGTATACTTGGGTTTACTACAGCCAAAGCAATCACTGTTCAGATATTGAAATATATGTAATATCTAAATTAGGAGTCAAATCCACCAATTCTTTTCATTTTATAGTTTCCCTTTTAGTTAAGCAGTTGGTTCTAAATGTACATTCACATTTCACCACTATTGATCATCTGTGTGCGCAAAACCACCTGTGCAGTTTCTTTACCATATTTAATATATCCCTATTTAACATAATGTTTATAGATTTATTTATTTAAGGTTCTTTGATTTATCCATGGATTTCCATTTCCATATTCCATATTGTTTATTGTAATTCTGTGATTTATATCATTACTTCCTTTTACACCCAGCAGAAAATACCACTATTAGTTTTATTCAGAATATCACTACGCTAACAATTTTTTTGCAATCAGCCAGAAAGTCAGCTATTAAGCTAGCTGTTGAGACCACAGACACAGAAACGTAGATACCTCATTTGCCGCCTGCTATACACCGATCAGCTATAACATTATGAGCACTGACAGGTGAAGTGAATAACACCGATTATCCGGTTATCATGGCACCTTTCAGTGGGTGGGATATATTAGGCAGCAAGTGAACATTTTGTCCTAAAGTCGATGTGTTAGAAGCAGGAAAAATGGGCAGCGTGAGGATGTGAGCGACTTTGACAAGGGCCAAACTGTGATGGCTAGACGACGGGTCAGAGCATCTCCACAACTGCAGCTCCTGTGGGGTGTTCCCGGTCTGCAGTGGTCAGTACCTATCAAAAGTGGTCCAAGGAAGGAAAAGCAGTGAACCGGAGACAGGGTCATGGGGGGCCAAGGCTCATTAATGCACATGGGGAGTGAAGGCTGGCCCGTATGGTCCGATCCTACAGACGAGCTACTGTAGCTCAAACTGTTGAAACATGCTGGTTAATGCTGGTTATGATAGAAAGGTGTCAGAACACACAGTGCAGCACAGATTGTTGGTATGGGGCTGCATAGTCTGAATTTTGGGCAGAAGGGACACAATTACCAATTTTGTAGGGAGTAGCAGAAAACTAATATAACTAGTAGTGTAACTAATTACTGTTGGCAGGGAGTGAGTATGAGTAATAATAGTACATAATACTGCTGATGAATATATTTATGGCCAGCTAGTTTGTGATATGGTGTTAAATCTTCAAAATCTGCATTCCCTTTATCGTCTTTATGTTTAGATTTGATCAAAATGTGACAATTTAAAATCTCAAAACTGTGACAGCAAAAAACTGTTACACCTTCTGTGAGTGTGTATGTAACAATGTGTAAGAATAGAGCATTATGATATATGTTCACAATCTCCAAAACCTCCATGATAGAAATTCATAATTTACCTGAAAGCTGCTACTGGAGCAGATTACTTCTTTGTAACACAGCGCTCTTTAGAACAGAATGCTACTGTAGTAAGTACTGACTGTCTTCCTCATTATCACCACAGAGCTAGCGAAGATATACATAGCTCTGTTTTCTTCAGTCAGTGATATCTTTCCCTGAGCAGGCTGACATGAATCGAGGGACTTTACTTTTCACTGTAAAGCTCTGTTGCAGATCAGAAGAGTTTCTGTGTTTTCATTGTATGACTTAAAGCAGCCCTGTGTGCTGCAGCTGCACAACTCAGTCACCACTTTATCAAAGGCGCAATAATGAAACGCTTCCTTACGACATCTAAATTTAGAACGCAATGAAAGTGGTGTCAAAAAACAAACAAACACAAAATAGATAATCCATTTGTGACCCATTTCTGTCCCTGTGTGAGCTCCATTGTTTGGAATAATAATAATAATAAAAATTCTCTCCCCAGGCACATACATATCTACAAAGCCCCCGTTACTGACAAAGGGCTCGTCACTGTGGGACCATGAGGAAATTAGGACTCCTGAGCAAGAGGCTTGTACAACAACCAACACACCCCTTTAAAAAAAAATATAAGAGAAGAGCTGTCGCTTGTTATACCACCGGTGTGATCCCACTTCTAATTTTGAGATTCCCACCCCTACGTGTGCATCGAAGTGTGTGAAGCCGAGAGCATTAGTGCTGCCTCTGTGATCGCACAGGAAGGACATTGTCACCATGTGTGTTTTTAATAGGATAGGAAAATAAACCTGTTTTCTGGTCAGCAATTACCCATTCTTCTGGTTCGGTGTAAATTATGAAAAGCTGCAGAAAAGAGGCTTTGAAGGCCAGAAGAAGGAGGAGAGGACATAGACGGGATCTCAAATTAAGTCCTGGTTCATTTGTGACTTGCACTGCAGCTCTGTCAATTCCCCTCACCCCTGTATGAACTGAACCGGAGCCGCGCGATGCACCCTGCGCACCTCCATGTTTCGGCTCTTCATTCCATGTGATGGCGTGTTATCAAATGTGTTTGCTGGCTTTGTGTTTTGTAGAGTGGTTATGCTGCTGGCAGGGAGGAAATCAAACACCTCTCTCTCACGGCAAACCACAGAACACGCTCTGAACCACAGTGCTGACTGTCAGGAGAGCTCAGACGAAACACAGGATTATGACTACAGTCAAGTGGCGTGGAGGATCGTTTCACCATTTGGCTTTCCGAGAAGGAGTTTCAAAAAGACTTAATCTTTAAGGAGAAAAAGGTTTTCCATCACACTCCAAATAAGGGCATTGCTCAAAGGCTGATGGTAACTGTATGGATGTGGTGGATGTGATGTATGTCAGTTGTATAGTGTTTGGATGAAGGTTGTTCATAAAAGTGAAGGCGGAGTGCATAGAGAGGCCTCACGGGCAGGTGATGTGCGGCTGTGATGCCACCTGACATTTTCCTCAGAGGTGTTTCAGGCAACAAATAGCAGGTCTGTCTGCTGTCAGCCTGTAGGCCACCTGGGGGGTCAGGCCTGACACTCTGCGCCGTGACAGCGCAAGCAACCCCCCCCACGCCCCACCATCCTCCTCCTCTCAGTCCAGGGCCAGGCCTGAGCCCCAGAATGCACCGGGAGCCGTCACAGCCGATGAGGAGTGACGCCGCTGAGAAGGGAGAGAAATCCCTCTCTCCTTAAGGTGCAATGAAAGGTCAGGAGCCCGGTATCACTGGGAGAATTACTCACCGCGCTGCCTACCTTGACATCAACAGAGAGCCGACCTGCGGGGAGCGAGCGAGAATGAGACGAGGGGAGAGAACAGGTGGAGGGCTGGAGAGCTGTGGCAGATAGGTGGTGAGGGAGTAATGAGTCGGAGGGGGGAGAACAGGATGACAGGGTCAGGGGGAGGTGGAGAGGCAGGTTGAGGTAATGGGCTATGGTGTATGTGTGTCCTGGCGTTTGAAATCCCAGTGTGTGTGTGCGCTCTGGTTGGAGGAGAGGCAAGAGAGGGAGTGGGGGGGGGGTCGTTGAAGACGTCTTGCCCTTGCAGCACTTCATCACATTCAGTTTTTTATCCACGCTTCCTGAACTTCCACTGCCTTTTCCGCTCCAGTTGGCTCTCAGCGGACAATGCGATCAGAGTGTCCCTTCATGTGCATTATGCAAGCATGTTCCGGTCTATAGTTAAGATGTCAATGGTGCGTGCACCTCCCCAAGGTCAACACCCTAATGAGAAATCTCCGGGGACAACAGTAATTATCAAATAACTAAATGCAAAGCCAGCCAAAGTGCGATAATTATTCCTGAGCCCACCGTTGCTAAAATGTTTGATCGCATCTTTTCTTTTGGTTAGAAAGAGACTTCTTCCAAAAATTCTTCAAGTCTGAGACGATGTCAGATACTGGTAGCTTGTCAGTTGTTGACAGGGCCTGCCACATTTGAATTCCGGGACCATCTGCTACTTCATACATCCTCTCTAATAGCTTTCTTTTTCCATCAGGCCTGTCTCACTATCTGACATAATGTAGTTATGCACAAGACATTTACTCAATATTCAACAAAGCGCACACTATCTGACTGCACGGCTGTGTGGCATTCTCTCAACCTGCCTGCACATAACAAGAATTTAAGCACACCAGCACTCAGTATTTGACTGCTCCAGAGTTTGAACAGTGTGCAGGAGAGCTGAGCGGAGGATTGAGATTGATCAGCAGTGAGACAGTGACTGTGCCGCTCGCTGAGTGTTTCTGATTTTTTAAGGTCACCCTCACTAGAACCAAAAGGGCACATCAATTTTAGAGCCCTCATGAGGAGGCACCGCGTCTCCTCCTCGATCACTCAGCCCCCTGTGGAGAAACGACATCTGAAGGTGCACTTGATTTGTGCGAAACCCGGTACCGTGCATGATCAGAATAAAACATAAACAGACACAACCTGGGTAAACAGATGGATGGCACCTCAACATGTGGCGCTAGACGGCTTCAGAGAACATGTAACAACTGGAAGGCGACTGATTAGCAACTTGGCAGTTGTCAAAAACAATATGGTGCTCTGTAAATGGTACCTACTGTGCATTTCCATAATGTAATATTTGTACAGTACCAAAAAACTGAGCAAGTATGTGTTAAAGTAGCAACAAGAGGCGTAGCTGAACAGTTGAACTTTTTTCTTTGCCAAATACTCCCTGTGCGAGTTCAGAGCAACAAGCGGTCGGAAGCACAAACATGGATTTACAAAAATAAAAAGGAAGCAAAACATGCTTAACAGCCCATGAATTGGGGAAAAACACTCTCCAGTAGCAAACCTCGTGAATGAAAAAGAATTGGAACGGAAGTGAAATATAATTACATAAAGAGTAATTGGCCTAGACATGACCCCCCCCCTTCCTCCTTAAAAAACAAAAAGGTCAAACAGAGTGTGAAGCTGCTCGACATCCACATCCAGTAACGCACTTTTGGAAAGCAGTGCAAGGACAAAAACAATGAGGCGTTCATCCCCGAGACAGCTTCAGGGAACAGCAGTGAGTGGGAGGAGAGTGAAAAGATAACATCACAAAAAAAACACAGACAAGGAGAGGGAGAACGAGGGAGGAAAGGAGGAGGAGGAGGAGGAGGAGGAGAGTCATCAGAGATCAGGGTGACCCTGCGCCACTCAGGAACATGTTCTGCCTATAAGCTAAAGGAGAAGCCTGAAGTTTGCCACTGAGTAATCTCACCGCTGTCAACATCCTGGGGACTCGGCCTTCACAGTGACCATGTTCCTGCAGCAGGGCCACGCCGCTCTCAAAACTCTGCCTGACATAGTTGAAGCATGTTTTGGCGAAATGTTTGGCCAAGTGTCCATGAGCAGAATATACACCTGCTCTGAACTCATACAGTAAGATGTTATTAGAGACAATACATGGCTGAAGAATTCTCAAAACTAACTTCATGGAGGGGCAATATTTTTCACCAGGGTGCCAAAGCAAAGGGGGGAGTGACAAAGCACACTCACAGCAGATGGTGTCTTGCTTTTGATATATGTCAGTTTTAATGGAGCCTACCTACCATCAAAGCAAAACAAACTCCTTACTTAAATGGAGTGAGCCTGATCAAGATGGGCATTAGTCTGTAGCAAAGAGGACAGAGCTGTCTGTGGTCGCAGAGACTTAAAAAATGTTAACAATTAGGCAGTAGTTCATCTTGTCCTCAATACATCCAGAGTAACACTTTACCAAACAATAAAACCAGCTCAGCTGGATGGGGAAAAAGCCTGATAACAGGGACTGAGACATCTTCAGAGGCAAGAGTACAACATTGAAAGGTCCAGTGTGTAACATTTAGGAGGGTCCACTGGTAGAAATAGAATATAATATCCATAGATATGTTTTCATTGATGTATAATCACCTGAAAATAATTATTGTTGGGTTTTTGTTGCCTTAAAATTAGACATTTTTATGTACAGTGGTAGCGGGTCCTCTTCTACTGAGTCCACCATGTTAAACTGCCATGTTTCTAAATAAGGCCAGAATGGACAGATTGAACACTGGCTCTAGATAAGGCCTTTTGCAATTGGTCCACCACTTTGTTTTTTTGCAATTTTGTACATTCATGGTCCCCAGAGGAATTTAACTTTGGTGGTCACTTGATTTTCAGTTAGCACTTCCACAAGGTTGAAATCTGACCAGTGTGTATGATGTAGTGGCATCTAGCGGTGAAGTGAATACCGCTCGCCTTTCAAGTGTGCAGGAGAAACTAAGGTGGCAGCAAAACTCTGGAATAATGGGAAAGGCCCTAGCTACAGTCGGTGTTGGGTTTGTTCGTTCTGGGCTACTGTAGAAACATGGCGGACTCCGTAGTGTCGATAAAAACTGCTCATTCTAAGGTAACAGAAATACAACAATTCTTATATTCAGCTGATTATACACTAATGAAAACATACCTATGAATATTATATTCATTTCTGCCAACAGAGCCTCCTAAAGGACCCTGAAGACCAAATGCATTCAAAACTAATGACATTCAACATTATACCAGCTTAGCATCATGAGCATGTTAGCATGCTGTTTTAGCTAGCATGGCTGCAGACTTTTTGTTCTTGTTATGTTATGAAAAGACAGAAACTAGCAATGCATTAGTTTGTCCCTTACTTACGACTTATGTGGTCTTTCTGGAGCACTCAGACTCACTCACACCAGCTCAGTGTTTACTGAGCGCAGAAACCCTGAAAAATAGCTGAACACTGTAGTGTCAAGCCAACATTACCCAGACAGGAGGAAATAGCACACATGTTGAGGACCATTGTCAGTTTCAAAATTGGCACACTATAGAAAGTATTACAGAAGTGAGACAGTGTATGTATACCAGTATATACTGTATGACCTAAAATAAAGTGTGGCTTATTTATGAGTTTTTAATATGAGTTTTTAATAGTATTTGGAAAACAGTGGAACAGAGCACAGAGGAATAGGTTATATTAGGTTTATATAGGCGATATTTAATAGGATCAAATCGATATTGGTTTTGGTTTTTTTATGTGATGTGTTGATAACAAGAAAAAAGTAGAATATCACTTATTCTTGAAATAAATATGTATCCAAGTTATCTTTGCATAACAAATGTACAACCATTACTCTTTACCTCCTCTTAGATTTGATTGCAGATTTTGATTGAATATGTTATTTAAATTCAGTATTTGAATTTGCATTTAATTATTTTAAATGCCCTTTTCATCCCACTTCTTAGACTAAGTACTGCATATTTATTCTCTTCCTCAAAGCAATATTTTAACATGTCTGATAAGTATATTAAAAGCTGACTCTCTTCCAAAACATAACCTCATATACTTCATAGTTCACAGCTGCAACTGAACAAGGGCAGCTTAAAATGAATAACCCCAGAAATAACTGGCCCACATTGACCCCATACATAAACAACATGGGTGCTGAGACCTTGGGACATGCTGAAATCTGTCTTGTTAGGATTCAATGCAACGGCAATCCCTCCTTTGACTGACCCTTCTGAAACCCGGCTGACCTCTCCCTTAGGTCCTTTGTTAGTACAGCAGCTCTTCAGTATATACTGTCATTTGCATTTTAGAATTGTTAAACAAATACCCACCCATGGCTCCTTCTCCCTGCCACCCACTGTGACCCTCCACCCACTCTCCTCTCAAGCCAGCCAAAGGTAATAGCAGACATACGGTGAAGGCTGCTCCAAATGTTAGCCAGAGAGAGCGGGGTCAGAGGTTGAATAATTCGAATGAGCGAGTGGAAGAAATACTCAACAAAAGGGATAAAAGTTTAACTAGCTTTGCAGCATCATCAGCATGCCAGAGACTCCTCAACTTGATGGTGGGTGACTCAATTCAAATAGAGCCATTTTGTTTAATTTATTAAATGGCTCACTGCACCATTTTGTGGACGTGGAGCTGTAAAACTATTGCATTATCGAACAGGGGCCGTATGGGCTCGACATGACATCGTCCCCGTGCGCATTAACCGATGATGTCAGAGGCAGGGAGGCGTATTTTTGCCACTTGGCATTTTGGAAATGTGGTATGGCCATTGCTGTCAGAGCCTGAGTGTGTAGGACTGCAGATCAATAGCCAGCTATCGGGCAGACAGTGGCGGTGTGCTGCAGTGCAATCTGGGAGTTTCCTCTGGGGAGGAATAGGTCACAAAGGGTACGGAGCGTCGCGCTGCTCATGTTGTTTAAGATGGGAGTACAGGCTGGCACTGTGTGTTTGTGTTGCAGCTGCTGATGCGTGAAATGGAACTCAGGTAGCTGGGCGGGCCTCAGGCCTTCGCTGTATCTTCCGCCAAGTGATTACTTTACTCCATTGATTTTTCTCCCTCCTCCACTGATCTGAGAAGATCACTAGGAAGAGAGGGAGAAAAAGAGAGAGGGAGAGAGGGTAGAGGAACCATTGATTGACCTAGTCCTGAGATTCAACGATTGACAGCAGAACCTTGAGTGGCAATGCTCCCTCTTAGCCCACTAATCTATGACTGAGATCCCCGGTACATTCAGGGGGTACTGTTTTATAAATCCTTACAGACATAGGCCAAATCTTGTTGAGACATTAGGAAAAAAATGGGGCTGTACTTGTGAAAACCCATCACTGTCACATTGAATACGCTGTTAGGAACATCTTAACCATGTCTAATACTTTCCCTTATTAGGACTATATTCTACTCACTGCACATTATGGTTGGCTTTGCACGCAGCATGTTTGTTTTTTTCATGGTCTTATCAAGGTTTGTTGACCTGGCAGGGCTGAGTAAATATATTCATGAGTTTTTGAATGGTTTATTTTATTTCATAATGCAGTGCATCTTTCAGACAGCACGACATCTCCAAGAATCAAAACCATACTTCTTCACCTCCAAGGCAGATAATATAATACGTATATGGAAAAGGTGCATGTCATTACCATAGGCTACAGTGGGTTTGTATGTGTGATGGCTAAGTGTCTATTAAAGGATCATTTTATTTTTATCATTATGTTCAGCTCAGTCTGCGGGCAATCACCTGCCAAGGCTTCAGCCACAGCAGACTTGAAGAGAGTTGAACTAAAGTGAGCTGATTCACAGCGTCTCCTGTAAGAGCGTCTAACACAACAAGTTAAAAAGCACAGCAGGCAAACAACTTGATTTGAAATGCATGAATACTCACTGTTGAGTTGACACAGCAGCACTTTCCAGGCCTTTATAGAGGCAAATCTGCTCCAAAGGCCTGTCGGACATTATGGCCATGACATTATCATTTTATTTTTACAGTTTAAAAGATATGTCTGGTAAAGGTCAGTATCATTGTTGTTGTCAACCAATCCAATGAAAAGACAATAAATTGATCTTGCCAATAAAGTTTTGTCTGAAAAAGCCGGATCTATCTTCTTCCTCTGTGTCAAAGAGCTCCATTGTCGTCCAAAATCTATTAAAAACACATAAATGAGCCACACTGTTGCACTGAGTGACATGTTCCTTCATTGAATGCACATACTTTATTTTGACTCAATCCCTCATACACCGTCCTGCTGCCTGAAATATTCAATAGACCTCAAAATATGTATTAATCCACAGCTGAAAATTAAAAAAAATAAAACAAACTGTGTGAGTAACTAAGCTAAAAACAACTAAGCTAAAAACAACAGTTATATTATTAAGTAGGGGCTTTTAATAGTAATACATTTTAAGTTTAAATTTAAATTTAATTTAGTTTTGGCAATCCTTTCTATTGGTTATACCGCTGTAACTACAACAAAGTTGTAATGGTTTCTAAAGTGAGTACAGCTCAAATGTCTACTACTACACACACAGCTATGGTTAATACAGTAGGTCAAAGTACAACCAGTAGGCCAGTCGGTAAACTGTGATGGATGTTTACAACTGACAGTTTTACCTTTCACCTTTGTTTTCTCTTCCAAAGAAGTTGGGGATTTGTTTAAAACCTTGACCCATCTGACTACTTTTCACAACAATTTCACTATTGTAGTCATTTATTTGGTGACTATAATGTATCACTAATAAGAGCAATGGGCAAATGTACAAAAGTAAGATGATGAAAAAAGCAGGCTTACGCTTTAACCATGAATAAACAGATGGAAGGATCAGACGTACTACAAGGTGGTTATGAAATAGTATCAATTCATTACTGATGCATTTATATGACCCACAAAAAGACAATCATTGAGAAGACTGGCTATTTCTACATTATTCTTCCCCTGCCAATTCAGTCAGATCCCCTTTGAAATCAATGAAACAAGGCGGAAAAAACACTACCAGTTTCGTCCACAGGAGAATTTAAGCTTTTCAGTAGGAATGTCATTCTGTAAAGAAGTCCTACATTCAAGGTTTTGCCTAAGTAAGAGTACAAAACTATTACCTTAAAGTATCAAAAATAAGTATTTTGTTAGGCAGAACTTTCCTTTTCAGTGTTTTTGAGTGTTATCATCACACAATTTCAATATCATTTTAGCTACATTATATACGGTTAGGTAGTGTAAACCTTTGTGTGTAAACTCTTAATTTGCACAATAATGAGTAACTATAGCTGTCAGATAAATCTGTTTGAGTAAAAAGTACAATATTTGCCTCTGAAGTGTAGTGGACTACAATTACGAATGGAAAAAATGTGAAGTTAAAGAACCAGTGTGTAGGATTTAATGGCATTTAGCGATAAAGTTGCAGATTTGTGTGAACACCACTTGCTTCTGTATTTGACTACCTGGGAATGAGTACGGGCTGTGAAGTGTGTAAGAGATACTATGGTGGCCACAAACAGCTAGATAAAAAACAGCTCATTCTAAGGTAACAAAAACACAACAACTCCTATATTCAGGTGGTTATACACCAATGAAAACATACCTATGAATATTATGTTCCATTTCTGACAATAAATCCTCCTGCTTTTTACCACAGGGTTTAAGTGTCTTGTCTCGGGTCAAACATGTGACGTATGAACCGTAACCTTCCATTAACAGAGCAGTCACTGTGTGCACAAGGTCATCCTGACAGCTCGCCTGCTCACAGCTATCTATGGATCTCTACTGACAGAGTGATGGAGCTCAACAGCAGCAGCAGATACGATACCAAGGAGAGACGTAACAGATTAAATAACAAAAGTATGAGCTGTATAAGTCAAACACAGGTCAGTTCTGTTTATAAAATTATTGAACAGTAAAATTGTATCCTGTGCAAGAGGAACAGCACCTTTGTCTGCCCGGCCGATAGGGAAGGTCAAACGCAGCGGTGTTATTGGAGCATCATTAGGCGGGGAACCATGTAAAGGCCACCGTCGTAATTAAGACCTGAGACCTGCGCTTAACATTGGCACACTCTGGGTCTGGAGAGTGATAAGTGCTTGATCCTGATCAATAAGATGCACAGCCCCGTTGCCACTTGCAAAATCAATATTGTTTTATTTGCTGTTACAATAGGCTTGTCTGGTTGCAAATGAGGTCTGATCCGCAGAGTTACTTTGGAAGCAGAGACCTTACCCTAGACTTCTGCCCCAGTCCGCCTTAATAAATAGGCCAATAAGTGTCTGCACTGGTGACCTCTCAGGCCATATACCTGAGGGAGGCCCTGCTGGAGAGATCCCCAAGGGAGTTTATCATTATATTTAGATACACATTGATTTAAATCTACAAACAACATGCTCAAATTAACTATTTAATCCTCTATATCGCTCTTTTAGTGTTGTGTTTGGCAATTTTAGGGCATTGCTGGAGCAATACCCAGAAAGGTTAGTCATATTTTATAATGTCAAGGTTGAAAAACGTGTCACCTTCTAGCATTAGGACTAACTGCAGCGATTAAGGTCTCTCTAATGTTAATTCCGTCTGACACAAGACAGCCTCAAATATAATGGAGCGCATTGTATCCATTAATCCTCGTCATATGTTCTATAGATACAGAGGTGGGATGAGTTAATCTGGATTTAGCAAACACAAATCCTAGCATTGAGCCTAATTGTCATGATAAAGCAAAGATGGGGATAGGAACAATGATTTATAAGATAGGAATCGGCCGAGTTATGGATGGCGCTGGGCAGTTCAGATAATAGAGAAAAAGGTCTAGAATAGAAGGTCATTAATAGACTCAACAAATCTATTCAATCGGTGAAAATGTGCTGTGTCCCTCCTCCAGTCGAATCATAGATCATGCAAATGCTCACAGATTTCACCGCCCATCTTGACTTGCTCTCCACTGTTTAATTTGGGATGATATCAGCTTCATCACTGACACACTCTTGCATGTGATGATTTCAAAGGAGTCTTGTTTTTTTGGCTTTTGATTTTCAGGAAAGTCCAATAAATCAGAAAAAACTTGTGGGTCCCTCTTTCTGTGGGCATTACCTGAGGTAGTGCCAATGTTTCACTGACAAATTTAAACTGCAAATAAAACTCTTCTTAAAGTTCTTTGTTTGTTTGTGTACCGGTCAAAACTGTAATTACCAAAAAGAAGAAATGCTGTATACCATGACAGTGTAATGTGTAATGCTGGTTACTCCTAGTGTTAACTATAACCTTGATATTTACTGCATTAAAACTGCCTTCGGGTAGTGGGTAAAGCAAGAGCACAGACATTCTTACTACCACTTCAACATTAGGACAACTGAACACCAACAACAAAAGTGATCACCTCACCACCTTACATCATATCACTCCACCATTCTTAACCATCAGGAACATTACAGTCAATGTGCACCATATCATGCAGTTCTTCCTCTAAATAACAGAACACAATACAATGACGATGTAACACACGCAGGGCTGAGGTTACAGAAATGGAGCGAAGCCTGCGAGCTAGTTCAGGCAGTCAACTCGAGCTGCGCTGATTACACACATGACACGCCTTATTCCATAATCACTAACCAAGTGCCCCCTTTCAATATGGCGGTCTATTTAAACTGCACAATTTCCCAGCTCTCCCTCTGCTCTGTCAATGCCGCTGTTGCCCTGCCTCCGTATTGCTGCTGCTGCTCTGTAAGCCCTACCACCACCCCAGCATCCACCTGTAGGCTCCGACTGGGGGTTAAGGTATTTGCTCATCACTCCCCAATATTTTTATGTGACATATCTGTGGGTAGTGATGAGGTCGGAACCTAGACGCCAAAATCTAAATACGCTGTACTGCTTTAATAAACATTTCAAATGTGAGTTGGCTGACTGAACTGCCCATTAGTGTGACTTGTTACAGTCTGGTTATTTGCTGTCACCACAACTAGACCCATGAAATAGGGTCAGCTAATGCTAGCTAGCCCCTCCGTTCTATAATGCAGGACTTTGTGTTGAAATAACATAAATCAGAAGTAACGTCTAGGGGGAATCAATGATAACAATAGCAAGCAAAGCTAAATAGTTTCCACTTTCTGAGTTAACCTAACTAGCAATGAGCCCTCAAAAATTATTAACGTTGTAAAAGGACAAATGTCTTTTTGGTATCAAGGTCCCCCAAATTGATATAGATCGGGCCACAGACCTAAGTATATGTGATAGGATGTAGTCTCAGGCATATCCTGACTAATCAGATGTAGCTATTCTATAAGAGTGTGAAACCTTTGATAGTCATCCTTATACATTCTCTTATAACATCTAGCCAATTCAATAATCTTACTAGGGAATCCCCCCAGGTGAAAACTACATAACTAGTATTAGGTGGGTTTGTTAAAAAAGGAGAAAAACTATCTTGTATCAACGTTCATAGGCTACACATGGCTATGACATGCTGCAGTCGGTAGCGGAATTGACAGTGCATCTGCGTCTCCTAGCAACACTGGCCCTCAAATGTGAGTCAAACACTGCCAAGGGAAACGCCCAACCAGAGTATTTCGCAGTATGTCCAAAAACGTTTTTTTTTTAATCTTCTTTTGACAAATGGAGAATAATGCACAATAGCTGCAGCAGTATTATAGATAGGCTACTGTGTTTCCCTACACACAAAGTGTGGAGATTTAAAATTTCAATTCAACTTTAATTTATACGTGCAGAGATAGACTCAGCAGCATGCATATGATGCAATGCGATAAAAGTGCCCAGTATTCAGTATTCAGCTGTTATGGTCTTGTATTGTATTGCATTATATTGTGCAATGATTTTGTTATTTTGTACAACCTCTGTAAGTTAGTGTGTCAGTGTGTATGCACACTACACATACTGTACAGTGTCTGTATTACCTGACTGATCACATTGTCAGCTGTTATCTCCAGTATCTCACAGGTGTCGGCCCTATGTGGTTCTCAGACTCACCTTGCAGTGACCTCCTGATGCAAACTATTCCAGGAAAAGGACAAAAAGGATACAGACTGCAGCTCAGCCTTGACTGCAACACCTTTTCTACCACCATCATCTGCCTGTCATTGCTGGGCCTCCTGTATTTTCCATTATCACCAGCACTCATACAATCAAATCAATAATGCTGCACTTAAGGCTTGTTCACCCCTTAAAGATTTAAACCCCCTGCTC
This sequence comes from Dicentrarchus labrax, assembly GCF_905237075.1. Taxonomy (NCBI): domain Eukaryota; kingdom Metazoa; phylum Chordata; class Actinopteri; family Moronidae; genus Dicentrarchus; species Dicentrarchus labrax. The sequence goes on along the minus strand of NW_026136705.1, from coordinate 8,685,126 downwards.
TATATCCTCACAGACTCCACCAACTTCATTACAGCACCGTGCCAGAATATATTTGCCACCCCTGCTGTAATGCTTTCCCTCCCCTTGCCATAATTCACCTGGGTTTCACCTATGGGGCGCCATTTTGTCTAAGCCAAACGGCAGTGCTAATAAGGCTCCATAGCTCTCTGTGATTATTATCAGTGACAGGCACGGTCAGGGACCAGCAGCTCTCTACTGCCCCCCATGTACATCAGATGCTGTAACCCACTTGCCCCTGTGGCTCTTGCCGACTCACCCTCTTGCCCCTCTGACACACCAGTACACTGGGTGGCCTTGTGGAGGGACAGAGGGGGTTGCAGAGGTTGGCTGCTGCTGGTACCCACAGCACCGCCTGCCGCAGCCAGGCAGCCAGGCAGCTAGGCCCTCCACGGCCCTCAGGCTGTTCTGTCTGTTCAGCATCTCCCTTTAACCTTCATCTTGGAAACAATAAAACAAGAACAGAGAGGAGGAGGAGGAGGAGGGAAAGAGAGGGTGTGAATTTGTGTGTGTGTGTTCGTGCTCAGAGTATCTGTGTGGGGGGAGATAGAGAGAGATGCTGTGGACATTTGACACATCTCCTTAAGCCAATGTCTACTTTATTATCTTTGGCAGTCCTTATTGGTTGCACTAATCAAGTGGAAGGCAGTAGCGCTGTGTCGGGGGCTAACACACTGCGTGTGACAAATATATTATTAACTGGAGGGAGACGGGCGACCTTGGCCGTGTCACCTGAGGACCCCGCCGGCACTCGCTCTGCCAGCAGGAAACGACCTTCATATTAAATCCCTGCAGAGGTCAATAAACTAAATAATTCACAAAGGTTATATGCTTTGCACTGAAATCTGCTAAAAGAAAGAGAGGTAGAGAGAACAAGAGAGGGAGAGGGAGGGGAGGTGGCAAATCTTTTAACTTGTGAGCAGCTAAACGAGGAATGGTGTCCTTGTCAGAGTGTAGTCTCTTTATCATTGGGGGGCGTTTATATGAGCGTGTCAGAGGACGATGTAAATCCTGAATCTCTCTCTATTTCCTCACCGCTGTCACTCTTCAATCGATCCCTCATTCTGTGGCAGTGGTAGAGGTGGTGGGGGTTGGCTGGGAGAAGGTGGGGGTCAGTGTGCTCTAATAACACAATAGCTTTTTTTTAGCATAACTGCACACACAGCTGTATTCATAACCACACTGACAACCTGTAGTCGATCAACCCATTGCTCTGACTATGTTCAAGGAAATCTGCTTTGTTTCTCTATTGAATATGACTTCCTGCTCAACAAATGCCTGTGCAATAGCACATGCCTGCTCTATACAGTGTCAGTTTTTGTTTTATGCTTTTGAAAGTGATGGATGCCTTCTGTTTGTGATTGTCCATACAGGGCTATTCTTGTGGGCAGGAGGCAGACCCAACACAGCTAAAGGTCACGGTTAGAAAAAGAAACGTCTGTCTCTGCATTACTGCCAGGCTGGGACAAGAGGGAGGGGGTCACTAATTTAATCTGCAGTACACTCGTTGGTGTCAGTTCCAAATGACTGGAAATATGTTTTAAAAGGCTAAACAGGCTCTGTAAATATCCAGTATTTTTACAGCAAAGAAGAAATCTCAACAAATGATTTAGTCTTATTTAGCCGTTTATTCACTTCAAGCGCAACTTATTTTAGAACATTCTGGTATTTTCTGACATGGAAAGTGCTTGTTCACAATATTAGTTTAGCATGTGAGCATGCTTACATTTGTTAATTAGCACCATAAACACAAAGTGCAGCTTTGGGAATGTCAGTAATTTTGCAGGTATTTGATGTTTTTTGATGTTATGATGGAGATAGAGGAAAACTTGAAGGTCCAATGTCTAACATTTAGAAGGATCTAGTGTCAGAAATGGAATATAATATTAATTCATTGATTAATTATTTATATTTATTATTTTGTTCCTGGACAAGGTAAAGCTTTAGTCATGTTCGCCAATGTGTCCCTGTGTTTACCAGAAGTCACAGCAACTAGAAGCTAGGAAGAAACGCATTGTTAGTTGAATAAGATTAGAGATATCTCTGGGTTTGAACATTGTTGGAATCATTCAGGATAACGTAAGTACTCAGCTAAACTAAACAAATGACATAAGTCCAGTGTTTATAGACATTTCAATGTGGAAATGTTACAAATTATCCATAATTAATTAATTAATTAATTAATAATTTACGCTTACACTTTGATTATCAGTGGAATTCCTGGTTTTAAACAAATCTGCCACATCTACATCACACTGATGTTAATAAGGCCACATTCAGACTACAGGCCAAAGTGACCCAAATCCTACTCAAATTGTTTTGCTCATATGTGAGTCAAATCTGATTTTTTGATGACAGTGTGAACGGCATAAATCACATGGAATCTGATCTTTTCAATTCTGATTTGGGGCACTTTGTGGCCCAAATTAAATAGTTTTGCAGTGTGACCTCTTTTTTGCAATGTGACTGTTTGTGTGAATAGTCATATCAGGATTCATGTGACTTTTATGTCACTCTAGATCTACATCTGTCATGCGGTTCTTCAGTGATCTGTTCAGACTGGTATCTAAAGAAAAAATTATGTGAACAAAAAAAATCTGATCCGTCCAATAAATCAGAATTGAGTGTTAAGGCCTGCAGTGTGAATGTAGCCTTACTGTGTGCTTTCCCTGAACACAAATAAATAGGGGCAGTAGGAGGAGCAATTCATACACATACAGTTGATTGTCATCAGCATACTACTGAAAATGAATGACACATCTAAATCTTACACTGAGAAAATTATATGATACTGGGCAGCAGTGATATCCATCTATCTCTAGCAGGTTTTATCACATGACACAGATAAACTGAAGTAAGGTATTCTAATGTTCCTTCATGATCTGAGGATTAAACTCTCAATGATTTGTTCACCCTGGTTAACCCCAGATACTGCGGTAACTCTTCTTGCACGGCATATCCTGTGGGTTTGACCCCAATCTAGTTATTCAGCAGCTCTGTGGGGGAGAAAAACCCTTCATGCAGCTGCTGATTGGTTTGCGATCATTTTTTTCAGTTTCACAACACCTACAATAACAGATTAAAGATATAAAGATGACAACTGTGCAACTCAGATGGGTAAAATTCAAGGACAGCTAATTGGTGCAAACTCAAACAACTGAAGGCCATGTTTATTGTTGCAGGTTGCAAGTTACAGGATATAATCTCTAAAATGTAAACTTTGTTTTTAAAGCTGACAAACCTGTGAGATGAGAAGATGACTTGTGTTGCAGAGCACAAACATGTACATCCAAACAATTTCAAACTTACTAAAAATTTTGCACCGCAATTGTTTGAATACATTTACAGCAAACTTAAACCCTCTTCCAGTCAAAAATTTTCTTTTTTATCCCACAGTGTGCTGTTTGAATGCTGTCTGTGCAGAGTTTGACACTTGAAGGATATTTTCACATTCATCTGCTGAAAGTGGAAAGTTTCTCTGTGCCCAATGAAAATCTGATCTTAAGGGGCGGGGTCTACCAGCATGATTTGTGACATCACAATTAGTTTGGAAGTCAGTCCTGGTCCAGTATGCAACTTGTACAGTGTGATGTAGAAACTTGAAGCCACCAGGGCACATCCACTGAGAATGGACTTTACAGTGAAGTAGGAGACATCTTGTGTCCAACAGGAAAACTTTAGAAATGAACAACATTTGCATATTCAGAGATTCTAGAATTTTGAATGAGGTAGAAGGAGTAAATTACTTTTTAAGCATTTTAATTTGCAAATTATACTTTTTTCCCTTAAAAATATATCAGACACACATTATTATACAGGCAGACCCTTTGTATTTGTCTTAACATATGTCTAGAGGGCATCTTCATTCAAGTAATGGCCCTCATATTTGACATAAATAAAGGACTCTCCATTTTAAACATAAACTCCAATGAGCTGAACGTGTGAGTAACACACACTTTCTAAGTAACAAAACAAGCCACGCTTTTTGCTGTAATTAGACATTGCATAACTGACATCTGGAACTTGCTGACACACTTGCAATTTCTAGTGAATGCAGCAACTCTTGAGGCATCCTATACATGAAGGGACGGGGGGTGAGGGGATGTTGCCAGCGCTCACCTGGCAACCCGCTTTGGCTACGCTCTTAAAGCGTCAAACATTTCACAGCTCAAAGAGTTTGCGGGGGAAGTCTTTAATATGGCTGGTTGTATCTGCTGCTGCCTTCGCGTCGTGCTCGTCTGCCTTTGAGGTGTAGCAGCAGATCAGACACATCAGAGCCATCACGGCTTGTCACGAGGAACAATCGCGTCTTGAAATAACACAAACAGCCGTGTTCAAAGACCAGACATGAAAAGATGACATGCATATCAAGAGTTCTGAATGTGTTTTTGTGTGTAAGCGTGTGTGTGTGTGTGTGTGTGTGTGTGTGTGTGTGTGTGTGTGCGCCACATTAAGACAGACAGTTTTGCATGGAGAATGGAGGAGAATAAGTTTTACATCAGGTGCAGAAAAAGAGGGATTTAACGTGAATGGAACCACTGTAGAAGAAAGGCAAAGATAGAGAGAGAGAGTGAGGGATAGAGGAGGAAACAGTGAGACAGGCGAGGGGGGGAGGGAGGGGATGAGAAGGATAGACTTTAACTGTCTGAAGGACAAAGCTACTGACCCGCGGATCATTCAGAGGATTGCCTTTCAGTTTCAGAGCAAGGTCAGGCTGCTTATTTTACCTCAGTGTTTTCACTAATCTGTTTTTTGTGTGACACAAACAAACACCGAGGCCGTGTACACGTACACACAGGCAGCACACGCGCACACACATGCAGACACTGAAACTAAGCCTTCCCATACTGCCTTGAAATAAAAACAGCCTATGTAGGCTTTGCTATCAATAAACATTAGATGTGCAGGCTTTGTGCCTACATGAGTATCACACTACCTCGGACCTGTCATGAATTTCAATTGCTGGAAGGGGCTGTCACAGACTACACATGTCCACACCGCATTCTAATGTCTGTGAGACATTTCCCCGGCTGATGATTTGGCTTTCAAATGAATAAAATACTGCGAGCTTTATGCTTTAATCTATTGTTAGACATCTTATGTGTAATGAGCTAAAATCAGCCTCTGTCTCATATTGACAGGTCTTAAGGAGCTGACAGTGGTTGTTGGTTGGCAGCTCATTAGTAGCCACACTACATTTATGTCAACACGTTTACTGACAATCAGTGGAGGGGGGGTGGTGCTGGGAAGCCGTGGCTGTCCCACGGGACCCCGCCAGCATCAGTGGAGGAGACGTACCAGTGGGCGTTGAGCTCCTAGTCGAGCACTCTACAACACTGAGTAGTGATCATCGGAGCTAGCCTAGTACTCTACTGTGGGTTTGAGGGTAGGGTTGCTATGGAACAACGGGCCAAAATACTGTTCTGAGAGCAGAGTAATCTGCAACCAGTGTGTGTGTGGAGTGTGAAGATGTGTGTATGTGTGTACAGAGTGGGTTAAAGTGCCCCAGTGTGTTCCATGCTGATCTGATAATGAGTGAGCAGGGTCAATAGGATGTTAACGGCCCCGTGGGAACGGCTGGTGGTGGATGGGTGGAGGAAGGACGAGGGCCCAGGGACACTGAGCTGTGTTTTCACTGTCCTCGCTCACCACCATCTGTGTGCGTGTATGTGTGAGAGTGCAGCAGGGACAGTAAGGTGCCTCTGTCCCTGATATTTGACTCTGTAGCTCAGCCCCCACTGTGTCCTCCCAGTAAAGTCTCAGTCAAACAAAGCAGCTCACCCAGTGTAAAACCAACATCAACACAGCAGCTTTGACTACGGATTAGTCGTTGCTCTACTGCTTCATTTGTCACACACACGCATGCTAAACAAATATGCACATTACACAGTGTATGTCCACCCTCGTATCAAAAAACAAAGCTAGAAACTAGGTAATGGCTTCGAATGGAGGCTTGTTTTTACGCTTTCACTCCCAGCCTAACATCAATCTGAGGGTGTTTTACAGAACTATGGCAGTGTATCCCTCATTGTGCTTGCAAATGGCCCATGCTGAGCGAATGAGTGGGTTAGAAGAGCCATAAACCACAAGGTGAAAGAGTAATTGGATCACCCAAACATAAGTAATAAAACCAAGAAGACAGCATGTCAGCTGTGTGTCAGTGGGGAAACTCCTGTTACATGTGTAAGCTGAGAGACCAGCACTGATAGCTGAACAGTGTGGATGGCTACACGATCGGGACTACAAGCTGGACTCTAATCGCTCAGAAAAACACACACGCACACACAAACACAATGAAAGTATCAGTGTCGCTTTGAACCAGTGGGTCAATATGGGCAAAAAATATGGGTGCCTTTTATGTCTGACGAGCGGATGAAAGACCCACGATAGCATACAAGAGAGGGAGAGGGAGGGAGAGGAGGTACAGGGAGCACTAAAAAAACATTGCGTGTTGTGTTGGCAGGCGCTCCAGTCAAATCCCTTGGCAGTTCAGAGATGTTTTTTTTGTTTTTTTCTGCGAGGCCCCGCCTTTGCCATCTGATATTCAAATGCAGAGGAAACTGGAGGAGAGCTCCTCCCAGACCACCCGCAGAATCGTCAGGGATTAGTCAAAGAGCACCAACTAGGTCAACAAGATGCAGGGCCAGTGCATGTACAGGGGGACGTGAGGCAGCTCACCCACACAGGAGTCGACCTAGTCTTGCTTGTGTTCCTATTCACACACGTGAACTGTGTCTCTCTCTCTCTCTCTCTCTCTCTCTCTCTCTCTCTCTTACGCACACACACACACACACAGGCAGCCGAGCTTATGCAGTGACCTGTTTTCCCATACTTTGACAGTTATCCAAAAACAACTCCAAAATTCCTCTTGATTTTTCTTTTTTAGAGCAAGCGGGTATGGGTTAAGCATTAGATATGAGGACAGGCGTAGGGAGATGTAAACATTCCCACTGCTGTCAGCAGCCTCACAATTGATTCGCTGGCAGAACACTTGCTTTGCCGGGTAAAAGCAAAATGATGAAATGAGGAGATTTAGTGAGTGAGGGTGTCCTCTTTGGAGCATACTACAGATGGGTGACAAGTTAAAGGAAAAAGTTACTCAAACCTCCTAGTTTCTGGAATCCTCTCCATCCTCCCATAAGTGTTCACATTGTTTTCATTCTCATCAAAGCACTCAATGACCCCTTGCGTCCTGTACGAAAGCATTTGCATTTGTCTCCACTCATTTGTTCAGGTTTTTCCTTTAGTTTGTCACCCACATGCCATGTGCGTTTTGGTCTTGTATTGTATAACATCTCTGCAGTTTCACAGTTACACCTTAACAAAACAGCTCCAGGCAGGATGGCCTTTGGAAATTTTTTTCTTTTCTTTTTCTTTTTTTTGAAACCATAGGTGTTTATGAAGCCTATTCTTCTCTGTGCCGGCAGCAGACTGAAGAAACTGTTGAATGGGAAAGCAGACACCATCCCTATTGTGAGGCCAACATCATGATATCCCTTTGCAGGGCGCTGCTGTGAGTGTGGATCCTTTCAGTCAGATCATTGGCTCTCCAGAGAAACTCAACACGGAGCTGCTGCACTAAATAACACTGACATACCTGGACAGTGACCGTAGTATCAACTGTCTGAGCGTCAATACCCCAGAAGACATTTCTCAATGTGCCATGATGACCTCAGTCAAATATAATGTTGCTTTCCTGGAGCACATTTCCTGGGAGCGCAAACTTAAATAACTCACAGAACGTACTGATTCTGAGTCAGATGAAAAAAATAATGTGAAATGGGAGACATGGGGGTCATCATGTTGAATCGCTAGTTTGGCACACCTTTTCTTCCAGTGGCAGCTGTGACTTTCATGTATCTCCTCCCTTAGCGCAGCGCTGCGTTGTACTGGAATTATCTATCTTGTCTATCAGGCACAGTTTCATCTCCCTGACACACTTCAAGGACAAAAGTGGAATATTTACTGAGACGACTGAGATGGCTGTTTAGCATGTCGGCCGTAATCCAGTCGTAATCACTCCTGTCTGTTTATTTTGAACAGAGGTCACGCATTTTCTCCTCCGTCAATAGTTTGTTGCACCAATAAAGACAGTTTCACTCGTTAATGAATAATCCACTCATCACAAGGCCAGTGTTTGTAGTGTGTAGTGTCTGTACAAAGATGTTTCTTTCATTACTTTCGGCAAGTTCAAGCACTTTTTTTTGCTTTTTTTTGCTTTAAAATGCAAATGTAGATTTACCTGCTTATTCCTTTATCGGCTTTGTTGATTTGAATATGTGGCCTCAGCAGGGTTTTATTCAAGCCGAGCAGCTGAAGAATCCAAATACACCTAACCTGTCTCTCTGTGGGCAGGTTTTTTGCTGCATCATACGGCAGTAGTAGGACCTTCCCTGCAGCTGTATACGTGAGGAATGTCACAACCATGCCATACTCATTCCAGTTCAAAGGTTACAGTATGGTGTGACTTCCAGCGGGCCCTCCCACTGCAGCTCGCACCTGCCTCCTCCCCAAGAGGGCCCTCCTTCACTCCAAACCTTGGGAGACACTTTGGCTGAAATTGGGGAGTAGAGGTCAAAGGTGGAGGGTTAATGTCTGCTGACACTCCGACTCCCTCCCTCTGAGACAATCAGGCGTCTGAATCTAAACTCTCCTCTGTTTGCACTGCTGTGCCAAGAGAACACCGCTGCAGTGCTGACCTTTGCCCACGCATTCATATGTTTTCCATCTATTTTTTTTCTGTACCTTGAAATATTCAGCTTACAGCATAAGTGTATAGAAAACCAATTTTTAAGAGGGCCAGGGTCAGATTGCTCTATTCCTGGATGGAGGAACAAATCAAATCTGCATATCCCATCCAAAGATTTGAACGATAATCTGCCCCAGTAACCGCTCAGTGAACCCATGCTGACATGAAAGTTGAGTCACAGATGAATTGGCTTTATTACAGTGTTCACTGGATAAAGATTGTGGTGTATAGTTTTGAAATATGTGTTTGTCAACTTAAGTCTTTCTGCTTTTTATTTTTCAGTGTTTCTTCACAAAATAGTTCTTCTGTTTTATGGGGAGTTGAGAAACAGTGTGCTATATAGAGATCAGACTTAGAGATCTCAAGTCTTTGCACTCAAGTACGAAGTCAAGTCCTAAACTATTAGTTCTGAGTCCTAAATAAGTCTCTAATTTGCTCTTCACTGAATGTAATGCCATTTAAACAACAGGGTAATATAGTAACAGTCCAGTGTGTAACATTTAAGAGGATATACTGGCAGAAATGGAATATAACAATCATAGGTATGTTTTCATTAGTGTATAATCACTAATTTGTTACCTTAGAATAAGCTGTTTTTATCTACAGATTTTATCGACTCTTATCTGTTTAAACAGATCATTGCTGTACAATGGCCAAAACGGAGCCTGCATGTACACAAACAAAAATTATCTTTGCTATAATTATTTACAACTGGTACTCAATAACATAACTTGAGTTCTTAATGGTTCTCTCCTGCAACTTGATTGGATGCTGTCAGATTGGTTCAAACTAAGTGAATCTGGGGAATTAAGTGTGAACTTGCTGGGAATTCATTGTGTTAACGTTATTTGATTCAGGAAATGAATTGATTCGTACCACACTTTTTAATTAACATACTTTTTAATCTTTGGGCTTGCGGCAAGGTATCAAGTATGTCCAAATGAGTCATTGGTGTAAAAGTCCACATCAAGTTGCAAGTCCTTTTTAATTTTGTCAAGCTGGAAATAAAGTTTGTGACTCGAGTCCACACCCCTGCTCGTTTGATTTTTAAAGTCTTCAGTTTGTCTGCTGTTAAAAGAAATGTGAAATTCTCAATTTCACTGCACTCAACAGCTGTGGATCAAATTCAGTTACAAAATGCCATTCCAGCACTGTTTTACACACTTAATAGACACTGTGTTAACAAGATTGTAAAAAGTCAGTCTAGTAAAACAACAAAGTCCACTCCTAATGATGCTCAAATGCTTGTTAACCTTCCCTTTTATAATGCAACACACTTTTTCCATTTTCTCTTTTGTCACTAGCCACAGCTGTACCAAGCCAAACACTGCAACCAGCCCGTTAACATCTTTAACCTTCTTTTCCAGCAGCTCCGCACAGAACGCGTTAAATTACATACATAAATAAAATCATGACAAAATGTTTTCAAAAAGGCCCCAGGCTTTTTTGTTAGCCGCAGTCTGTCCCTTCAGGTCAAAGGACAGAGTTTCCCGAACCACATTTCTGTTGAAGGCTTCAGGGGCAAAGTTCAGCCTGCTCGGGTTGGGGGGAAGGACTGAAAGGGAGGATATTGTATCTCCATTTATGTGGCATTCAGGGTCAGAGTTCAAAGATGAAAGGTCACTCCAGGTCAGAGGTCACGAGGTGAGATACCATCCAAATTGCTGAGCTGGTCTGCTCATCCAACTTGAGGCTGATGTTACACAAAAATGTTGTCCTGAGCAGCACTCACAGAGCAATCACACAACAACAATAAACACAGCAACATCAACTTTTTATGAACGGCACTTTGGCGAGGACTTTGATCAGACTTTTAACTGCTGTTGTACTCAAAATGCAAATTGCAGGTAACACCTATTGTGAACAACAGCCTTGTAAAAGAAAACTATCCAATTTACCTGACTGACATGTTGAGTGCCGCCTCTGTTTATACTACCGGCAATGAACTGAATTACTGTTTAAACACCTCGGTGGGGGTACAGCAGGTTAGAAGGCACTGTATCCAACTGGCTGAATACAAGTGGCCAATAACACAGCTTGATGTGATAGCAGAGCAGAGGGAGGAGGAGAAGGAGGAGGAGCTGCCATTCCCCCCCCCCATACACACACACATACACTACCCCCCATCCTGGATTTGAAAAGAGAAACAGAGACAGGGATGGGTAGAAGTAGGTTATGTTGTTGTGTTCTTATTCGTGAGAACACTGATGTTCCCCAGGTCCTTAGAGACATTTTGTTCAAGGCCATGTTAAGAAGCCAGGCTACAGGCCAGTGGACCTGATAGCACAGATTAGCACAAGATGTCAAGAAAAGAAAGAGAAAAAAGTTATTTCTAAGCATTTGGAGCACAATAATACGTTTAGATTTACTCATACTACTGAAGGTCCAGTGTGAAAAGCATTCCTTTCTAATGACAGCTGAAGAAAAGTAAGTAATTTAGAAAGTTTCCATAAAGGCACATCTGCTGTTTGTGAATGACACCCTGCTTCACACTTATAGTGACACACGTTCACACCTGGGAGCTGCCTCAGTGCCTTGTTCAAGGGCACCTCGATGGCGGTGATGTTGTTCATTTTCTCCACTTGGTCACTGTGTGCTGAGGCAGGTAGTAAATCTCCAGCACTGTGGCAGATATATTCTTTTAACTCTCCTATTTTGGACCCCATCCAAGGGGAGGCCTAATGATTTGTTTAGAGATGCTGACTAAAAGGTTAGTTGGGGCACTTCTTACATAATTTTTCATTTAACTGAAAGGCCATTTTATTAACCTGCTTTGGTTATGAGGGGACGGGTTAAGGAATTATTGTATAGTCTCCATTAAGGTTTTTGATTTCAGACTACCCATGAATGGTATTTGATTGTTTAATTATTATAAAACAAAACGTGTAGATGATGTACAAATGTACTAACTGTGGTATAATAGAAGATGTAAATTATATCATGTTAGCCCAACAAAGGAGGACAATATTTATAGGTTTCAAATGATCCTCTGTTACAGGATGTCATGTACATTTAATATTCAGGTTACAGTCAATTTTATATTTGAGCAGACCCTAATATGCATCCTTATAGGGTCACTTCTACTGCACATCCAAACAGCGACGCTGTGAGAGTCACATCAATAAAAGCAGATGGTCAATATAGATGCAGCTGAGGCCGTGATATTAATATTTGTTGTCCTCATTATAGATGACGCTACAAAAACACTCCATCCTACATTTCCTACAATGCAACTTGATAGCATCTATCTTTAAATTCCCCTTGCCAGGTTAATGCTCATGTCTTTCACACTCCTTGCCACAGTGTTTTTAGGCTTTCTGTTTAAAATGTTTTTCTCCAAGCTCAGACCGACCCTGATGATGTCATCGGGGTTATTTTTCAGCTTCCTGCGGACTCACAGAAGACATTATTGGACCCTCTTTCGATGCACGGCACCGCTGCAACCTGCGTCCAGGTGTTCTTGTAATATATGTTTGTGGTGTAATGTTTATTGTATGTGTATTATGTTTATTTCTGTGAAACAGTATACATCTTGGGATGCAAGACAAATTTCAGCAGTAATTCTGACAATAAACTGAAATCAAATAAATTATACAACTGTGTTCACAGTGTTACTCCCCCTAAGAGGTATACTAAACTGAATGAGTAAAATCAGTGGAGTGCACCTTTAAAAAGAAAAAAAATCCTCATTGGGGATTAATAAAGTAAATCTTATTCTTCTTTAAATTATTCTGTAAACCCAAGCACTTGTATAGCTGCTTTCGTGGACTCTAAAGCACTTTTTTGGAGATTACTGTGTTTCACAAAAGTGCTAAAATACAGTATACTGCTATTACTGCTACTATTAATGTTTTAACTACTGGCACTACTACTACCACTACTGTCCCTGTTCATAGTCCTGCTACTGGTGGAACAGCAGCTACATTAACAATAGAAAACAATTGAATTACAATTGAAACGTAGAAAAATAGTTAACTACTAAATGAATATAAAATAATAAAGCATTAGCTGTCCATTCATGCATACTATCATTATTATTAATATTATTATTATTATTATTGTTGTTGTTGTTATTGGGAGCAGTGTGTGCAGCAGTGAAGGCTTGTTCCTTTAAGGGTGGTGTCAGCGGCAGGCAGTAGGAGGAGTGTGTCTCCGCTCACTTCTCCACAGCGAGGGGACCCTGAGAATAAACAATTCCCTCAGACTACACGCTACACACCTCAGCTCGCTTCCAGTCGCAGCACCAAAAAAGAAATAAACCCGAGGCTTTTTTTTTTTGGACTAAATTTTTTTATTTTTAAAGCCTGCCTCGCCATTTCTGTTTCCCTGCCGAGAGTGTCAAAACAGATGCGACCGTTTTCATTGGATTTGCCTCCTCCTGTCGAATAACAACGATGCGCCTCTCCGGCTGACTGTGGGGTGGACAACGCAGGTAGGGGATCTAACGTTACGTGCCGTAGATAAACGCACTGTCATATCGGGAGAATTCTTATTACAGCTGGGGGTGGAAAATACACGGGTGCGCATACGGGACGCGGTGTCGAGGATTGTTTCTAGGTGTTGTTTCGAGGGAAGGACGGGCTGTTCGTGTGTCGAGCCGAGGCGCATATGGATATAGCGCTGAAAACGCTGCATAAAGAAGCGGAGAATGGAGCTGGCTGTGTGCGCTGCCATAGGCTTCTGTTATAGCCCACCAAGTCGCTTAGTAATAACGGCCACTGTCTGTATTCCCCGGCTACCATACGAGCCATAAACGAGGCCTGCAGTAGAGCTATTTATCTGTGTGCAAATCAGCTGAAATGAATGCAAATTGTAGTGAATTTTACCCTCATCCACCGACAGCTAAATCAAATAAAAGCGTCCTACATTTTCTAAGTGGATTTTAAGCTACTGTCACGCACTGACCATATGAACACTGAATGAATAATGCCAGCCCGTGGGTTCAGTTAATAATAAGACGCGCTGTAGGGATGCCACAGTACAGTAATGTAACGTTAGTACAGTTAATGTAGTTCATCACGTCGGGTCAAAAACAGTAGACAGCCTCCTATTTTGAAGTCGTTTTAGCACCACCAATGGGAAACACTCCACAGTTGCGCTCTTCGGTTCCACTGTTGGTAAGTCCTGCTCCTGAAAACGATGGACCTCAAGGCCTTGAAAAGGACCCAGGTGTAGTTATATGTTGAGCTTGAGTCATAAATAGGCCTTTGGAGGTGTTAGAATATAGCGTTGTCTTGGATGCATTAGGCTACTTAATGAGAAATCTGCTTGGTTGCCCAGACTCATACTTCACTGTGAGCTTTTCATTTTTGGGCTTGAAAATGTATTAATGTCTGAAAGAGTATTACATTTGCCTCGCATATTTTTGGATTGCCCCCCTGTAGTGTTTTACATTGCTGCTGCCTCTTCAGGGGAAGTCAGGGGAAGTCAGGGGAAGTCAGTGACAGAGGCACTAACCCCAGCATGTACAGTAAATACAGCGTAGGCGAAGGTAGCTACAATGTTACAAAGCATTATCTCACTCTGTTGCTACAACAAGTCCATATTACAGCCACTATGAAGGTAACATTAGGCCTTCTAATGCACTATACATGGCCATAATCTGGATTCATGACTTAGTTAATGATCCTCAATAATGGTCATTTAGTTGTGCAGTTTTACCTACATTACACCACATCCTTAAAGATCAACTCGTCTGTAACCACTGGCTGGTCCCTTTAAGTTTCTGGAAGGTTACTAGTTCCGTCTGCAGACCAAAATGTACTTGCTTGAAGTTGGTCCATTGCAACCTGTCACATCACTGTGTCATCATGTCAGATATGTTTTGATAGAGTTCAAAGACTTGGATGTTTCTCAGTAACTGGCAGGGAGGCTTTCTGAATGGCCTTTGCGTAGGTGTTCCTTTTCCTGAAATGTCCTATTGCTTCATTGGACTTTGGATCAGTGTGGAGGCAAAAGGTCAGGGGCTGAAGTTTGCTGCGAGTTACAGGAAAGAGGGCAGAGTACATCTTCAGTTCAGGTTCTAAAAGGGCAATTTACAAAGCTTCCCAACAGCAACCCGTTAGGATGTTGTAATATGAGGATTTAAAAGAAAACAGCGTGCTGGGTTAATGTGCTACCTTTCACAGAACCGCTGTAACTTGGACTAACAACCTAAAGTAATGTGGAGAAAAGTCAAACTTCTTTAAAGCCCTGTAAATACTGTCTGTGTCTGGGGGTCTGCCTTTTAGCCTTTCTTTTGTTGAGCATTTAAGCTGCTTAATTATTTGACCTGAACTTACACAAGATGTTCAAGGTAGTTCAGCTTGTCCTCTTTTGCCACAGATAACTAAAACCTGCACTTATAGCCCAGCTTTAAAGTTGCAAAAGTGCTTTTGTTTGAGTGGTGCGGCCGGCGTGCTGTAACTCAACGGCTCGTATGTACTGGATGTAGCATGATTTGACTGGGCCATCTGCTATTGTCCAGGGAGCTGCTGTTGAGTGATGTGCAGTAGCCTGCAACAGAACCAGAGGACATTCAAATGGCCAAATGCAAATGATGTCGAGGCTGCTGAACAGTCACAAGACTGGACTCTGCACTCTACTCTCTTATCCACTGCCTTTCATGACAGCAAATCTTATCTGCCATCAAAACTCCGCTGCTGCTGTATGAAAGTGACATGTTTTGACGCGTGTGTTTTTGGGGCTCATGTAGGTGTGTTTGGCACAGAGGCTGTATTTTGCTACAGCGTTAGAAAGTAATTACTGGATCACACTGCTTGTTGCTACTTAGTGACTTTCCTTTCTCCTTTAAATTATTTGATGTAATAGTGTGTTTTTATGCAGGGTGATGCTGCCACAGATACAGGAGTACCTGCCCAGGCACTTATCTCTACTAACAGCCTCTCTAACTACTACCACTGTGCCAACTCAAACCCCACTGTTTGTAAATCTGTCAGTCACAGTAGCATGAGACACGGGGGCAGACAAAATCGAGGGCTTCATCTCGCTTTTTGATTGCTGAGATACTCTGCAAAAAAACCCCAACAAACTAATGTGCAATCTACCAGAACAAGTGTCATGCATTTACTGCAGAGTTTTTGATTTATTATAGACCTGGGAGCTGCCCAGCACTTGTGTTGTTGGCCACCGAACATTGTTCAAGGGCACTTTGACAGTAGATGTTGAGGAATAGAAGTGCATTTCTCATCTACTTACAGGCCCATACTTTGTCAGCCCACGGAAGATTCAAACCCGAGACCTTTTGGCCACTGGCTCATTTCTCTAATTGTTTGAGCTCTATAATATTTGTGTCGGGCATGCTTTAAGCCAAATCATTTTATTGTTCTCTTTATTGTTTGTTTATTCGATAGACACTCTCTACTAATAACAATAGCCAGCACTACAGCTGTTATTGGGCAGAGATTTACAGCGCAACAATTATGCTGTAAATTTAATATTCGGACTAAGGCATTTATCTCAAATTGATGAGACAGAAACACAACGCAAGACTAGTCCGTGCTGTGCTTGATCAGAGTGTTTGAAATGATCAGTTTTCAGTATCATACCATTAAGGGGATATTAACCCTCCTTAGTATCTTGACTCTTCTTTGCGCCTCCTCCACACCTCTTATCTCTCGCTGGATTTCACACACGCACATATTATACAGACTACAGTGTCAGACACACAAGTCTTGATACCGCAACAGGGCCATATTGCATAAAATTGGAATAGAAAATGTCTTGAAATGGATATGACAAACACGAGGCTGAAATGTCAAGGCTTGAGTGATTAAAGTGTAAACATACACAGACTGATGCAGCCACTGAAGCCAACAAAATTGGATAAAAAATGAATTTACTATACAGACATTAAAACTATCAGAGGAGCTCCACTATTCTGAGCAAAGAGGCAGGTGGAAACATAGTTTAGTCGTTATTTTAGCATTTTTCACAGAATATTCTGCCACCGGAATACTAGAATGAGAATCAGAAACCAAGGCACAAAACTATTGATGTCAATTTGCTCTCTGAAATAAGATCATTGTGTGGGCAGTTTGAGAGTATTCCCTCCGTGTGCCGCTTGGAAGATAGGGCTTACTAAGGGCTCTCAATTATGGCAGCACTATCTCATTCAGAGACAATCACTCCAGCTCCTGTTGGTGCTTCTGTCATGAACAGAAGGCAACCAAAGTCAATGGGAGTCATTCTGATGACAAGGCAGGAACTGCTAAATGCGCCTTTACAGCCATCGCTCCTGGATGCGGGCTGGAATGACGAAACGCACTGAAGAAAGATGGACGCCTCCGCTGCAGCCCCTGAGAGCTATACTAGCCGGAGCTCATCTGTTGAATGACTCCCCCTCCTCCTCCTCCTCCTCCCCCTTCTCCTTCCCCTTCACCCTCACCTCCAACTCTCCACCCCTCTGTCTTCGCACTTCACCTTGGCCTTGGCGCAATGACAGGCCCCTCAATTATCTCCACCGATTGATCGCCGCTGATTGCAATTGCCGTGAATTATTTAGACTTTGCTGAAATTGCTCGCTAAAGGGGAGGGAGACCAAAAGAGAGAGATATTGTCGGTCAAATAAATTACACGTTCAGGCATCAGCCCATTTAGAAAACAACAGCTGTGGAAGCCTAACTGTGCCGATCAATGAAGCAGAGCAGGGAAAACAGCATCCAGCTACCTTGCACTGTGGTAACAGAGCTACCAGCTCAACACCAAACCTCCACCGTCCCCCTCCTCTGATATGTTAAGTAAAGACTGAGGACATGTAGCGTGGAGCAGCAGACCTCCTGGGTGATGTGAGAGGAGCTGACTCTTTTCCTGGCCGGGCTGGTGTGGTCACAGCAGAGGAGCGGAGTGGAACTGACTCCCTCCCTCCCTCCCTCCCTCCCTCCTTCACTCCTTCCCTCCCTCTCTGCCTCTCTTGCTCCTGTAGCAGAGCTGCTGCTGCCCCCGGGCTGTAGAGGTGCAGTAGGAAGGTTTCTACCATTGTGGCGAGCGTGCTGCCAGGATGCTGCAGTCAGGCGAGGGGAAGGTCTCTGCTTTGCCACAAGCGGGCCAATGTCACAGACGTGACAGAGTGGGCGGGCTGCAAGGGGAATGAGGACAGACGCTCATAGATAGGAGGAATACCCAGGCTGTGTGTACATGTGATGGAGAGCGTCTGCCTTGTCTTCTAACAGAGGAAGACAAAGGATAAGATGGCAGATACTTGTCTGCATGTTTGTGGCTTTTGTTGGCAATTGTTTAGCTGCAACAGTCAGAGGATGTGTGTAATTAAGTCTGTGATAATACAGTCGTTGATCCCAAGGATCATAGCATGCATGGATTCACATGAGCTTGCGTCATGCCTCACTCAAACAAAACAGCTTCTGACAGGCATCAGACAAGGCTACTGCACCTTGTGTGCTAACTGCTATTTGTGTTGCCTCCAAATGTATTATCGCATATGTCCCTGGCATGGTTTAAGAAGCCTAAGGTTTGAAAGCTAGAACAACGGGTCACGAAGTCCAGAGACTGAGGTCGACTGTTATTCAACTGTGTCTTATTTTAACCAGGTTATGTGGCAGGAGTGCAGGGGAGAAGCTGGGGCTAAGTGAAAATGCCACTCATTCCTGAAGAGTCCCTGGCCTCGTCAAGGTTAGTGGCTTGTCTTTGTAAGTTGAGGGATTGATGCATGAGCCTGTCTGGCGCTGAATTCAAAGTCCAAAGCTGTCACAGGCAGCAGCTCTCTCCCCCCTCCCTCCCTCCCTCCCTCCCTCCCTCCCTTTGCAGGCTATCACAGGGCCCCGTCCTTCCCAACTTCTTAGCAGCCTGTCCTTTTGGGAACCTTGAGCAGCCCAGGCAAGGACACAGCGTCTGGTGCAGTAAGCCTGTGCAGAGGGGGAGGCTTTACGTAACGTTCTGCTTTAAACATGGGTGTATGACTTCCCTGACACGGAGCAGTGCAGTGCAGAGCTGCACGGCTCACAGCACATGTCCCCTCGGCCCCCCTGGACAAGGAGGGGGCAGAGAGATCCCTGCAACTTAATTATATCTTTCTCTTTTAAAAGCTTTCGTTTGAAATTAAATTTTCCCAGGCAATTAACTAAAGAGGAGTTTTCAGAATTTATGAATGAATGATGGATATATTGCATAGGACGACAGGGGAGGGAGGGAGGGAGCGGGGGATGCATATGCAGTATATGCTGCGAGGTTGTGTCTCTGAGATTTATTTCCATTGCGAAACGGGTGAAGTTCAGGAAAATTCAGGCATCATTAAACTTTGTACCTGAGAGCTGCTCTTTTATGCCACCACAGCTACAACACTTCAGATTTCATAGTACACCATTCTACTGTCAATGCTTAGGTTATTTTCAGTGTCACCCTGCGAACACTCACATACTTTCACATTGCATTCAGGGATGGGCAGAAAATGCAAGAGCTGGGGTTTCCCCACTTCCTCATTCACACAGAGCTATCTTCTAGAAGTTGGATGTAACTTGCTGAATGATGTTACGGGCTGCACACCCCAAATCCTCTTTTGGCTTGAACTGTAATTGTGTAACTTTTTGGCTTCTGGTGATGAGCTGAATTGTTGCTGGGCAACAAGGGACCTGTGCGGGTGGCCGTGGAGAGTCGGAGCTATGTGAGTTCAGATAGATCTGCAGCACATTATCCGGCTTCCCAAAAGAGGAATGTCACTGAATCCCCCTTGAAATAAATAATTTTTTGCATATTATTCCAAGCTAGATGAATGGTCGTTCGTCTAAAATAATTTCACATTAAAGTCTGTCTTCTAAGACACATAAAGACCAGCCTTGTAATGGCTCTGACATTACAGATTCCCTTCCCTCCATTATAAATTTGTCAATGAATACATAAATGACTCATTGCTCTTTCAATAAACATCTTTTACAGAACATGGTTAAATAAGTGGCGCATCTCTAAATTAAAAAATGAATGCACTCCCACACCACAAAGCAAAGACCGAGGACATTTGGCATAACCCCAGCCCCCTCTCTTTCACTGGAAGTGGTCTCTTGAATTTCTGAAACATGCTGTCCTTTTGTGAAGCTGCAGCCCACTTTTAAATCCATTAGTGAGGTGGCGTTATTTAGTGCGTCCTCACTAGAGCTGGGTAAACAGACCGAAAGCCTGTGGTTCAGACGTACAGCTCTCTCGTAACTGTGTTAGAAGGCGCCCAGTAGTAGAGAGGCCATTTGAGAGGAGAAGGAGAGCACTGGGCTGATGACTTGAGGCAGCCATATGACCTATTACTTTGGGAAAATGGACTGGTGACCAGAAGATTGCTGCCTCATACTCTGCTCACCCGCTGCCCTTGAGCAAAGGCAATTAACCTGGATTCCTCCAGTAAATATCCAGCTGTAGAAATGGAAAGAGATGTGCAAGAGTGATAATCGTGTAAGTGACTTTGAATAAAAGTGTCCACTAAGCAGGAAGATTAATACAGCTAATAGAATCGTAGCTTGTGTTTTCAAGTTATCAAGGACCCAGGACTGCTGAACATGTAGAGGAGTACGTGGTCACCCCTCCTCCCCTGTGTCTGTCTTTGTGCACCCTTATACACACACACACACACACACACACCCATTCACAGACTTCTCTCTTTTGCTGTAGCTTTAAGGCTAGTGCGTGACCTTGACCTGATTGCTGAGGGGCTTTTTAAGTAACTCTCCAGAAGGAGATCCAATCATGTGACACCCTTCACCCAGCCTCACCCCCTATCGTCTCTCCTGACCTTGTATGTCTATGAGGATGAGGGGGTGGAGACATTCGCCACAGGCGTGCATGCAGCTGCAGGGGCTGTCATTCAATTGGGTAGTTGCCCCAAGGTCAAACGGGGTCAAGGTCGCATCAGAAAGAGCACCGTGAGTCCAACGGCTCCTGCCCCTCTCTGAATTTTGGAATGGCCGACCACAAGTTTCTACCCGGTTTGACTGCGGTGACGAACTGTGCAGGTTTAGTCATCCTCTCAATTCTTAATCACTGATACCAGCATATGTCAGGGAAAGGTTGCTTCATGTCCAGAGTGATTCATGTCCAGAGTGAGCTGGCTGCTAGGATTTGTGCTGTTGCAGTTGCCTTCACTCACTCCCTACAGCTGCCCCGATGCTTAAACCACGCTGGCTCACTGTCTCACTTTAGAGCACGCTACTGTCTCGGATTCAGAGTATTTTTAAGCTAGTACGTTAACATTTCTGCCCCCTGGATATGTTTACCATATGGCTGGGTAAATCAGGATCTCGGCCCACTTTGTTAGAACATGCAATAATAAGCCCTAGCCAAATGCCAGTCTTTCTGCATATGACTCCATCGCTTATCACTTTTTCAGAATATTGTGCTCTACTTTGTCTTAAGTTGTAGAAGTGGACAATCAGACGGAGGTCCCTTTAGGGTTGCTGCAGCCTATTATGATGCCATGTTTCTATGTAGCGTGTGCTGTGAGAGGGAAATGAGACTGTTCTATTATAATCTGTTCATGTCAGTTATTATTCTTTGTATCATTCACAACTTTGTTTCAATTTTAACTTTATTTCTGAAATGATGACCATGTATTATTTCAAATATTTATGTAGTCAGTTTTATAACTTTTTTCACACATTTTTGGGGGGCTTTGTGGCACCCTACACCCTAAACTCACCCACTTGGATTAAAAGTTTGTTTCTTAGTTTTCTCTGGTGTTTACAATACGGCCGCACAATTAATTGTAATATTATCGAAATCACAATATGACCATGTGCAATATCCGAATTGCAAGAAGCTGCAGTTGTTTGATGGTAAAACATGTTTGTTTGATACAGACCGCAACAACAGTCGCAGCATCATGATTTTAATTTTAGTATCTCTTGCAATGTTTTTGTTTTTTTATCATATCATACAGCCCTGGTTTGCAATCAGAGGGCAAAAGAGCAGTGTAAGAATTGTAGTGAATCTATGTTGACTCACAACTCAAATGTAACAACGATATGATTCTATGCAGTGTGCCGTAGAAAAGCAATTGAATTAAATTCAGCAAAAGAAAGGGCATTTTGTAAAGTGATGATAACCAACCCGTAATGTCATCAGTGCAACTACTGTAAATTCTAAGCTTGACATAGTAAGAAACTCAGTCTAATGATTGGTTAAGATAATCCCTATGAATGTAATCTATGCGACATGAAAGGCATCCTAGCTGGGTTAACTATATGAAGGAGTAAAGACTAATTTCCAGTCATGTTTTCATAGAAATATACTCTTTCTTTACTCTCTATGGAGCCATGTGTCATTAATTCTCAAACGCTGTGCTTCTCATCTCACTGACTGTGGCGTTATTGGAAAACAAGCCGACACATGCCATATTCTTCAGCTTTAATAAAGCCAACTGATCATGTGCTGGATGGAGTGAGGCATTATGCAAGACTGTTGCCATTGTAAGGATGGACGGAGAGGCTTTAGTAGGGGAGATCCCGATGAGCATATGTCCTGTATCTGTTACATACAAAGAACTGTTAAAGCTTGTGATACAATTCACAATTAGTGGGGATGATCATTTTTGCATCAAAATTTGATTTTCATTTTTTTTTAACTATTCAAATCATGATGATGGTAAATTTGTTGGGGTCAACAAAAACAAAAATGTTTTCTTAAATCTGGAGAACAATATTTCTAGGCCAGGGTATCTGTGCAGTCTGTAGTCTATCTCTACAGTACTTAATTATCATGCTGTTTTTAATACTTTTTACCTTTTTCAAAAAATTGCAGTTAACCCTTGCCCTTACTTGTTCTGTTTACTTTTGTATAACAAACTTTTCCTTGACAAATTTGAATTCAGTGCTTGTTTATCAGGCTTTTTTTTTTATCATTATCATGGGTGGCCCCAGTGGGAGTCAAACTCCAAATCCCTGTCCCTGTGGTCCCAACACTTCAAAAGCTTTCTTGATTATGTGCAGAGAGTTGTCTCGTTAGACACAACTAAAATAAAGGTGATTACCTGCTAGGATTTGACATTTAAAATCAGACGTCAATTGCTGTGCGTCTGGATACACCTTGAGCTCTCTCTCTCATACACACACACACACACACACACACCCAGAGGCCTAGAGGAACCTGTAGCTTGTATAGTTTGGATGTTGATTTTCAAGCTTAGCCCATCAGAGGTGCTCCTCCTAACTGTATTAGGTCCATAGAGAGTAACTGTTGCTTACTCATATGTCATTTTAAGTTAAGTCTTGTTTGTGTTAATAAAGGTAATGGAAGCTACAGTAAAGCTTGTAAAGCTTGTATAAGAGTTTTTTTTTTTGCACATACACGTACACACACCTAGAGTTAGCACAGAGGAGCTGTGTGCTTGTGTAACTGTGTTTACACGTCGGGAGGCTGGTGCTGGCACAAGAGCCAGACGAATGTGGTTTATCCAGGGCCTCTTTCTCTCTAAGCCACCTTCCCTTCCATTCAGCATTGACCTTGGTGCTTATGAGGAGGCAGGGCTTGACCTACATCCACCCCCTTAACTGGAACTAGAACCTCCACCAGCCCGCTGAATAAAGAGACCTGACACCCTATTCTACTTTCTCCAACAGCCATTTTCTCTCTGTCTCTGTCTCTCTCTGCTCCTATTTGCTGCACTTTACACATAAAAGTACAGTTTTTGCAGCGTGTCTGGCAGCAGAGGAAAGTGGAGCAGCGGGCTTCATGACTCGTCTCTGAGGCACCAACATGTCTGTGTGCACTAGGTCACCATTAGCACGCAGGGGCTTAGCACCGGGCTGGTGAGAGTTTAGCGGCAGGTCAGCCCTCCTCTGGTTTTTAAAGTGGAGTGTCAAACTGTGGCTGATGCAAATGAGTACACACGCAAACACATGTAGTCGCTAGCATCTGGTGGGACTAATGTTCTTGTATGGGCAAACTGTGTGACACTGGGGTGCTAACATAAGGCACACTAATGTTTGGAGGGCTATTTGACAGTCTATTTGTAAGAGGTTTGTGTACCAAACTTAAGCCATGCTGTGGTTTAAGTGTGTAAAATTGCTGTAATGCATAGTTACGAGTAGCTTGCTACTGCTATTTCATTTGACTTTGTCAGCCTATTTCTCAAATTTGTCTTGCGTCCCACGGCATACACTGTTTCACATACATTAAAAGAACACAGCCTTTAACCAAACAACAAATCAAACACATATTGCATCAGACATTACGAACAAGTAGCTGCAGTGCAGTCAATTTAATCGCTTACTTTTACATTTAGAGCTGAGACTACACAGGTACCAGAATAAAAGAGGAGGTAGCATTGTTCAGTTCAGTAAGTCTCTTTAAGGGTAAAAGGTTTTTAAAAGGTAATAATTAAATGTCACTCACACTCCTACAAATATAGCTCTTGAACAGAAGCTAAACAAAGGTTGCTAAGCGACACAGAGGCTCCAGTGAGTGATGAGTGATGATTTTTGGCTGGCGCATTAATATTTAAATTAGCAGTCAAAGGTGTGAGTTGATTAGGTATTTCACAATGGCTTCAAACAGGAATCCAACACTGATACAAAGGGCGTTGCAGAACAAACTATCTGTTTTATAAATGAATGGAGCTCTGTCAGAGGAGCGTGCCCGTCGAGGAGAATGTATGGAGGGATTACAAAAGCAATGCATGAGTGAGCGCAGCTTAATGAGGGAAGGGTTTGCATGAGAGCACCGTGCGTGATCCGAGATATATCATGAGCTGTCCTAACCCACACAGAGGCATTCGAGGGGGCCAGTGTCGTGCTACCAGGCATTAGGGCAGCTCCCGGCTCAGCTAGCCCCCCATAATATCTCCCCTAGCCAAGAAAGGCTCATCATTTTTCTGGCTGGATGACATGTCATACCTTCATGGGTGTTAAATGACTGCAAAAAGCAGTGTGTACATCTGTGTTTAAATAAGGCAGAGGGTCCCATTTAGCATTCTGAGTAAGACATGAGATAATGGCCCCCTAGAAGAGGAAATATAGAAATTAGGAGGTGGGTTGGACTAGTGAGGCCTGTGGATGGCGTTCAACCTCAGGAGCAGTTGTTGTATTAAGGCGTGGGAGGGGTTTTTGCCAAACATACAGCAGGCCAACTGATAAGGGTCGCCCCCATTCCAAAGGCCATAGGGAGAACACACGCCAAAATGCAAGCACTCATCACAGAGAAGCTTCTGAGTCGGTCATTTTTAACTTCTTTTCTTCCTTTGTCTCCCTCTCTCTCTCCCTTTTACTGTCTCCCTCGATCATGCTCTGCAGAACTCCTTGCACGATCTTAGGGAGGGGAGGGAAAAAAAGAAGAAGAAAAGTGGGTCAGGGCGACCTATTTTTTTTCCCATAGTTCACGGAGGCAGAGGGTGGCGGTGTTATCGTCAGTTAGACGAGGAGCAGGGCCTGATGGGGAGGCAGGGCCTTGTCGCGAGACGCAGCCACTCAGAACTGGGTCAGCAGCAGAGGCTACGTCTTGTAAACGGCTTGTCATACTGGGGAGAAAAGCTGCAAATGAACCATAGATTATACGCCCCAAGCTGAGCACTGAGGTCTCTCCTCACTCCGCAGCCCCACACTTCAAAAAAAAAAACCACACAGGCACATATAAGCCTTACAGTAACGCAGGGGAGTCTCTGAGGCACTGCCACCTCCTATAAGTTCCTCTCTTCCCCTCTCAGTCTCCAGTAATAGCGTTTGATTACTGAAGTCAGACCTGACAAGCTCAAAGCCCGAGCCACACGCGCTTTTAAGAAAGGGATCTTTTCACATTTCTCTGTCTCTGACACGGGTTGCTGTTTTCTAAATATAGTCGGCTTTCTCCCAGATTTGCTTGACTTTATTCAGGTCAGGTTATTTACTGTACCAAGTTCAACTGTGGTTTAGAAATGAGCAATACAGATGCTTATTCAGCTGCAGTGACCTCTTTGCATATCATTTGTGCCAAAGCCAGACATGTGAATAGATAATTTGCTTACATCAGCCCTCACAAGATTTTTTCTGACAAAAGAAAAAAAAAATGCTTTCATTAACTCGTTCTGGTCAACTTTGCCCAAAACTGCTGCGGTGCTGGCTGATGGTTAATCTTAATGTCAGAAAATTGAGATCAATGTCAAAGCAATGGTGGTTAAATGTTGCTCATGTTGATGCTCATGTTGTTTTTGGAAAGTTGCCCTAAAGCCACGGGGAAGGTATTATCCACAGTCACCATATATTTTTTCTATTGATTTCTAATGGGTCTCTGCCATGGCTCATTGTTTCATATCCTTTGTGTCTTCCTACAGACAGACAAAGCGGGATAAACACTGGGTTTGATCTCCTCCTCACAAATAATTGCTGTGGCTGTTGCATTGAGCTTAGACCTTAGAAGTGAAAATCGGGGCTTATTCGTGCATTGGGGTCTGCTTATGGAGCAATGCAATTTTCAGGCAGTAGAGCTCACTCATATTTCACTATGTGGAACAAATCTGCCTGTAATGAATCTCCCAGGACACTGTGGTGCCTCCACAACCGTGCCTGCGTTTTTGGCTCTTCTGCGGGGGAGATCTATAGTGGGCCTTTTTAATATTTCAACACGGCCATCTTCCTCATTTGAAAACTAGATTTGTGTCTTTGATGGGAGGGATTTCACAGCAAATAAACACAAGGTTCATTAGAGTTTTTTCCCTACCCCTATATCAGTCCTGACTAATGTTAATCATATTGGTTTCGCTCTGTGTAAAAACAGCCTTATTAGCCAAGGTGTCACACTAACAAACATAACATAATATCCCGAGGTGGGGCTAAACATGGCGGGGGATCGGATTAGCAGCAAGACTCCGGCTAGTACACACACCCGGCTCTCCTCAGTGCCACAGCTCCCGAGCCCTGCCACTGCCGGGCAGCAGACCTGTCTAATGTTATTCTTAGCCCCAGAACTTCATGTCTCTGCGCGAAAGCCCCTTAACGCTAATTGAGGAGACTGCTCATGGCTCATGTCGCTCAACAACAGCCTCTGAGGGGGTGTATGCGTGTCACTGTCTGTCTTTCTGTGTATGTGTGAAGGTGAGACATGCTGAGCAGTAAACCAGTCAGAACCAGTACTTGGCCACTCCAGCCAGTGTTGTGTTGGTATTTTTTTTCCTTTTTTTTCCCTTTTTTTGGTGATAGGAAGCCACAACAGTGCCTTTAGCAGATGGTTTCCAGCAGGCCTGCGTATGACATGTGATAACATTACAGTTTTGAAAGGTCAGGCATGAAGAGAACCAGTAGGAGGGCCAGGCCAGTCTCAGAGTGTCCAAAGCTCCATTACAGTCCTCTGCTCACATACTATTATTTAGTGTATGTGCCTTATGCTCAAAAGAAAAGGAGTTTCAAACACCCAGTATTGAACACATTGCCTCTAACAGGGCAATGCAAATATTTACTGTATTACTTGAACCTTGGTGGCCCGAGTCGCAGTCGCAGGGAGGGTGCCGCAATATTTACATGCTGATAAAACCCTCCTTTGTGCTTTTACAGTAGACTACGCTCAGTCTGACAGTGCAAAGCTAGACTTTGGACTATAGACCATGGTGTTTTCTTTTCAAAATCAGAGGTCTTCATTCGGGCCCAGCAGGTCATCATCAACCTGTCAAAATACAGGCTCTGAGGCCACCCCCTCTCTCATTTAGAGAACCTTGATCGGCGAACGAGTCAACGCTCATCCTTGGAACAGGGTTGGGATATTTGTTTTGAAGCTACAGGTCACTCTGTGCCAATAGCTGAGAGCAGAGCGTGGAGGAAAAACAGTCTGGAATTTCCTTGTACGTAAACAACACCTCTGGAGTGGATGGCTGCCTCATCACACAGGTGTATTCCATAAAGCATACCCAACCCCCCCAATCCTCTTTCCTGAAATGGCACGGAGCTTGTGCATGAAGAAGGAGAAGGCAATGGAGGAGGAGGAGGAGGAGGTGGTGGTGGTGGTTTAAAAATAAATCCGTGCAGGCCGGTCAGACATTTTGAAATTCTGTTTCTATCTCAGTCTGATAGAGAGGTTAAAGATACAGCATCCTGATAAATCTCTTCCCACCAGGGGGAACAGATAAGGAGTGGCGTAGATTGAATAAAAGAGCTGAGGAGAAAGGGGGAGGATAGGTGGGGGGTGGGAGGAGGGCTGAGATGTCTATCAGGCCGCGTGAAGGGTTTTTTTTTTTTTTTTTTTTTTTGTCTTGCAGATCCAGTTCAAGGGCGCCCGCAGGCGAGGCAGCTCTCGCTCTTGCCGTGCCAATGCTGCTGCTCAAGGTCATATGAGCCAGCCCTGTGACATTAAAGAGGAACAGGAAAGGGGAAGGGGGGGGGGGCAGAAACCATCAACCACAGACATGTACACACACACACCGAATAGAGTTGTAAGGGGGAAAAGTAGCCTCTAACTCATCAAATCTTTCCTGTGACTTTCTGCACCGGTGTCTGGGTCTACAGTGGATTTTGTTAGGGCAAGAGCTTTTTAAGGGCAGTAATGAGAGTGTCTTATTCTCTCTGCACAGAGCCAAGAGATGCTTGGCTAACTGCTTTGTAGTTGCCAGCCACACATACAGGCAGCGTTTGTGTGTGTGTGTGTGTGTGTGTGTGTGTGTGTGTGTGTGTGTGTGTGTGTGGAGTGAGAGAGAGAGAGAGCGAGGGGGAAAGATGGAAGAGAGAAGAGTCACAGTGATAAACCTCGGGGGAGGGAGGTAGAGAAGAGAAAAAAGGTCTTAAAGTTATTTAAAGGGACAGCGAACCAATGGCAGTCACTTCCACATGCTCTTCAGCTGAGGTGTGAGACTAAAGTGTGTTTGTAGCTTAAGTGAATTTCACCCTTTTTGACTGATCAGCCTTCCCCGCAAAGAGTGCACAGTGCTGTGTAAGTGAACTATAGTGCGTTAGCAGGTGGTTTCAGATAGAAGTCGTAGCCACAGGTCCAGGCGTTTAAGGTTTGTAACTGTTTTGAATATTTGTCACACAAGTCACACTGATTAGCAGCAGCAGCAGCTAAATCGCTGCAGTGTGAGTATAAACATCTTGGTACAATTACTCAGCATTTTAATTATGTCAAGCCTATGTCATTCTGTATACCCAGTGGGTTCCTGAAGTGCTCATCTGAACACGAGTCAGAAATAATCTTGGGGGGGAAGTTAGGGGGACTGAAGACTAGTGACAATTTAAACAGAGCATATTTGGACATGTCACAGTGGGAAAAGTGCAGGTATAAATAATAAAATGAATGTAGCTGCTTCAGAGACAAGGTCCTGGTATTATGCATGCTGCCTCACTGTCACACTATCATGGCTTACTCACACTTAAAACAGAGCCATCGGTAAGGCCGTATTCAGACCAAATCAGGCGGCGCAGCGATAAGCACAGGGTTGTGCGGCAGTCTGTGGGTGTGTTTGTTTGTTCTTATGAAACAATCAAAAAAATAAAAAAACAGAAGAATGTTTTATTTCTCTAATTCAGTGGCTTTCTCACTGTAGGCGCTCCCTCTACTCATTCACTCTCTAGTTCGCTCGACCACGCTGTCACTGTCTCTCTCTCTCTCTGAAGCAAACGGACACAAGGGAAGCTTTTGGTATTGCTCTTTTGCTGCATAGACTGCCAGAGACGTCAAAGCTGGGTACACAAAATAAACCAAGTGAGGACACACCTGGGAGAGTATCATAGTCAGGTCTATCAACTCTGGATAGCGCTGGTTTCAGTGATGTTTCAGACTGACAGTGGAGCAGTTTGACCGGCAGTGTGGCGTATTGGCGTTTCTCCAAAAGTTAATTCTTTTTCCACTCAAATAATGGGAAGACCAGCGTTTTGTCCCAATGGCTGATTTGGTCTGAATATGGCCTAATGCTATTTGCAACTCCTGCGCTTTTATGACAAAAAACATACGTAAAAAACACGTCTATGTGGAGATTTGTGTAATATATTAATTGTAATACTATTATATATTTTGGATTGATGTTAATGATAGATAATGATAAATTATACATATATAGCAACATGCTTGGGAGGCTGTTAATATAGCTGGTGTGTGGGAAGCAGTAAATATAAAAAAAACCTATAATGTGATAGAAAAAAGGAGGATTAGCATTGGTCTTTCTTACTCATTTTCTGTGTGTGTGTGTGTGTGTGTGTTGGGGGGAGGGGGTCGAGGGGGTAGTATACGGTATCCATGGACTGACTTGCTCAACGACTTTTTGTTTACATTGTAGTCATGTGTTCATCAGTCAATCAGGTATCGGCTTGCAGTGCCCATTATATTGTGAGTGCACGGTGAGAGCGATGTCTTGTCCTATGACAGCACACAGCTGTTCATACCAGGGTTGCACTCAAGGCATCCGAGTGTTGTAGTGAGTTTATAGACCTCAGTTCAAGTCCCTGTTTTTGGCAGCATACTGTATTCTGCACTGAAGAGAAACCCTAGCAGCTCTGGGCCAGGGGCTCAGCTATGTGGCTGACCCTGACCTCTGACCTCCCTGTGACGGGGAAAGTGAAGAGGATATCCCTCAATAAAGTATCACATTATTAACATAATCCAATTATTATTTTACACGGCTGAAATTTAGCCTTGCTGTACTGATACAGGTTTTATTATCCTGAGCCAGAAATGAGAAATACCTCCTCATCTCTGATTTTATTCCAACATACAATGGATTGGAAAAGAAGTACAAGGTGAAAGTAATTGGGATGATTTTTGGGCAAAGATAAGGCTATGTTTTCTGGAACAGAACTAATAGCCCTACTATCATCTAAATTTCCCTGTAGATGTAAAAGTACAGGCAGACATTGTATGAGTCCACAAAGTCAGTCAGGCCGCTAATGGAGCCGCTTCAGGCTATGCATCAATATGACATCACAGATTACAATCTTTAGACTTTGGGAGCACTTTAGGTACTTTCAGTGCTGGAAGAACGGAGCAAGAACTGGCCGACAAAACACTGAGTCATTATAATAACAATCACAGAGATGGGTGGAGTCGTGCTGTGATACAGCCAAACAGATATTACTGGAGTATCCCCATAGGGACTTGTAATGTCTGTGGGACTTGATAGGGATTTTACAGCGACCTTAATGAACTTTATAGTATCTCTTGTCTCATTCAGTATCACAGTATTCCTTGTTCTATTACATTGTTCCAAACTAAGTATAGGAGTATGATTGTATTTCTTTTTGTTTCAGTAGTTCCTGAAAATGTTGTTGCTGAAAATTCTCTGCAGCACGTCAAAGTAACCAAAGTCAGTGTGTGGTGCATTGTAAAAGGACTATTCTAGGGTCCCAGTGGAGTCACAGTGAAATAAATATATAATGTAATGTATTTACTTTAAATGTATTAATTAATTCAGAAATCAATTATTTTTTCTAACAATTAAAATGAATCGAAATAACAACTTTGCACTATTTCTTTACATTATTTAATACATATGCCAATACTAGTAAACAGTGTTGAGCAAGTTATTTGAAAACTGTAATCAATTACTCATTACATATTACTCACTGATAAAGTAATTACCTTAATTTACTAATTATTCTGTAATAAAAGTAATGTGTTACATTACTCGTTACTATATTTGAGTTACTCAGCCCAGCTCGGTCAAAGGCGCCTTCAGACAACTTCTTCCACACCCACACATCACATCTTGTGTATTAAACGCATGTAGGAATTAAAAACATTGTGGTTTAACAAGCCAGTAGCCATACAATAGAGGGATTTACTGCACAGTTCACACACCCTCCAACTGTACGTAAGACTAGATGATCCCTAAATGTATGTGTACCCATGGCTAACCTTAGCACGCCTGCTAAGAACACACAAGATGTGAATAAGATGACTTTGGATTGACCAGCAGTCACATTTCACTTCTTTTGAAAAAGCCCCAGGATGCCAAATTATGAATCCTACTGGGATAGGGTAGGGCTGTGTATTGGCAGGAATCTGGCAATATGATACGATCACGATACAGGGGTTACGATTCAATATATTGTGGTATATCGCAATACTGTACGCAAGGTGATATATTGTGATTTTTCTTTTTTTCCGAAACAAATTTTAGAATAATAGTAGTGGTAAAGAACACACCACTATATACATAATTATATTTTATTTTTTATAAAAATATTTATTTTGCAACCAGAACAATGGGATCTTCATTTGTATTTATCCCTGTAGCATCCAACAAATAGTGTTTTTGAGAATCAATACAATATCACTAAACAAAATATTGTGATATGATATTTTCCTACAAACAAGCCAACAAAATATCAAAGTTAGCTATACAGGGATTAGTAACTGTTATGTAACCCCTTACACTGTACTCGTACTTGAAAAAAGTAATCACATTACTGTAAAGTAGTGTGTACATTACTGCCCAACTCTGCTGGTGAACAGTAAATGGGTTTACACTTTGCCAGAGAATACAGATAGAAAGTGAGTGTTGCTACCTTGGAAAAAGTCACTTCCAGTGATGAATAATAAATTGACATTCAAATTGCAGCAGAGAAAGTCCTTTCTGTGGAGTGTTGCTCAGGGGATTTCAGTGTTTATCCCCTTTGCATGCTCTAACTATATTAATGTAAAAGGGCATTTTTCCTCGGCCTGCATAGTCCTCCCCTCCATTTGTGTCGGTTGACCGTCTGTGGGGAGGACCGGTTTACCCCAGACACCTGTAGCTGAGTGAAAATCTCCCCTGGGAAGGAGGAACATGTGTATCCAGCCTGTATGACATCCAGCCTAAGTCTCTGTGAACTGTACTTTCTACTCAGACAGGATTTACAGGATAAGTGTCCCTCGCACTTGTGACGCAATCCTTTTGAACACTAACCACTCAAAGCTGGATTTGAAGCTCCAATGAACCCTGATGAACTTTGACATTTAAAGTGGAACTAAGGAAGAAACGGGTGTGGAAAGAGTTCCCCTCTCACCAGCTAAAACCCCCGCTCTGTTCCCCCCTCCAGGCCCCCAGGGTATTCGATCACACCTGTTCATCACCCAGCTGGCATAGTACCATTTTGACTCTTTCTTTTGATTAAACGAAAAAGCATTTAGACTAAACAATCAATAGGTACAGGCTTGAGTCCTGAATCGCTCTAGCATAAATCTTCCCGGTGCCTGGCGTGGAGTCGTCTCTGTATCATTTTTGCTGATTAGTTTTCCCATTACTCAAAACAGATGTGTTCGCTGGTGATGAATGATCCAATTATGGGATATTTGTCACCCATTTGATATCTGTTGCTAGTCTGGGACTGTAAAGAATTTCAGTGTGGTGCTACCCCTTCAGTCCACAGTCCACTCTGGCTGGGTATGTGTTGACCCGGCCTTTGGATTTGTTTAAATGGCCAACTAGGCATTAGATAGAGCTTGGCCTGGGGTGTTTTTCAGTCCCCAGTAGCGCCCAGCCATTTCTCCCTGATCATCTCATCAATCTTGTGGTTATAGATAAGAGAGGTACTCTGCAGAATACTCGTTTCATTTTGAGATAAGAATAGTTGCCCTGTCATAAAACTACTGTATCCTCAAAAGTCTGCACCCCCTGCTGCCCCTCCTGTTGACATACCTCAGATTCAGATAGTAGTCATACATGTCTAAACTGTTGTTAACCCCCCCAACTGCTCCACACACACACACACACACGCCAAAACAATACACAAACACTCACAGCTGAAAGGATTCATGTACACCCCCTAACCTCCTCCCCCGTCTGTGGACAGTAGGCTGATTCTGCAGCCTCCCTCCCTCCCTTTCTCTCTCCTGCTCTGCTGTGCCGAGCTATGTGTGTGTGTGTGTGTGTGTGTGTGTGTGTGTGTGTGTGTGTGTGTACAGCTGCCTAATTGGGCATTCTCCCCTCGTCGGAGCGCCTGCCTCTCCTCTCTCTCCTCTCTCTCCTCCAGCCTGGGCCGGGGCTGCTGACGAATGGCAGCGGATTACAGATGAGGACACGGTGACCTGCCTGACCTTGCTGCACAGCCGCGGGGGAGGGAGAGGGGAGGGAGGGGAGACAGAGCGCTAGGGGTGGGGCAGACGGGGTGCTAGGACTGCAGAGGGGCGGGGGGGGGGGGCGGAGGCGACGTTGGGCATAGGTGGAGGAGGGAGGGGGGGGCAAGCGGCGTCAGGTCAGCAGAGGATGAGGTCGCACGAAGGTGGGCAAGATATTGGGGTGGGAGGGGGTGGAGGGAGGGGGTGTTTGCCAGGTGGCCGGGCGGGTAGGCGGGTGATCAGGCAAATGACAAGAGTGTCACATGACAGCACCCCCCCCTCCCTCCTCCACCCATGTCAGTATGTCAAGGGCACGAGCCCCCGCTGGCAACCGCCACTGCGGCATTTTCCCCCACTTTTATTTATATATTTATTTCCCCTTCCCC
The DNA here is from genome assembly GCF_905237075.1 of Dicentrarchus labrax. NCBI lineage: Eukaryota > Metazoa > Chordata > Actinopteri > Moronidae > Dicentrarchus > Dicentrarchus labrax. The sequence continues at coordinate 8,651,061 of NW_026136705.1, read as the reverse complement.
TCCTCTTCTTCCTCTCTTTTTTTTCTTTTACTTTTTTACGTGTTTTTATGTGTCTATCAGATGAGCAGCTACTATATGACTGCTGGCTTGCCTCCACACAGCCCCAGGCCGCGATGTGGTCGGTCAAAAGGAGGCGGCAGATACTTGAGTGTGGTGAATTTTAATTTCTGTGCGCACTGTAGATATTTCCATGCCCCCCCCCACCTTCCTGCTGTGTGTGTGAGACTGCCAAGGTGAGGTTGTGTCCTCTTGTTAAGAGCGATTAATGGCACTCGTTATGTACATAATGAAATATCCCTGCTGATGCATAGGGTGGCGTTGTCTCTCTCTCTCCCTCTGTCACACACTCCTATTGCGTGTATATGTGTGTGTGTTCAGTGTTACATTGAGGACGCTTTGTTACAGCCTCCAGGCAACTCTGGTATGTGTTTGATATGGTGTAGAGTCCCCCCCCCCCCAAAAGCCATCTCTCCAAATGAAAAACGAACGGGAATTAAGGCCCTGTCAATTCACAGTCGAGTTTGTTCCTCTTTTTCGCTTTAGATGCGCACAACACTGCAGCTCACTGCGTGACATGTGTTCTGAGAGATAGAGATGGGTGGCTCACCACCGAGTCCTGTTTTGACTGGCGGAGTAAATTTAGATCTAATCTTCTTGTGTGTGTTCTTTTATAGCCTGAGAATGTTCACCTAACATCAGCTTTTAAGTTGACCTTGTTGTGTTGTTTGCTCGTCTGAGGCTTTGTGTGTGTGTATGTGTTGTGTTTCTGGGACGAGATGCTGCTGGCTTCCCTATAGGTTTTTATTTTGACCTCGTGTGTGTATGTGTGTTTGCTTGTGCGTGTATATGTGTGTGTGCACCATTCACCATTCAGTGCCTGAGTCAAGCTGTGCAAGCTCTTTTAATCCCACGCCCCGGTGCACGTAGGCTTGATTAGTGGCAGCAGTTATCTGTGCAGAAGACAGCCCGCCCTCCTTTAGCATTTGGTCAGGTCTGGGGCACTGGGGGGGTGTCAAGTCATGAGAAAGGTGAACGTGGAAGGAGAAAGGCAGAGGGGTGGCGAGAACGAGGGAAGAGGGGAGGGCTGAGACCTGATTAGTATTCCAAAGGAGCTCTCCTGCCAGTAGAGCAAATTGATTACTGCACTTTACCTGTATCAGCCTCCACAGCTAAGGATGACAAGGTACGGGTGCATGATGTGTGTCTGCGTTCACCTCCCAACCACAGCAGAATAGGTGTGTTAGCATTTGGCTTACTGTGGGTTTTTTTCTCTTTTTCTGTTGAGAACTTTTTACTACGTTTACCACTGGGTAGTTTTCTCTGTCCTCTCCATCTCCTTCATTACAGCAACATAATAGGCTGGTTGCAGTCGGGTGCTGGCCTTGTCTATCTCTCTCTGTCTGATTTAATAGTCAATGGCTGACTGAGGGAAGACAGACTCATTTCCTGCAAGCCTTGGCCCCCGTGCTTGTCTGCATTTAGGCTGACAGTTAGGGAGTTGCTCTTGGTTACAGTAGAGGCAACCTGATCAATTTCAAAGCAACAAATAACTCTGCCAAATTCAATTAATCTTTTTGCTGGTTTGTAATTTCTATCAACACACTGTTCATTTAAAAAAAAGATGGGTTCAGTTCTGGTCTTCAGGCTCCAGAGCCCTGCTGGTTTTCATTCTAGCCACTCAATCAGGGGCTGATTGCACCTGGGCTGCCAGTTGAAGGCAATTAATTGCAATTAACCTCTGCTTAGATAGAAAACCAGCAGCAGTTTGAGCAACGACAGCCAGAATTGAGACTCACTGAGTTGGATTATTTCAACTGTCTCTCTGCTTTTGTCACTGGTGCTTAAACCACATATGTAAAGAAAGACTACTTTCTTCAGCCCAGAACATGTGACATTTTAATTCAAAGCCAATTACACTGATGCACTGTGCTGTGAATAGTCAGTGGCCACTGCAAAGATTTTTATATTCAGTGCTTGTTCCCAGCCTGGCCCACACCATGAATCCTCCATTCACTGACAGAATGTGACCATTGAAAGTTGATTAAGCACAGTCTTATCTATTTCACCTGTTTTTTAAAGCATTCGAGTGAGATCCAGAAGCAAGTTTATTGTTTCAGCATAATTAGGTGGTTATCATCCTAACCTGCTAACATATGCCCTACTGAGATAAATATTCCCCATGAACCATATATCCGACCATTGTCACATGCATTGTGTTGCCCAAATCCATTTAAAATATCCATTCAAGTAGTTTATTCCTTTCCAAATTCTCTACCCAATTAAATATGGTAGGTGTAGACTAGTGGTTCTCAACCTTTTTGGTATCAAGGACCCCCAAATTGATACACATCAGGACGCAGACCTGTATTTGATAATATGCAGTCTCAGGAATCCCTGTCTGATCAGTATGTATACACATTGGGAAACCTATGAACAGAACAATCATTCTTATACATTCTCTCATCGGGCTAACTTTTTGTGAATGAATAAAATCTTTGTAATAATGAGTTCCTGACCGAGGCAGCTCCTCCACAAACACTGGACAGACAGAGAGGAGAGGGCCTCATATCTTTTCTATTGAAGTAGCTATGCTCTATTTAGTCAGTAGTACAGACCACTGTGTGTTAGCTTTAAGAATTAATAGTGAGGTGAGGGCTTAAACAGAAGGAGGAGGTCAAGCTAAATAAAGTGTGTTTTGTCCCAGTGTCTATAAGATATGGATTTATCTCCTGGAGATCAAGGTGATCTTGGCGCACATCAAGAAAAAGACTTATAGCATGTAAAGAGAGAGAGTTTGTTGGAAATTTCACACCTTAACTTCCTGCTGTGTTTAATCCTTGTAGAAAACTGTATTTTATCCCATTGTGCCTATTTGGATATGTTCTTACACAAACTTTATTTAAAAACACACATCTAACTCTGGGTGTCCCAAGCCTGGAAAACAGTCCTTTATACTGGCAGTATTTTTGAAGTCCAATTTAGAATCCCAACAAGTAATTTTGGGGTCAATTATCCCATAATCTTGTAAAGATGGAAATGGCCAAGAACCTCCTCGTATCATGCCACATTGATTCTTGCGATGCAGACTTTAAATGAAGCTTTTTACTTGTCTTATTTTAGGATTCTATATAACGATGTTTTTGTATTTATAGATTTCAAATACTGAGTAGTCAGCAGTAGGGTTGACTCATGCTCGAGCTGATATCCAGTAAAATGTTTCGAAAGTGAGGTAGTGCATCGTAAAACATTTATGGCGGATGTAAAGCATTGTATTTCTGACAAATCAGAGCAGATAGACATGTTTCCACAGTCTGTTTGCAGTAACAATTAACTCCCATTTTTTCTATTGTTTTCTCAGGTAATAACTCTGTCTGAGGTTTAGTTGAGTTTACTTGCTTGTCATCTTTAGTCAAGTCCTGATTCATGTTTTGAACTCTAACGCAAAGAAGTGTCACAGCTTTTGTTTAACAACCACTTTATTGTCATTATCATTCACCCTTGTTGTCATTTCTTGACAAATGACTCAACTCAAATTAGCCTTATTTCGATCCCATGGAACATTTGAAGGACCAGTGTGTAGGGTTTAGTGACATCTAGCAGTGCAGTTGCTTCTTGGGATTTAGGTTTTTGACCATGCAGCAAACGCCTTGAATAGAATTGCTGATCTTAATAACTGGTTAAAATGTGTTTTGTTCAGTGTTTTGCTTGAACAGTAATCATATGGGGCTTGTAACATTAACTTAGATAGCTGAGGTTGCCTGTCTAAAGCCTACACTTGGGTCTTCTTTCTCCATGTTGTGTAACAACAGGGTACAATGTGGTACAAGGTCCTTTGAGGTAGACAAGCATATAGTTGCTTGCTTTTCAATGTTACCTTAAAACCCTTGTGGGGGGGGAGTAGAGTTAGCAGCAGATACTCATTTAGTTTCCCTACCACTGTTGCTCCTAATGGGGCTTCATTGTCCTAATTGTCAGTGTACTTTATTTGTCTTGCTTTTGCCATCTGTACCTTGTTGCTGCATCATGTCGGTTATATATTTAGGTGTAGTTAGAGAATTTAGAATTACAAGAAGTTAGATTACAATTTCAGTTACACCCTCACCTGCTTTGCCAAGTTGTAAACTTGTATTTAAAAGTGGTTTTGGTTATTAACCTGGTTGCTAATTTAGATTCTGATACTGTAAGGAATATGTAAAGTGAAGCTGTTTTTGTTGGTTGCACAGGCTATCGCTCTGTGAGCACTGGGTCGGGCATCAGGGCCAGGTGTAGGACTAATCTTATTGAAGTCTCCTGTTCATTGGCATGTACTCAGCTCTGCCCTGCCAACTGGATTTGTGCTGCTTGGGAGATTTTCTCATAAAAGGTTACACATAATTGTTTTATACTTTATTGGGTTAAATGTATCCAATTGATTTAAAAGATTTATTTAATTGTGTAACTTTGAATAGGACTGTATTCTTACTTAAGTAAAAGTGGAGAAAAAAACAAATTGTGTTTTTGATGATTCTAATGCAATGTCCCTTCACAACCCATTGTACCCTGTAATATCGTTCTCCAATCTCACTCAGAGCATTAGGATGATTTAAAAACTAGAAAGTAGGTCAATGGGAGCATTATGAAAGGCAAAACCATAGCAGAGATATGTCCTCTTCTTTTTTCTGTCATTTAGACCTCTGTCACACACCATATTACTCCAAACCATTCCAAATTACTCACAGTAAAAAAAACAAAAAACAGTACAGTTTTAACCCAATAAAGGCAGACATCTTGCTGACTCACGGCAATATCCTTCTTAGGGCTGAAGCCAAGGATATTATGGAAATGATTCATTAAAGGCCAAGGTTTTTTAGCTGGTTTTATCCAGCTTTCAGGGCAGCCTGACAGTGGGACATTTGATCTCAATTGCAAAGTGGCCCATTTCCCTCAGACATCACCACCGCAGTCTGTTTCAAGAGCCTAGCTCTGCCTTTTGGCGTGCTGGCCATGGGGCAATCAGCTGTTCCTATTTCCAGCCCCAGTGTTTACAAATGGAAAATGTGTGTTGTTTCGAGAGGGAAATGAGCACCATTTTGGACAGACGATGTAAGCAGAAGATTACCTCGGAGCCCAATAGAAATGAATCAGGTATAGATTGATGGCAGCCACGGCTCATTAAGAAGGAATCTGTGTGTGTGTTTAATTGATGCAGTAATTTTCAGCCACTCAGGAAATGGCCCTTGGGTGGGTCTTTCAAATGGCACACAAATATTTACTATGGACACAAACATTTTTGTAAGGACATCCATGCAAACCTGGGCATGTAAGGTAAAGGGGGAAGACTGTCTGGTCCTGTGATACAGTACAGTGATATCATAATTTCACTGGCTAGTTTGGCTGGGTCCTCCGCCAGTCAGCTGGGCTCTGAACCGCTTAGATGACTCATCAGTGTGCATGAATTCCTCTATGCTCTCTCTCAACCCCAAGAACTCTTTGTACTGATGAGTACAGATGAAGTTAAAATCCGCCCCCGCGCGCCTCATCCAAGGCCAGATGCAGGCCAAGAACTTTAACACTCCGGTCCCATTTTGTCCAAGTCTGAAATGTTAGCATTCAGTCATCACACACTGTTCCTCACATTCAAGTGCTCTGAGTAGGATGATTTTTTTTCCCCAGTGGATCGCCTGTGCTACTTAACACAAGAGGTCTGACTATTCAGCATTTATGTATCACATTTCCTTTATGTGGGGTACATCCACGGGTTTCTGTGTGCGCACATGGAGGCATGTGTGCTATGCATGACTTGTTTGGTCAATGCATCCTAAGAAGTGGGTCAGAGTGCCCTAGTTCTCATTGTGTGGGCGTGCATGTGTCTGTATTGCATTTCAGTGTTATTTTGTCCTGATTGACTTATCTGCCAAAACATCTTCTTGCTCTGGCTCTCCTGCTGTTCGGTAGCATGTTATTCTCTTGTTTACCTCTCTCAAGGTGAACAGGAGCTTTTAATTCAACTTTCCTCTGGTGAACTCGTTCACTTGTGGCAGGCTTGGTACAACTGCGTTTGGTCAGGTTGCTTATGTTTTGTCTTATTTAATCATGTCAGGCCATATTGAATTTACAAATAGCGGTCACGCCTCATGTGTAAGTGAGCTACCCCGTTGAGTATGTGCAGCAGGGCTGGGCTGCAGATTACATGATATAATAGTGTTTAGGCATCGCCTCTCCTTTTAAATTCCTTTAACCTTGACTCCCCTTAAATGCAGGGAGAACACATCTGCCAGGCTGGTGTCAGACATTAGTAATACACACCGCTCGGGCAGCATTGTCACTTTTTATTAACGCCCAGAGCTTTGCATGGACACCAGCTGTTGCATCAAGTGGAAAAGCCTTGGCGGCATGAATGACCTTGACTTTAACTGCCGCTCCTTTGGCTCTTCCCCTTTTTAATTCTTTTGTTTGGTCTCATACATTTTAAATGGCTTAAATGGATTACCATTCCTGACAATGAAGGTCATTTAGGAACTCACTTTTTTAAGATTAAGAAATGGCTGTATTAGCAGCAAGAGTGTTCATGCCTGTGTGTCAGTCGGCAGTGGAGTGGGTGTAATCTCGAGGTCAGCGGAGGGAATGAAAGTCACATTTTGAGATCTAATCCGTGACATCTGCATCGGCACATTTTTATGTCAGCCTTGGGTAATTCCACATATCTTAGAGAAAGTGGCTGAGAGTGCAGTGACCTTTCCTGTTCCTGGTGTCTTTTTAAAGTACTAGAGGAGCGAAACAGTGAGAGAGAAATAGATGAAGAGCCAACCAGCCAGGGGATGATGAAGCTTTCACCCCTCCCCATCACTTGCCCTCCCTCTCACATGTACGTGGCCGACTGTAGGGGTAAAAATCACTTTAGAATGGTGCCTGCTCTGTCATTGGCTGACATTGTCAAGGATAATGGATAATCACCACAGAAACCGTAGAGCAGCTCATTGGTGCTGTGGTGTCCCACAGTGGGGGAGGGGGGTGGAGGTCAGGCTTTTTGGGTGCCACCACCAATGAGATGACATGTTAACAGATGTGTAAGGTCATTTTCAATGTAAACACCAGGGGAGATAATGTAATAGTAATGCACACATCACACATTCTGAGAGAGGAAAGGAGGAGGGCTGTATGCTTTAGGGGCTCAGTATAGAGGACAGCTCTCCCCATATTAAGGTCATTTATTTGTTAACAGAGCTCTGTCACTGAGGAGAACATATTTTTTCTTGCCCTTGCTGTAGCAGGGCTTTTTAACACCGGCTCTGTCATTACATGTCTCTCAAGAGCCTGAAGGTCCCCACTTTGTTTAAAGAGTTATTCGTACTTAATGACAGTGAATGGAGGAGCTGTGTTGTATATAAATTAATATAGTGCAGTGTTAGTGTTCCTGTGCAGCCTTGTCTGCTCTGTATTGAAGTTTCTTTGGGCAAAAACATAGACAAGGTCAACTGTAATTCCAAAGGTTCACTGCCAGCAGCAGAGAGATTAACAGAATTTCCCATGTTGAAACCGTGTCAGTGTTTCATTTCCATTTACATGTTTTTTCTCACCAACTGGGGGGGCTGTATCACAGTATATTAGTTACTTTGCCATGTTGAAGGTAAACATGTGTACGTGCTTACTGTGCTGATCAAACGTGGTGCTACGGAGCATTCTATTATAATTGCGCTAAGCTCACTGGCGGGAAAATAGCCCTAATCCTGAGCATCTAAGATTAGCATGACAGCAGACGTCAGATGGCCCAGTATGACCAGGTTGGCTTTTATTGTTGTCAGATTTAGGTCAACAGCTTAAAAATGGCCTTGAACTGTAATTGACGCTGATGGGCAATCGCAGTTAAATGATTCTATTCTATATAATGCTGCACAGTCTGATGAGTCTCATCAACTTGTGGACCTCTAGTTGTTAAAATTGCCAACCGGATTGTTTTCCTACTGCTACTCAGACTTAATTGTGCATTGATCAACTTAAATCCAGCTCCTAATCCCAGCTCATTTTCAAGGTGGCATTAAAAGTTCCACCTTGTTGGCCTCACTGTCATGACAACCTGTGGACCTTGGCCACAGGGATGGATTTCAGCCTGATTAGAAGCCTGCTGCCTTGTTGTTTTTGGCCCTTGCTACTGCTCTATGTGAAGTATTTAGGCTGGTAGCTGCGTGGGTTGCCATGGCCTTTCGTCATAATCAAGGGCTGCTGTCCTGTTGTGTGACCTGCTATGTTGGTCCACTCAGCGGACACCAAAGGTGAGGACGGCATCGGGAAAGGACACGGACAGCAGCTGAGGCGAGGTGGAAGCTCTGTATTAATTAACCTTTATGGGATGCGGCCAGGACTGTCGGAGGTGTCCTGTATCCACGGAAACCACGCTGACAGGGTTCAGAGCAGAGGTCTCCCAGGGCAGCGCCGCTGACACTGTCATGGCAACTGGCACAATGCTCACCCCAGTGTCATCGGTTCTGCCCTCCTGACAGTGGTGTGGTGTGACAGGTGCACCTGATCCTTAAGCCACCCCCACCCCTCAATACACACACACACACACACACACACACACACACACACACACACACACACACACACACACGAAATACACGCACACTTGACAGTCAAGTACAGCTTGTCTGTTAGCTATATCCTGGCTGTGATTCTCCACTGCCTTTGTACTGTACCCATAAACACAACTCAACTCAGATCAAGTCAGTTCATGTTTTTCTCTTGTCTTCTGATTTAAAAACAATTCAGGGTCAAAACAGCTAAGCTTTGTGAAGGATTAACAGCTGGCCAGGTGTTAATAAAGATGCAGTGGAGAGACTGAGAAGCAACCAGAACGGGTTTCACTTACTCTATGTATGTGTGAGAATATGCATGTATATGTGTCTATGTCTTCATGCACATTTTCATGCTTGTGTCGAGGCATGAATGCTTAAATGCTAACATGTGGGTGGGTGGCTCCCACTTTATGTAGACCGAGGGTTGCGTCGTGTGAGATGCTGCTCAAGTGCATAAGGAGCAGGAGGTGGTGGGGGGGATAATCCACTGAAATGACAAGCTGCATAAGAAATTATTCACAGCTCTCACAAGGCCCTTCACTTTTGAAAGACATCGCTGTGAGGGGCTTACAGCTCAAGACCTGAATGTTTTCAAGGTAGTGGGCTTGAATTTTCAATTTGGATCCAATCAGGCCTAATCTACATTTGTCGTCTGTTCAGTGGCTGCAAGGGGAGAGTGCAGAGAGGAGAAGGAGCCGTGTGCAGTCAATCTGAAATGTTGCTAAGTAACAGAGATGGCAGACGAGGTGGTGAAATGAATGTGATATAGTGCTGTGCAAATCCCTGCTTCTCACACAGTTTCTCCTTTTTCTCCTCTTTTTCTGCACCCAACCATCTCGCTCTCCCTCCCCCCTCCTCCCTCTTTTCTCTCTCACTCACTCCCATAGGTCCCCCATGTGAGATCTGCAAAGCTGAAAGGCGCCACTGACAGAACCACAGCCAGGCCTTAGGACAGACATCCCAAACATCCACAGCCACGGAATGTGTCAACATCTTTGTGGTGAAATCCCGCTGACTCCTCGCTTGCTACTCACATAAGCCTGGAGCAGGGCCTTCTGGGATCCTACGCTGTTTAAAGGCATATAACAATGCCTGGGAGGCCCACCTGCCCCAGATTGCCCCCAACCATGGTTGCTGTTTCACAACAGTGCTGACTGTGCCCAATACAGAGAGGGATCACAACCGGCCAGTGCATCCTTCAGTCCCCTGCAGACTCACTGTGCAATTGCCTGCCCTCTTTTTGGTATTTAGGAAGTACATGCCACTGTCAGCCAGATGACCTAGTGGACATTTGTTTCCCAGTAGCAGTGCTGAACCATACGAGGGGATCCTAGTATTGAACATGACTCATGGGGAGGAGCCTGGCCCTGAGACACACAAGGATTCAGCTGTTCTAACTTATCTGGAAGGTTTACTGATGCATCCAGTGGTAGCCGGGCCTGGGGCCACGGCAAGCGGGAGGTCTGAGGCCGCCCACAGCAACCAGGAGCAGGGTGACAAAGTGGGTGGGCCCTTCCAACTGCCCAACCATGGCCCTGCAGCTCCTAAGGCTGGAACCAACGGGCCCACACTAGGTTCTTCGCAGCACCTGAAGAAGGCCCGCCTACTGCGCTCTGAAGCCTGGAATGATCCAGGAAGCCAGCGGATGAATTCACCCCCAATGGAGCTGAATGGCCAAGGGGGAGGCCTGCAAAATGGAGCACTAGAGGGATCTCCTCATGCTGGGGAGAGCACCCTGTTGGCTTCCCTACTTCAGTCATTCAGCTCACGGCTTCAGAGTGTGGCGATGTCTCAGCACTCTAATAAACCCCCCAGTGAGTGTTCCTCTCCCTCCAAGGCACCACCTGCAGACAAAGAGCCACTTCCGGTTTATGGGACAGCCTCAAGCCGCTTGAAGGGCCTAATGAGGAAGAGTAAACTTCAGAATCACAGCAGCACACCTTACAGTCGCCGGGGACACAGTCAGGACAGACCCCCAGAATCACCTCGGTCAGCGCACAGTGCCACGCCTCCCTCTGCTCCTGCAGCTGCTGAATCAGTATCCTGTGCAGAGCGCCTGAAGGCAGTGGCCAACATGGTGAAAATCCGTTCAAGTCCAGCACCTTCACCCAAGCCCAGTGTGGCCTGCAGTCAACTGGCCCTGCTGCTGTCCAGTGAAGCCCATCTCCAGCAGTACTCCAGAGAGCATGCGCTTAAAGCCCAGCTCTCTGGAAGATCTGCCAGCGAGAGACTAGCTGCTATGGCAAACCAGCAGCATGGCCAGGACAAAAGGCCACCTAGTGTGGGAGGGACTCTGCCTGCAGCCCCAGACACACTAAGCTCCTTAACAACCCAAAATGGAATGACAACAACAACTACAATAACAACAACACTCCCTCGAACGGCCCTGTCCAGTCCACAGAGCCCCTCTTTGCTGCGTGGCCATAGCCAAAGCTCCCCACCCACTCCCCCACATGCTCCAAACCACACTCACAGCCAAACACCTAGGGAGAAGCGAGGCTTTGACTCACGCCCAACCCGTCCTCCCCAGACATGCAGCAGCTTGTTGCTGCTGCTACTCAACAACCACAACAACCAGAAGCAGCTGACCAAGAATGGGCACCTTGAGGACAGCTGTGGCATTCTGCCGCCAAGCGGCTCTTCTTCAGTCACATCGGACAGTGAGTGTTCCACCCAGGAGAGAAGCCTGACCAAGGACAGTAGTGATGCAGAGAGTTCATACTCAAGTTGCTCACCCATTGACCTTTCCATAAGAAGCCGGGCCAATACACAAGACACAGGGCTCAAAACTACCACCCCCTCCTGCTCCTTTTCCTCCTTCTCCTCTTCCACCTCTACCCTCTCTTCTTCTACCACAGTGTTTTCCTCCACCCCAGCTGCCTTCTCTCCTCAAGCTTCTGCTCAACCCTCCACCACCACCTTTTCACCCTCCTCCACTGTTGTCTCCTCTGTTTCCACTGCTATTTCTTCATGTTCCTCCTCCTCTATCTCTACATCCTCCCTGGACAAACTAACTGAATCTTTAATAAACAAGTGGAAGCCAGAGCCATCAGGATCAAAGGTATCCAAGAACAAGGAGCCTGAAATGAGCCCAGACCTAAAATCCCACCCTAAGGTCACACTTATGCAGCTTCTCCTTGAACGCAGAAATAATGAGATGGTTAATAAAAGCGTGGGTAACCAGGATTTGCCACTTGATATAACTATGGCCACCATGTCTCGAGGCCAAACAAAGGGATTGGTGCCCTGGGAAGAGACCAGGACAAAAAGCCCCTTAGATAGACCTGTAGCCCCAGCTCAGCCACTGTACTCACTTAGTCGTGACCCTGGCAGCGCACTATCCCCTTACTCTTATCCCTCCCCCAATGTCCAGTCCAGCCCACTGGATTTGTGTAAGTCTAAAGCCTTCCCTGCTGAGAAGGCTTCAGAGCCTGCCTTCAGTGCCAGTAAACTGTTACAGAATCTGGCTCAGTGTGGCACAGCGTCTTCCTCCCCACCCATTACCCCCAGTAAAGGGGTGGGTCAGGAGCTCGATGCCAGCAGGCCCCTCGCCCTATTGGAAAGGCTCAATGCTCCAATCCATAGGACCACCACCACTCCACTCTCCGACGGACCCTCAGGCAGTGGCACACCTTTCAGTCAGAAGGAAGCTTCTCCTCCTTCATCACAGATTGAGAACCTTCTAGAGAGGCGCACTGTGCTGCAGCTCCTTCTAGGAACAGGCTCGGCTACTGCTACAGGCAGCCGCAAAGATAGGCCCAGTGGGAGTGGCAGGAGAAGTGTGGAAGTGGCAGGTGGGTGCTATGAGAAGAGCCCTGGTGCTTCTATTGTCTGTGACAGCTCCAATGGGCCCCCTTTGGACATAAAGGTCAAAACGGAGATCACAGAGGAGGTGGGACAGTCCCTGGTCATGTCTGAGGACTCCAATTGCAGAAAGAGACATAGTGGCTATGAGAAGAATAGCCCACTCTCAGATTCTCAGCAGGATTTTAAAACAGAACCACGGCCTGCAGAGGTCATAGCAAAATATGGCCTCCTCAGCCAGTTGCTTAAACAACAGACTGCTACCTATTATACCAGTGCTGCTATGCAGGCTGAGTCACAGCCCAGACAGGTTAAAGAGGAACAGAGGGACTATCCAAGTCCCAGTCCCAAGAAGAGACGCATCTGCTTTGATAGGACTGATAGTTTGAATAACATCAGCTCTCCGAGAGCAGTGGACAGTGGGGACACAAACATTTATGCCTCATCTGCTGTTCAGGAAGAGCCTGACCAGCAGAGGAGTCTGAAGGAAGAGGAGGCCCCACCCAGGAGCCCACCAAGTGAAACCCTCACCAGAGAGAGTCGGGGCTTCAATGTGCTCAAACAGCTGCTGCTCTCTGACAACTGCCTGAAGGAGCTGTCCCAGCAGCCGCGGGGGACACCCAGTCCCTCGGTCCTGCAGGCCAATGGCAAGGCCAATGGCAGCATTCTCAGTCAGCCTTCACATAACCACAGCTTCCTCCACCTGCCCAGCTGGCACCCCCATGGTTCCCTCAACTCAGGGCTTCCAAGTAATCTCCGACCACTGCCCACCCCCCCTGCAGGTGACAGCCCTATCCGCACCCCCTGGAGCCGCCACCCCGCTCCATGGCCAGTCACTCAAAAACGAGACCCTCCTACTCTAGTCAAACAGGAGCCTGAGAGCCCTGTTCGATGGAGTAGTCAGGAGAATGATGAGGAGGAGGGTTGTGACTCAAACCTGGACTCTCCACGACTCTCACGTTCCAACCCCATCCTGTATTACATGTTGCAGAAGGGCAGCATTCAGCTGAGGAAGGAGGTGAGGGATCAGGCAGAGGGAACCCAGTCTGTGGTCAGAGTTAAAGAAGAACCAATCAGTGACATGCATGCGTATGAACACAGTCTGAGCTCCACCCCGCAATCACCGACCCACAATGACAAGCACAGCCATGAGAGCCAGGGGCTGAGCCAATCATCTGAATAGGAGTTGTATCAACTACAGAAAAATACAGAATGGAATCAAATTCATTGACTCTTTTATTTCTCCTTTTTTAATGACTTGCCAAATTGGTTTGATGAGACAAATAACAAAGAATGAAAAAATGTTTTTTAGTGGAATAGAGCAAGTTCAACTTCAAATGGATATTTGCATTGGTTTCTCAATTTTAAATAGTGAGGTCATGGAATGGTACAAAACAGGTCTATTTTAGCAAAATGTCTAATTGATTCAACCAAAACTACACAACTGTCATAAATTTGACCTTTCCCATCAATGATTGATGATGATCATGTACTACATATTTAATTTAGTCAATTATGAAGTCCTCCTTTACCATTTGGTCTTGATTTACACTTACTATTTGTATCTAAATTGTTCACATACCACTATTCCATGTCCTCTTTGTTGCCTGCCATAAAACATTTAGAAAGAACATTTCAGGCAACATTTATTATTGATGACTCCAAAAATGTTAGCGCTCAGTTCAGTGGACATTTATTTATTTTCTCCATCAGAACATTTTCAGATAGACAAAGTCCCATCAATTTTAGATAAGATTCCAAATAAAGTCATTCTAGGGCAGACACAGCAGTCTATTACAACAATGTACATGATAAATTCATTCAAAGGAGGACCTTGAAAACAATATTCACACTGCAATAGCTTCAGTGAGGATCCTACAATGATGAATGCTTCTGTCTTGCTTTTCCTCAAGATTCACAGCGTGGTTTAATTACCAATGGAGTAAGAATATATCAATGGTGGTTCGAATGGTCACAACTCATTGAATTATGCTTTTATTTGAATTGAACTTTGAAGGGCAATATTCGACAGTGCAAATTCAGGGTGATGTGTTTGCAGGTTTTGTGCAGTTTTGAGCAGATGGGTCAACAGAGCGTGTGGTGGTGCTTACAGTTGAGCAACTGTATGTAAACAGGTTTCTAGAGCAACAGTTAAAAGGCTGCAGTGTCTAAGAAACGAATCTTACCATCCTGGGTAAACCCACATCACGTTTCTTCATGCACACAAAAAACTGTGTGTGTGCAGCACATGGCTTTTAATTATAATTTCATATAAAGGAGCACCCAGAGTTTGCACTATTGAAGCGGAGTCCTAGGTGTCCTTTTCAGAATAATTTAATGGCATGTAATAAAAAAATGTCAGTATTGTTATCTGTTGAGAATTTGACAGTTGGTGATTTTTTTTCATCATTTCTTAACTGTTGTGGTTTATGAACATCTTTTATTTTTTGTGGCAGTCTCTTAACTCATAAAATGTCAAAAGAATTGCATGATAACTGAGAGAAGACCACAGGTACATCTTTGTTTTCACAGCAGCTGGATATGTGTACCTGCCCCCCAATAATCACCAAGACATTTTGGTGTCTTGAGGGATATCTGGTATCTAGCTCCTTATTTTGATTGTACTGTATTCTTTTCAGTTAATTTCACACACTGCTTTATCCATTTAGTCTTGTGATCTTTTTAATACATATACCTATGAAGTACGTCTCTTCGATTAATACATTTTCACAATGGTTAAATATATTTGTGTAAATAGTACTTTCAGTATGAAAGATGACTATTTTGTAATGTTTAAGAAAAGATATTACCCTAGTTTTTAATGCCCTGATATGTAAATATGAATTATATGCATACAAGTGTACATACAAAGGCAGAGGATGCTATGCCCATCTTTTTTTGGTTGGTTTGTTCTTTGCATGTGTCTCTATGTGGTAAATGATAATCTATCCTGCGCTGTGTTGTGTAATAATGTCTGACTCTCCTCACTGCTGCCTGTTGCATGCAGACGCATGGGAACTACCTGTGTATCCCTACTGGTGATGGGGGAAAATGTCAAGTCTTAAAATAGGTCTTTTTTATCACAGAGAGAGGTTCGTTTAGAATATGAACAGTCCCTAAATAACCACAGACTGTTGAGCAAGTTGATTAAAATGTGTGAAAAATAAACGTGCATTGAATATTTTTGTGATTTTCTTTTCTGTTACTGGTTAACAAAAGCTCTATGAAAGAGCTTGGGGCTATAGTGGGGGATTGACGTACAATCATAGATCTGCATTGTGCATCTAAGAAATACATTTGTAGCAGCAAATATAAAAAAAAGGTGTTTCATTTTTTCATGTGAAGACCTGAAACGTTATTTCATTTTTTTATGTTTTCATTTTTGGTGTTCATTTGCACTGATATCTCAGAAATAAAGTACTAAAATGCATGACCTAGTATGAATGTGTTCCTCTTTTTCTAGTTTGCCATTGGGAAGTGTGTTTTTCTCTTATGCACAAATTGGGGATGTGTGCAAGTATATCACATATTATAAGAGGTTATCTGGGGAAGCTCTAGCCTTTCAGGTGCCACTATAAAACACATTTGTATCTCTCTAAATGATTTTAAACTGTACATGTATTAAATTATTGTTTGACAGTCATGTGCAGCTTAGTTGAAATTCATGCGAGTCACTTTTACAGAACATGTTAACATAAACCAGAGCAACCAGTTTGGAAACTGTGGCACCATACATCCCTTCTGACTTACCTCACAATACAGATTATTATTATTAAAAAAGGACATCAAAGCCAAACTGCACTTTGTGTAATCAAAGACTCTGGTTCATTAGAGCAAGAGGATTTCCTGTATTTGCCCTAAAACTTCTGCTTCTGAGTTGGCTGCTGTTCACTACAGTGCTGAGTCTTAACAAAGGCAGGAAAGACACTGAAAGAAGGGAGGACACATGGAGGTCACCAGATGTACACTGAATGCCCAAGGAGGTGCCTTACAAAATGGAACATATATCTTTTATTTAGGACCCAAAATAGACGTTGTTGTACAGTCAAAACCTTAATTCTCATGTTCAGTCTGGAAAGTCCATTTGGAGATAATTTTTTTGACTTGAGAAAAAAACAGCCTGTAGCGTGAGACTTCCTAAAGGTGAAGATGAGTTCAAGCTAAACTTCCCTTGCTCTGGGTTTGAATATGAGGTCCAGTGGGTGAACAGACGGCTTTTTGTCTGCAGTGCACTTTTGAAATCGCAGCGCAGTTCCTCAGCCCTGACTTCCCTTTTATTTAATACTCCCCATGACTGACTGCACTCTCTTTAAACTCCCAGTAACCTTTCCCCTCCGTGAACTTCTCCATTTCAAGATTCTTATCAAGGCTGAACCGCCAGTAACCTCTTGATTTCCTCTGATTGCTGCAGCAGCGGCAAACATAAAGGAGGGAGTCACAAGTTTAAGCTGAGGTCAAGGTGTAAAACTTGACAATCGGCTGTTTGTCTGTGGCTTCTCTCTTTGATTTCCTGACCTCAGCATGAGGCCAAAAGGATGTGAGTACTGCACACCAGGCCACCAATGACTCAACTAGGGGCCAAGGACTCGGAAGTCCCACAACAGACATTTCATAGTTACGAGGCCTCAGAAAACTATTTCCTGGCGTTACAGATGCTTATTCTCTGACAAACAACTTAATGACTGTACTTAACGTCCCCGGTCAAGGGTTTATCTGCATGGGAACGCATGAACTGTTTAAACACCAACTACGTTTGTGCATAGATTTGAGTATTAATGAGATACTCTCTTGGTAGGTGCTTTGTTTATTCACATGGAGGCCATACAGAGCTAACACTTGTCACTAGTTGTCATGGTGATTGGTGTGATAAATATGCTCACAGATGTTCGATCACCCTCTCCTCATACAAGTGTTTGAACTTTGAGCACATGGTTTGACCTCACATGTTATGTAAACACACGCACACACACACACACACAATGTAATTAGCATTTTATGGGTCGCATGACCCCATTTGGAGTGTCATAACAGCAGAATCTATAAATAAAAAGCTATAATACCACACTTTCTTACTAACTGATAGCAATAAAAATCCTTCTGTACTTTGCCCTGAAGTAATGCTACTGCATTGCCTGGATGAGAGTAAGCATAGATGAGAGCAGCGCCTCAAGTCAGACAACAATAAAGAGGTTAAAGCAAACACCTGGGGAAACTCCTGCTTTGAGAAAGGAGGTCAAATTGGTTTATTTTCCCAACCTTATACCGGTTCCCCCAGTGGGGACTTTGCTTTTGAAGATGTACCTCTTTGTGAAGTCTGTTCCTTAACCCCCGAGGGTCACGACCTTTTGCACCCCCCTCCTTGCCCTGACCTGGTTGATCCTGTTTCCCGGGACAGGATCAACTGTTGGCCTGCAGCTGTGGCACCCCCCACACCCTCCCTCTTCCTTGCATACACACACAAACCACACACCAGCAGCACCACCCACCTTCCTTCCCCCTCCCCTCCCCTCCACAGCATTAGATTCAGGCCATTCCTCTAACGTTGTGTGTAAATATGACAAGTGGCAGCACGGCTTCAATCCTTTCTTTCCTTTCACGCCTGATAGCCTCTTGACCCTTGCTGCTTCCCATGGCCTTCTCGTCTACATACATGAAGTCACAAATGACTAATAAGCTTGATGTGCAGAGAGTCTGCAGAAAGGGTGGAAGCAGTAAAGAAAGTGAAAAGACTACCTACTACACCAGCGAGCCCACTGCATGTAAAGTACAAGAGTAAAGTACAAGAATTTACTGTTTTTTTATAGTTGCTAAGATCAAGGATAGCTATTCTATAAAGCCTCCTTATTGGTGGCCATGTGCGAGCATGTAAACAGAGCCAATGTAATATTCATGATGAGGGAGAGTCCCTGTGGTCCACAGTTCAAGCCTGTCAGCTTGAGGGATCTTGGCTGACACTGAAAGAACATGGATGATGTTTGCCATGTCGGATAAGCACAAGGGTAAATGTTTTACAAACTGGCTAGGGAGAAGAAGCAATGTCAATCTCCTGTCTGCCAGTGGATTCGACCTCCGCGGATCTCCTCACAAGTGGAAGCATTCTCTTGTCAAGGTTTTTTACATGTTCTTGCTCATACACGTGATGGTGGTGATTCCTCAAGATAGAAGCAGATCCCCTTTGTGGTCATTCATGTTTTTAGAGGTGATTCATTTTAGGCTAGATGTGACTCTGGCCTTCTCTGTTTACACCTATTTTAACAGCTAAATTCTAACTCTTCCGTGAGAAAAATATTATCTTCAGGAAATGTATTTATCACTAACTTCCTGTATGTTTCATCACAAATGATGACGCTGTGGTTGATCTGCGGGGTCATGAACTTTCCAAGTAAACATTTCTGAAAATCCCCGGTAGAATGAGAAAGGGCAGTTCAGTGTCAACCAGTCTGGCTGAGACCAGCTTGGGATGTGAACTTTGTGCTGCGGGGGCTAAGGGCCATTTAGGACGAAGCATGCCAAATTTAACTCTGTTGAGTTTGTGCTCTGATGTTCCACTCAGTGTGAAGTCATACAGAAAGAAATAATAAAGCTGCATCTGGCATTCAGGAGGGATTCAGCTACAACTCAAACACAATGTTAAAAGCTCTTAACAAGTTTGACGATGTGACACAGTATTTAGAATTTTAAGATATGAGGAGGGGAGAGAAATATGTTACTTTGCTATTGTTCAATATTTTGTACTGCTGAACTTCAGCATGTTAGCTTTGTCATATTGTTATTTATTATAGTTATTATTCTATGTATTTTATGCTTTAAAATATTTTATGTGTGATTTTTAAAGACTTCAAAGAACACAGTCTGGATTATATATTAAACATTGCATTTCAACCTCATTGGCACAGGTGAGTGCATGGAATGCATGATACCAAACAGATAAGGTATCTCGCAAATGTCATCAAGGAAATGTTTTCTCTCTCTCTTAAACACTGTGGTAAAATATATATGGACAAATTTTGGTTTGGGGCATTATGTTGGCTTTGAAAAAAAGCACAATAAATATAAAATGTAGTTTATCACTGAAGAGGATTGACTAGTGGAAGTGGTGACTGTCTACCATAACAAGAATTAGAAATCTAGAAAATGGCTGAAATCCTCTCAAACAAATATCTTGTCAGGATGCGCCTCGACAGGGTTTAACTACTTCATTCTTTACACTGTCATAAAATCAATGCTCATATTGCACTCTGGGGGAAAGAACAGCGAAGGGAAAGGACACAATCAGTGCTGTTTATAATTAAATGAACTATGTATTATTGCTGCCATGACGGCTTCCGACAAAATACACTGATATGTGTTCACTGGCTATAACCCTTGCTGTGCCGCAAGGCCTCTCAGGTACACTGTGTTTATAGTTTCTATATCACATATTAACATCTATGATAGACGCCCGTGTCTGTGTTTGATATTAAATATGAGGATCAGTCACTGAAATCTCACTGTAATTTCCCCTGACCACAAAACACACCGAGGGTTATCTTGCTTATATGAAGAACAAGAGCTTATATATGGTTCTGTACTTTAGGAGAAATTGCTTTAGGTGACGTATCAGTTTTTAAGATTTCATGTTTTATGACAGTTAAATATCTTGCTGGGAAACCTGAAGTCAGCGGGGTTCTTCTGGGCTTAATTTGATTGACTTATTGATTGACTGGCCACTTTTTCCAGGAAAGCAACGTCTACAGATGCAGTGGTTATAATCCATATGTCCCTTTTTTGTTCCTATACAAACTAACCTAAGCCATCAAGTCCACCATGGAAAGAGCTGCAGAGATGGCCCCCACATGGCTTTGGATCAGGAAGAGTGACCTATGCAGGGGCGTGTTCTGAATTCTTTGATCAATGCTGGCTGGGTCGCCTGAGCGAGGGTGTGTGATATTGTGAGACTGAAACACCAGATGACCTCAGGATACAGCACTGATCATGCGTCCCAGTGCGTCCTGGGATGTATCTTCAAATCACCTTGTGTTAGATTGTATGTCATTGAAATGCTTTGCAATTGAATAACCCGTATTAGGATTTACCAATTAAACAGTTGCACTCTTAGTGTCTTTAAAGATGGTGAAAGATAATGAGTGTCAGTGTGCTTGGAGAAACTGCTTTATGTAAGAAAAGAGATCCTAACAATTATACCAAATTTCATAGCAACTGTGCCAACTCATTTGGACTTAAAGCCATTATGTGATAGGCTACACTCATAAAAATTATCACAACTCAATTTCTTATAGTGACCGGCACAATGGTCTGTTCTAGTGCGGGTGGATGATAATGGATGATGCTTTGTCAGCCATATTCAGAGACATGTAATTGCCACAAGCCCTTAGTTAATAAAAAAAATTGCTTTAGTCACAATAA
Source organism: Dicentrarchus labrax (assembly GCF_905237075.1). Classification (NCBI taxonomy): domain Eukaryota; kingdom Metazoa; phylum Chordata; class Actinopteri; family Moronidae; genus Dicentrarchus; species Dicentrarchus labrax. The sequence continues at coordinate 8,630,299 of NW_026136705.1, read as the reverse complement.
CTCTACAGTATGCGTCTGCAGCCTTGGAGCTCGGCCTGTCTCTAAAACCCCTGAGTGAAACATGGACAGTGAGTAGAACCTGACAAATGAAAAACAGACTGAAGAGGGCAACACAGAGGAGATAACCGTGGATGCATTTCAAGAGTTTGTTTCCAAAACAGTGATGCAATATAATGTGTATACAGAGTGTCTGCATGGAGCCAAATCAACCTGGTCTATTTGGAGAGGGTCTTATTTTAGGAGCACACTAGGTGCCATGGTTGGTGACCTTTGTTAAAACATGACAATCCTGGGGTAAAAGTCAAAATATTATCATCTATTAATTCTATACCTGCTTAGTCTTTTTCAGGATCCCAGCAGGAATGCAGACGCCAATTCGAAGCATGCGTGCCAGCAAGTGAAATACAGTAATAGTCAAACGACAAGTAAAAGCTAAAGCACAATATAATAGTTCTCTGTTTCATTCAGTGTGGAGGCTAAAGGCTAAACTCATGGTAGATTTACCCACAGGGCAAGTCCCTGCGCCAGATAATCAAGGACCCTGAAAGCTACACATCCACTGCAGATACATTTGAATTTTAACCTTTAAATTTGAATCACAATATACTTTTGAGTCCAAGTCTTCATCAGTTGTCTTAATACAACAAGATTCAATCTTGGTTATTATAATAACAAGTATGGTCATTTTACTCACTTCATGAAATTGCACTAAATGTACATGTTCTAAACAGTACTTGTGTAACAAATATAGTTTCTCTTATGATTTATATCATCACAGATCTATAATTTATGATTTTGTAGTGGATTACTGAATCAGACAGAGAGCGGGGGGTGCGGTAAATGTCCTGGTGTGTGCGTGAAGCTATTATCATACAGCCCTCGGGCTCACTTTCAGGGCTCGTTTTGATCTTCAACAAACAAGTCTGAGCTCTTTGTATCAGCTTGTCAGCCAAGGATCTATTCAGACTGCAGCGGCTACTGTTTGACTTTGCCAATTGATTCATCAACTTATTTTCTGATTGGTTTCCTGACAGCTTCTCAGATTCTCTGACTGATAGCTCTACCTCCCGCCTTGAGCTCGACTGTGTGATGTGTCTGCTCAGACAAGAGGTGTCCTGGGCGCTTAAGGTAACCTTCATACACTCTGGTGGTCAGTCAATATTTCAGCATGCTGCACATAGAAGTATAAAACATTGATTAAGGCACAGTGCTGAAAATTGGAAACAGACTTTGTGATTTATAATGCTACTTGATTTACCAAGTGGAATCATTTTCATGATTCATTTCCTTTTGCACATTCCTGCTGCTACTGTACAGTATGGGTCTGTTATTACGCAAGCTGGAGCATCAAAGGAGGATATTGCCATCTGCTGGAAAAAGGTTGAATGACAGTGCAGCGTGTTACATTTAACCTTTGTAATGAAAAAACCATCAAGGCTATAGCAAAATAATGTATTGAGATATGTTTGTGCATATGAAATCAAATGGCACTGATTTTTATAACCATGCTTCTTGTATGTATATATATATATATATATATATATATATATATATATGTAATATGTATGTAATATATCCTGATGAAATCTTCCTTCATAATGTCCCTGATGGTGTTCCATCCCCCAGTAACACAACAAAGTTCTGACTATTCCCATTAATATTTATATGTACTAGTTAGATGACACAGTTCATGTTAACAAAGCATGCTGACTGCTTCAGCTATAACTATTACAACAATGCTATTCCTGAACATCTAAAGGATGACCCAGTTCTGTGTGAGAGAACTGTTCTCTTCCAACTTGCACTGAATTAATCACAGCTGACAGATTTGAATGCCCACTGTTTGGATGTTGGTGTTATTTTATCTGTCTGAATAATTAGGCCAAGCTTTGGACATCTCAATTTAGACCCTTTATTATCCACAAATGACAAAACCTGTGTTGCTTAACCAGTGAACCCTAATGTCAGACTGCAGCGCTTGCATTACACTGTCAACAGAATAGCCACACACAGTGATGATTCTGGGGTTCACATACTGTAAGAGGTAGAGGTCAAAGGATGTGAGATGTGACTAGCTCATTTAAAGCTGCCCATAAGATGGACACACATGTTAGCCACTTGTTTTCAATAAAATGTACACTGGATTAACTGTGAAATGCCTATCTTCATTTTCATTTTCACCTCCTCACTTTTATTTCTAAAGAGCAGTGGTGGATGAAGTGTTCAGACACTTTACTTAAGTAAGAGCATCAGTGTGAAAATACTCAATTACATATTAAGGTCCTGCATTTAAATGTTTTACTGAAGTAAAATCCAAGGGTAATTAAAGCATCAAAAGTTCAAATACCCATTGTGCAAAATTAGATATTATTGAATGTTTCAACATGTTAACTGTGTTTTAATGTTAGATGTTCAAATGCTGGTGCTGATATTAACTATTTTAGATGATGACCCTATTGTTTCATAAATCAAACTTTTTTCAGGAGGAAGAAGAAATATTCTTTAAAGTATTTAAAGAAGGCAGAATAAGGGATTGCTGCTTTGGAATCAAGAAAAATGTCACCTTATTCTAGATCATTCTAGTTGACTTCTATTAAAACAGGCTGACATTATCTTACCACAATGACAGACGTGTCCACTTGTTTTAAGAAAATAAGACCAAGTAGCAGTATCAGTAATAACCATAGTTATAGTAGTCTGTGCTGTTGTTATAGCACCTCCTGGAGGCCAAATCATGGTTCTTACCTTAAAATTATGAGCAGGAGGTAACAGTTGAGCATTTCAGTAAAGAACACATGCTGTAGGGTTGTAGAAACCTTTATCTGGCTCAAGCTAAACTATACTGAACAACCAACACACAATAAAATGTAATGAGGGGAAAGTTAAGGAAATCAAACAGATCTCAACCCTGAAGCAGACAAAACAGCTTTTTCTGTAAAGACAGGAAAATAACACAGTCCAAACCTTTATTTCAGCACCAGTTCCCCTTGTTTCTACTCACTGTTGTCATGTTACTTATTCTCATGGGTATGGATATTTAAAATTGAATAAAGTACTGACATTGTCTCTGTATCACCTGACTGTGACTGACATTTCTTAAGTGAAATCAAACCACCATTCTATAAACTGTGAATACAAAATGAAGCAAGTATCAGTTGCTGTTAATTCACAATTATATTCACAATTACTATCAGAATAACTTACTAAATCTCATTGAATTTGGATAGGTTTTTTTAAGCTAAATTATGATGTTAAGTTATTGAGTGAATTTACCTCTCACAAAGCAGACAACCTGAGGTCTGATTTGTTTGCATTGCTTATATATGTTCATAATGTTATTCTATGGATCATTTGCATTAAAGTTAGACATGGCTTATTGAATATGTTGGCTTATTGGTCACTTTGCTTGTTCTGCATTGTTTATATGGTTTTTTAACAGTTACAGTTTTTTAAGGATCTGCTGCAGAAATCCTTTAACCTAGAATGTCAGTTCACTGGAAAGTGAAATACCACAGACAAAATACCAAGAAGTACACCTTGAGGATTTGGAGCAAAAGAACAAACAATAAACGCTACCTGCAGAGCCTGGGCAACTTATCAGATGATGTCAGGCAAGGTAAATATTGAGCAGCACACCTTCTTGTAGCCATGTTCAGTTTCATTTTAAAATATTATATCTTCATGTACTTATAAATAGGTCTTATTGTTTTCCATTGCACAACACCAAAAGAACATTTATCTATAGCTTGACAAACTATTGCATGTGTGGTCATGGTTCGAGCTTTCTAATATCTTACTTCCATTTAAGAACAATTTCAAAACCAATTTAGAGTGCATTTTACAAAAATAAGATTCTTTAGCTCGTGGCAGTAGGGCTAGGGAGTGTAATATGGTTGTTCTTTCCTTTCCTTCTTTTAAAAGAACAAATTGGTACTGCGGCATATACAGGCCTACATATTAAGAGCAGAAACCATAATGGATAATAAACAGACATATATTGTTAGGTATCCTTTTTGAAAATGTTGAAAATTGCCTTAATATACTCTTATGAATATTAAATGTTGCCAAGGTCAATAAAGGAGTGGTCATGAACATCAAAGAGCACATATTCACGACATAACGCAAATCCAGGAAGGCTGTTGTCAGTAATAAAATAATAAATATCAGACCAAACGGTTGTTGTTCTTCTGATTTTATCCAGGATTTCCAAAAGTCTGAGCAGTGACGTCAATGCAGTTCAGACAGACGCGAGTAATCGAGCCCAGATCTCAGGCAGGGCAGAGCAATGTTTTCATGCCTGCTGACGACCTGCGCTAGTCACTCTGCCATGGCGCCCGTAATGTCGCTGATTAAGGAGGGGACATCGTAGCATCGTGTTTTAATTCGCTTTGGTGGAGATTATCACGCGCGTTGTGCTACTCCTGGTTTGAATTGAATAACATTTATCTTTGAACCCGCCATGACCGTGGAGCAGAATGTCCTCCAGCAGCATTCTCAGAAGGTAAGCTTACAGAAGCTAACTTGGTGGCTAGCTAACTTTAGCCCAACTGTATAGCTACATAGTTTTAGGGCTCAGAGTACTTGCAGAGTCAGCTAGCCAGCTCCGTGGTTAGTTAGGGTAACATTGAATTGCCATTTTGTCCGGGTTACGGGCCACCCGTTGGTAATGAACCGTTGGTAAATCACAAGTTGATCTGTTTAAGCTAGGCCTGCCGTTATGCTAGCGCACAGCGTTATCCAATATTTTGCTAACGTTAGCTGTTAGCCAATGTTAGCTAACGGTACAACGTAAAGTTAACCCGTAGCGTTGTCTCTGTGAGTTGTGTACCGTTGACGATATCTGTCAGCTCATACATACACAGGTAACACTTGGTTACGTTAGCATCCGGGGCTAACTGTGGCGTCAGTTGAAATAAACAAGGCCAAGTGACAGGGACAGATTTAACATTAACGTTAGTTAGTGTCGTCAACTTCGTAATATTGACTAAGTACATTTTCTATCCTAACGGGGCGCTTTGCTGAAGACATTTCATGTTGTAGGTTAGCACCAACGCGAATGTTTTGTTATTTGTGGCTGTTGCGCGTTTGTGTGTGCAAATGTTTCCTAGGTTACTCATCATCACATATCTGATATCTTTGTTTACAAAGTATGGCCAGCGGCGAAGGTACAATCACAGCCGAGCCCTGATGCTGGGCGGAGATTGAGTAGCATGGATAGCAAGCCAAGTGTGTAATGGTTCACAACCGAGAAGGTGGATCATTAGGTTACATTATCATACTCTCGGTTTACGAAAGTGCATTAAAGGTCGATTCTGTTGCTTAGGCTCCTCGTTATGGGATTTACTCTGTGGCCACCATGCCCAGCATTGCATACCTCTGGTTAGTTATGTAACCACTTGAACGATGTTGCTAAAACGTAGGCTCGATGTTTGCTCTGCTAGTCTAGCTTTAAAAGAAAATAAATAATTATTTAGCATAAAGGGGTTATGTAATCACAGTCATGTGTTACCACACTGCATGCAGTTCAGTACCTTTGTTCTGAAGCATAGACTGTAACTCATACTTACCTAAAAGCACAAGTTAGCAATGTGATGGGGCGATGACAGTCAGAAGTCTGGAGCATAGGCCAAAATAAATACCTAGCCTTCCGTTGATGACTCAAACTTAAAAGTAGCAGTGTAACACAAACCCTATTATGCAGTCTGACCTTTTCAGGGGCTGAAATGAAATATTGTCAACAGTAGCTGTGAAGACTGGCCAAAAAGTGTCTAATACATTTTTGAGCCATTTTAGTCCACCATACGTGAATTTGTAAAATAAATATAAATAACTTTTCCTAGCTTTTATATTTTCAATTTTTTTTATAATAGGCTGCGTACAAAGCTGTTTGTTTTGACAGTGCGTGTGTGTGGTGGGATTTAGTTATAGTCATTAAGGTTGTGCTCCATCATGAGAGCAGAGTGTGGTGCAGGTTTTTAGGTAGTGACCTGTAGATCGTGAGGTGAGGTCATGTTGAAGGACCGTCTGTGCAGCTTGTTTTTGTTTGCAGCTCCTTCACATGCTCATAAACAGCACGAGAACCGTATGGTCGATTCACTGGGAATCCCCCTATCTGTAGCCTGATATAAAGTCCTAACGTTGCCTGTGCCATGCAGAGAATTATGTGGTGTTATTCACACAAGCTGCCTTTTAATGGCCGGTGTGACAAGCAGCCATGCCAAACATGTCACATGGCGATGAGAAAAGTGTGTGTGTGTGTATGTGTGTGTATAACTGCTCTTGTGGTTGACTTGGCCCAAATCTGTCACAGGTGTAACTTCCCTCACACTTCACTGACCTCGCCATCCTCCGTGCCAACAAACCTGCATCCATCAGTCTCTGACAGTGACCAACACACACTGGCATCTTCATGTTTACTTGTCTCCAGTGGTTGAAACATGGCAAAATGTAAAACTGTTGTAAGTGCATGAGTTACAATTCTATGAATGTCATAGTAACGGAGCTCTTTAGGATCTCCACACTGCAAACAAAGGCAGCCATCATAACTATAGTTACCTTCTGTTTGGAAGCTGCATTTTCTTCAGTGTTAATGTGTTGTTACAAATATTAATCAAAACTGTTTGAAGACCTGAAAGAAAAGGGTAAATGAGGCACTTTATGAATGTATTATAATAGTTTCTCTCTTTGTTTTATTTTAGACTATATATTTCTTGTAAATTTGCCCTGATTTTCAGGCTTCCATTGGAAAATGTGTCATTCTCTACCGTGACATATCAGATAAATCATAGTACCACTTCCCCTATGAGGTTTGTAGAGAACAGTGTGATAGTTACCAGTCTGTTGCTGTGAGCGAACATGTTACATGAGTATTAAACTCACTGCTGAGCTGTGTATTCGCGTCTAGTAAACCGTGAACATGGTCTCAGACAAATTGGGCATAATGCATTATTTATATGCTGTTACTCTAACAAAAGCGTGAACTTTCTTTTCACTTTCTCCAGTGAGTCTGTGAAAAAATGGGCCCCAGGGGTTTAATACAGCACTTGCTTTCGAAAAGCTCACAGAAAATCCTGTTGTTGATAGCAGGGTTGGAGTCAGGTTACAAAGCAGGTACAGAACATCTTCCCCGGGGTTGCAAGAATTGAGATCCTCACTTCAGGACAGGACAGGACAGATGTCATTCTGCTGTCTTTGATGTCTTAAATGCAATAATTTGTTGTGATGATAATATTAACTTAATGATGGAACATATTCTTCAATAAGTCCACAGTGTGTGACTATTGAATTTATAATGAAGTAATCTATATTTTTAATATTGTGGCACTGCACATTAAGACTCCTATTTATTTCCAAGGCACACAACAATGAAAATATTTGCATTGCACATTCTAAATTGGGTGCGTGGCTGAGATCTCTATACTTTCATTTATTTCACCGTTACAGTGACCCTGGTATGTTGTTCTGGGTGTGGCAGGCTAAAGGCTAACACAAACATCTTCTGCCATCAATAGTTATTTTTTTCTCCCTGAAATTAAATACAGTTTACGTCCTTGTCTGGTTGTATGAGGTAATTATGCACAGGGTTTTGCACTGTTTACTCTACTGTTTTCACATCAAACAACAAAAGAGATATATTTTAAACGCTTATCATAACGTATGTGCACCAGCTGTGACTGCTCACTTTCCCCCTCTACCTGCCAGCTGGCATCTTAGTGTTTGAAAAGAGTGTAATTTCCAAATCACCACACTGACAGCAAGTAATGTATCGGACCCCTGCAGAATGTGGTTGGAGGTAATGAAGGGAATTTATTGGACACCACTGTAAACAAAAGATGCGTGTGGCAATGTGGTATCAGGCCATGCTCACACTTGGGCCATTTGGAATTCTTTTTCCAGCTCTGAGGCCATTTTCTTTGACAGATCAGTACTTTTGGTGAATTGCAGTATCTGATGTTTAATTAAGGTGCTGTTCCATTATTCACCCGTATCATTTTGCATTCATTGTGCAGAGCCATACACTGCACAAGAGCACAACACAAAAGACACATGGATGAAAGCCTGCATTATTTGTTTAGTAGTTTGTGACATGGCATGCTCCCAAGCACGACTGTTTTTTATTGCCTTTTGTAGCAACTCCATTAAAAGTATTTATAAATGTCTGTGACGTAGACGCTGTACAGCGCTGCCATGGATGTGTGTTGTGCAATCAATATACTCTGTGTGAAAACAACCTACAGTAATGAGTCTAAACCAATGAAAACCCCTTTCAACTGCCACTGTTATCTGTTGCCTGCTGCACCTGTGAAAGCAGTCGGAAAGAAGTCTGTGTTCTCTCACTCAAGGCTTCAAACTTGTACCTTGCACTCTGACATTAAGTGCACTCCCCCATTATTTATAGTGCATTTATTCAAGCTGTACATTGCAGGTTAAGTGTGTGCGGTAAGGCTATGCAGTCCAGCTGGGTTTGACATCAATAAGTCATCAGACTGCAGTAGACTCATTATTAGGGATGAGAATTGACAGGTCTGATTAGGTACAAGTGGTACAGGTTCAGGTGAGAATTTATGGAATTGTGATTTGACATTAGGGTTGTTTTGTGATTAATGGTTACTTTTACAGCCTTTACCTTTTGTTTAGAATGTGAATTTTCTGTGACTCAGTGTTCAGTTACACAGTTCATACTGATCGAAGAAGAATGTGACAACCAACAATTATGGTGCAACATTAATATTTGTGCATGCCATTAATAACTATGATCAAAGTCTGTGATGCAGTATGCCACTCTGCAAAATATAAAAAAATCTATAATTATAATATGAACAAATATTACCCTGTAGCATTAGATAGAGATCATACTGTGCCCTTCTTTATTCACCTGACTGTCACTATAGATGTGTGGCATTATGAGTGAGTTTGTCATTGATTTAGTTGAAATGTTGGCTTTGTTCTCCCTTCTCCGTTGTGGTTCCTTTTGGATAGTTTTTTTTTTTTACAACCTGAACCTGCTCTAAACCACTTGCTCCTTCTCTTCCATAATGCTCAGCTCTGAACTGCTTTGTATTCTCCTTTCTTCTTTTCCCTTGATAGCACCAGCAGACGCTACTAAACCAGTTGCGGGAGGTCACGGGCACCACAGACATTCAGCTGCTTCAGCAGGCCCTGCAGGTACATCATGAAAAACATGCATTACAAATTCTAATTTCAACGCTGATACATACACCATTCTCTTCCTGTTAGTCTGTTTCACACTTACACACAGACTTTCAGACATTGCCTAATGCAAGGACAGTTTCTCTGTCTCTACAAGCTGTTTTCACATAATTCATCCAAACAGTAGCCCCGCTCTCATAGAAGCATAACATTTCCCTTGTAAGACCCATTTCATCTAAGAGACAGGTGGAAAGCTTTGCTACCTCAAATCAATGTCTGGCAAAGGTTAATGTTTGGTTGTCACCAAAAGTGGAAAAGTAGTTCCACACATGTTGCTATTAAACCCTATAATTTTCATCAGATAAACACCAAATACAGTTTTTAAGTTTCAGGTTTTTTGCACACACTTTGTCAATCTTGCTGTCTTCTTTTTTAGATCAGCAGCTATTGTTAGAATACGGTTTTCTTAACAGCAGCCAAAGTCTTCACGTCTTATCAGATATCTAAAATCTGAAAAAATATACGCAAACCTCAAGTGGAACAGGCTTTAAGGTCTCTTTGAGAGTTCCTGCTAATTATTTTCCTGTTTTCAAGCTCAACTGACATAAGCCTCAACAAACACATTGTTGCTGCAGGTGAGCAATGGAGATCTGGCCGAGGCTGTGGCCTTTCTGACAGAGAAGAACGCTAAGGTTCCTCAGCAAGATGAGACAACCTACTACCAGACGTCCCAGGTGGCCAGCGACAGATACATCAGCGTGGGCAGCCAGGCAGACACAAGTGAGCAGCTTGCTTCAACTTTTGGCACGGAAGTTAGAGACCTTACAGGGATGATTAAAAGAAAAAGAAAAGCTCAGTTTACAGTTTTATAACAGGAGGTCTCAATCAGTGTAAGATTTGTGTATTTTAATTCTTTCATGAAAAAAACAAAGGCGTTTGAATGCTTACCTAAATTGTCTAAGTATAAACCATGAAGGTAAATCAGTGTTGGTGCAAACCAAATTACTCACCGTGTGTGTGTGTGTGTGTGCGTGTGCGTGTGCGTGTGCGTGCGTGTGCGCATTTTCTTAATGTAGATGTGATTGACCTGACTGGGGACGATAAAGATGACCTGCAGAGGGCTATTGCCCTCAGCCTGGAGGAGTCCAACCGGGCATTCAGGGAGACGGGCATCACCGATGAGGAGCAGGCCATCAGCAGGTGGGCTCAACTGCGTTACTGGCTGATAATAACAGATATACTTAGCCATTCTGGACTCAACATCTGACTAAACAGTTTGTACCAAGCCTTGGATGAATATCCACACTTACCACCTACATTATCTCCATCTTAGCCCAGGGTGTGATGGAAATATATCTAGCATTCATTTGTGTTATGCAATGCTGAATTGTTGATCTGTAGTGGGAAAGAAACCTGTAATAGGGTGTCTTAAAAAGTCTAAAATCTAACAGCCTGAATTTTAGGCCTTAAAATGTCTTAAATATGATTTTGAAAGGTCTTAAAAAGTGATTGGATGAATGAAGTTAACATTTCTTGTATAAAGTAGCATTTTTCAGTCTTGCTTTTAAATGTGTTTTAGGGATAGATAATTTGTATTGCTCATACTGTAGCAACTACAAAATGAAAAGAAATAAAAATCTTAAATTGCATTCACAGTAGTCTTGAAAAGGGCATAAAAAGTCTTAAATTGAACCTGTTGAAAAATGCAGAGACCCTGTATAAGGATCTGTATCAGGTAAAATAAAGCTGATTAAAAATCAGCTAAAAATATTTGATCCATTTTCGAAAATAAGTGTGTGAATGTGAAAAATAATTTGATAGCACTGTTGAATGACTCTTCTCTGGTACCATAGTTTGCAAAATACACTTATTCGCAAAACTTTAACTCTAAGGAATCCTCTCTCTTATCAGCCATATACAAACATTCACCAAGCAGATTCTCATTTTCACCGGTTAAAATGACAAACGTCGGCGGTGCCAGATCACATCAGCTGACGCTACTTAACTTTAATTCCGTGAGTAACTTGATGACAGACTGGCTGTTGTCGGGGTTGTGGGCTCGCTGCAGCCGGTGTCTGTAGTCTGCCAGACCTTCCAACAACTCCAACAGAGTGATGCATCCTCTCTCTAGCAGATGGCTTCACATCAGTTTCAGTTGCATTCTCCCAGTTAAACTTTCAACCAAATCATATGAATAATTTCAGCTTCTAAACCTTTGAATCCGGACCTTCAGTTTCAGTTCAATTGAATGAGCTTTATTGGCATGGACAAAAATGTGTTGTTGCCAAAGCAATTAACAATAATCAGAAATTTCCTTATTACATATTGAATACGTTACAATATATCTTTATGGATCAAATGCCCAGTGAAAAATAAGATTTAGTAGCTATAGCTGTTATTTTATTGTGTCTGCATACATATATAATCAACAATATGGTAAATATAAGTATTGTATAGGACTTGGCAGATATATTTAATATATTTGATTGGAACATCCCTGTTGTAGTAGATATAACAAGGTCAGGTCAGATCACCCACAACTCGCACCTAATAGTTACATGTAACAGCAATTTCTTCTTGCCAAAGAGATAAGTAAAGTGTGTTGAATAACCTTTCTGAAAGACATTCAGTTTTTGAAATTTGGTCTTCAACATTTTGGACATTTCCAGGGTAGGCTGGAGGTTTAATGTTATTTGAACAAGGGCACATTTCAGGGGAATAATGGTGGAATGTCACCACTTTAACCCTTTTTGAAGAGTTGTATTTTTTCCTTTCATCCACCGTCCAGGTATTGGAAATGGTCACCTGCCTTGTAATAAATGTGATTAATTTACTATGTCCTGATACAGGAGAATAAAGCACTATGAACATTACATTTTAAATCACAGTCCCTAATATCAAGTACAATATAACGTGACTTGAGCACAATACTAAGGAGCCGCTATCTGGCAGTTTAATCAAACCCCATTCTGACTGAACTGATGTGGATATGTAGAAGTTTATACAGGGACGTCTCGCTTTGGAGGAATGCTTCTGAATTCCGTGTATTCCAATAGAAGGATGCAACTTCTGTCCATTGGGGAGCATTGTGAAACAGCTTTTGTTTGGTTTTTTGCACAAGATGAAGAATGAGATACCAGTAGTTTGAAAATGGCACTGGATAAACTGCAACAGGGGAGCCAGTGAGTGATGAGGCGTCCAGGAAAACTAATCTGCACCCCCTACTATAAAATGAACATGAAGTTGTATTGTTCATAAAGCCAGTAATTCCTCTACCCCCAGTGGATTCAGCCAGACCTTTCAAATGTAGTGGGGAGGTAGGTCTGGCAATGCTGATCATGCAGTCATTTGGTGCCTTTTTAATTGAATTTGTTTTGCATTCCTTTTTTTCTTCTTTTTCTTTTTTTTCTTTAGAGTTTTGGAGGCCAGCATAGCAGAAAACAAGGCAAGTCTGAAACGTACCCACACAGAAGTATGGAGCGATTCACCCAACCCACACGACAGGAAGAGGATAGACAACTGCCCTGTGGGGCTGAAAAATGTTGGCAATACCTGCTGGTTCAGTGCTGTCATACAGGTGGGTGGGCACACACGCACACTCACTGATGCTCCAAAACCAAGATAATAGATCTGTTTTAAATTTGAACAAATGTAATGTATTTAAACCCTTTTCTTAGAGCTTTTCTATAGACCTTCTGATTGTGCTGTAAAATCCCTCTAGTTTTTCAATTTGGCTTTTTTGCCATTTCTTCTAGTACTTCATTTTGCACCTATTTTGTGCCAGTTGTCACAAAGACTTATTTTCTTGTATGCTGGTGGAGTCGCTGGTAGAATGTGACCTGAGCTGAAATATGCCAGATGAACACTGGATACACCATCACATGGTGCCCAGCTCTAGTTTGCAATGTAACCCCCCCCTTGACAAGAAGGCACTGCTTGAACCTGACCCCCTGCACTTGGTACGAGAACAGGGTAAACAACTTTCTCCTTTCATAACAAGATCATGACAACTTTCATGTTCACTCTCACAAACAAAACAGAAACTAACCACATGACCCTAAGTTAAAGCAGTGAGCTCTTCTTATTGCTGTCACCAATGTTGAACATCGTAGCCCTCAATGTGTGCACTTTTTATTACATTTAACAAAATCACAACAAACTGAGTTAGATATTCTGGCAGTTAAATGTGATGTTGCTTGTTATGTCTCACACATTACTATATCACCTCTGGTTGTTATGACGGTCTACATATAATTCCAAGTAATTAAAGAAATGGGTCAGTTTTACACCAATTATTTGTATGTAGTCTTGCTTTAATTTCTGTTATATGAACCAGAGCTGGCAGAAGCATGGGTTTTGTAGCCCACTGGCTGAGCTGTGTTCAAATGGTTGCAATCTGCAATTTCACCGCTAGATGTCACTAAATGCTACACACTGGTCCTTTAATGTAATTGCAGAATGTTAGCTTGTAATTTAAACAATTGTTTTGATTAGGAAAATGTAATGAAAATAGACACCAAATGGAACACAACACCACACTATATATGCATATTATCCCTGTTGGTGAGCAGGGCCTCTATACATTAAGACAGCACTAGATTTTTCAGTTCAGTTTAATTGGATATTACTAACATGTCTTCATCCTTCTGCAACCTCAAGTCTCTGTTCAACTTGCTGGAGTTCCAGAGACTGGTGCTCAACTACTCACCGCCAGCCAGAGTCCACGACCTGCCTCGCAACCAGAAGGTAAGACCACTACCCTTCTTCCGAGGGTTGTAGCCAGAGAAAAATGTGTGTGTGTAACTTTGCATCAGCTCTCTTTATATCATTGCAGCCCTTCTATATAGCCTGTCACAGCAGATAGCAGTGCTTTAACTGTGAGGGTTTGACCCTCTTGGAGCTGTGAGCCACCATTCTACAGCTGTGTGATCTTGCCCTAAGGTCACAGCAGCTTAGCGTTTAACCCCTGGTAGTTCACAAATCTCACTGTTAGCAAGTTACTCGAAGTTCCAGCTAGTGTGATATGTGTGATGAAACCTCTGTATTTCTTCACAAGGCCAGAAATGACTGTTTTGACTGATCCTGGAGTTTGTCAAATTTGAGGTGCTCAAATTTGTCTAGCCACAGTCACCGCTATTTTGCCAGAGCATTTCCCAGCATGTTTTGTTTTTGTCCATATTTTCCTTACAGAGTGTTCACCATAGGGTCAGCAGCCTGTCGCTAATCTGGTCTAAGCCTCTGCTGTGGAAGTGTGGCTTGAGGCAGTCATATCAGTTCCCTTGGTCCTAAGCACTGACCTTTTACTTTAACATTACGAGACCGCTACAGCTTAGGATCTAATCTTACATCAGCATCCCTGACTCACCAGCACAGATAAATAAGTTGTTATGCACTTCTAAGTCTTGTTACCTCTCTGTCTCACTGTCATAATGTCACTATTGCCTGCTGGTTAATGTGATCTCTCCAAGCCGCTGACCGTAATCTGCCAAAGATTGTTTGAGAGTGAAAAGGCACGTCACTCTGTAACTCGACGGCTGTGAGTGAACTGTTTTTGTAGTTCAACAGAGTGACCACTCATCTCTGGAGAGATTAGTGAGCTGATTGCAGCATGTTAAATAAAGGAGAGTGTCCAGTTAAGCTCTTTATGCGTATCAAATCAATATTTTGAGATCATTAAACTCATAGTTCCAAATCAGGACCTCCATTATTTTGATCAAATAGTTTGTGAAAAATAAGATGTTTACAGCTATGTATCCTACAGCTGTTATTTCAGTGTCTCAGTCTTCAGTGAATGCAGTTTTTGGATGTGAACAGGCCCCTGGAGTTTCCTTCTACTATCTACTACATAATAACAATGTGGCAATGTGAACACGTTTCACAACCACTAACGCTGTGTCAACCACTGCCAGGGACACACTAACAACCAACATAAACAGTTAAAGATGTTAACTACACTTCTACCATTCTGATACATCTGCTAGTCACCAGATTTTGAGGAACAGCAGTGTCTGACTGAGGCTCAAACATAGCTCTAAAGCTAGCCATCTTGATGCTCACTGTTCTTCACCAGTTAGCCTGGCAAGCAGCAGTGGTGGCCGTGGCATTCATAGATCCAACATTTCTCAAAGACAGGGAAAGAGTAGATGTGCTTTTAGCCTCTTTGCAGTTTTTTCTCACTTTTTATTTAAGAAAACCACGTTAAACAAAATACTGAGAGCAGACTATTTTAACATACTTTAAAACGTGTCTACAAGCTCGTGGGTAAATCTTCTTTTAAGCACACTTGAATAAAAAATTCAAATAAAAAGCAAAGAAAGTCCAAAATCTTTTTTTTCTAAGTAAATTGACATTAATGCCTCTTGATGCCCTAAAGGATAAGACATTCTGTATTTTTTGTTTCATGAAAAGACCAAAACCTTTCTCTCAATACTCTCCTACTTCCTCAGCCTGTCAGCAGCGCTGTTACTGAAGCTATACAATAACGACTACTCTTTTTTTAAAGGCTAAATAATTTCCTATAACAGCTTGGCACTGTAGTACTTAACAAACCTTACTCAAACAGGGGTACATTTGTTGGGAAATATTTAGCTTCCCTGAGGAACACTGGTTCTGAAGATTGATGAAGAAATTGTTGATTGTGTTACTCTGACCAGGAGCACAGGAACCTGCCCTTCATGCAGGAGCTGAGGAACCTCTTCTCCCTCATGGTGGGGTCCAAGAGGAAATATGTGGATCCGTCACGAGCTGTGGAAATTCTCAAGGACGCCTTCAAGTCCAGTGAGTCGCAGCAGGTAAGCCTCCTTTTGCCACAACTGCTTGACATAATAACATTCACTTAGTGTTCAGTGAAGAGAACTTCATTACTGCTAGCAGCTGAAAGATTATGTTCCTGTCTCCTGCCGATGAACTCAAAGACACTGCAAACATTTTGTCCCAGATAGCGTCTTTATTATATAGTGGAAAACACATGGCTTCACATTACAGATGGAGCTGGCAGATGCAGAGTCTTCCACTTGCCTACTTGATCCAATTCCAACTTCCTTTTTTTTTTTTTTTTTAAACAAGTTTTTAATTTAGTGTCTGTTTATCAATTATGTTTGTCACTCTCTGCAGCTGGGTGTTTTTCCTACAACATTTAGGATTATGATAGTTAAGCCTCATTTTAAAACAAATCCATCAACACCCAATAAATACAGACCAATTTTTAATAATAATAATATATATATATATTTTTTTTTTTTTCCTGAACTCAAACAATACATTTAGTTTGTTAACTTATCATAGTACAAATACACTCCTGATGATATTGGAATAAATCTAGATGTAAATGAACTCTGAGTGCTGCTGTGCAAGCTGCAAGTTGCAATTTGTAAAGCACTTTTAATTCCACTAACCAGTATGAAATTTGGTCTTGAGTTCATACAAGAAAAATATGCACTTTAAAAGGGTTGATGAGACAGGGATGAATCCCCCCCTTTTCTTTCTGTGCGCTCTTGACACACTCTTTCTTGCCCTGCCTCTTTCTGTTTCTCTCCCTGTCTGCTGACTTTCAGTATGTCAGTAAAAAACACAACTCCTGTTTTGGATTTTTCACACGCAAGCAGCAGTTGACCCACATGTGGAAGTAAAGTTTGTTTGTTAACTTATCATAGTACAAAGACACTCCTTGTAGCTGATGATATTAGAATAAATCTAGATGTAAATAAACGGTGAGGGCTGCTGTGCAGCTTGTCAGGCATTTGTAATACACTTTTAATTCCATTAACCAGTATGAAATTTGGTCTTTTTTTATTTATTTATTTTATTTTATTTATTTTGTCCTATAGAAATTAAGCACTTCTTTGCCGTTCGCCCATACCGGAAATACTTAACACCCTTTATCCCCTCTTTGTGCCTACTCCTTTCAACAGACTTGACAGCTCAATTTCATTGTCCTTCTACTGACTCAGCTCAACTGAATCCGAGACACTTAGCCTCTATTATCTATAACTATTAATCCTCAAACCCACATCATCCCCTGTGAACTCTGAAAAAAATAATATTGACTAGGAATTAGCTGTTTTATGCAGATATCCTCTAATGGGACAAACACATGTCAAATGTACAAAACTGTCCTGTTCTTCTCCTTACATAAGCATTCGCAGTAAGCCAGTGTCTCTGTTGAGGTTAACTGGGGTCAGCCTTCTGGCCTCTGTACTCATCCATCATGTCACTACTCTGTGTATTAGTCAGGTTGGAGAGGCATTGACCTGAATTACCAGGCGTCATTGATGTCTGAGAGAGTGGCCTTGTGACATGCAGGTTCCCTTTGAAGTTCAGCAATGAGGGAACTCCCCCGCTAAGACGAGTCATCTTTTCCCCAAAGCTCAGTGTATATTAGCAGCTGACAGACATGGCATTGATTTGACTGATTGGACTTTCTTGCTTATAGGTGCAGTTAAGTCTTGTAGTTTGACCCTGTGACCTCCATGTCGCAAAGGCAGTCCCATAATTGGTCATTTTGTATGTACGTCTGTGCTTTGCTCAACAGCAGGACGTGAGCGAGTTCACCCACAAGCTGCTGGACTGGCTGGAGGACGCCTTCCAGATGAAGGCTGAAGAAGACCGGTAACCACAGCTTTTTATATCCAGAGGTCACTGCGAATGAATGAACATGCAGTAGACAAATGCTTGTCGGTGTTATTGGGCAGCACATTTTTTGAAGCAGAGAATTAAATGTACATTGTTTACATGGAACTGAATCAGAGAGGCCTCCTGTAAACTTTGGCCTATGTTTTTGAACAGCAGCGTCTTTTCTTTGCTTTCAGGGAGGGCGAAAAGCCAAAGAACCCTATGGTGGAGCTTTTCTACGGTCGCTTCCTTGCTGTGGGTGTCCTGGAAGGTGAGATGAGGTTTTAAATTAAAACCAATAAAGAGAAAAAAGTGAGGGGCAGCTAGAGAATCACAGAGAGATAAAGAATTAACATGGTCTGATTGTTGCAGCCAGAAAGCAAGCAAGTCCTTGCCCCTAGTAATGAAAGGTGACCTTGTCTTAATGAGATGTGGTCCATGTAAAAGAGGAGAGCGATTGCATTGATCGCAGAAGACCTTGATGGCTGATTGACATTGTGCTTATTATGCATGACAATACTGGCCCAGAGCCACCAAAAGCTGGGCCAGTGGACTCTGCTGCTCATAAAATGACCTTAATTCCTCATCTGCATGTCCGCTAGCAACTGGGGGGGGGCTTGTCATCAGTCAGTAATGCACGGAGGTCTGTGCAGCTGTTAAATGATGAGTGAGTGACTGCTGAACAAGTGAAAATCAGCTCGGATGCAAGCAAGTGTGAAATGGCTTGGCACACCTTTGACCTGTGTGTGTGATAGGATACATAAGAGGACCAAACTACCTCGTATGGGTTAACCCCAACCTGTTTATTAATCTGTGTGTGTGTGTGATTCCACAGGTAAAAAATTTGAAAACACAGAGATGTTTGGGCAGTACCCTCTGCAGGTGAATGGCTTCAAGGATCTCCACGAATGTCTTGAGGCAGCAATGATCGAGGGCGAGATCGAGTCCCTGCACTCAGCAGAGAACTCGGCCAGGTCTGGACAAGAGGTCAGTGCCAAAGCAGTATGACAACTGTTGTTTCCATTGAAATTTGTAATATTGAGGTAAAGTTTGTCCTCCATTAGAATGATTTGTTAATAGCACTGGGCTAGCCATATACATTTTATTGTGGCCCAAAACAAGTAAAAAAACTTAACTCTTTTACAAATCAATTATCAGTCAACATCTATCAGTGGCACTCTTCACCAGAGAAGACGATAATGTTAAATAATGTGATTATATGGTAAGTCTTCTCCAAACGGTTGACCTCCTTGCCCTTATGTGACACCTGTGCTATTCTGGGTTTGACCTCGGGTTAGCTGTAGCCTTGCCTTCGCTGTCCCACAGCAGCTGGAAGCAGCTAATTACCAGGCCAGTGCACAGATGAGTATGGCATCCAGCCCTCTGGAAAAGCACCAGCCGTCAGCATAGGGGAGCATTGTAGACAGAGCAAGACTGACATACACTCTTGATATAGGAATACAGGTCCTTCCCCAGGGAAATGGTTAGCAGAGGTGGTGGGCGTGAAAGAAAAAGTCTGTGAATGTGTACACATTTTTGGACACACCAGTGTGAATGACTGTGTTCCTTAAGGATGCATCTTAAAACTCAGTTCTGATTAAGTAATAACTATTATTTTGATGTAATTTATGGTCACCCTAGCAGCCTCTCCTCTCGGCCTGTCTCTCCTCTGGTCTCTGTGCCGATGTTTGACCAAGGGGTGGGGCTGAGCTCCACCACCAAAATAAACAGAGCAGAGAGGCTGCAGAGGAGAAAATGAACCCAGGTGAAGTAAAGGATATATCTCGAATTAATGATAACTACACTGTAAGTGCAATAAAACCTTTGTAAGCAGTCTCCCATCCACCGCCAGTTATTTACCACATATCTTAAAACTGAGCAAATTCTTGTAGACTCTCTGACTGAGATGGCAGCCCCCAATGCAAAACCTGCCCCTCCTCCCTCCACCTGCCGTGGCAAGGCTGCCAGGCCGCCAGGCCGCCAGGCCTGAGGGAGAGGAAGGATGATAGGTGACGGGATGAATGACTGATTTTTATCTTCAGTTCACTCCGTTTTTGTCTGATATACTGTTTATTCTATTTTTAAGGGGAAACACAATATCTTATTATAATATCTTCCCAACCTGTAGATTTCAACTGGATCTTTTTAGTTTTAGTTGTTAGTTATTTTAACACTAAACATAAATAGTTTCAATAAGAGGTTTGAAAGGATTCAGATTAAAAAAAACTGAATAATAAATTCAATATTGAACTAAATAAAATGCTAAAACCCGAACCCTAATTTCGGGAGCCTAAAAAGAATCTTTAATGTTATTTTCCCCTTCATTTTCCCCTGTGCACCTTAAGTCTTTCATGTAGAGGCACCAGTGCTGAATCGCAAGTAGTGAGCTCATTCCTTAAGTCCTTTCCAAACCGTACAAATTGAGTTCAAGACAGTGGTGAGAAGAAACTGTTATTTTGTTCCCAATTGAAGAAATAATTAATAAAATAAATAGGTCATCCTTCTATCTCTTTCTCCCAACATTTCCCCTGTGCGTCTCAGTTGATACTGTCAATTAAAGGTAAAATATACATTACAAATAAATAAATTAGTCTCTATATTTGAAAATGAGTTTTCAGCCGCTCCCTACAGAATTGTTTTGTTTTGCTGTAAATGAAACTGAAAGTGATCCTTTTAATGATGGTATCACAATGAAGATTTGATTTTCACAGTTGTCATGCCTCCATATGATGTTGAAAGTCAAATTCTTCTCAGATGGGGATATTGCAGTGTAAATCTTGTTATAGTGATCTGTGGCAGGTGAATGTTAAAGAAACTCTACTCTAAAGGGAAAAAGTCTTTACCAAACTATATTCTAGCAAGATGAGAGAATTAATCTCAAGATCAAATTTTCTTTCAGCACTGGTTCACAGAACTCCCTCCTGTGTTGACCTTTGAGCTGTCAAGATTTGAATTTAACCAAGCACTGGGACGGCCTGAGAAGATCCACAACAAGCTTGAGTTCCCCTCTATGCTCTACATGGACAGGTAACAGAAATATTTGCCCAGGAATTTATTGTAGAATCTACATTTCTCTACATTATTCGTCTCTGCAGTAAATAACAATTAATCACAAGTATCTTTAAGACTGAAGCCTCTTCTGTGGTGTTGTTAGGTACATGGACAGGAACAGGGAAATAACCAGGATCAAGAGGGAGGAGATCAGGAGGCTGAAAGAGCACCTGACACTGCTTCAACAGCGACTGGAGAGGTACTACTTGTCCACCAATACCTGTTTATTTAGCCAAGGTCAACAAAGCTCTCTAGACAGCAATGGAGAGTTTTTTCTCACTCTGACTGTGCCCTCTCTTCGTCTGTCATTATGCCCTCTATTCTTATTGGTCCCTCCCTTGGCTTCCCTGCTTCTCTTTGACACTCTCTCTGTTCCCTCTCAGGTATCTGAGTTATGGCTCAGGCCCCAAGAGGTTTCCTCTGGCAGATGTCCTCCAGTATGCCATGGAGTTCGCCTCCAGTAAGCCAGTGTGCACCTCCCCAGTGGAAGACATTGACGCATCAGCGCCCCCTGGTGGCACAACAGGACAGCAGCTGCCCCCTCCAAGGCAAGTTTCATAACAGATAGCCTGCTGTTTATTGTCACTGCTTTCCGTCATTTGTTCTGTTAGTTTCAGGATCAGGAAGCAGGCGAGGATGAGGGAGATGTAGGGAGAGTGAGAACAGGAATACCATGGGAAACATTTTCATTTTCTTATCCTAAACTTCTCTTATTCATACTATAAATGTTTTCCCAGTCAGGTTCAGGAAAAAGGTTGCAAGCTTTTTTTAGTTTTTTTTTTTTTGTTTATTATACTGTGTCTCTCACCCTGCAGCACAGCCGAGCAGGACTCCTTGCCTCCCCTAGAGAGCTCAGGTCCTGCCTCCAGTCCCACCACAGCTTCCACTGTAGCTCAGCAGCAGAGAGTACCCATTCACAAGCCCTTTACCCAGTCCCGGCTACCTCCTGACCTCCCCATGCACCCTGCCCCGCGCCACATCACTGAAGAAGAGTTGAGGGTGCTTGAGGGCTGCTTACATCGCTGGAGGAGTGAAGTGGAAAACGACACCCGTGGTAGGTTTACCTGTCCCCCCATTTGCAGCCCTTTATGATTCATTCGGCATGATTTACCTGTCAGACTTAACATTAGATTGGCACTTACTAATAGATTGTACATGATGTTCTCCCCACCAGATCTGCAGGGAAGTATAACCAGAATCCACAGAACCATTGAGCTAATGTACTCTGACAAATCTATGATGCAGGTGAGCAGCACTTTTCTGTAATAGGTCATGTTTGCACTACAAAAAGCCACATCAGCAGCTCCATTTGTTAATCCGTATTTTCTCCTTTTTGTTGATCCAGGTTCCGTACCGGCTTCATGCGGTGCTGGTCCATGAAGGCCAGGCTAATGCAGGCCACTACTGGGCTTACATCTATGACCCACATCAGCGTTGCTGGATGAAGTACAACGACATCTCTGTCACCAAGTCGTCCTGGGAGGAGCTGGTCAGGGACTCGTTCGGAGGCTACCGCAATGCCAGTGCCTACTGTCTCATGTATATCAATGACAAGAAGCCCTTCCTCATAGAAGGTACACATGGACTAAAATTTGGTCAGTAGCAGGGTTCATATGTATCTAATGCACAATCGTAAGAACTGTGTAAGAGGTCAGTTTTAGTCTCTGTTCATTAATTCAGCCATTTCTCTGTGCGCTCGGTTACATTTACAGGCCAAAAGATAACATAGCAGATGTTATCTTTATTTTATTTGTTATGATTCACTGACAGGAGACATGCTTACTTTCTCGGTTAACCTCTTAATCTCTGATTTCTACTGCTAATTCTGTCACTTCTGTTTCACTCCCTCGCTGGTTATCACATACTCCCATACCTTCAAATTTATAATACGTTATTCAGATATGAACTAATAATACCCTCTGAACAGATACGAGCAACATCCATATAATTCATATTACATTTGTCAGATACAAATCAAATGATTCTTTTTTAAATGTAGGTAGTTATTTTGCCCATGTCCGGTGTAAATCCGAATACAGATATGTTTGGGACATAAACAGATACAGATAGTAGCTCTGTGTTACATCCCTAGGAACTAACCGTCTTGTTAAAATAACAGAATAAAATAGAAATAGTAATTATTATTTTTTGTTGTAGGAGTTTATTCAAAACATACATTTGATAAGCTGTAGATTATGTTCATTGTCTTTCTATTGTCTGTGCAGAGGAGTTTGATAAAGAAACGGGACAGATACTCAGCGGCATGGACAAACTGCCTCCAGACCTAAAGCATTTTGTGAGGGAGGACAACGAGCTGTTCGACAAGGAGATTGAGGAGTGGGACGCCCTGCAGGCCCGCAAGGCCCAGCAGGAGAAGCTGGCCCTGGCCACAGCAGCCGCGGCTGCCTCGGCAGCATCCAGCACCTCCACTTCTTCCTCTTCCCCTCAGCCCATGAGTATTGAGTCCAGCCCTCCAGACAACACAGGTCAGGGTCATGGCGCTCAGAATACAGAGTAGAATACTTAATTGAGAATCAATAGTTGGTTGAAAGATAAATACAGAAAAACTCTTGTTCCCTGGAGAGTTATAAAAGGATGAGGAAGTGACCTTGAAATATTAGTGTGCAGCCTTACAACTCTAATTCCCTATGACATGCTATTGTATATACTATCATACAGTATATGACAGGAAAGGTCTTGACTAAAACATGCTGGCTGTATGAAAGTGAGCTAAGATGTTCATCATTCAGCCCACAGTGCTTTTTTTGTGTTGAATTGTGGTGGATGCGTAGCATGATGGCTGGCTAAATTTGGCAGTGCAAAGTATTTGTTATTGGGTTGTTGGTCAAACAAACATGCAATGGAACACATAGTAGTTTAATGTGGACACACTATTATTACCTAACCTGCATTTTAATCGAGGCACCTGTCCAAAATAAGAGCTTTCTATAAGTAATGCTGGATATTGGTAAATGCTATGGATGGTTTCTGCAATCATGCTCACACTATTGCAGATACATTTGCACGTAGTGTACTGCTGCTTTGGCATTTGTGTGGATGACAAACTTGTAGAAAATCATTAGAAAATACTGTGGAAAGAAAACATTTAAAAACCTAAAGAACCATGCATTTTTGGTTTTCTCTGATGGTGCTGTTGTCCTTCTGCAGTGCCCCAGCAGGACCCAGAGTACATGGAGCAGCCATCCCCCACAAATGACTCCAAGCACCTGCAGGAGGACACCGAGCGGGCCATCTCCAGGGCCGCTGCTGAACAGGAGGAGAGAAGCCCCGAAGCATTGTTAAATGCTGTACGTAAAACATGCAAAGTCACAGTTCCCCACACTCACACCAAGTCATTGTCACCCGTCATGTGCCTCCTTTCTTTTTTACATGTCAGTTTGACAATATTAACCAACAAACTGTCATGTTATATACCTGCTTTTTTGTTTTATTTCATCCACAGTCATCTTTTTGCCTTGACTCAACTCAGAGAACACCATGAGTAATAATTGTTTGCTCATTATATTAAATTTGCCATCTTTTTTGGCTCATAAATGTCATGGAAGTGCCAATATAAGAGCATAATGTTGCTATATTCAATATTTTTACTTTAACAATGGATCACATGACCACTTCTGTGTGAAAGGTGTGGTCTGGAGTTAACATGAGAACAATGTGTGTTTTAAAGAGGTTGATAAGGCAGGGGTGCAAACCTTCACTAGTGTTTACTCACAAACTACTTTATCTGCTCATTCTGCTGCTTCTTTCCTACATACACACACGCACACACCAACACCCTCTGTCTCACCCCGCCACGCCTCTACTTATTTCTTTCTCCCTGTTTCTCCAGCAGTATGTTTACTAAAGTCACCCAAAAAACACAGCTCACCTTTTGAAAATTCAACCTCAATTGTGTTTTCACAACAGCACGTGAGTGTGTGGAGGAGGCTTGTTGCTAATCATGTGGCCTCGGGAAACAATCAAAAACTGTTACCGAATGTTTTACCTGGTCCATGCTTGTAAAATATCCACCGTGTGCAAAATGCTAAAGTGTTGCTGGCTGTTAATGTGCCTGGGCAGCCCTCCCAAGTAAAGTCTATGTGGGGAACACTGTGGGATCAGTGTGGGATCAGTTTTGACTTGTCTTTGGAAAAAAACAAAAGGCATTCAAATACTGATTTGGACATCGATTACTATGGCAACGCTCGAAGCTTCGACACATTGGTGTCAGCCCTTCATTACACACACATATAGACATGTGAGTGTTGTTTTAAGACATGCATGAATAAATGTGAACCTATCCTCTAATCCCTATTCTATGCTCATTAAAGTTTCCAGCATGTCCACAGTTGTTCCCACTGAGTCAGTAAAAAGACTGTCAGCTGATACTGTTGGTGTGTAGGGAAAATCCAATTCTATAGTTGTCAAATATACAATGAGTTTATTTGATAAATATTATTTTCCTAATATTTCACTGTATTTGTTCCCTCTACATTTAATGTTCCTTCCCTTTCCATCAGTACTCTTTCCTCCCTGTTTCATCTGTCCCATTCTCTCTACAGTCTCTCCCCCCTCCCACCTCCCCTGAGCCTGAGGTCCAGGTGAGCACCCCCTCCACCCCTCCTCCTGACCTGGTCACGGAGGATGAGTCCCCTGGCCAGCGCACGGTAGAGGTGGCCATTCCCAATGTGGGGACCTTTGTCATTGAGTCAGAAGAGGGGGGGTATGATGACGAGGTAGCTCTCGCCCAAACAAATCTTCTCTCCCTTTTTTTTGTGCTGAGAAGTCTGTGCCTGTTTGATATATGGAGTGAGAGCATCATTTGCCCATTCACATGGCTCCACATAAGGTTTTTCACACCTGAGAAAAACTGACACTTGACTGCTTTCAGGATTGGCTTGAGGCTGAAAATGCTGGGCAATAAGACTGACCTCTTTGTTGGCCTTCCTGCGTTACTCTTGTGTGAAAAGTCTCTTCCTGAGCCAGTCTGCATCTTGGCACCAAGGCAGGTTGATCTTTAGCAGAAAGCTTAGATCTGCTTCTTCAAACAAGTCACTCATAAGAGAAAAAAGACAAGGTCATAGGCTCATGTTGTGATTCGAATTATTCGTATGTTGTCCGTTTTGATGTTTAACTTTCACCTGTATATAAAGCCAAATGCACTTACAGGGGATGTTTATTATAGTTTGCACAGATTTCATGCAGTTAATCATGGAATCATTTTCTTTTGGGTTGGCTTGATAACAGCAGTCGTTGTAGGTCAGTATGTTCTGAGTGTAGAATTGCTGCTGTTGTCAGTTTTCCAGCCTGTCCCCTGCACTGTTGGCTATCTGTCACACACAGCTGTCATATGGCTGCCTTGGTTTTCACACATTATCCTTGTGAGGATTGCGCATTGTGCCATTTAACTGACTGGCTGTGTCCCTCACAATTGTGTCACTCTAACCAATGCATGGACTGCTGAGCGATGTCTAGCATGCCCTGACTGTGGTAGTGCTTCAGAGCACATAACATAGTGGCTGACCTTGCTCGGTTTGTCACAAGGACCTGTTGTTTTGTTTAACATGGTTCCTGCTTCCTGGGCAGGCAATGATGACCCCCAACATGCAGGGTATAATTATGGCCATTGGCAAATCCAGCAGCGTATATGAAAAGAATGGGCCTGAGGCAGCCTTTTTTAAGGTATCTGTCCTTTACCTTTCCTCATTCCACACTCACTCACCCACTCCATCTCCATCTACCTTCTCTTTTATGTGTATCTTGGTCTTCTCTTGTGTACTTTCTTACAGCGTGGTAAGGCAGATAAAAACACTTCACAGTATTTATTAAATATTGCAGCACCTGCAACTCAACAGATTAACTTTCTGGGCTGCATCCAGTTAGCACTTGTCTCTCAAACCTCTTTTTATTTTAATTAAGAGTAAACTCAGAAAACATGTCAGTTCTACATGCCTCTTCTTCTTCTCCTGTAGTATGAAGCAAATGAGAGAGATACATTTCTAACTGGATAGAAGCCAATGATGTATTTAGAAAGATTTCCATAAATATATAACCTAATTAGTATAATCTATAATCTAATGGCACACGTAGCAGTTTTTCCAGTTCAGAGAGAGAAGAGCATAAAAGAGTGTGTGCCAACCTTAAAATATTTGATATGATATTTTAGATTCATGTACACATTTAGCCTACTGTAGAAGTTATTTTGTGTGTTTTCATCTAACTGTGAATACCCATCAAAGTATGTCTACAGAAACCAACAGTGTTGTGACTAGTTAACTTAACTAGATGTTATTTGTCCAGAAGTAGTAATATGACGAAAACTGTCACATCCAGAATATATTTAATTGCAGACCTTTGCAGGTTACCGTTAAGTTCTCAACTCAAGAGGACCTGGCTAAGTAGTAGTGTCCATGTCCATACCACCTCAACCTTAGTCAGAGTTTTTAACAATGACTTCACTTCTCTGTCTCTGTGGTTAGGCCATAAAGCTGGAGTATGCTCGTCTTCTGAGATTTGCCCAAGAGGACACATCTCCTGAGATTGACTACCGGCTACAGCACATCATCGTCTACTTCATCCAAAACCAGGCACCCAAGAAGATCTTGGAGAGGACTCTGCTCACACAGTTTGCTGACAGGAACCTGGCCTTCGATGAGAGGTAGGTTAGACCAGTGGTTCCCAACGCTTTTTTTCTAAAGGACACGTTTTTTATCATTAAAATATGACATATTGTATGGATATTTCATATTATATTCAATGCATAACCATAACAATACAGAACAACTGATCAACTGTACAATGAACTTGGGATGTGCACGATCAGTAAGTCTGTAAAACATTGCTCCCTTCACTAGTCAACAACAGAAATACTGGTTGGTTAAAGTCATTATTTCTGCAGCCACCTGCCACCAGCTGGGGATACAGCCCCAACAGGCAGCAGCCCCTGTCCCTGCCCTAACGCCATCGCTGGTTTCAAGAGTCATCTTTGTCCCTCTTTAGAAGTTATAGTCATAATAGTTTCTTACTGTGGTCTGCTTTGGGATTCCACAATCTGATTTCATTCTCTACCCATTTAACTTCTGACAACAAATCTTTTGGAGATGGCACTATTCAGGTGAAAAAAGATGGTAGAACTGGCGTTGATAATAAAATAATATAAGTTAGGATGACATTAACCATTGACAGACTAGCAATCACATTATAGAATCGCTGTATATGCTGACTGACTGGCTATGTTTAGTCAGCTAACGTAGCGTCAGATTGCCTGCTCCCTGAAGGCTGTAACATTATCCTCTGTAACTTCACATCATCGCCGATGCCATCATCTACATTTTATCATATCACAAAGCGAATCCAGCCAGCGGTGGTAAAATAAAAACTCGAAAGGCATCGTGTATCAAGTTATCCTACAACGATGAAGCTGCCATGAGAGTGATATCAATCCAATAAATAACATGGACAGCCTTTTCCTCCTAATCATTCACAGCGTTGTCCAGCAGAAAGTTATTGTCCATATGTGTCCCATTCAAGTAGGATCCAAATGCATTTACTGACATTTAAATGCAGATAATATAATAATAATAATAATAATAATAAACTGCCCCTGTGTGAAATTCGTGTAACGGTTTATACTGGGTTACAGGGTAACCTGTTAAAGAATAAGAACTTGTGAAGTGGGTGTGAGCGGTGTGTTTACAGAGTCTTTGAACTGTGCTCAATTTTGACTGATTTCTGAGTGTTTTTTTACTTTTAGACTAGTCTAAACGAAGATGTCTGTTTAATCTGCGGTAAAATTAGTCACCAGGAACATTGTCACAGTGAACACAACAACTGCAGGAAGTTTGTGTAAAATGAGCGATTTGAATTAATTTGAGCAGAATGTTGCATCAGGTAAGTTTTCATGGTCAGTTTTGGAACTTTTTATACAATTATCTGTCTGTATTATGTTTTTGTTTTTTTTAACAGTCGGAATACTACATAGTAGGCTTCTTTTTTGACACTTTTTTTAATGCAGGATGAAGCTGCTTAGCGGAGAGTAAAGACTAAATATAGCTTGTGTTCAGATCTTGAAAGTTTAGATCTTAAATAATAATCAAAAAATTACTTAAACTTTACTTGAACGAAATGCTGAGATATATGCCTATTGTGTATATTCTTTAAGTTGTCTTACACCCCTTTAAATAAAGAAGCATGGTGCCCCCAGTTTTGGAACCACTTAAGACTGTACGCAGTGTTTGTTTTTTGAATCTGGTTCTTTTTTCTTGTCGTCTTGAACTTAAGTCACTTTTAAGAAACAAGTTGGATCATTTACATCAATTCAGCTTCTCCGAATGACCAGCAGAGGGCAGCAGAGACCTTGACTCTGACATACAGGGCCTACAGATTTACTGACAGACAGTGTCTCATCTGGACAATGCCTTTGTGCTGCAAATCCTATCTGATGGTATTCCCTCTGTCCTTTGTTCAAACACAAATCTTAGGAGACAAATGTCCAATAATGACTTTTTTTTAATACTGCCAGCAAATATCAAGATTCCCTCCCTATTAACACTGTGATGTTCATGTCATTAGGGTATGTGATGCCCCTTACTATCTCTTAAAACTTTTCAACTACGCGTGTTGGCCTCAATCCATATTCATGAGTGAAAAATTGATTTCTCCCTTCTCCTCTATTTTGAGCAAGATAATTAGATTTATGTGTGCATGTGGCCTCAATAGGAGCCTCCGGAGGAGTGTTTCACTTCTCCTCTCAGCACTAAAGAGTGATTCATTAGGCCATGTTAGGGCCTAGGGGCAGGGTGGACTCTTTCATCTGCCGGAGTACCTCACAATGACTCACCATCTCCTCACTAACGCCGGTTCCTCTTCCTGTCTCCCCCACCTCTCCCACAGATGTAAGAGCATTATGAATGTGGCACGTGCCAAACTGGACCTAATTAAGCCCGAGGAGGTCAACATGGATGAATATGAGGTCAGCAGTGGTGTCTTCTGGGTTTTTATACATCTAAAATATTAGTCCTTTTATGCTGCCTTTTATGCATTGTTTCTATAGCCTTTGCTGTAACACAGTTAATCATTAAAATGCTAGTATTTGCCAGTCAATATGACTTCTTGGATTTGAATTTCAGTGAGCTTTCCTATGCTAATGTCTGTTTATCTTAATCAGATGTGGCATCAGGCATACCGGAATTTCCGTGAGACGACCAGCTTCATGGTGACCGGCTTAGAGCTCTTTCAGAAGACAAAGTACGACGACACCTTTCCAGTGCTCCTCATAATATCTAATATTGGAAACATTTTAACTGCAACTATCTTGTTAGAGTGTTAACTCATGAGTTCAGTGCTGCCCATTTTTTCAGTTCATTTCCTCTCTCTGTGGCAGCCAGTAAATGTTGATGTGTTACCTGCAGAGGGCAGCAACTTACAGTCTGTGCAACTCCTGTAGCTATATAGTTGTGCAGTGAGTTCATCAAGTTTATTCTGTCTTTGAAATGGTTTACTCTTGAAGTTCTCGGAGCAACTTTGACGCTATTTTATGTGAATGTAACATCTGTGTATTTCTCTCTTTCCAGTTACATGGAGGCTCTGATGTATCTGATTTACTCGTACCAGTACAACAAGGAGCTTTTGTCTAAAGGGCTGTACAGAGGGCACGATGAGGAGCTTCTTGGCCATTACCGTCGCCAGTGTTTGCTGGTGAGGCATCGCAAACAGTAACACAGTGATTTAATTCACACAACTTGTCGAGTATCTATTAAAATTACTGGATATGTCTATACCTTTTATGGCATATTCCTTCAATTAAACAAAGTGATTACAAAGGGTCTGTTTAGGAACGGACACACCTTTGTGGCCAGCAGTTGTTTCCCTGTGATCTCCTCTCGGTCACTCCCTTTCCTCCGTGTCAAACTTCCCCTGCTGAAGTGACTCAGCAAAACTAACATGGCCAGATATTTCCCCTTCAATACTGAGCTGTGGTACTATAATCAAATTGCTTTCGCTGAGATATTGCTTTGGCTTGCTTGCAGCCCACAAAAGATTCCACTGAAGGTTTTTCATCTGATACTGACAGATGAAAATCCTTTCAGAGTTGTGATGTGAGCCCCTTTTCATTTCACCCCCACCACGCTCCAGGCTGTGCTCTGGTATTATTGGTTAGAGCTGAGGGTATTTTGGTCTGATCAGCCTCATACTAGTCTTTAGCAGCCCTCTTGCTGCTGCACTCAGTAACCTTACACCAGCATTGTGCTCATAATGTAATCATTGGAGTGGGAATAGGAAGCAGGAGGGCCAGCGAGTGTAAACACATTACCATGAGACACAAGCGTGTCCTCAGCTAACCTCAAACCTCAGCTCCGCACAGCCCGATCGGTCATCTTAGATCTCTGGCCAGAACCTCTGGCTGCGTCCGCTCAGCTGTTTACCTTCAGCTCTTGTTTTAATTGAAAACACTGCTAACATTGACACAGTTAATGTACTTGGATGTTTTTGCAAATCCAGCCTCGCAGTCCCCGATTCCAAACTGGCTCGCTAAAAGCAGGTCGTTTCCTCAGAGAGGAGGTCAGGGAGTTTGTCTGTGACAGCAAGGTGGTTTTGGCCAAGAGCAGGAAGAAAAGCTTGTATCCACATGCATGCAAGAACGTCAGGACCCACTTCAGTTCCATTGGCTGTAGGATATTATGTGATAATAATGATGTCTGCGGGATTGCTGTTAGTACTTTAGCTGTCTAATACTTATCTGTTAGAAGAAACGGAAAACTTCACAAGAATAGTAAAATGAATGACTTCATAAAAATGAAAGCACTCAAGAATATTGTTTGGCATAAAAACAATTGAATAAGATAACACAGATATAAGTAAATTATATTGGCTACTTGGAAAAATCAAGAATGAGTAATCCTCATGTCCTTGCTCAGGATATTCTGCTGTCTGAAAGCCAAGAGGGCAACTTTGCCTTTCAAGTTACTGCTTGAATCTAGATCAGAGGTTCTCTCCCCAGGCGAGAGTTAAAGGGGGATGTGAAGCGAGAGACGTGAGGCAGAGATACTGTATGAGGTGAAAGAGACAGGTGCATGTTGGTGTTCTAAAAGAACTGGAAGCTAGTTGTTGTTGTTGGGCTGCTGATTTGGCCATTTATCAACACAGTCAGCAGTTACAGCAGACACACAGCTAATGGAGGCATTTAGGATAAACCTTAGTGCCCAATTCCCTCAAAATTCAAACATGATACTTTTTTTTAGATTAAGTGGGACTTAAACTTTCCAAAGAGATTACTACCTCTGTCCATAAATCTACTTAGAAATCAGAGAAGAAAACTCTCCTGAGAATCATCAGGTTTTTAGTACCGAAGTAATCCAGTGATAGTTGTCTGTACATCCATGAATACACTGCAAACAGGAACTGCTAAAAGCTAATTTGACATATTTTCATATGCTATAGCCCACAGCCAATCACCAGTCAAACCAATGGCAATAAACAATGCTTCTTGGCTGCTGGTGAAGCTGGGCAAAAATCCGGATAATGGATATCTGGGCAAGGTCTTCCTCAGCAGTCCGATTAGCAACTTTATACGCGAGAATGACATTAAAAGACACATTTTAGTTAATCTCTATAAACCGATAACTGCATATGAATGCAGACACATTTTTTAAAAAAAATTAACAATTTTAACTAGGTGCCATTTTCACAGCTGTGTCTGATAGGGGGCATGTACAGGGAATGAATGTATGAGACAGTTGTTTTAGTAACAGATCTAATCTCATGCCTTTCCCTAATAGAAATTAAACGAGCAAGCAGCTGCCATGTTTGAGTCCGGAGAAGAACCGGAGGTGACCACGGGCCTTGGCGTCATGAACGAGCTGGTGGTGCCCTGCATCCCTCTGCTGCTGATCCACGATGCTGACAGGGACCTGCTGGCAGTGGAGGACATGAGGAACCGCTGGTGCTCCTACCTGGGCCAAGAGATGGAATGTGAGTCCCTGGGAGAGAAGAAACAGACTCGGCCCATTAGATATTTCTGGAGAGTTGAAGTCTTAGGTTACTAGTACATTCCCCGTCCCCCTGCCAAAGATGATCATAATCAGGCCACAGCTCGGTTCACACTTTTGGAAAGACTTCGAGGTTGTGCAGCATTTCCACTTCTGACCATTTAACTGTTAGGTGTTTTCATGAGAGTACACTGAATATCCTTAGCTTTTGAACTGTTTGTTGAACAAAACAAGCCATTTGAATACATCACCTTGGGCTCTTTTACATTTTAACAGACATTTCCCACTATCATCTGACATTTTTGAGACAAAACAACCAGTTAATCAAGAAAATAAGGGCTAGCTTTGGGAAAAGCCTAATCCCTGCAGCCATAGCTGCCTTAGATATGAGCCCTCACTGAATTAGCCTGAGCCTGTACTTTTGTCTGTCACTGTGTGTTGTTACTGTTTGCTGTTTGTTGTCTGATATGAACAGTGCTGTCTGAAGGAATTTCCCTTTGGGGACAATTAAGTCTAATCAGCAGATTAATCGATTATGAAAATCATTAGTTTCAGCCCTATTTTTAATGTTTTTATACTGCTTATGAATGCTAAATAGTGGGACTTATTTAAATGAAGTTTTGCCAGCATGTTATATTTGACCTGAAGTTGAGGTTGCCCCTTTGGCTCACTGGCAGTGTATCTGTATTTATCAGTCTTCTTTAGAAATGGTACAAACAGATTTAAAACTTGTAAGGATTATTTGATGAATCTAATGAATAATGAATTAACTATTAAATCATTGTAAACTGAACATTCTATACTTTTGGACTGTTAATCCAGAAAAGAATCTGCAGATTAACAGACAATGGAGTTATATGAAGCCCTTACTTTAAATTAGTGTGTGAGATTACACTAAGAAATGCCCCAGAAAATTATTTCTTGGTAGAAAAACAGGACTGAAGAGGATTCAGCTTTTATCAGTATGTTCCAGTATGGGTCCACAGAGAGCCTGTTCTCGGAGTTGCTGGCCTTTGTTCAGGAAAAGCTGCGTATTATCACCCAGACCCCTATTGGCTGGAGTTTTACAGTCTTTCTGTTGTGGAACATGCTTTTAAACTACTCGTGATATCACACTGAAAATATTTACCCTGTGATTTCTGTGTTGAGGAATCAGATTTTCACTACATGGCCCGTACAGTTAATCATTTATTATCTTTCTTTCTGTCTGTCTGTCTGTCGTCCTCCTGCTGGCAGCCAACCTCCAGGAAAAGCTGACCGACTTCCTCCCCAAGTTACTGGACTGCTCGACGGAGATCAAAAGCTTCCACGACCCTCCCAAGCTGCCCACCTACTCCACCCTGGAGCTGTGTGAACGATTCAGCCGCATCATGGCCGCCCTCTGCAGGGTGCCCACCGAGGGGAGATGAGCTCAGAAGGACGGCCAGACACCTCTCCCGTATCACAGGCCCGACCCTGGGCAGAAATCCATGGACCTCTCTTAACCCATGCCTTCCTTATAAATCCAGGGGTCACTCGCTTCTAGCTGTTATTCCTCTGTTACTCTTTTTGCTGCTATAGGTTTTATCATTCTAAATATTAGTTCACTTTTATTTTAAACAAAACACAACAGAGGGAGGAGGAGGAGGAGGAGGGGACGGACTGTTGGGAGGGAATAAAGAAATGAGAGAGGAGAAGTTGATGAAAACAGTGGCAATCCTGCAGTGGTTGAAAGCCGAGCACATTCTGCTTCAGCTTTGCAAAAAAACACAAAAAAAAAACAGTTTGAGGGTTTTTCATAGTTTATTATTGTTGTTGTTGCTGTTTGATTCAGGCTTCCCCAACGCTCATAGTCCTTTCTAAAGCACCCCCTCTCTGCGTGAAAAAAGGATCACCCCGCTGCTCTGCCTCCAGTTTGGTACAGTATTACCACGTCTTGTTTTATTTTTCTAAGGAAGTAAGGAAGAGAGCCTTCAGATTTATCAGCGGCTCAGAGTATCTCAAATGGGTCTCATGTCTTTGTGGACTGCGCCAGATTGAGATGTTTTAAGTGCTGTGGTAGACAGCCACGGACTTCCTGTGGCTTGTTAATAAATCGAGAGAATAAAATTTTATTTATGGCCCTTTTAGGCCAAATAAACAGATCTTTTGCCTGATGTTGATTTTTACGTGCACAACAATAACTTCTGCAGACGTTATTATTAACATTGCACGTTAGAAGTGAAATATTCCCTTTCATTTGAGACATTAAAGGGACAGTTCACCCCAAAATCAAAACTACATATATTCCCTTTTACCTGTACAGCTATTTATCCATCTGGATTGTTCTGGTGTGAGATGCTGAGTTTTGGAGACCAGCTGTAGAGATGTCTTCCTTTTCTAAAATATTTTTTTGACCCTGTTACTCAAGATAATTCACAGACCTTGTTTCATGTAGGAACTTTTTCCTTTCTACGTTCATCCACTCATGGAGAAGAGGCTCATGACGGCGCACAATGTAAACGTAAATCCTTCTCGGCTGAGCTGTGACGTTAGCTCGCTCACCTAGCACCACTGAGGTAGTACTACAGTTACGGTTCGGTTGAAAGAAAATGGTTCCAACATCACAACAAGGTCTAAGGATTATCTTGAGTAACCAATTTGATGATTTCTGGCAAGAGACATTGCTGTTAAGTTTTTCAAATGTATTTTTGTGGTACTTTGAGCACCACAAGCACAGTGTCGTCTGGCTAATTATATTGGATTGAAGGCAGACATCTCTACAGCCAATATGTCCAAAACTCAACACTAACACCAAAACAATCTGGATGGATAAATAGCACTACAGGTAACATGAAAAATATGTGTGTTTGATTTTGGGGTGAACTGTCCCTTTAAGGTTATGGGCAGCAACTGGCAGACAGCAAGGTAAGTAGAGGTTCAGCGTCCTGTGTGAATCAAACCTGAGATCTGTGGTCAGAACAGTCTCACACCTGTTTGTTATCCTACTGTACTAAGGCGGCTGGTATTATGCAGCTTATTAGAATCTGACTTTCATTAACGTGGGGGCACAAACTCCAAAGCATCCAGCATGTGGCCAAAATAATAAAAATACAAAACGGACTCGATTGTAGCTGCTCTGAAATGGGTTTTTTTTTTTTTTTATGATGCAATTTTGGACTAATTTCCTGAAGTAATACTAATTTCTGGGAACACTGATCACTACAAACAGCCCATGTGATGAAGGCAGGAAGCATTTTCAGAAGCATTTTTCTTAAACGTTGCTACCAGCATTGTTCAGATCATAAAATGAAATTCAGCTTTGAACATTGTTTTGAATATGCTGTGCCATGTTTTGAATTTCACTCCGAGCTATAATTCCGAACCATTAAAACTAATCACTCTAGTCTGGAAGAATTCAACTTTTAGACTTTATTCGGTGTTTCCTCCAGTGTTTTGCACACATCACCTACTCTACCTGTCCGTTGTTTTGTTATGACACTAGTTCATTTTGTACAAACTGATGTTTTACTCGTCTTCATTATCCTCAGTAAACGCTGCAAAAACAGCGCTTCTAGAAACAAGCCCAATATTCTCAAATATAATCAAATGTTCTTGTATTGACCAAAACAATCTGCTGATGGGGTAAGCTGGTTTTGCCTGGCTAGAAATGGCCAAGAATTTAGGCAAGTTGTGTTCAATACAAGCAATGAAAACTCTTCAAATAAGTATTTGGGTCACTTTCTTTGTATTCAAGAATTTATACCTTAATTTAAGATTACTAATTAGAAAACAGAAAAAGGCTTACAATAAGACACAATTTCTTCAAACTGCATAATGAAATATAAGTGACTGTCTTAAATCAAGGCACCAGAAGCATGAAAAAGTAAGCTGCTGCTTCATTTACAACAATTAAGAAGTTGTAATATCTTGTGATGACAAAGTTAGATAAAACATCACTTTACTAATGCAAAACATGCTTGACAAGATTATTTTTCTTTTTAGACAAAAAATAAAACTAATTTCCCAGAAACAAGGCTTCTTTTACTTTCCTGGGATTCTTTTTTGCAGCGTAAGCTTGGAGCTCCTCTTAAAAACTGAAAAAGTTCTACAAAATAAAACTAGAAGTTTTCTGAATAATTCTAAACATTTAACACCTACCAGATCACCAATGCCTAGAAGTCCTAATTTAAAACATGTCACAAGAAAACAGTAAAGCATACTGAGATGTTTATAACTGCAGTTTTTAAAGACAGGGTGATCTCTTGGTTAAACAACATGTCTGTTTCTCCACCTAGGAAATGAGCCCTGGACCGTATGATGCTTGTATGGTTTGTCTGTATTGACAGCGGTTGTTAACTGGAGTTTTGAAGAACAGCTGTCATAGGCTCGCACAATATTAACCCAAACGTCTGCACACACTTAACAAGCTGCCTGACAAACAGTCTCTGTGATGGTTTGTAGCATTTACGCTGTCATTGGCCCGGAATGAACCTCTATTGACAAGCTACAATTGCTGGTGCATTCCTTCACGTCTTTCTGTAGTGGTGTCGGGCCGTCAGTTGACAGCTTGTCTGCTGCAATTGTGTCTGTCTTCTCTGGCCTTTTTATCAATGAGCCACAGTTTCAGCCGCAGGCCTGTCGTGTCATTGGCTGCATGTTCTTTGAGTGGTGAAGCCATGTTGCTGCACATAAGCTGTTCAGCATAAAAAAACAACTATAGAGCAAAGACTTCTTGAAACACTTAGACTGTCGACCCTGTCAACTTGGTCAATTTAAGCTTGCATAAGAGCTCAATCTTTTTTATGAACAAATGTACTCATTGACAAGTAAATGTAACTACAGAGCAATGTAAAAGTATTCCATTACAAGTAAAAGTCCTGCAAGCCACAGCAGTATCATCAGCATATTCTACTGATTCTATATGACATTATTAGGTTGCTAATACTGATAGTTTGAACTACTTCACACACACAGTTATATAGTTTGATCAAATGGCTGCCAATCTAGGGGTCCAAATCCAAAGGGCCACCAGACACATCTGAGGGGTCAAGCAGTAATTAATAGGAGCAGAAAAGGAATAATGTTCTGATCCACAAATCTGTTTTACCTCTTTGGGAACTGAATGGACATTTAAATGAAGCCACATGAGAGGTTTAGAGTGGAAGTCATTATTTGATGGAACTGCCAACTCATATACCCCCTTTTCCAACAAGGCAGTTTGGGGGCTGGTTCAGCGCCTCAAACCAATTCTTTATGTTTCAACAGCCAAATAAGCCACTCTTGGTAAGGGAAACTGGTTCCAGTGCGGAACCAACACTTAACTGTTCTTGAATCAAGAACCGCTTGCAACAGGGGCTGGGGGCCTTTGCCCCCCAAAAAACCTCCTTTAACAGGGAATAAAAATGGAAGAAAACTCAAGAGCAACAGAGGAGTGTTTCCCCCTTCCAGGACAGACAGACGTGCAAAATATACGCCATGCAGAATATACCAGTAAATTTACAGTATGGATAATCTGGATTATAGAGAGATTGTCAACATATATGAAGAACATCATCTGCCATTGAGACCTGGAAAGAGGACAGACAACACAAACACATGGGCAAAGCTTGAGAACATCATTCACACAGATACAGGAGGAGACTCACACACAAGGAGAGAGAAGAGGAGAGGCTGAATTTCTGGTTCGATCGTCAACAATGAGTCGTATTTTATAAGCTTTTCATACAATATTTCCCTTTGAATTGTGGAGTAAAAGTATACTTCAAAGATGTATTTAAGGACATTACTAGAGTAAATCAACTTAATTATTTTCCACCACTGCATCTTAATTTATCACCCTAAATCTCAAAGTAACTAATGAGAATAAAATATTCTCACTAACAGAGGCAGCAGATTTATTCTATCTCAAATTAAAATGTTTACACCCACACTGAGCAATAAATAGAAATGAGAAACTAGAATACAGCAGCAACAGAGCAGCTCTCACTAATATTTGCTCTGCTGACTCTCTCTAATCTTTAGACAGCAAGGGGATTGTGTTCTGTCCGTTTAAATTTATTATTTTTTTAATCCAAGTCACTCTGTCAAATAAACTATTGTCTTTAAACCCCTGGGTAGGACTTTGGGCTGAAATGATTTCAAAGGCCAGACAGTGTGTTAACCTGCTGAGCCTCTGCTATCTATCTGAAGATGAATAATCTGCCTCTCAGTTTATGAGTATTCAACCCTTGTCAGCAGTATGAGTTGGAGATCTACTGTACGCTGTCCTTGTTTTACCCTTGTTTTAAAAATACCAGGTGGGAGTTATCATCTGCATTGCTCTGTGTGTGTGTGTGTGTGTGGTTTGGCCTTTTGATAGACCTGTGTGAGTCGACCTCGTCGGTTTGAAAATGTTTATGGGGCATTAATTATCATTATTGGCAGCGGCATCCCCTAATTTTGCTCATTATTTCTATTGACTTGAAGTGGGGCATGAGGCCAAGTTCTGTGATGATTATAGAGTAGGAACAGTGGCAGTTTATGCTGCCCGTGATACTGATGGACAGGCTTAATTAGCGGTCTGAGCTGGTTTTCCAACAGCATCCAAATCTAAACCCCACCGACCCAATTCATGACCTGCAGTTGTTAGAGGGGGAAAACAGCAGAGACAATACACTCACCTCTGCCAAGTCCTTTAATTATATATTCAATGGAATTCCCATGTGTGCATATACAGTATATCTTACATATATAAACATGTACAGATGGGCGACAATTTAAAGGAATAAGCACCATAAACCCTTTGTTGGGACCCTCACCTCTCCGTTCTCCCATAGGCGTTCAGTTGATTCACATTATTTTCATTCTCATCAAACCACTGAATGACCGCTCGTGTCCTGTGTGAAAGCATCTGCGTTTGTCATGTTTCCCCACTAATTCGTTCAGGGTTTTTTCCTTTAATTTTTCACCCGTCCGTATGTGCTCTTTTGTTTAAAAGGCTGCCTCCTGTTCATTTCTTCAAAAGTGAGAATTGCTATAATTCTTGGAAACGGCACCAACTGTTATTTTGCAGTTTTTCTCACCACTCAGCTAGTTATAGTTTAAGGGGCACTCAGTAGGTCACCTGGCAGACTGTGCACTCCATGTAGGAGTCCTTACCGCAGCAGCCTTCGATTCCAACCTGCGACCCTTTGCTGCATGTCGTTTACTGTCTATCTTCACCTGTCCTATCAAAATAAATGTATAAAAGCCCCCCCCCAAAAAAAAAGTGTGTTTAGATTGACCCTTGCCCAAGTCCCTCTTTGCGTTGTGCTCCACTAACAGTTGGGCTGTCACTGTGGCTGTTATGATTACTTGAGCTGTGAACGATTACTGGAGAGCATCTGGTCATTTCAGTCATCCTCATTTGATAATTTCCTAGTCTAATTTCCCCATCTGAGTTTCATTGTTATTTTTACGTTTGCCTTTGATGATGTCATACGTTGCCGTTTGTCATTGCCAGCAGGTTTGATGAAGTTTTGAGGACGGTTTGAAGTCCTAACAAACAGCTTTGCTTCCTAAACCACGGGTACCCAAACTTTTCCATGCCAAGGCCCCAAAACAGAAAATTAGCTTATGGCTGAGGCCCTTCTGTTGCGAGATGTCATTAAAAACTAGGGCTGCACGATTAGGTAAAAATGTGACATTTTTTATTTATATTTCACTGAAAAAACTATTAAAATCATGATGATGTGAATTTTTGGGGGTCAGTACCAAATAAACAAACAGGGCATCTCTGCAGCACTACAGTACTTTATTGTAATGTTTGTCACACATTTTACCGTCATCAAAACATTGCAGCTTTCTGCTATTTGCATAGTGCACTTGGCCATATTACGATTTCAAAAATATTGCGATTAATTGTGCAGCCCTATTAAAAACCCATTGTCAGTACTACTGAATATATTCCCCCAATTCTAATGGAAAATAGGATTTCAATATGTTATATATGATTATTATAAATGATATCTTATAATAATACGTATCATTTTTATATTATATATAGTATTATATATTTTTTTTGAATTTTCATCTGTCCTCAAATTTGCTGAGGCCCCCCTGATGCCCCCTACTTTGGGAACCACTGTCCTACACTAGACCAAGACCAGGTGTGTAGCATCATGCCTCCCACCCCACCCCCACCCCCGCTGTTCCACTCTGCAGTGACTGTCGGTAAAGCATCTGAGGCCAATAGATGGCAGAAGAAACTGGATGGTCTTGACGTTGCAGCTAATAAATGTTACACGGTCCTCCTGTCCAGCGTTAAATGACTCGTCTTTCGGCTGAGTCAGCTTTTTACCTTTGTCAAAGTATTCGTTCTTTGGAAATGTGCAGAGAATAAGTGTGTGCGGTGGGAGCTAAGCTCAGCTCAGCAGCTGCTGCGGCTGATTCAGGCTCTCGGAGCACAAACCATTCCAAGTTCACGCTGCTGGCAATTTGCAGCCGTCACATGAATAGAGAGCAGAGGAGGGCATTCTTCACACAGCCATTCTGAACACATATTTAACATCTTTGTCCATGTGGGTTTTTAATCCCCCTTGAACCGAATATCAATTAACAAGCACCTCTTTATGGTCAGGTTGGAGAATAGCTGATGGTAAATTGCTGCCCGTTCACTTAGCACTTAATGGTGCCTTCGGAGAGTCCTGCCCTTGTTGGGCTGTGTTTTATGGTCAGATAAAAGTTGTGCAGGGAGAAAAATGCCATCTGGGCTCTGTGCCAGGGGCTGGTGTTTCACAGCAGCTACCGCCTCACACCGGGATGTGATGAGAAACTTGGTGGGAGAAAGGGTCTGAGGTGAGGAGCGGGGAGGGGGGGAGCCTTTCAAGGTGCCACTTCCATGGAGACGCAGTCGGGCCAAACAAGACTTCCATCGGTGGACAAACAAAAGGTGAGGTGGCTGCCTGACTGCCTCATTACTGGACGCCCAGCAGCCGCCACCAAACTGCTGAGATCTGCTTTTTCAGGCTGTCAGTGAGGGCAACGCTAATCAACATCTTGTGGTAATGAGTGATGTTGAGCATAAATCTTTTCTCATGAGATTGGCTGTGTTGTTGCTGTTGGCTCAGTTGCCTTGGAAATAAGTGTCTTGCTGTAGGCAGCAGGCTGCGGTCGGTGTGTGCTTTCCCTCAAATCCTTATTTTATTTAAAGTCAACTCCAACCTCGAAACTGGGCATGCTTTCTGTCACTTCCTTTTGTTTAAACACATTTCGCTGCCTTGTTGACTTTCACAGGTCTGTAAGCTCAGCACTGTCACAGAGCGCCGTCTTCAGCTCTCTTTCGTTTGGTGAGTTTGAAGAGGGGGGGGAGGCAGGCAGTGAGGTCACCTCATACTTGACCATCCCTCTCACCGCTCCTTGGTCTCTATTTGTTCTCTCTAATCATAGACACTGGGACTCCTGGAGTGTTGGCTGAAAACCTATAAAGTGCCACCAGTCTCCTTTCTAAGCACACAGTGTGGCACCGTGTTCATGATCTGCATCCAATCAGCACATGTGGAAAGAACCCAGCATGTGTTTGCCCTGATAAGACTGCAACAGGATGGAGCGCTGACATCACAAGATGGTCACGGGGGATTATGGGACTGTAGTAGTATGCAGACCATAACTTGTTGTGGCTCTTCACAAACATATAATGATATGTATCAGCAGGGGTGACAAAGAGTGGCAGCTGCCACCCCTGAAATATGCCTGGTCACCGTAGCTACCACCCCAGTTTGGTGTCAAATGCTGTCAAATTGAAAACTCCAGTGGGTACCATTCAGGAGGCTCTATTGTCAGGAATGGAATATAATATTCATAGGTATGTTTTCATTAGTGTATAATCACCTGAAAATAAGAATTGTGTTTTCGTTACCTTACAGTGATGCTGCTTTTATGTACAGAGGGAGTGGGTCCTCTTCTATGTAGTACGCCATGTTGAACCGCTATGTTTCTACAGTAGCCCAGAATGGACAAACCCAACACTGGCTCTAGACAGGGCCTTTCGCATTTCACAGCCACCCTAGTTTATCTTACATGCTTGGAAGGCTGAGCTATATTCAAAAGGTTGCAACCTGACCACTAGAAGCCACTAATCCTACACAGTTTGGCAATTAATGTAATGATCTGTTATGGACACATTTAAGACCAAGCGATAAGCTGAAGCTATATGAAAAAAAGACACCTTTAGATATTTCTATTCAATTATTTACTAATGTGCCAATATAATGTAATGTTTCTGAGTTCAAATATCTTCATTTGGGGGCTTTTCCAAACAAATATTGACATGTATAATTGTTTCTCCATGCCACCCTCTGGCCACCACATGAATATTTCTCTAGATCTGCCCCTGTGTATCATCAGTGTAGAGACATACATTATTTCCATTTGATCAAAATAAAGTGACGCCTTCACTTCCTCACAGCACGGGGAAAAAAGACATTTTACTGTCCTGTTCTTATTCGCTAATGTGACATCCAGTTTGCTGTCTACCATTTGCCTGAATCCATGTGAATGCAGCATAAGAATGAGAAAGACAGCTTTGACACTGACAAAGCAGTGAACACCTTGTCCAACAGCTCAAAGTGGAATGTTTAAAAATAGCTCTGCAAATGAGATGTTTGATGAGAGTGGCAGTCACTCATGATATATTGATAAAAGCAATAGTAAGGAACATAGGTTTTTTTTTTGTTGTTGCAGGAAATGACCTTTAAAGCAACTTAAAGGTCTTAGTTTATTAGTTATTAGTTTATAATAATCTGAATATAAGACATGTTGTGTTTTTGTTACCTTAGAATGAGCTGTTTAATGTACAGAGGGAGTGGGTCCTCTTCTACTGAGTCCGCCATGTTGAACCGCTATGTTTCTACAGTAGCCCAGAATGGACAAACCAAACACTGGCTCCTAGATAGGACAGGGGTCAGCAACCTTTACTATCAAAAGAGCCAAATCTGTCTGGAGCC
Organism: Dicentrarchus labrax; assembly: GCF_905237075.1. Lineage (NCBI taxonomy): Eukaryota > Metazoa > Chordata > Actinopteri > Moronidae > Dicentrarchus > Dicentrarchus labrax. Next base: position 8,586,579 of record NW_026136705.1, on the reverse strand, counting down.
GCAAAACATATTTGAGCCTTATAATGCTAATTTCTCACTGCAGATCAAACATACTGGTAAGCTCGCAGTGTTGGCTGTGAAATCAAACAAATCTATTCAATTCTATATTTTCCTCTGAGAGTCGAAGCCACCGTTATTGAGGTTTGGCAAAATAAAGAGAAAAGGGCGCCTGGGCAGGACGTATTGTTATGCTCATTTTAGTTGATGAAATGTTAACTGGTTACTCATTTTTACAACTGGAGAATGTAACAGCAATGACAAAAATTTTAAAAGTAACCTTTATTTGTTTCCACATAATTTTTTACTCAAAGCCGCAGGGTGCCACTTAGGGTGGCCATTTCCTTCACATCAAAAAGGAGGACAAATTTGAATATGTTTTTCCACCAGATTACATAAAGGTGCATACACATACCACATAGCTAATAATAAATATACAAGATACAGCTCATGACAACGTGCCCCTCCAATTCAGATTACATAGGTCTAATAAACATCATACAGAAACTGTTCTTAATGTTTTTATCTGGATAGATAAAGGGTAAACAAAATACAGCACCTTCTGTTTCAGATGTATAGACTTTGCCTATACATATGAGTATGAGCATTGTCAGAATTTCAGTCCAACTACCGACATTAGCTCACGTTATGTTCTCTGTTGCTGAGAGCTTGATTGACAGCCTGGTGGTAGCAAGGCGAGTGCCTGTTGTGGCGAATCAACACATGGCTCACTTGAATATTAAAATTAGCCATGTGTTGAAGGTCAGGACACGAAAATGTAACCAATGAAATTACTTATTTTGACACACATTTTTAGCCAATAAGTATTAAACTTACTAAGGAAATGTGTCAAAAGGCGGACCTTTTTAGTTATTTTCTTAAAAGGAGGACAAATGAGTATTTAAAAGCCGGACTGTCCGGCCTAAAGCCGGACGAATGGCCACCCTAGTGCCACTGGAGAGGGGCTAAAGAGCCACATACAGCTCTGAACCCAAAGGGTGTCTACCTCTGAGATGGGGCCCAGATTTTTGCAGCCACAGTTGTTTCTCCTACACACTTGGGACAGGAGGGTGAGGCGAGGGTGTTGCAATCAGCAACTTTACTTAGATGCCACTAAATCCTACACTCTTGTCCTTTAAAATAATGACAGCTTTTGCAAATTTTTGCAATGGCAGTCATTTTTAACTTTTTCAGGGTAGTTTTATATCTGCAATAAAATGCACTGCTGCCTCTGGTGAATCCCTTGTAATAAGTTCTTAATTAATGTTGATGATGTAGCTCTTAAGTGCTATTCAATACATTTCTTTCAGAAGCAGCCAATAAGAAATGAAGTCATGAACACAGCATGGAGGAGACGAAGCAGGAGCGCTAAGCACTCCGTGAAAAGCACTCCCGACATTCAGCACTCAATTTCCCATTTAGGCAAAGTCACAATCAGCAAAAACTGTGTCTTGGCTTGCAGTCAACGAAGAAACGGACTGATGCATTTAATAAATGAAGAAACATTCACTGAAACCGGCCATGAATCATTACCTTAAGCCCTTTCAGCCCACAGTTTTCATCTTTAATTTGCCCTCCCTCCCCCACCTCGTGGCCCAGATCACTGAGGAACTCACTAAAAGCATTGTTCCTCCTGCCAGCTCACTTGGCATATCTAGTTTTATTTAGAACCCTCTGGCTGTTTGGCAGGAGGGGGGAATAAGCGGTGTTAAAGGTATTTATGAGGTTGTCCTCAAAGAACCTTTCTTTATATCAACAGTTTGACTAATGCATGTGACAGTAAACTTGACGTTGGCAGCAGCTATGAAGAAGTTGTCTGTATGACTGATGCTGGTTGTGATATCTGCCAAGCCAACATGTATTAATTATAGTAGCTTTTAAACAGACTGTTTTCATGAAAGACAATGTTTGGGAACTACCTAAATGGCCGCGGCTGTTGATGATTACAATTGCCCAAAAGGGAAGTCAAAATCCATATTCTTAATATGGTTTACATGAATCAGCAGCAAGTGTAATTAAAGAAAGTCTCAAATGGGAGCAGGACTAAAAGCGGAGGGGTGACCTTTTGGACCTGGTCTGGGACACATACTACATTCTTGCAGTGTCCTGGCTTTGAATCCTATAGGTGGTCTTTGTTGCTTCCCTTTTTCAAAAAGGATAAAAACATCTCAGTATTTCATCAAGGTTGAAACATGATGATGTTCTCTGCCACTGTACTCTGCTGCAGTTGGTTCCCTCAATGTTCATGTCATTAAAACAGTGTGAAACATAATAGCATCCATTTTGGAATTCAATCTGCTGTGAAAATTCTAAATATTTTAATTTAGAGATTTCCAACCATCAAAAACTCATAGCCAGTGATGACATGGCAAAAATTCAACTTGAAACTCAAATTGTAACTCACTTTGAAGCTTGGCATGCATACCAAATTTCATGCTAAAGTTGAGAGCATACCACTTCCACAGTGCCCTGTGTAGTCAGACCTGTCTGCTTGGATGTCTACCTCACTATGAAAATTGCTTCGGCTGTCAAAACCTCACTCTCTTCATTCACTTAGTGACTTCTGTCTACTGAGATAATGTCTGACTGGCAACTAAAAATAACAGAATAAAGGAAAATACACTCATTAAAGCCTTGGGATGAAAATCAACCTGTGGCTTTAAAGCTGCAGTAGGTAACTTTTATAAGAAATAAATAGCTGAAATTTTCACTGTGTCCTGGCAGTAGCACATCAAACAGATAGTCCGTGAAAAATATATGATTCCTCCTAGTGCTCCTAATAGAATTTGTAAGAATCCACCAGGCCTGAACGAAAACAACCAATCAGAGCCAAGCAAGATATAAAGATGCTTTTGGTTGCAGGCTTGAAGATAACTGATTGTTGAGTCTCATTCCCATTGTCCCAAAGCGTCTGTATTTGACGCCACCTGATTATCTGTCTCGTGTACTACTGTCAGAATATAGCTTAAGCAAATATGACCTAAAATGATTTTCATAAAAATGACCCACTGCTGCTTTAACCTTGAAAATGGCAGACATGGAGAAAGGAGGTGAGGATATTTGTTAAGAATGACTTCGTTTATATAGGCCTCAAAATGTCAGAAACAATTTACCAGGTTTGACGACGGATAGGCCTATTTCTTTATTTTATTTGGAGCATTTGGCCGTCAAACACCCGTTTCCCTGCAGTTACAGCAGGTGTTATATCGCCGGACCTCTCCCCGCTATGCCTCAGCCCGGGCTTGCCTCAGACTGACTCCTGCTTCACTACAGGAAGTTTATAGCGATTTTAACCGCCTTTCCCTTCATTTTCTTACGTATGACAAGCCTGTCAGTAGTTAATGTATCTCGGGCTGCTTCATTTACGCTACATTTAACTGTTATGTATATTACAGTAGTGTGTATATGATATATGTAATAGCTAATTTTCGTTAATTTAGGCTACCTCATTTGGTTCTGAGCTAGCTTAGTTATATTAGTTGGTATAGTGTTGTTGTTATTGTTAGCTGGCTCGTTATCCAGGACAATAACAGACACAGAGTTGTCTCATTTAGTTAAAATAATGCAACAACAATATGGGACGTATAGAAAAAGGGTGTGAACAAGTCTAAGTTGGATGTCAGTGTCAGTAATGTATTAGTCTACACAGTGCATCAGGTGCAAATGAGTTAACGTTACTGGTAACAAGCTGCGGGCTGTGCTGCACATTGTTTTACATTTTGTACAGAAACACGCCTGTTGCCAGGAACATTGCTGCCTCAGCCAGCAGAATGTGGGACCCTTCTCCTCCCTCACTGGAGCTGACATCCCGCTGAAACAACAGAGGAAACCGGAGGGTGAGTGCAGTCAAACAGCCGCTGGCAACTCAACCTGATTTTCATCAGAGCTTTTCGATTCAGCCGTCCTTCATTTGTCTGCCCTCCCCTGCTTTAGTTTGAGGCTTTCGGTGGATTCCTCCTCACTGACAGAAGGATTTTAGTTTTTGTTGATGCAGGGGCTTCTTCTTCTCCTGCTGATGAAATTTGTCATATAAAGGCTCTGTTTTATAATTATCTCAATTTCTCTTGAGGCTATTGGTTTCTTTAATTTATTGAATGGCAGAATGGAGACTTTTGGTTGTAGGCTACAACTCAGAGACGCTAGAAAGCAGTGTTTTCTTCTGTTTGTTTTTCTTTTCGCTTTTCCATCTTTGTCTAGGGTTCTTTCTATATTGGTTATTCAAACTCTGACCGGTTGTTTTAACTATATAAGATACATTCCCTGGTGTTTTCGGCCATTAACAGAGCACCAAATACACAATAAAATAACATTAGGCTTGACTCAGCTTTTTAAGTTTATCTCAGTAGCTACTGGGCAAATAAGACTTCAATGTAAAGCATAAACATATGAATAAGAACACATTTATCCTTGCAATGCTTGCTGATATCAGCTGAGCATCTTGATTTGTCAGCCTTATTCAAACTCTGACTGTTTTAACTGTGTAAGATACATTCCCTGAGCTCCAAACACACGCAATAGTATTGCATGCCCGTAGAGTTTTCTCCAGTGTGTGTTTGTGTTTTGCGCCAGGTGTTCTCAGTCATTTTCATGTCATGTGGTATCGCTGCTTCCTGGGCCAAAGAAATCCATGTGATAATATTTCACTATGTAAATACACAGAGTGATGAGAGCAAAACTTCAGCTTGTAGAAGTTCCTGTCATACACGTTTTACTGTGAGTGACCTCTAGTTTTTAATTTTGATTCAATATAATGTTGTATTCCATTTGTAATAATAGATTCTCCTAAATGTTACACACTGGACCTTTAATACATTCAGAAGGGCTGTATTAACATATTAACACTAACAAGTTAGTGCTTGTCTGTGTCTGTGAGGGAGTCTAGTCTCCATGGTACTCTGTCTCTTTGTGTCTAGACACTCCTTTTTGAGTGTAGCCTTGATGTACATGTAGTATTAAAACATGCAATTTTCCCATACAGAGGAGGAAGGCTATCAAAGGTTTAAATATCTGTAATCTGCTGTGAAATCTAACAGTGTTGGCGTCACACATTGACAGTCAAGTAAACAGATGCCGTGAGACCCTTCCTGTCCATTTTAGCACAGGAAGTATGTTCCACATAAAAAGATAATGATAAAAAATAAAAATCTGCCTTCCTTTCGCTTGAAAATAAGCACATAACTTATCTTCTAACACACTGAATCCCAATAAGCATAAATGCAGAATATCTTAAATTTCTGGCAAATTCCCATCCTGCTAATGTAAGATCACATATGTTGAATTATTAGCCCAAATTCCTCCCAAAACATAAGCACCTACAAGCATGTAAACAGTACTGAAGCTGTTTATTGCTGTTTTTATAACAGATGTAAAAATGTCTCCATCAGGAGGAGAACATACACTGATTTACACTGATACTCAAATTCTGAATCCTCACTGTCTGACTTCTACTCACCAATAACTGAACAGGCATCTCTTTTTAAAACCTGTGGAGGGCAGCAGCAGGCTTGAGATGCATCTAGGCTGCTTGTAGTGTTAAAAGAAGAATAAGAGCAGGAAGACGAACAGCAACACATCAGCCCATTTATATGAACCAAAGCTGAGAACCTGATAGCACACTCTCAAGTTCAGCCCCTACTGAGCAGTCCTTTTAAAGTCATATTCACCCTTTTCAGGTTATAGGGCTGAAGCAGAGCCATCATAAGCTGACTCAACAGTACAAGCATTTTTAGTTTAACTGTGATGGAACTGCATGTAGTTACTTTAAAGTGTCATGCATAATACTGAACTTACTACTGATACGTTTATTGGGGGTAAAAGTTGTGCGTACAACTCCCAACCCAGTACAGCCCATAAACCCTTTGTCCTACTATACCTTTAAATAGTTTTCACTGTCTCATGTGGTCATTTACATCAAATTTAAATTATGAATGATGCTGTAGCCTATATTGTAGGTACTCTAAAAGGGCATGTTTGTACAGAGGCTGATAAGAAAGACTTGTTTCTGTTTAGTCTTTTTTCATATTTTGTATCATTATATCAATATGTGGAAGTATTTAATTTCAAAGGCTGCCAAATTTCAAATCTGTCAACATTAGGCTAAACTGTAAAGCTAAAGCCTTTTAAGTTTATACCAATAGCTACTGGGAAAATAGTAATAATAGAAATTAGAGACAGTTTTGCAGTTTAAAGCTTAAACATACAAAGAAGACCACATTTTTCCTTGCAGTATTATCAGCTGAGCATTTTAATTTGTCACTACAAGAAAAGCACAGCTGTAGCTCATAACACTAATGTTTCCATTCTATCTGAGTGTCCCAATAAGACATGCATATATTCAAACACATTCGAGACTGTACTGATCCGTCCACGTTCAAATCACAAATCACTAACTTTTCAAAACTGCTTTTAATGTGTGATTAATTGTTGTGTGTTTTATTTTTTTTTCAAACTACAGTATGTATTTTAACATATGTGAAGTGTTTTTGAGTACCATAAAAAGTAAAAATGTATAATTTTTTTCCACAGGTATTTTGACATGTTACAGTAGGAAAAGCACAGGTGTGAATAATTCCATTTAGCTGCTTCAGTTTCACAATCCTGGTATTCTGCTTGCTTGGCTCATTTTCACACTGTCATGGCTTACTGGGACACTTGAATAGAACAGAGCCATCGTCCGTCCTCTGTAGTAGAAGGAGGTATGATCTATAGCCCAACAGATGTTGGATTTCTAAGGCCAATACTGATACCAATATTTGCGAGTTTAAAAAAATCTTCCAAACATAAATGCATAACATAAATAACAATCTCAATATAGATCCCGTATTTGTTTTTACAAATAATTGGGACCAAGAAATCTTGTTTTATATATATATATATATTTACCTCCAAATTACCTCAAACCTAGTTTGGCCTTTCTGTACTACAAATTCTTGTTACTTATCAGCCAACATGCACCTATACCGATATATCTGCAATCAGCTCATTTTAGCAGGTATGTTGGCCTTGGCCAATTTTGATCACAATATCCCAGTTAAAATCCCAGATTGTGTTCCCACATTATTTATTTTCTAAAAAAAACTGAAAAGGGAAGACACCTGTAGCATACACCTTTTCCTAGCAATGCAGTTACAGTAAAATAGACCTGGTGTTGATCATTAGTATGATAATGTTTATCTGTGAAGATACTAAAGTGATGAAAGAAATTGCATGAACTGTACTGTTATGGTCAGTGGCCACAGAATTTTTGTTTTTTAAGCGGGACAAATGGTTTGCTCACATTGGTTGTGAGCCAAGTTGTGTAATAATTACATGCTGAAAAGTCAGGAACTAAATACTGAAGGTGTGAAGGGCTTGATGAATCCCTGACTGTTTGTGTTTCACTTTCAAGGGAGTCAGTATCTTTCATTAATGATAAGAGTTTTTTCCATTAGATTTTCAGTAAGAACATTTGCACTGAAACCAGCAAACATACTGTATTTCTGAAGAAGTTTCCATCTCCAAACATTCCAAAGCCTTTTACCAGAAAAGAATGGAGAGCTTTGTTCTTGTTTAATATAGGTATGATAATCTGACCATGCATTCAGTGTCTATGGTTCATGGCTGTCAGTTTGGGTTATAGGTGAATAGAAGTGGCTGTCAGCAGAACAATGCTGGAAAAAGATGTGCCTTTTATGAATTAAATAACCCAGAGGAAGCAGCTAAAGTCAGGACAGAATGAGGCCCAATATGGAGCCCTGAGGTATTCCACTCTTCCCTTGTACCAACTGAGAGTACAAACATGGTTTCTAACTGAATTTGTAAAGGCAAATCTAGGACATTCAGCAAATTGGATATGTGATCCAGAATATCCCAATTCATCTTTATTGGTCAAGAATGCATTAACTACCATTAGATATCAATGATCTCATAAGAGTGGGTATTTCTGTGCTTTATAAATAATGTATTCCTTAGACTTCTTAGAACTTTTGCAGTGTGTTTATTATCCGTTGTTAACGCTGTAAATAATCAGAATACTACTTTTAATTTATTGACATTGCAAAGACTTAAGAGTGGTGATGATCGCAGACTAGCTTGGCCATTATGACTAAAGGGGTCACCCAATATATATAACAAGCCTAGTGTTTTTAGACATTTTAATGTGGAAATGTTACATATTATAGCTTTAAAATCAATTACTTTTGAGATTTTGAAATCTCAAGATAACTAAGTATTAATTTATTGACAAGTAGACCTCTGTGACCAATATCTATTTTAATTCCTTTTATCTACATTTTTAAGTTTCATTATTGCCCTCGGAGGGGTAAAAAAACCTGAAAATACATTTGTCTTGTTTATTTTTACAAGCTCCAAATCAACAAATGTATCAAATTTAAAGATATGAGGCAGATACTCATTTCAAATGATTGTGTTTTGTATTTTTAAAATAATAAAAATACATATTTAAACAGTTCTTTTCAATCTTCCATCGCTGAAACAACATCTTTCTCGCTGTGTTATGCAAGATTAATTAAAAAATGCAAATATATGGGACCTGACCGTTATGTAAGCATCTGAGTGTCCAATTGGGCAAGGTATCTCCTTTTATGTGGGGTCTATAACCTCATTAATCCTCACATGATATAAGCACAGCTGGGCCATGGAAGTGGATGCATAATGTATATTATTGCTTTAACAGGATCTTCCTGTCAGGACTGCCATGGTTGCTGCGGCAGAAATATGAACTAGCTGGTAAGTGATTTAGTATTTTGGTTTCCTTTATACTGTTACATTATTGTGCAGTTGTATTTGAGAGGGTTTTAAAATAGAAAATTATATTTGCATTTCACCCTTGCTAAAGAAAAAGGCATCATATTCATGGCCATTTTCATCTATATTTCATATATTGGTAAAAGAAAACTGTCATATCAGACTGTAATGTTTTTACCTCAGTATAACTGTTAGTGAACATGTCTTTGCTGAAAGGTATGTACTGATGGAGAGTTTGTGTGTGTGTGTGTGAAGCAGGGAGTGAGAGAAAGACAGACGGAGACAGAGAGAGTGAGGGCAGGAGGGACCGTATTGGCCGGGACACTTGAATGAATTTGAAGAATAGGTTTTTACATGCAGAACAGCCACAATACTGGGCCCTGACTGGCAGACGGTACCAGCTTCTCCCATTCAAATGACGCAAACCTGCCTGATTGGAGGATTTTAAAAAATGTGTTTTAGAATAGTGTCCAAACAAAACCGAGTCCAGTTGTTTAACTTTCACTGCCACTGATCTGAAATCTGAAAAAAAACATGGCTAAATGCTAGGAATCTCTAACTTTCTTCTAATTCTAATTCTTCTAACTCATCTTCTGACTTTGTCTGACAGTAATTCCTTAAATGGACCCCATTCAAATTCTTAGGCATTTCTTCTGTTCATTTATAGCAGTGTTTTAATTATCTATAAAGAATTCAAAATCACGAAATATAGATTCAAATAACATTCCTCAACAAGGCAACACTGTGAATGTAATAAATGAGTATAATTGGACAGGCTTCTATAATGTGAAAAGTACTGCAAACCGCCTCTAAGGCTCTAGTATTATGACAACTTCTTCAGATTAACTCAATTAAATGTGATTTAGCAAACCACACAAAAATGAAAAACCTAAAAGCATTAAAAAAAACAGGAAACAAATGTCAAAAGTGAAGAATAAGGCTCAGTAATGTAATCTTCTTTCTACATATAAAACAGCTTAATGCAATTACTCTTGCGGAGGGAAGGCAGCTATTGTGTGCATGTAACACCAGTGAGTTTTACAGTGGTTGTGACTTACTACAGTGGTGTAAATGTCTGACAGTATTATCTCTGTCAAGTGGCTGTCCGGGTACGGTTATGTGATCTCGTGAGGCGAAGCTGGCCCCACAAATTTAAGCATACACAGACACAACTAAAGCTTCCAGCCCCTCCCGCACACACACACACACACATACACACACACACACTGTGTTTGACCTGGGGGTCAAGGTGCAGTGACTCTGAGGGTTGTCTAACTGGGCCTCTTAAAAGTCTTGCCTTGCATTCCAGCGCCTGGAGGAGGGGGTTGTTGCAGCCAGGCTTATTACCGGCGAGAGAGAGAAAGAGTGATAGAGAGTGAGAGAAAAGAGAGAGAGAGAGAGAGCGAGAGAGAGGGAGGGAGAAGTGGGGGTAGAAAGAAGCTGGAAGGTATTATGCACTATTTCCTTGGCTTCCTAGAAGCTCCCGCTTATTCCCTCCCACTTGCGACACAGTAAAGGAAACGCTGAAAACTTGAACCTGCTACTCTCCAGCTGCCTCGGCCTTCTAACTAGCTCACTTGTTTTCTTTCACTGCTGCTCCCTCTGTATGTTTCTCTCTCTCTCTCTCTCTCTCTCTCTCTCTCTCTCTCTCTCTCTCTGTCTTCCTCCCTCCCTCGCCCTCTCCCTATGTGTCTGTCTTTCTCTCTCTCTTTCTCTGGGCTGTGTGTAAGAGGATCTTACTTTGTGTCCGTTGCCTTTTTCCGCGGTGCTGCAGACACACATGAAGGAGAGGATTGGATTTGAGGAGATACTGACGGGGGTGCACAGCTGCAACAGTCCCCTCCATCTCCACACCAGGACTAATCCCCCCCCCCTCTCTCTCTCTCTCCCTCCCTGTGTGTTTGACTCTCCCTCTGTCGCACTCTCTCTGCTTTCTGCCTCTCGGAGGGGTGGGGGGTGCCATATGGGAGCTCAGAAAAATGGAAGTGGAGCGGAGATAGACAAGAGAGGAATCTGTCATTCTCGGGCTCGGATGTCGGGGATCTATGTGGTAAGTGCTTCTCTCTTTCTCTTTAAGCACTTTTAAGAAGTTCTGTACCCCCCCAAGAATCTCCTTATTCCTGAATTTTCAGCATGTTTGATTCCTCATTGCTTTTGATTCATATGTTGCCAACATTTACCTATTTTTGAGTTTTTATTGTTGGACTATTATTGTTTGAGCCAAAAACCGAGCCTGATTTTCTTCCACTTCACTTCAATGTGTCCAAGTTCATGTTTCATTGTTACAAGTAATTTGTGAGCCTTAGTGATAAGAGGGGCTTTGTGCTCGTACCAAGTTTTGAGGGTCAAGGTAGAGCGAGAAGGGAGGTGGAGTGGAGGCTGACTGGGGGAAGGGAATTTGGAGGGGTCAAAGAGAATGGCACTTGGCCCAGGCAACACAATGGCTCTGAAAACTTTTTTAGTATGACATTGTCACTGCGAAACATGCGCCTGCCTCAAAATCTAAAACCTGCTGCATGTTTCAGCTGGCAGGTTTGTTGTCGAGGCCGTTTATTTAGCTGATGAAATTGATCAGTTGCTCACTTTTTCATGAGCTTGGGATTTTTAAGTCTTGGTTGAGTGCAGTTTTGAGACAATGGGGATCAAAGTTTTGACACACTCACCATCTGACAAAACTGTTAGGCATTTTTTATGTGCCATTATATATTCTAAACTAATTTATTTTACAGAAATTATTAATAAATCAGACAGAAACTTAAGATTTCAAGTTCATAGTGTCTATTGTAGCAATGTTACAGATTACATCGGCCCAGGATACAATGTTCCATGTATCCAGGTTTTGTGGATAGTGTTGTTGAAAGAGTTCGTGTTGCAGATTATCAGCAGTTGGTTCACCTCCGTAGAATAGAATCTACCAGGCCATGGTAGATGTTGCTCCCAGTGCAAACTAATGCATTACTGCAGGCTGACTGAATAACTCCATTATGTGATAAATGGAAGTGATACCTCTGGAGCACTGGACTTACATATAGCTTTTAAAACTGCACTTTGACATTTGTTTCTGTTTGATTTATTGTGTGGTGTGCTACCGTATTTCAGGCAGATTTCATTGTTTGTAATGAGAATTTTTTGCAAGTAACATTCCCCATGATTTTTTTTCATCACATAATTAGTATTAATATAGAATTAATAATGCTACGTAAGACCTTTTTAACTATTATGTTTTTGACTACTTTTGTACACAGAGATCAATGCCTGAGATAAAACAGGGCAATATAAAACGTGTTCATTATCAGTCTAATCTCCTATCAAACTTGTCCTTTTCCTGAATCTCACAAAACAGAATTTTCTAAAATTCAAATACACATCTTTTCAACAAACTGCAATTTTGCAAGTTAGTGGTATTAACTCTGAGAAACTATGGATAGTCTTTTCACTTATTTTCACCCTAATAGTGTGTGTGAGTCTGGGAAAACAAGCTGAGTTGAGTGAGTGAACTCCTTTTAGAAAGCTATTGAACTTGAGGACGGTGATTTATGTGTCTCACCTTGATGGTTCATTGGCATTTTCACCTCCCTCCCCCGTCTCTTTGAGGAAATCAGAACCCGTCTCTCTGGCTGACTCATTCTATGCCTCCCTCGCTCCCTCCGTTCATTAGACATCTCAGTAACATGGGAATGAATTGTCTTGACCGGGCACCTCTGAAAGGTGGTATTTTTTATTATTAAAAAATTGAGTTTGTTTGTGTCTGCATGAATTTATTTTTAGTCTACTCTGTGCAGCATAATGTCTGTTAAACTTATTGTATGCTGGGAAGCTTTGCTGGATTTCAGACACTACTACTACTCTTTTATAAATACACACAAACTGTGTCTGTTGCAGAATCTAGTTCTCTATTTTGGGCATGTGGGTCACAATGAAATGAAGCAGCACTGGACACCTTAATGAGGACTCATGAAGTTACTGTCAAAAAGTTGCATTCTTGGCTCACATGGCTTCTGTTTCAGCTTCAATCATGTACTATGACAAAATGTAGAAACCTCAATTGCCTGCTCAGCACAAGGAAGTAGAAAATGAATTTGATAATAATAAAGTTATCTTTGATAAGATAACGTTCTTGTTGATCCAGTGCTTCAAATTGTTTCTCTCATCTGCAACACTTGAACAAAATCTAATTTAAAGATTTTAAATGAACTCAGGAACATGTTTGTTTAGATGTGACATGACTTTGATCAGGGAAAAGAAGCTGAACTGAAGAGTTTTTAATTCAAAACACTTTGTTTGCCCCCTCAAGGGGCAGTTTGAGGTAATTGTGTAGGTTTTTGGATCACTGGAATTTGCTGTTGTATATTGTAGGGCTGCATTATAATGCTGTTTTGTCACACATTTTACCTTTATCAAAAAAATTGTAGCTTCTTTGATTTGGGTATTGCACCTAACCATATTGCGATTTTTGATAATATTTCGATTAACTGTGCACCCCTAGTATATTGTTTATATATATTTCAGCTACATTTCTCCAAATCTTAAAGCAAAATTTTTAAGTAATAACACACAATAACAAACACATTTTAGGTGAGTTAAAATGTTTCGGAATTCATAGGAGTACAGGTGCTAAAAGAAGAAAGGCTCCAGTGTTTTGTGGGTTACTATTCAGGACCTTGATTTGGTACAGTTCATTCTCCTACCAAGGAGCCTGGATTATTTAAATCTGGATGGTATTTTATTTGTGCTGTCAGTTAAACACGTTATTAACGGCGTTAACACAAACCCATTTTAACGGCGTCAATTTTTTTATCGTCTTTTAACGTTTGTTTAACTTTGTAGTTTTTTTCACATGCTGTTGCAACAACTAGTAACGTTAGAAAAACTACAACACGGATCTAGCTAGACCGGAAACAAAACAACAGGCACGCCGCACACACTTGTTTAAGAGTAGTAGACGTTACTTTTTGAGTGGATGGCGAGCGTGAGACGCCAAAATGGAGGCCAATTATATTCTGAATGGAAAGTTTACTTTTAAAAAGTTGCCAAATGGTTCCATTGACAAGACCAAAGTGATCTGTGTGTTTTGTCATTGTGAACTGAGCTATCATCGCAGCACGTCCAGTCTGAAATACCACTTGATGGCCAAGCACACAGCTGATGCGAATTCTCTGCCCCCTCGTCAAAGCCAGGCGACAATGGATGATTTTTCAATAAAAACAAAATTTGCACAAAGCAAGCCGATCCACTTTTCCATGTTGATAAGAGCATTCAAATGAGAAAAAAATAATGGGACAAAAAGAAATCAAGGGACATTTAGAATAGATAAAATTGTGCGATTAATTGCGAGTTAACTATGACATTAATGTGATTAATCACGATTAAATATTTTAATGGTTTGACAGCACTATATTTAATGTATTAATAGTGCTCATCTGGTGTATGTCTATAGATGATTTTAGTTGTTTGTTATCCATTCTGCCAGGTGAAGACATGTCGTCAGATAACCTGCCTGACCTCCTCAGCCAATTTTAGCCTTTTCCTCATGCCTACTCTGGTTATAAATTAGCCCGCTTGTTTGCAAGCAGTGAAAGGAAAAGCTCACTTAGTAGAAGTGATTTATTAGTTGTTAGCCTGCTGCTGCCATATGAATGACAGAGGTGCCATTCAGGATGAAAACAGAAACTCAGAAAGCAGGCAGGATCTGACTGCCTCAGGAAATAGGAGGTGGTTTCCTTTTCTGCCACTCAACCAAAAGAGAATTTGCATGATTTACCTTTTAGTATTTCTTCCAAATAAATCTTTAGTCGTTCAGAGAGCATGTTAATAGTTCCACATAATTTTTACCATGACTTTAATGGGATATACATCCGTACCACTCCCTACTCCACATGAGTTGTTAATAGTTAACATGCATAAGGATCTGTGAAGGCCTACAGGGAGACAGGAAGTCAAATTTAAGCACTTTTGTGTTGATTCATTAACAGATACATTTAACACAACCTCTGTTACATACTTGCAATTGGCAGTCCATTTGCGGTTGCCCCCCAAAAAAGCCTGTTTTATTTTTCCACAGTTGCTCGCCTTGTGGCTCTTTCTTTAAAGACACTGCTTTGTATCTGGTTCACTCTCTGACTTTTGCATGCAAAATCAAACCACTGAGAGAAACCAGGCTATGTGGTGTCTGTTGTACATGTTGAGAGTCATTTGAAAGATCGATGAGTAATCCATCTCTGTAAATCGAGTTGTGCTTACTCCGATTACGACCTTAATGCAAGTAAGATAACTTTGTTAAGATGTTTGTACGACAGTTGCAATAATCTCAGTATTGCCTTACTCGGGTTGTGATCAAATTACTAAAGTGCATGTAAAAGCAATGAGTGACAACCCTGTTTGCCTCTCCTGTTCTGTCCACAACACTTTATGTCACACACCTAAGAATTCAGGCAGAAAACCCCAGTTTTTACCTCTTGAACAAGAAATATTTTGAAGAGCGAACCTCAGTGGTCCATCACTAAATTCTATTTGGGAGGTTATTTCTGCAGTGAATGTGAAGAAAATGTGTTAATTATACACCTCAGTTTCTCTCTGACAGTAGACCAATGGCAGACACAAGTTGCACTCTTGAGACTGGACGAAGAAATATGCCTCTAGAGTTTTGCTGACTAATGTGGGCACACAGTGAGTGACTGCAAATCCATGCTGTTCCAGGAAGCAATATGATGACATGATGTGAGTAGTTATGAGAATAACTGCTCCAACAATGCAGCTGTTCATGCAGCCTAAGGAGTTCATAACCCTGGAGGCCAAGAAAACAGGAGACTGTTTGACTGACTACATCTTGTCCCAGCACCCTTGTCAGCCCTTGTTGAGACAGACAGGGACAGAGAATGACGTGCACAAT
Organism: Dicentrarchus labrax; assembly: GCF_905237075.1. Classification (NCBI taxonomy): domain Eukaryota; kingdom Metazoa; phylum Chordata; class Actinopteri; family Moronidae; genus Dicentrarchus; species Dicentrarchus labrax. The sequence continues at coordinate 8,570,948 of NW_026136705.1, read as the reverse complement.
CATTATGTCCTTAGAAAGACCTCCTCAGGTTGTTCATCAAGCTTGGATAGTTGCTCCTTGATTACCCTCACAATATCCTGCACAAAGCTGTGTTCCCAACATGCTCCTCTATATGATTATCCTCAAGCAGCAGGTCCTTCCAAACTTTATTCAAATGGATGGCCAATTTTGTCCTCCATGATTCAGGAGTGTGTCGAAGTGTTGAAGGAGATGCTGTGCATGCAACCGTTAGTGTCACCGTTTATCAACATGATGAGCCATTACAGGCTGGGTTTATTCTGCTCAAAGCTTGAATTATCTTCTCTGGTTTAGTTGACAGTAGCTACGTGAAAGGCCACGCATCAGTTCTTAAAAGATCATATCATCATGTTTCTTGAGAGGGTTTTCTTCCTGGCAAGCTTTGCCAAGCACTAACTAAGAAACTATTCCTATCTTCTCTGTGGTTAATTAAGTGGAAAAATGGTTGAGTTGTCTTTTCTGGATTACTTGTTTTTACTAAAATACTGTGCAAGAAATAGTGAGTTTGAAAGTAGTTTTGATCCCCTATTGCTAAAACAATTATTTGATTATTTGATAAATTATCAACTGTTGAATTAATTGCCAACTATTTTGAAAATCTATTTATTGTTATGAAATTCTCTGATTTCAGCTTCTCACATGTGAATATTTTCTAGTTTCTTTAGTCCTCTATGACTGAACTAAACTGAATATCTTTGGGTTGTGGATGAAACGGCATTCAGGAAATAAATTGGGCTTTGGGGATGATTGCCATTGATCGCCATTTTATGGAACAAACAACTAATTGAATTGAAACTGAGCAACAGATTAATCGATAATGAAATAAGTCGTTAGTTGCAGCACTGCCTTGCACCCAGACAGAACTCTTTCCCATTGACTTGTTAACACTTTTATAAGCTTCTGCTGTCAAGAACCTCGAGCTCTGAACAGTGCTGTGGCTCACTCCACCACGAGGGAAACCTCTTTGTGTACTGAGAGGATCCTCAGTAGATCTTACGTACATGCAGCTTCTGAGCAAATCACTTTGGGCTCTTCATCAGGTTTACACAGTTTATGTGTCACCACCACTGAGCTGCAGCAGTTTGAATTCAGACATCAAGTGAGTTTGTGAGTGAGAGTTTTTTACTCAACACCCTGATAGCAGTGATTATCTAAAGACAGTACCATAGTGACATATAAAGACATCAACATGGATGTTAAGCTGTGCATTAAGCTTTGGACCTGAGACCCAAGGGTGACCATGATTTGTGACTGACTGTTTTAAGGTATTCTATGTAAGGCTGCTCAATTAATCAAAATTTGATCATGATTACGATTTTGGGGCCAAAAGATCTCAAAACTAATAAAATCGGAGGGAAACGATTTTTTTTTTCCATTTTCTATTGTGCAACGTTGTATAGAAAAAAGCTGAGCCCCTGAATTGGGACACAGCCACAGTCTGCGTATTTCGCGCGTGCTTATTTCCGTCCCTCCCCCGCAGCATGCACTGCACATCATGCACATCGCCGTTCCCGACCAGTCGCGCAACAATGTGAAGTCACTTGAGTGCTGTAACTATTTATACTTGCGCCAGTGGTCGCGACACTAGTTGCAGTCTTCTCCTGTCACGTTGTTTTCGTTTGAACAGGTACGTTTAAAAAAAATAATCGTTTGAATAATTGCGATTTCAATTTTGACCCAAGTAATCGTGATTATGATTTTTTACATAATCGAGCAGCCCTAATTCTAGTATGGGTGGGCGATATATATATCGTTTGCGATAATATCGTCATTGTTGTTTTGACGATGTGCAAATTTCCATTATCAAGTATTTAAATTACTTCGCCAAAAATATTGAAACGCACGCGGAAACTCCTCACATCCACTTAATACATGGTGCAGCAACGCTCTCTACAGCATGGCAGGAGCCAGTCACACGACTAGTGGGCCTACGTGATCACATGACGTGATCATATGACCTCTCGCTAGCATCTTCCTTGCAACAGTTTATCAGCGCGTTGTGATGGTAGAGAGAAAATGCAAACACCTCCAGTCCCTGAAGCTACCGGTACTTCAGATGATTTAGTGCCGAGACGTGGGTCTACCTCTCTGCCAGAAGAGCGCTTCAAGTTGAAATCTGTTCAACTTTTAACACCGCTGGGCACTCGGAAAATGAGTTTTTGAGCGCTCTCAGCGCTATAAACGCGTTTGGTAGACACAAGCCCTAACTCAGACAATTCCAATCACATTTTAAAGTATATCGACTGATTATCGTTATCGCCAAAATCCCCAAAAATATCAAAATATTATTTTTTGCCCATATCTCCCACCCCTATATGGAAGTCATGGAAACAACTTTATGCATATAATGAAAGACAGTCGTGACATTATGGGTCATTATCATGACGTACTTTGATTAATAGTATCAATGACAGATGGATGCAAGATGCCATTCAGCACTAAGATAATGATGACAGATGATATGCATCATAAGTCAGATTCTTATTGAATTATTAATGGCTTGAGCCAAGACTTGGGCCTTGCCAGTGGAAAATAACACAGATGTTTAGTATTCATTGTTTTCTGTAATAAACAGAAAAATAATACCCATTGCTACATTTTCTGTTAAACCTATTATTGCCATATGAATAAGAAAAGTAGAACAACATGTCAGTCTTTGAACTTAAAGTGATGTTAAAAAGATATTGCAGAGACAACTAATTTATAGCTCGCATGCATACACACAAACACTCTCACACACAGTATTGAATTTGAGCACAAATGGCCCCCAATGGGTTGGTTATAAAGGGGGTGATGTCATTTCTGTGATGGAGACTGTGTGTCCCTTTACCAGTGATCCATTTCTTATCCAGCTGTCCTTACTGATGCAAAGCAGAGAGAAAGAAAGAAGAAACAAAAGAAAGAGAGAAAGAAAGAAAGTGTACGAGTTCCCCACCCACCCCCAGCCAACTTTATATCAGCCATTAAAATGTCACTATAAGTGAAACGATGCTAAGATCAAATTTTCTTGGATCTTAACACTTTATTTCAAAAAGTGCTGATCTTTGTTTGTGCTTTGATGCATCCACTTTACATATTATTTCACATAAGTTATTATCTTATTTTGTGTTCCATAAATTTTAGAGCCGTGTGTTTTGGACAGTTGCCTGGTTCTAGGGTCAGGAGATCATAGGCAATTTGTCTGCTTGTCTTTGAGCTGACAGGAGCTCGTCCTCCTTGTTTGCAAGCGAAGGGGGTGCTGGACCTCTTTGTGGAATCAGTTGTGTGCATGCGTGTGTTCGTGTGTGTATGCCGGGCCCAGTGTTTCTAGCCACACGACTCCCTACACCATTTTAAACAGCTTGGCTTCTTTAACCACCTCAGCCTCAGCGGTCACACAGACATTGGGCGGGGGGGATGGGGGTGCCCATACAGAGCGCAGGGGCGCACTGGGAAATGGCTTCCATACATTTAGCATTTCCTCTTTTGAAGGCAGTCCAGTGTTGAGCAGTGGGGCTGTCGCGTCAAAGCTGTGCTGCAAGGAGGGGCGGAGGTGCTGGGTAATGCAGACACAATGGGCTAAGGCAAACATTAGGAGTGAGACAAAGGACACTCCACTCAGGTCATGGGGGGGGCAACTCTTCCCATTATCTGAGGGAAGTGATCTTAACTGAGGGACTTTTTAAACCCATCAGCAAATTAGGGTCTGTGCGGAGTTGCTGTGTGCACTGGGTCATGATCAAAGCCTTGAGAGTGCGTCTGTTTACAGAGGAAGACTGTAAAGTGTAGGACAGCAGTCAGAACACGACACAACATGGGGCTGGGTTAGCACCGAGCATGCTATCATGACCATGTTATCATTGTCACAGCCAGGGTATTTACTCATGGGAAGCAGAGGATAAGTTCTTTCTCATCTACACTAAAAACACCACAAGCACCATATGTCATAGGGTCAACCGAGGGTTCCCACACCATATGCATCCACTTCTGTTTCCAAAATAGCCCAAATACAATCAGTCTCTCTGTTCAGATGTGGGGTTAAAGCTTTGTTTTAGAGGAATCAATTATCTGCTTTTCCCGGACAATATTGTGTAATGATTTTTAATGAATAACCATCTTTCATTTAATTTCCCTTCTGTGTCATTGATGTTGTTGGAATTGTGTTTTTTATTATTGAAGGGACAGTATCAGGTTTAACCAATTAGGCATTTGAATTGAATTAGAAACAGATCCTTAAAGTACTAACCACTAGGGCTGTAACTAACTGATTTTCTTACTAATTAATCTGCCAATTATTGTCTTAATTCATTGATTAATGATTTGGATCATAAAATGTCCATACCATCACCGTTTTCTAAAACCCAAGATGATGTCGTCAGATTGCCTGTTTTGCCTGATCAATTGTCCAAAATACAACGTTGGTGTGCAATGATGTAAAACAGAGAACATTGCTGGAGAGGCAGCAAACACAGAATGCTAATTGTTGTATTTTTGTTGAAAAGTGACTCAAATTATGAATTGATTATAAAAACGGTTGCAGATAAATTTTCTGTCAATCAAGTAATTGATTCATTGACTTCTCGTTTCAGCTCCACTAACCACTTTACTGCTCAGATGTAGGTCAGCTTTTAGCATTTTTTATTAGCTAAACAGCCTGTCAAGTTGTGCTCTAATTTATTACTTGAAAACAAGGCGTCAATTACATGGTAATTACACGCTCTTAAAGCTACTGCTTAACTGGTAGACATTATGAACATTTATTTTGTTGTCTCTCAGTAAACATGCAATTTACTTTTGGGCTGTTTAGCCACTGGGAAACAATATAATGAAAACAAATAACTGTTTGCATCAAAGTAAGAAAAATCACTTATTAAACGAGCAAACAAATGCGGGCCGGCAGAACTCTATTTTAGGAATCTTTAAAATGGCTCAAGTGAATGTCTATATATTCACATGTTGTCCAACTGTGTGTGCTTTTTTTCGTATGAAATCCTATGCGTGTTTGTGTGACTGAAGGGCCATTATGGGACAGGCTTTTAAGGGAGATCTGGGAAGTGGAAACCTAATACTGCCTGACTGCTGCTCTTGTGTACATGAACCCCACAGCTGCTGAAGAGAGAGAGGAATGAGGCAAAGAAAGGGGGAGGAAGAAGGGAGGAGGGGGTAGAGGAGAGTGTGGTGCGCTCAGTAATTAGTTGTCTGGTTTTGTATTGACCAGTCTGGTGCTTGGGCCTTAGGGACTGTTAAATTTGCTATTGAAACTGAAAGGATTATGCACCCAAAAGAAATTAAACGGGAGCAATGAATAGATTGTGGGCCACATGGTGGACTACTGTTTTTTTTTTTTCCTTTCTCTTGTTCCTTCTTCTTACATCGGCCTTCTTTCTGCTTCAGTTAGACAAGGTTGTATTTTTCCTGTCAAAAACTGCTGTTTTTCATGTTATAGGTAAACTGAAAAATGCAGTACAGGGTCATGACAGTTTTATGTTCTGATAATGACACCTCATTTTGAGAGTGACCCATTTAACAAAAAACAATACACTTTTTACACCCTCTTTGCCAACTGTCAAATCTAGAGTCTTCTGTGGGGTCTATTTATTAGACGGAGACAAAATCCAAAATCATTTCCGCATGTTAGCTGTTGAAGGGTGTGATGTCGCGAGGGTGTAATGAAATCTGTTTGAATGTGGACGTGGTGATTGCAAGGGGGAATTGATGTGTCCTGCCCGGGCTGCCCAGAGGGAAGAGAGATTTGCGTCTCTGTTTACTCCTGCTGAGGTTGGTCGTACTTATTACTGTGGGCACTTCCCGGAGGGAACGTCCTCCACATGCCTGCAGAGGTTTATGGCCCAGAGAGACTATGTTCCCTTTAAATCAACATCCAGCATGGTCAAACTGTTGTCTGCCTCTGTCACCAGTTTAGTGTTTAGTTTAGGGACTGAAAAAAAAATCAGCTTCAGACCAAACTGTAACACAATCCACAGTGTAGTGACTTCCACTGTCTGTTAAGCAGGCCAACACTGGACAGGTGGCTGGACAGTATTCACATGACACTCTTCTTTTTCTCATTCACCCATTCACGCACACGCTTGCATACTGTCGGATCAGTGTCTTGCTCAAGGACACTAATGCAGGGGAACAGGAGAAGTCGGGGGTCGAACCACTAACGGCACCCCGCTCTACCTCCCTGAAGCACGGATCCCTGGCTTCAGCGGGTTAACATTAGCCTCCATCTGCAACGAGCATTTGAACCTGCTGAACTGTGAGCCTCGATTGTATCTAGTGGATGATAGAGGGATGATGTCATGTTCTCTCACTGTTTGTGTAGCTGGCAAAGGCCGGCGTGCTGCTGGAGAAGGTCGTACACTATGACTCAGTCAAGACCAGAGCAGCCCAGTAGGACATTATCCAAAAAGTAGGATAAAATCTTTTTTCTTTCTTTTTTTTCGTCCTTGCTGCCATAAAAAGCCAATGTCTTTTTTGTGAGTTTCTGGTTTAGTCTTTGATTCTGTTTTGACAAGATGATTTGAAATCTTGTACCAACATTCTGTGTTTTTAATCTGTTTGAGAGCCTTGTAACTTCTTGATCCGGACGGGAGTGAGTGTCCTTTGTAGATAAGACACACAATCTGGTCGAGATCCCCCTTTATGATTATCACAACGTAAATACAGGAGGGCCTGTGCACAGGTGGCTGGCTCTGGGCTGATGGTTACCAGACCAGACTGATGTCTGCACGCAGAAAAAAAATCACTGCTGTAATAATCAAGCAAAGCACAAGTCTATTTTTTAAACTCTGTCATTCTCACTGAAACATCATACAACAGAAGTTTTTCACAGCAGAGCCGATGTAGCAGCTCAGTCAAACTTTGTTAAATATCATCAGGTTGTGTACAGTGTAAGTCGTGTGGAGGTCTCACGGTGGCTGATCCTAACACATATCATCTGTGTCTTACAAGGGATGACCAGGGAAGGCAAAATCCCTGCTGTCTGATTGGCACTTTCTAAATAAAAGCATGTACATTCACATCTGGCTGTACCTCAGTGATTAGCAGTGACAGATATTTCTGGGAAGTATGATTAGGCAAACCCCAACGGTTGTGAAATAGAGCCTGGTGTTAGTCCCCACAAGAGGACATAGTCGGGAGAATCTGCCAGGGACTTTGGACTGAATCTCACTGACTGAATTTACATTAATGCAGTTACTTGCACATGGGATGGTTGTAATTAAATTACTCTGCAATGTTTTTGTAAAATAGCGGGCCGTTTGCCTCTCTGTGTCGTACAGTTTTTGTTAGAGCTTGTTTGTGTTGCTTTGTTTATGATTACTGCACTGCGGTCAGCAATGCATGCTGCTCCTCACATTAGTAAAACAGGTTTAGGCTATTTGTTTTCCACAGTCTACACACACACACACACACAAGTAGAGTCATTTTACATACACATTACTGGTGATAAGTATGGGCTCAAACACATTGTTTTTCACATGAGAGTGTTTCCTTCTGCAGTTCCTTTTTTTGTTTTATGTTTTATTAACATTGCCAAGACTCCTTTAAATGGTGCATGATTGAAGCCACACTGTATACAAAAAAAATCTACACATCCTTTGAAATGTTCTGGTTTTAACCCAGCTATCGCCTTAAAGCCTGAAATAAACCCATTAAGTCAGATTTGAGGTCCTGTTGCAAAATGAGCAACACTTAACTCTTCTGCCAAGAAGAACGGGAAAAAAACCTAAATCAACATAATCATTTCGTTAGGATAGCTGTTATAAAAAGCCAAGGGCCCTCTGCTAATTAAACACAATAAATGACATACAGTATGTATGGAACTAATTTATTTTTTCTCATTTTCATACTTTGTCAGATATGTAGGCTTTGTATTTTTGTTGTTTTTATCCAGACTTTGCTAGATGCTGTTATCAGTAATAAGTACCAAATGGATTTGCTAATCAGAAGGCAAAGAGCCAACATTAGAAACACAAAGTGAGTATGTTTAATGCAAAAATAATTGATGTCATATCAGATAGATTATCTTCTTCTTTTAAGAGTTTACCTCAGGAATATTTCTGATAGCTTATGAAGGTGGGTCAGACATTCTGATCATATAAAAGCTGGTCTATGGTTCTGTCTATTCTCTCTTTCCATTCCCAAATGAAAGTGAAAAATGTGATTAAATGTGTTCTCATTTCAGGCGTCTACGCTTTAAAAAGAAGTAAGTCTGAAAAGGTGTAGTGATGTTCATTGTGTCTGTGTGTAGCTGAGGTGTGGTGGTACGCTCACCGGCAGTTATAAACCTGGCTGAATGCGCTCTCCCCCCTATTTAGGGGGTCTCTGTCTCCCCTCCCCTCATCCCTCCTGGTAATAGATGGCCTCATCGCTCTGGGTTTGAGCCCACCTTTAAACAGCTAGACGAGACTGGGGTTTGTCTCCGGCCAAACGTTGGAGTGGAACAATAGGAGCGTGTGACATTGTCTGTGTGTATTAGGAGGCCCACGTCTGTCTGAAACACATGTGTATGCATGTGACGGCATGGTGTTGATGCCACCGGCTTCAGCCCGGGCCTGCCAGGTAGCAGAGGGAGGATACAGGACATCCAGGGTATGCAGATCTGTGCTACTTGTTCATTTTTGCTCATGTCTTTTCAATCCACCGCAGTTTCTCCAGCATTGCTTCATGCTTCTAGGGGTTGCTTGATGCGTACGTCTGTGCATCACGTTCATTGCCGTTTCCATGTTTCCGGCTGTTTGTCTTTAAGGACAAACCCTTTGTCTGGCTAAACCCTTTATACGGAGTGGCTGGGATGTAGCCTGCATGGAGCTGCTCTAGTGTGTAGGTGTGTGTGTGTGTGTGTGTGTGTGTCTGTGTGTGCGTCCATTCATGATAAAGCCTTTCTAAATATGTGTATGCAATTGTGTTTTGATTCATAAGCTGCTAGGCTGACAGCAGCGTTGACCTTGGCTGGGTTCGAATGTGTGTGGAGGGGAGATAGAGAGAAAGAGTTTGTGTGTGTGTGTGTGTGTGTGTGTGTGTGTGTGTGTGTGTGTGTGTGTGTGTGTGTGTGTGTGTAAAGCTGTTTTTCCCCTTTTTATTATTCTATCTAAATGTGCTTATGATGCCAATATTTCTGTTATTTGCCATGGGGGAGGATGTAGAGTCCTCCCTGCAAATGTGTGTTTTCTCACCCTGCGGTGGCTCCCTGGGACAAGGATCTTGCTTGTTTTTTTTCCTTTAGCATATTCCACATTCATATGGAAATGGGGGGCAGAGGAGGGACAGAATCTCACATCAACTTGATCTGGTCATGAATAGCTGCCAGTGTTTGGACTGACCCAGAGCCGGCTTAAAGGCACTGGCCAGCCTCTGCCCCCAGACCACAGAGCTGAGAGCACGTATGTGTGTGCGCACGCGTGTACATTTGCTTACACTAAAGATGAAAAAAGCAGATGCTCATAATTGCACTCACACAATTAGATACACTTGAGCACTTGGGAACACTGAGCGCAGTCTCTTTCTCTGTCACTGTCTCTGTCTTACACATACACAGACAGCCATGCTAAATCCCAGGGAGACGCCAGTGTTGAAATACTCTCTTCTTTTTTTCCCTCTGAAATCCTTTCTTTATTTTATTAACCCTCACTTTCCTCTTTTCCCCTCCCAATCCATCCCCAGATGATGGCCCTTTAGCAGTAAGAAGGAAGTTTGACTGTTTTAATTTATGTTATTCTTTTATGCACTTTTGTTGTTGAGCTGGTCAGAAAATCATGCAATACAAATAAATAATGAAGTACATAGAATTTAAAGAGGAACTGGTGGTGCTGTTTTATTTTATTACATTGTTTCATTTAACAATTTAATTTGATTGTTATGTGTTTATCGGTTCTCGGGTTAAAAGGAGAATCACTTGAGATGATTTATATATTTTATTAGAATAGCCTGAATTAAAACAGAGATATAAATGTCAGTGTGAAACATCCAAAAAATGTAATATTATGATAAAGGAAAAATATATTTAAAAAAATATTTACCAAACTTGAAGCTTTTTTTGTGTGAGCAGATAAATACTGAAACAAGAATATTAAAATCATAAACTAAAATGAATGGGTTGGATGAAGATCATTTGCTTTTAATGTGCTGTCTGTGAATTAATATTGTATTTGAGGGGTCCCGTTTCTAATACATTCTGAGTGTGTTTCCTTCTCGAGCGTCTCTGATACAATAGGCCTCCCAGACCGGACTGCTGCGGTTGGATCTAGCAGCAGGGATCCATCAAACAAGATTTGTCTCGGTGGATATGCTGGTTTTGTCCTTCAGGATTAGAGCCCACCACCCATATTCAACCCCGGTCATACTAGAGTTACTTTGTCTTTTATACATTTAGACAGTTGCCAAAGGTGTGCCTGTAGAGTTTTAATTAATTTAAGAGCAAATTATCCAACCTTTTAAAAATGATCCCTGCAATTTAGCTAATTTCAGTAAGCCCAACATATTCCACAATTAAAAATACAAAATATGATGGAGATAAATAAAAAGTACAACATTTATTTTCCTATTTAATTTAATTAAATACCAAACTGCTGTTTAAAAATTAGAAAGTGTTTCAAGAAACCAGATTTTAATTTATTTCACACAGATTGCAGGACTTTCTTTGACATACATTACAGCATGATTTCTTTGCATTTTAACAGTTTTATTTTTTTATTTAGTATTGAATATATTGAATAATATCAAATAGTGAATTTAACACATCTTGTCTGGCAAATTTGCCATCATAGAATTGTTTTCATTTTATTTTATAAGTTAATTCCTTTTATTTTTTCCGTTTTCAGAGTTTATCTATGCACACAGTCTGGGCATAGTGTGTGACAAGCTGAAGCATGGTATGTCGACCCTCAACTTATAGGCACAAGTGTTCAGCCTCTATAAAAAGAGCAGCGCGTTGTAGGAGGGCCTCAGTGTGTGTGTGTGCTGTTTTGTCTCTCCATTAGCACCCATTCAAGAGACAATGAGTTAGAGAAGCAGACGATGGGCTTGTTAACACACAGGCATTAGTGAACCAGTGTGTGTCTTTGTGAGGGAGGGGACACTCCTCTAGTGTTATGACGGGAGTCTTTCACCGTCGATACACTCCACTCCAACACCACAAGTGTCCGGCCACTGAATAGGGAGGATTTGTTGCCCTACACCTAATTAAACCGTGCTTTGAGTAGTGGTTATGGTGAGGGGCCCTTTGTTCCAGTTCACCTTCTAAAGCACCTTCCAAAGCTTAATGTTTGACTTGTGTGACAGTGATGGTGGGCGCCTGAAACCCGGCCTCACTGTGACAAATACAGGAGCTGCCTTTATACACACAGTGATCATAGCTCTTCACACTGTTTGGGATCTACAGGGGTGTCCAATGTTCTATTTCATCTCATAAATGAGTGTTTAGTTTTCTTAAAAAGGTCACTCATGTCCACAATCATTACCAAACCCGACCTATTAGATTCTGTTTCATATTCCAAAGCAACATTTTAATAAGTGGAGAGGATTTTTAACTCAGAAGCCAAAAGTAGTGAATTAGTAGGAGTCAGATAATATAGTGAAGATACTTTGGATCTGCTTAGCACTGTGGATTTTGAGCAGGGTAGACTCCGGGGGGGTTTAGGAGATTATGATGCCCTCTGTGTTTTGTGCAGCAGCCTATGGGCTTGACCTGAGGGAGGCAGACACATGCCTTTGTGTCCTCAGAGGGGACAACAGATCATGAGTAATGGTGTCTAAGTTAGTTGAACTCGAGAGTGTTTTGTGTGTGTCAAGGAGGTTAGTGGCAGTGTTACACTGATCTGTTGGTGTGGGGATAGACTCAGTTGACTTTTGCCTTTCATTAACAGTGATGTTTCAGCCTGTCATCGTATCCAGAGGCTCCTTCGTATTTCATTGTTTTGTTTAACTATTAATTTTGTAAATTAATTCTGTAATGTCTTCTAGGATTTCCACTCCTTTGAATTCACCCTGACAACCCTGAAGGAATTTCATTAGTTCTGATTTCAGGGGAGTTTTAGTGTCTCATGATGGTCTTAATGCTGCTTGAGAGGTTTTTAACATTTTAAAGACCCTGACACTAACAGACTTCTGCTGTAAAGAGGAGTGTGTATACTGTTTATGTTTATTTATCTTTTTGAAACTTTATATTGAATATTTCAAGAAAATGTTACTGCTGACTTTAGTGAATTGTTATATTCATATGAGTCAAACTCTAATTACTAACAGCCATAATCAACATTGTCTGTGTCCTCTCCTATGCTAAGCTAACATTAAAATAAATGGTAACTGTGCAGATATGTCGCATGTGAGCTGTAGTCAGACGGTTTGCTGTCTGCCCAATCTGCATTCAGGAAACCGGGACAGGATCAGTTCAGAGACGAGGGAGGGGGAGAAAAAAAAAAGTCTGAGAAATCAGAGAGGGGAGCTGGAACTTCTCATCCCTTGCAAACGCTTGCTTGTATTTGGTTAGCTTCGCTGCCTCGTAATGATGCGTGTGTGCCGCTGACACTGGGTCGTGTCTTTGCGGCAGTGCGAGCAGACGTGGCGGAGCTGCACTTGGCATTCAGCTGCCACTGTTTCCAGGCAGGATGATGGTGATGATGGGATGCTGGTTTACTTGTATGTCCCAGGGAACATCTGCCAAAGCTGTTGTTGGGGAGTGTGTGTGTCTGTGTGTCTGTGTGTCTGTGTGTCTGTGTGTCTGTGTGTCTGTGTCTGTGTGTGTTAGGTGCAGAGAAATCCAATGCTGTTCTTTGTTATCTTTTAATAGATTTATGCTCTGCCTGTCATTTAGTTACAATACCAGATCTGTGGGTCTCACTTTCGGGTCCCCTCTGTAGTACTCGGGGATAATTTGAGATGATGGGGAAAAAAGTTGTATTTCTGTCTTTATTTAACCAGGTTGTATTCCAAGACAAGCTCAAGAAAGATGCAGAATTTGTTTAAAACTGCAGTGAAGATTTTAAACATAAAAATGGTTTTAGCTTGAACTGGAAGTGCTGCTTCTCTATTGCATTTTATCCCCTGTTGTCCACAAAGCAGCACACCATTTTAACATTTATTTATATATATATATATATTATTATTATATATTTTTTTATATTTTACATTTCTGTAAAATATTGGCTCGTGCTAGTGTGTAATGTGAGACAGGAAGGTTGTGCATGTCTTTGTGGCAGATTTGGCCGGGGCCTGTCCCTGTTGGTGTGTTGTATGTTGGTTCAGTCGAGACATCCCCTCAACCCCCCACCCCCAACCCCCATCTCCACCATTGTTCCTGCTCAAATCAGCCAGCTCTATTTTCAACATGCCACATCTGTTGTTAGTATGTCACAAGTCTGTTTTTTACTTATGTTCTGCATTATTTTGGGGGCTTTATTTTTACTTGTTAATACTTATTTATGTATTCATTTTAAGATATACATTTTTAAGTAGAAGAGATTTAAAAATATATATATTGTGTAAATGACACATGTTCTGTATGTTTTACTCTTTCAAATTATTACTCTTTTTCATTAATGTCATTATCATTTTGTTCCAAATAGGAATATAAAATAGAAAGTATTATAATTGTGAATTTAATGAATTTTCCTGTTTTATTATATATATATATATATGTATATATATTACATAATGGTACTGATACAGAAGTATTGAGCATTGTATTATTTAGGTGTACATTTGTCACAATTATTTATGTTCATGAAGATTTGTTTCTTAGATTGCAATCTTACTACATTTTAATCACATAAAGCTCAAAGTAATTAAATGCTGAATTGCTGCGAAAGGGTTTTTGCTGCTTGTTCACAACAGTACTCTTCTGTCCGTTTAATCACATCATTTATTTTCACATAAAGCCACATTTTCTGAAACCAGTAGCAGACCTCCTGCTGTAGCCCTTTGGTTTTGTGCTGTTGGATGTGGCTTGTGGTAGTAGCAATATTTTCGGAGGCAGGCCTGGTACTCACGGTGGGAGCAGCCTTGATTGTTGCGCGAACACAATGCCTTTGCCTTCTTACTTCACTGGTTCCTTTGCTTTCCTTCCTCTGCCTTTGAATTTGCTCATTTTCTGCCCCGTTTTGTTCCCCCTTCTGCCCCCTTTGATTGGCCTCTGCGTAGCAACTTGTCACATGGAGCATGGAAGCTAAAACTGCTCCTTTGCTGTGCAGGCATTGCTTTTTAAATTTGATTCCAAGCAGTGTTTAAAATCTTCACAATTTGTTTTTCACCTCATTTGATAATGTGCTGTATTTTTAACTCTCATTTTGCATGAAAGAACAATTGGAATATATTTATGACCTCAGGCTGTTAGAATGGGTTAGATTTGTTAATAAGATATTCAGTCAAAATATTAAAATTATCATGATTATGTACATTTCTTTTACAATAATAATGTGTTAGATACATCATAAAAACAAACCAGGAATTAATTTAGCTGTAGTCTTTCAAAACTAATTTTAATGTTAAAGAGAAAGTAGAGGGTGAAGCATAAAACCATTTGTCAATTAAACAACAAAATGAGTTTTGCTTTATGAATCAGATTGAACAAATAGTCACCTTATCGGCGGCCTCGTCCCTGATTGAACAATATTGATATGTTGACATTGATCGTCTCACCTTTTACTAAGGCTGTCATCGAAGCTCTCGCCTGCCTCCTCTCCCTCTCTATTGCCCTGTCAAACGCACGTATACTCACCCATAACCATTTACTGCAAGAGCTCAATACACACACACTTTATGTTAATCTAAACAAATAGAATTTTAGCAGCGCTGACAGAATGATAATATTTAAGTAATTGTGTTGATTGACAAATTAAGTGTATTTTGACTTCAAATGACAAATAGTGACAATTGGTTATTTATGTGTGATAATTGTCTGAATTAAAATGTTTGTTTGGTCGGATAACGCAATAATTAATGCTTTAGTCTTAATTCTGTATATATTCTTTCTATATAAACATTATGAAATGTTGCTAAGGAAATATGATAATAACTAACCACTTCAGAATTTCAACTAAATAACAGCAGCAAGTCTCAGTTTAAAGTTGTTTTCCCATAATATGTAAGTATTTAAAATTAAATATATAATTGCCTCACAGCTCTGAGTGCACCTAATGCCAGTTGCTTATTTCTTGAATGATTATATCTCAAAAATGATGCTATTTTTTATTTTTTTTGCACTATTACATGATTTTGTTTGTTTCTGATTTGCTCACATTTGTTTAATCAGTAAATAAAAATTCAGAAATATACATTCAAAATCAAAAACGTGATCAGTCAAGAATTTTAAAATCCACCAGACCTAATTTCTGCATTAATCACATATCAAAATATCAGGCCGTGTCAGAATTAAACTTAGCAGGAATTATTAAAGACAGAAAAAACATAAAATAAAAATGACATTGATACAATTAGTGAGAATATAAATCACAGCTCTGGGCCCACAACACAGACCTGAGAAGAGAGAGGGAAAAAATGCTTGCTAAGCTATCCGTTTCACACACGCAGGGACAGAAGGTTCGATATTCATTCGATCGATGAATGAAAAGGCACAATGGCAAAATCGGACGGGCTCCTTTTCAAATCCACGTCTCCAATGTCCCCCCCCGCCACCCCTCCACAGTCTGCAGTCGCTGGGCGGCTGGTGTGGCAGGCAGAGAGAGAAAGAGAGAGAGAGGAGAGCAAGGGTTACATCAAGGCTGCTCCCTGGACCGTGCAAACAAGTCTAGACCAGTGACCTGTTCAATGGCTCCTTTTGAGGAGTGGGGCAAGTTCGGTCAGAGCGAGGAGAAAGGCAGGCACAGCCTCTTTTCACTGCCGAAGCAGCTCACAGCCTGCGATCGACAGGAGGTAAGGAGGGCCGGGAGGGCAGGCATCTGCTTCCATGGTTACGGGCCGGGTATGGGGACCCTACTATTGAGGAAGCTCCGTTCTCATGCTCCCACAGAGGCAATGTCACGCATTTTAAAAATGCGTCAGGCCGGGACGAGGACCATATCCACCAGCGACAGAGTCGCTCTTTGAGAGGGGAAATAAAATCATAGCACGTCAGTTTGAGGAGGGAAAAAAGAGTAGGGGGAACGCTTTGGGATGGGGGTGG
Source organism: Dicentrarchus labrax (assembly GCF_905237075.1). NCBI lineage: Eukaryota > Metazoa > Chordata > Actinopteri > Moronidae > Dicentrarchus > Dicentrarchus labrax. The sequence goes on along the minus strand of NW_026136705.1, from coordinate 8,554,828 downwards.
CAGCATGTGCTTGAGAAAGAAAGAAATGCGTCACATGATCATGGCAAATCCTAATTCAAAGTAAGATGTTTTTTCGGTGAGCCACAGCGATGTTCTTAAATTTTCCGGGTGTACATTTTGAGCTGCTTTTGTGGTGAAATTGTATTGTTCTGTGAAAGTCAGTGATGATTTATCCTCGGAGAGACCAAAGGTCAAGGTTTATGTGGTGAACTCCTTTGTTGAGAGCCAGAGATATCATCTTAATCAGGATTCTCTCTAACAGGCAACTTTCATGTTTTCAGCATAAAAAGAGGAGGTGGGGTGGGGGGGGTGATCTGTTTTTACTTGTCTTTAACATTTGTTTTTAATTAGCAGAAAACTGTAACCTGGTAAAAATGTCAGTATTTATAGGCAGGTTTAACAGATCAATTGGAGCAAACTGGGCATAATTGTTACAATAACAGATTGTGTGTGAGCGCTTTGGATTGCAAATCTGTCGAATGTGAGGAGTCACATCTGACTGTTTGTGTGTTGATTTGTTTGTGTTTGGGCACAAGCTGTGTGTGTGTGTGCTCAGTTGAATGGATGCTTTGGGCTTTTCTTCATGAAGGAGGGGTGTGTTGGAACGTTGAATTTGGTCATGCAGCTGACGCTTTACCCCCTAACACACTCCAAACAGAACGGACAGATGGCCGGCCCTCAGGAAGGGCTCGGGGCGTTGGATTTGCTCTCAGACCGTGGGAAAGTCTTTGGCTGACTTCACCTGCTCAGGGAGCTGATGTGACTGGATTAAACAGCAATGAAAGAAGTGAGAAAAGAAAACTAACGTGGACAACGGTGCACCAGGCTTTGTGCAAGTGCGAGCCTATTCTCGTATCTTGTTTAAGAGAGAAAAATGGGACAATCCCTTTAAAAAGATTTACTATATGAATTTATTTTTTGAAGAACAGCAAACATGTCTTGTAAATTTTTTTTTTTTTTAGTGTGCCCAAAGAGAGAAAGGGTGGATGGGTTCACTCTATTTTTTGCATGTGTCTTTGTAATCCTAATTGGAAACAGTTGATGCTCAGTTTGTTGGGACATTAGACATGATGTTTGGCCATCTCTCTCTGCTTTTGATTATCTCTGTCTCAGAGACGGCAATGTGCGCGCTTTGATTTATTGTTATTAAAAAAGAATGGGGCAGTTTGTCAGCCTTTCATCTGATTGATGCTAAGATGCATGCACACTTTAAATTCATACTCATAAGAAACCACGGGCCGTGCATTTAATGGGTCATTAATTATCTGTTTGAATGTGCAATAAAGTCAGATGAATTAGTTGCACTGTTGTGTTTTGCTCATTTTCATTTAGTGCGTGGATGTTGGAAGACGCCACTTAAAGCTGTGCTGACAAGTGTGAAAGTCCATTTTAAACAATACAAATGAATGATCAAAAACAAAAAAACAAAAATCACTGTCACAACTGGAATAATGATCAGTGTAGCATGAAGTCCAGACAGGTAGCTCTTTATTCACCAGTCAAGGATTCCCCTCTGTGATGTGAGTGCAGATTTCAGCAGAAAAAGAAAAAGAAAAACAAAGATCCTGACGTTCAAACACCTGTACCACTTTATATTCTGTTTGAATTAAATATTATTTCTGAAGGCTTTAAGTGGGTGTAGTATGCTCATCTTTAACATGTTAAGCATAGTGTGTATGTTTGAGATTAGTTACTGACAATATAATCCAGTTCATTTTCACTCACTTTATAGTCTGTTACACATTTTAGAAATGAAAATATTTTTTTATTTATTTGCGTTTATTCTTTCTGATTTAACTCTGGCAGTAACTTAGTGGAAAATACAGAAAATCCATTTGCCAAGTATCTTTGCGCACTGGCAAATAACTGCATAGTTGTCATGTTTATGACACCAGCCCAGGCATCTCCAAATGTTGATTCATAACCACAAGAATCCCTGATTGCTGCCACTGCCAGTGCCATGCTCTCAGTGAAATACCCCATTGCAGTTTGGCTACAAAAAGGCATTATCTTTCATACAAGTAGAGTGCATAAGAGTTCAATTTGGGTACGAGTCAAGTGCTCTCCATCCGAGAAGGGTGTGTGTGTGTGTGTGTGTGTGTGTGTGTGTGTGTGTGTGTGTGTGTGTCTCTCTCTCTCTCTCTCTCTCTCTGTCTGTGTGTGTCTGTTGTTGGGTGGGGGGGGGCTGTGGAGGACTAATCAAATGTGGTTATGTGCAGAGCAGCATAGCCAGTGTTTGACAAGAAATGTGAACTTGACTCTGCGGTGCTCAAGAGACCCTTCAGGAATTTTGCAGTTTAGTTGTAGGTTTATTGTGCTCTTCAGATTTAACCCAAGCTGTCTTATTTCTGGGAATGATTTGTGCCGTAAGGATTAGGTCATACAGTTGTACATTTGATATTCATTTGCAGCACATTTCCCCACCAGAGCAGTGATGACGGGACAATGTCAACAAGGATTTAGATGGCATTGTTTCTTCCTCACTTAGCTCTAAAGGTGTTCAGCACTTCATTCAAAGACATATGATGTTCTAACTCTTTTTTCCCCCTTCTAGTTGTGTGTGAGTTTGCTCATCTCAGGTGCGCTCAAACGGCTAGATGCAAAAACGCTAACAAAACACATGTTTTATGTTACGACTGCAGAGCGTCGTAACGCTGATGTGATGGAGCTGGTCCCTGACAGTGGACGGACACTAATTGGGTTACTAGAGCTCGTTCCCCATTCGCTCATACACTGTATATATATATATATACACACTAAGAGACATTTTGTGCTCTGGCCTCGCTGACCTGTTCACATCATGGTTTATTTTTATAGTGGTAATTTGCCATTGGCCCGATGGTTTGGTTTCAGAGGCCCACATCATTAATCATGGAGGGCATTACTGCAGTATAATTACACTTTCTCCAAGTGAACCCGCAACATTTCCCGTGTGTGCACTCTCTATCTCTGTCTATAACACAAATACGCACACAGTCGGGATGTAGTCAGTTACAAAGTATGCTCAACACAACGGCACAGGCGAGAACAGAAGTGCCTGGTCTGTGCTGCCGAAATACTGCATACCAATGTGGATCCAAGGAGTAATAAGCTATAATATCCCCATATAAAATGCAAACGTCAATATCCTTCTTAACTATATCTGTGAATGACTGAAAGAGTCGTTTTAATAGTGTTGGTGTGGATTGACTACATTGAGACATCCTCTTAAAAACATTGTTTGAAGGTGTTTGCAAGAACTTAAGACAATAAGACTTGACAATAATTGAAACCGCAAACACCCCAGGAAACAAATGAATGTGTGTGTGTGAAGGGGGGGTTGGAATCAGTGGCAATGCTGTGTAACCCCTTTAAGATCATTATTCCACACAAAATGCACCCCCGGGGTGTGTGACACATTTCTGAATGGGCTCTTCCATGGGATTTAACGGGTTAACAGCAGACAAAGGGAGCTGGGACCATGTAGCCCAGCAGGGGAGACCCCAGTGGAAACACCAGGCTTCCTTATAATCCCTCGCTCGGTCTCATCCCGTTTGCTCTGCCTGCAATCACAGCTGACTGACGTGGGCTCTGTAAGGCTACATTTGGGGTGAGAGGAGCCACATGTTTTCAACTGGAGTGCATCTCTGCAGAAATTCCTACAACACGTCACACACCTTATACGCACACACACACACACACACACACACACACACACACACACCAAACACAAACAGCTTTCCAGGCCATGTGAGGATATTTCACGCTTTTGTACAAGCTGAGTGGAGAAATGATAATTAAAGGCAAATGGTTTAATTCCGAATGGATGGACATGAACTTTGGACGGATGCCCGACTTTATTGTCTTGACCAGCTGCATGTGATTTCATGCTGTAAGCCCTGTTCTATCATACATATCTACAAGTATCACACAGTTTACTGTAGGTCTACGTGTGTTTTATGGATCCAGCAGTATGCTGGAGATTATGGAGGCCTAGCAGAATAAATCCAGTACATAATACAGTGTTGCACAGTTGTCAGTTCCACTGATGTTTGCAGAATGTCGTTTGTCTGTTATATTTAAAAAGCAAAGATTAGGAAAGGATAAACATTTTCACTTTCTTTATGAGAGTCTGAAGCAGTTTAGGTCAGTTAACCTATTTAAATTCCACGTTTCTCTGAAAGTATGTGAGTTAGTTATGAAATCCAAATGAGCTCTTGCTCGTTTCCTCCAAATATTTCCTTTAATTCAGGCAGATTTTTCTGAAAACTATTTTTTCACAAAATCTAACTTGATAATATTTGTTTTTTAATTCAGCTTAACATCGGCATGCACAGATGTTTTGTGACAAATCTTGTACTTCAGTGCCACTTTTTGTGCTATAAAATAATAATAATTATAATAAAAGGGTTTTCTGGGTTAGGTTTTTACATATCAACAATGTTGATTATTATAAATAACATGACAGCATAAATCATAATTACAGTTTCAGCCTCCTTGATTTATAAAGCTTGATAGTTAGATTAGCACTAACGCTGCCAGTTTAGGGTTTGATTTCCATGTTGGCAAGCCTTCAGTCAAACATTTACTAAAATGTACCTGCTGATGTAAAAAAAAGGCAATAAAACAATATAAAGCAGTATTTCTGATGGCATTAATGAATTTGTAAGTTGAAAAAAAGCCTAAATAATTATACCAAGTATTCAATTTGTAATGTCATCTTATTTTAGAATTATTTTGGCCTATCAAATGGATGCTAATGTTTCTTATGGGATTTTGAACACATCTGACACTCTCAGAGAAACAGTTGGGTTCCATAAAAAGTTTTATGTTCAAGGCAGTTTGACCTCTCTGAAATCCGTATGGTGCTCTGTGGACGTCTTAAGAATTCAGAGCATGTTTCTGGATCCACTCAGACGGTGCTTAGGAAGTCAATTACAAGCTAATGGCCATTTTCATTGGAAGGCAGTGCCGATTCACCTGCTGATTTACCTGCAAGTCACCTGCTTTATTAGCCACAATAAGAGCTGTGGACACTTTCCACTGTCTAGTACCCAACTGTGAGCGAAAGGCATCTGAGCTCAAATAGCCATTTAAAAATCATCAAATATTAATTCATCTCCTCTTGCTTATGAGTTTTAGCTTATTGACTGGTACCTCCTAATTGTGTCTGATTGTTTTGCAAGAGCCTAATTAAAGTCTTGAATCGGCAATCATTTTTCCATAGTCCTATACTAATTCACGTAATTTCCAGTGTTCTTCTTCCCATTGTCAGGAGATTGCTTTGATAATGAGAGGTTGTGCAGAGGGATTGTCTTTGGGAAAGCATTTGGTAAGGACACGCAGAGAAAAGGTATCATTATGATAACTGCCTTCTCTGCCTCCTAAATGAGAAGTCATCCTTAATGTAGTCGATTACGCTCGGCTCCTCTGGAGAAAGCCTGTGGAAAATTATTTGTGCCATATAATGCTCTGACTTTCTTTGAAATTTACACACCTGTCGCTAAGATGGCAGAAATAAGCAGAAAACGGTCTTTTAGGTTGTTACTAATATGGGGGATCACTAGAACACAGTAGTGAATGTGTACTGATTCAAGTAGAGATGTACCAGATTCAAACTGGAGGTTTTTGAACCTTTTTCGTTGAATACTGAAATATATATATATGTGTACACTTTGAGTCTCAACCTTTTGTAACTTAAGACCCACTTCAATTCTAAAGAGGACCACCTTCCCAAATAAATAAGAAAAAAACAGATTTAACACACTGCTTTCAGCTCAGCATTACTTACTGCCATTATGAATTCAAATTTAATTCTTTCAGGGTCCTCTTTTTTTTACCACACGCCACGAGCTTTTACTGGCACAGGGTTGTCTTTTTGCTTTCAAAAACCGACGCATTTTGTCTCACTGCAGCTGAGGCAGTGTTAGCTAGCTAACAGTGGCAAAATATTGTTTCATCTCTACCCAATAATGCATCGTGACTGGCGTGCTGATATTGAAATTATACATTTTAATTTGCTGGTCTTTATGTATGTAAATTCTGTGAAATGTGAAAATATCTAGCATTGTAAATGATTTTAATCCAACCATTATCCTGCAGCCCGCTACATGAGGCCCACCAGTGGCTGAGGATAGCTCATTTAAGTGATTATAATAGTTTTTTCTTTTTTTAAGGAATAATGGCTGAATGTCTCTTTCAGTGTTGAGTGTTTTGAATGAGTTGTGTTTATGAGCCCCTTGAGTTTTAACCCGCATGTGCTGTGCATCCTCTCCTGCTTTATCATTCTGTCATATATCTAAAAAGATCTAATAGCAGTAATACACTGCTCTGCTTCAACCTCCAGATTAAATGTTGTTGCTTTTATTTCAGTCATGATAATGTCAAGAGCATTTGTCAGTTATCTCCACAAGCATCTCTTCTAATGGCACACCACATGAACACCAGCAAATGTTAAAACCAGAACCATGCACCTACCTACCCACATGAGTTCTAATGAGCACAACATGATCAGAGAATTTACCCAAATACCACAAAGGAATACATTCGAAGCTTTTCTCTCAGCTCTCTGTCTGTTAGGTGTTAATACTGCAAATTATAATAAACAAACACTAAAACTAACATATGTGGTTCCTTCAGGGACAGTTTTGGCATCCATGTTTTTAAAACAGGCTCAGATTATTTTATTTTCAGCCATGAAAATACTGCACATAATCAGTTGTAACTATCACATGAAAAAACATGTTAAATGTTGACAGATTTATTGCTGTTCTCTGTAGTATCTTTAGTTCCTTGACATTTTTCTACAGCAGTTGTGTACTTTTTAATTACATTTAATTTGAGGACAATGTTAACCTTATCTCCGTATAGTGTTAATTCCATCGCTATGTAAATGCTAAACTAAGCCTTTTATTTCTCCATTGTTTTTGTCTTGTTGCCTGAGCTACCTGATAGGAAACAGTGGTAATTAAAACACAAGGCCAGGTCACGAGGTGAGCCAAACGCACAATAAAAAGCTCTCCGATATTCCGGGACGAAGGTGCCACACAGTCCAGATCCATTTTAATTGTCGTTTGAATTAATTTGAAAATGCTCAGGTCAATTAAGACGATGCATTCCTCTAGCTGTGTGTAATGTCATAATCATCGATCTGTAGAGGTTGCTTCATGCACTCATGTGTAGGATACATTTATGTTTCTGAATCTCTGCCATTTGGAATTCATTAGGTATTGATCCCTTGTAGCGACCGTAAAAGCACGGTCTGATAGCAGCCTCGTCTGAGGCCAGGTTATCAATTCAGTGCCATTCAGAAACAGATGCCCTTTTACTTTGTTAATGTTATGGATCAACATTTGATACCCCAGCAAAAACTGCTTGTATCTCTATCAGCAAGTGTTTTTTCGATTCAACATTTCTATATGAGACACCCTTTGTGCTCAGTGATAGAAAAATATTTCTTTTGTGTAAAAAGCATCAACATAATAACTTGTGTGTGGTCGGTGCACATTTTTTCATCTTGGCGTGATTTCTTGTTCAGAGTTTGTATGAGGTTTGGTTGTCTCTGCACATCCTCTCTCTCTCTCTCTCTCTCTCTCTCTCTCTCTCCCTTCTATTCTCAGTCAGATTTTTGCCCTCCATCCATCCCTCCCTGCGCACTGATTGGCTGTTGGTTAGTCAGCTGCAGCCAATAAGCCTTGGTAAAAATCTTGGTGTTTAGTCTGGTGCTAGGCAGCAGGATCAACAGACAGGTGGGTCAGGCAAAGTCATCGCCCCGGCTGGCTGCACGGTAAAGCTCTCTTAGCTTTTAAAGCAACATTACACCGTGGGTTAGCAGTCACAAACCATTTTTGCTGTCATCCTAAACAGTTTAGTCAATATTTGTGAGCATCTACAACTCTCTTCTGAAGCTAGAATGATGAGAGGCATCGCTCTGATTGTGTAAAATGAGCTGCTGGAGCTGCTCTCATGACTGAATTTTCATTTTGGCTTTTGCGCCCAGTTAAGCTGTATTTTATTCTGTTTACATGAAGATGGCTGTATGCCTGTGATGCTGCTCAGTGTGCATTACTGGGCTCACAAATAGATTTCCAAAAAGAATTTTAATGTTACAACAAAATGTACAAATAGATTTCCAAAAAGAATTTTAATGTTACAACAAAATGTATCTCATGCAACAACTCTCTGACTCTCTTGGTTAAAGTTCAACCTACCTCTTCATGTCGACAAGTCATAGTCGTTCATATTCGTTTAAGTCATACTTCTTCTTTGTGAATCCTGTTTGCAAGTGGCTGAACACTGAGGAAGAGGGGCCAGACAAGGGCACAGTAAGGCTACGCCTCTCTACAGGGGAAACAAAGTAAATTGTGTGTGCAGCCTCAGCTCATTCTTTCATTGCCAATCATAGTCTACAGTGTTTTTATTCACAATATGCAAAATAACTCAGGAAACAGAGTTATCCAAAATATTCCTTGCAGAATGTCAAATTTCAGCATTTGGGTTTTTTATTGTGTTATTCTATCCTTGGCAAGTCAAGTCACATACTGAAACACTATGAAATGGCTGGATGGGTATGTCTCTCATTAAACTGAACTGTATAAACTTCTGTCTGGATTAACCTGTTGACTGTTTTTCTGTCACGGCTTGAGGCAACATTAAATTAATGGAGATAAGAGCTTTGAGCCAAAAATAACACCCTGTCTCTTGTGTGCCTGTGGAGAATAAAATAGCACAAATTATCTTCCTTCAGAGTTTTGGCTGCCAGTATGCAGAGTTTTGGTAAAGATGAGAAAATGTGTAATGTGTTAAATGCCAATTGTCAAGTGAACAACTCCTTAATATTACAGGATCCCTATACGTATTTATTTTCATTTTAAAAAAGAGTGTCTACAAAGAACTTCTGTGCATTGATTTTTCTTTCACCGTATATCTCACTTTTGGTTTTGGTTTTGGCCATGAGGACATTAAAAGATTAGTTGGTTTTGTCCATTAATGATATATATTGTGGAGGAGGCGGATATATGTTGTTGTTAGCGTATATTAACAGGGCAGTGTTTTAATACCACAGCAGACTTATATGATATTGACTACCTTTTTTTTAGCTTTTTCCTACCCGTGCAAACCCAATATGCTTTTCATGTCCACCTCTGTCTCTCCCTCCCCCACTGACTATAGATTTTTCACATCTTATATATTACCAGGTTGAGTGGTCTGTCTGATTTTTCCACCCCTGTCTGGTGTGCAATGGTATATCCCCAGGGGAAGTCCCTCGCCGCCCCCCATTCTCATTTGAACTTTGACCCTGGCCTCCTGCCTTTCAGGATATGAAATGACCCTCTCAGTGGGAGAATGTTTTGGAACTGTTTTAGCTGAGTCTGTTTAATGTAGGCTGGAGCAGATGAGGAGCTCAGAGGGCTGCGTGGCCATTTTGTTGACAGATCCAAGCGCTCTATTTTAACTAGCCATGTGTCTTTAGACAATGAGAATGTGTCTAAGTGGACTTTTATATAGTGTGCTATGCAAAAGAGGCTGGTATAACATGGGTGTGATGGTTAATCATCAACTTATCAGCCAGTCAGAACTCATCTCCTGTATTTAATAAAAAGATGTGCTAGTCATGGAGCATGATGAAAATGGCTCATCGTTGGAGAGTACATTGCGGTTTCTCCTGGGAAAAAAAAATGTTGTTGAAGAGGTGCAGAGTGTCAGTGTGTCCCCAGGATGTCACTATTTCCTACACCCACTGGTTTACAATAAATAGGAATACAAGTTGTAACCCATCAGTTTGATGTGCAGAGAAACACAGATGTGTGTGTGGTATTTTGCAGCAGAGAGGTGTTGACTGCACATGATATAATCAACGTAACTTGCATGCATCTCCAAACTTTTTGTTCCTCTCCACCCAGCTTTGCACTAATGGCATTGTGCATGGCATGAAAAACAGTTTAACTACCAAGATGTACTAATCCTGTTTATACCAGTCTCCACCATGGAAAAGGGATCTTAATCTGCTCGTCTTGGCCAACACACCAGTCTGTGGTCAACAACATTGGTTGTAAGAGAGAATGTTCTATGGTTTCTGCGCTTGATTACTTATATTTGTTTTCTCTGCTCTTTTTTTAAATCAACCACAGAGTCAGCACATACACAACGTGTTCTGAATTGACATTTCTAGCAGCACCTACCAACTCTTACCTTACTTTATAACATCCTTACTCACTGAGTAAGATAATACACTAAATAACAAATATAACAAATAAAAATAACAAATATGTCTACATTTGTGACTGCATGCACTGACATCCAGTATGTTTTTGTAGATATGATCTATGCACAGTGTCGTCAGTGCTATCCTCCTCTCAGTCACTTGGGTGATTCTTGTGCATTCAACGGTTGTAATGTGTGTGATGGTATATGGTAAAAAAAAACCATTGGGATTATTTAATAATAAATAGTAGGATTGTGATAAGATTCATAGTGGGAATGATCATTTTTGCATCACAATTTTCATTTTCACTGAAAAAACTATTAAATTGAAGAGAATATGACATCTGTTGGGGTCTGTACCAAAAAACATGTTTTTACATCTGGAGAATTAGATTTGTAGGCCAGAGTATCTCTGCAGCTCTACAGTACTTCATTATAATGCTGTTTTGTCACACAGTTTGCCATTATCAAAAAATTGCACTTTCTGTGATTTGGCTATATTGCGATTTTCATAATATTTCCATTAATTGTGCAGCCCTAAAGTGATACATATATATATTTATAATTATAATATAGTATCATCATACTAGTATTAACCATGAAAACGACAATTATGATTTGATTGAATGTGACCATAAAGATTTCTGCTGTGTAGACTCTAAGTTAGTGAAACACTGAGAAAAGAAAAACAAATATCAAACAGCCTGTGTCATAGTTCTCCTGCTCCAATCACAAACTGAGCATTTTCTTAATTAATCACGAACAGAGTTGAGTGCGAACAGTAAGTGCGGCAGATGCTCAACAGTTTGGTGTTAAATTGAGTGAGAGAGCCGGTGTATGAGAGGCTCTCGGGGCAGAACTTTAATCTTGTCTCTGGCGGATACCTTGCTCTTCAGTGAGTTACAGGTCCATGACATATGCTTGTGTTGTTACAACAAACCACCTTATTGTGTTTGACTACTGTTCTGGCTCAACTATACAGTATGGAGCATGGGAAAACACATGTGTCTGCTCTTGATACATGAGAGGCTCATACTCAGAGTAAGTAACTCAGAGCTACTTTAAAATAATCTGTAATCTGCCATATTTATTCACTCACCAAAGAAAGCAGGAATTACACAGGAATTTAAATGCAGTGTATGGAAAAAACCAAAATCACCACTAAAGGTACCCCATTTTTTTGTACCTTCAACAAAGCCACGTTATTCAGTTGACTTGATATTTAATGACTCTGATCTACTGTTTGTGTTTGCTGAAAGTGCTCACGTGCTTTAGAATGTGTCATGTCAACTTTATTACAGTCAAGTCCACATATATACAGATACAGTACAAGTTTGTCATTAGCTTGTCTTGCTTCCAGTCTTTTGTATTTGCTCTGTCAAAAATTCTGGCAACCGAGCTGAAATCTTAAGCAACCAGCACGCCCATAGAGTTGACTTTGGAAGGCACTAAGCATTCCTGCTCGATACCATATTAGCCCCTACTTCTCCCCACCTTGGGGTGCTGGGCAGCCTGCCAGGTAGAGGTTGCCATGACTCCTAACACCACCCTTTACACTGCCCCCACCAGCGCAATCCCCCCCCCACAGAAGGTGCCAGATTTTGGGAGGAGGCAGGCAGGCCGGCTAACATTTGATTTAGACAAAAGATGTCTTCACAATGTCAGCAGAATACTTACTGGGAAGGCTGTGGCTTTCTGGTAGGAAATCATGTGATCTTCCGAGCCAAGGTTTTGTAATGGTGCCAGGCGAGAGAGAGAGAGAAAGACACTCAGAGGGAGAAAAGGGGGAAACTTTAAATAATGATGCCAGCTAATCGTTTTTATCCAGTTTTTTCTTCTTTTGTTCTTGTTTGTTTCGGAGAAAATGGCGGACAGCACATCGCTGAACTGAACCCGTACTGTCAGTGGGCTCAGTTTAGAAGTGCCCCTCGGTCTTTTCATCATTCCTCTCATTACCAGAAAAAAAACAAAAAAACAACGGTTGTAACGCTCGTGGCTCATTGCTCACACTCGAGTAGAAAGCGTGGATAGAGAAAAATAGAGATGATAAATCAGACAGGATAGTAGAAATGTGGGTAAGTGGCATTTTCCCTCTCTTCTCACTTTAGACTTTCCTTTGTCGCACTGCGGCCGTAGGAATATTCCGTTGTTTGTGGCTCTCTGGCACTGGCACAGTTAATGGTAGCTGACCGTGGCATGCTTGATTACACTGGCATCCCTCTCAGGCTCTGCTGTCTGCTATCTGCGGTCTTGGCTAAGTTGAGCTAACCTCTCACCACAGCCACATTGCTGCTGGCCAGGAAGAGGGACTGCTATGGCAATTCTGCGGGCTAGTTTGGGATAGGAGTCCACAACAGAGTTATGATTGTTATTATTATGGACTTAATTTCATATCTGGGAACTGCTGAGGCATGTGACGCTCCCAAACCGAGGAACAGCAGCTTCAGAATATGTGGCAATTTGTGTTTAAATGTTTGTTTCCCCCTGTGTGGATCTGATCAGTCAGAACAGTTACTGGCATGTTTTGTAACGTTATACTCCTCTTTTTCCTTTCTCACCATCACACTACTCATTGGTTTCTTATTCTGTTTACTGATAGTGTTGCTAGTGTTTTGTAAAGCACTAACTATTCAGTAAAAACAGCAGTTACATACCGTTGTGTGGTATTTAAAAACAACTTTCTTTTTCCTGTTTTCAGAGAGGCGAACTAAAATCTGACCCCAGGCAGCGAAACCCCCAGAGCAAGACACTTCCATGAAGGGTAAGTTATCACAATCCTTCACCATCTGTTTGATGAACTTTGATTTTTTTGGGGGTGAATCTCAACAAAGGCTCTTGTTGCAGTTTCTCTAAATGACAGCTGAACTGAACTCAAAACCCTTTTGCTCCAGACTTTGGACTCGCTGTCTCTTTCACGCTCTATATGAACGCTGAAGAACGCCTACACTGTCAGCTGACGTTCAGCACACTAGGCAAGAAGTTTTTAGGTCAAGTCACGTTGTGTGATTGGCATCTCTCTCTAAATCACATCATCTGAGACACGCCACTCACATTCACTTTCATAGTTCTTTGTCACATCAGAGAGTACAGTGCTCAGATTTTATGATACATTTTTTGTCATTTATTCAGTTACTTTGATACTTTGGCCATAACCATTTGGCACAAACCCGTAGATCCGATCTTGTGGCAAATCTGACAGCACAAGCTCGCCTCTGTGGGTCTTTGTCATTGTGGTGTGAACGTCGTCTTTTAACCTTTTTTTTTTCTTTTTGCTTGAATAACCTGTTTGGTGATATGAGTGTAGTGTAAAGTGTAAAATATAAATAATAGTCTCATGGCAGTACATATTAAACAAATGATCTTCCTCTAACATCCAACATCCTCTAACAAGCAATCTGCCTCCCTGTTAGTTGCAAACGCCTTCATTGACTTAAAAACTGAAATATGATGAGGGTGATGAGGCTTTGTGTTCGATAAGTATGACAAAGAGAAGTTTCGGCTAGAGGTTGGTATACCGTAAAACTTCCAATAAAAGCAGGGTCCCTAATAGACTCAGGTCTCATTTAAAAGCCTGGTGTGGCTACACGTTTTGACAAATAAACGCAGGTCTCCAATAGAGGCCTGGTCTGGATTTTATAGAAATTATCTCGATGTATAAACCCTCTCAAAACCCACCGGGTCGCCCGCTTGAGCGAGTTTTAAGTTGTTTAAATCTCCTACACAAATATAAATGTTTAAACTCATGTCCATATGTACGTGCTGCACATCATTAGATCAGTTATAGATTTTCCACAATTCAATCATTCCCTATATTTTACGAAAACGATCAACAAAAAAGTATAATGTTAATTCATTCGGACTTACCGGTAACACGGTAAACAAGAGAGAAGGAAAAAAACCTCTGAAGCAATCATAATCATCGTGTTAGTTGTTTGATTTTTGTTGAATTTGCTGAACAAAATCTCAAGAGAAGCAGCAGTTTAGTTTCGTGATAAAGGAATTAAACGCCTGTCCAAAATAGAGGTCTGTCCCAAATAATAATGATTTAAGCAAATAAACGCCCGGGCTATTATTAGAAGTTTTACGGTACTTTGCATAACAAATAGAGAAGAGGAATCCTAGTTGAAAATGTGTGCATCCGGGTTGAGGTAGTAGGTTGTATGGTTTAGAATTACACCCTGGGAGTTAACTGTACAACCTTCTAGCTTTCCTTGGAGTACACGTATGACATCAGTCTATATAGAAAATGGTTTTCCTTATAATGCAGCACGCAGAATGGAATTTTCCAGTAGTGTCCTTGCAGTTATAATGCCTCTATGTAGTGCTAATTGTCTTCATATATATGTCATTTTTGCCCATTTGAGGTTCTCATTTCATAGTTGACCTTTAGCCATGGTCAGCCTGCCTGCTGCGGCTCAAAACCTTCAATTAGCGTTAGCTTGACATGCTGTATTTTTAGACATAATGTATTGTGGTTAGTCGGAGTAACTGCACCGCATCGATTGCATTATGGTGTCACACAGAACACATAAACGTGCAGTCTGTTGTTTTCCCCTATTTGTCTCTAAGTTCCCATATATCAAGTCCTGTTAATGACAAATCTCAGGAATATGTGCAGTTGTATGCTAGTAAACAGGCCAAATGACATGTTAAACTGTTGCTCACAACACAGTGGCATTTTGATCTCCAGCTGCGGTTGTAGCTATTACTGTGAAACTCAGTATGTAAAAAAAAATGGAGTGTTAAAATGTTCTAAGTATGCTTTATTTATTGACTTATTTGGAATTGCCATTTTCTCACTAAGGTGTAATTGTGTGGTGGAACCTATTTCACACAACGATGGCTTCGCTTTTCAAACTGTTGCTCCATCTTTGCGGCCTGGTATTACACCTCAGCCTGTTTAGTCAGTGTGGGGCCGTGGTGTCTTCCGAATCAGTTGCATGCGAACCGTGTGCCAAACATTATGATGCACAGATGGTTCGATATAAACACAAAGTATGAAATAAAATAATCATAATAAATCTGACTTGTTCTTTTTAACAGATTCTTCCCGGTGACTGCCATGCCCTGTGGTTTTACAGCATTGCCATTTGCACATTACATTTTAATATTTTTCAGCAGCTGGCAAAGGTTAGATACATTTCTCAGGGATTGAGAGGTTTGATTATCATACCTAACAGTATTTAAAGCTGTTTGCCCAATGCTGCCTCAGTAGACCTCAGTAATATTCCAGGTTTCCCAGCGTGGGAAAAGTTGAATGTTTATACAGTTGTTTCTGGGCCCTGTGATATATTGTCCGCAGTTCCATACAATGATGCATTTGTGATATGAGGTCTAGTTTCAGGTTGAAACTTGCCTCGGCGACACTGAAGTCTCTGTTTACTGTAGACTTGTCCACTAGGCTGAATGCGTCTGACTTCATCTGTGTCTGGCGCTAAGCCACGGCTTGTAAAATGACTCCAAAGCACCACAGAGGAGAAAAATGGCCTAGCAGATCAGCTAAAGATTTACCACAGTTTGTTACTCTTCAGGATGACTTGATTTGAAATGCAGCTTGAGTAGGGAGCCTTGTTGTAATTTGTGCTGTAGTTCTTTATCATCTTGACAGTGTTTTTTTCAGTTTGATGGATGACACTGCTTTGCTGTGTTTAGGGCCAGGGCTGAGTGGACCACCTTTCTGCAACCTTTGTCATTTATCCAATTAGCTCTTTGGTTTCAAGTGGTTGAGATAGCATCTTTTTTCATGGTGTTTGATGCTCAGAGTTTCTTCTGAACTGTTGTTGTACTTTGAAATTTTAAATCAAACACGTACTCATTTACAGTGATATATTTATATATATTTTCTCTTTATATTTTTTAAGATTACCTTTGGCTAAAGGATTGTGTATTCGTTAGATTTATTATAAGATTGATAATAACCAAATGAGGCTATTCATTTTACAGTAATAGAGAAGAGAAATGTAAACCATGCTCCCAAAGCTGTACAGCAAGGGACTAGTTTAACAGGCCGTCTTGTGAGGTTTTTTTAATTCACAAAGGTTCAATTCCTGAAATCGTCTTGGACAAGTCCTGGAAAACCCCTTACTTGTTTCAGTGCAGATATTGAATGGGATTAATTGGAAATGGCTATTTTTAGATCATCAGTAATTAAATCCAGAGTGATACTAACACCTCCATTGAAGCCCAATGATCCTGCTCAGCCTCACATCGCCAACAGAGTCATTGTCATCAAACAGGTTTCTGTGAGGGAATATGATCCTGGTAAATCCCAGGAAACCCAAGAACTCCTTTTATTGCGTATTTTGCGTCCCCAGTGCTAGGAAGGTCACACTTCCTCATTCAACCAAACATCAGCAGGGTTCATATCACCGCTGCTCTGACCCACTCACGTGAAAAATGGTCCAAATAACTGCTGAAAAGCAGACGATGTGCAGTGTGTCACAGAGGGAATATCATGCTAGTCAGCTTCAAATGAAGGACTAATGTAGGCAGGAACTCATGTGCCTGCTTTATTTAATCAGAAATACATACCTCATTTTACAGTTTAGCCAAAACGAAGAGCCTTCCTCTTTGTTAGCCCTCACAAATTTAACAGGGCATGGAGAGTCAAGATGTGCCTTGCTAAAGTTTATTTTAAGAACTGTGATTTTCTCATCTTTCCTCACCTCTGAACCTCAATGGTTCTTCCAGATGTGTAGAGGAAAGTGTCGCTGCTGAGAATCATGCTGCCTCAGCACTCCCCTGTCCAGCTGCCCCAGCAGCACAGCTAAAAGTCATTGGTTCCAGCTGGGCCTTCATTTATGGGATGGTTGAACAAATAAATTATGGGATTAGATAGGGGCGGTTCAAGCCGCTGATTTTTTTTTTTTTTTTTTTCGGTCTCCACTGCTGTAACAGCCCCTTTGAGAAGTCAGTTGGCTAGAAGTCTCAAGGTTCTTCAGCTGACTTTAAGAATTAATAAAATAAAGATTCTCTTTATTGAATTTGGTATGCTGCAGTCCAAATTATGTACAGCAGAAAGTGCTGGCAATGACTCAGTGTCACCTTTACACCAAATTCTATTAACAAGCAACAACAAAGGCAGGCAAGCATAAACCCAAACTCAGTGTTTTCTGGACAAACAGCAACTAGAAAACAAGAAAACTATCCTTAAAAATACAAAGCTGTGTACACATTTTTTCATTTTAAATGTCTTTTCTTCATCCTTGGCCAGTTCAATATGCATTAGTCAGCCTTGAAACTTATTGACTGCTGTCTCTTACTACTAAGGCAAGAAAGTTGACTGTCTCCTATTGTGTGTACAGCTAAACTGAAAAAAGATATGGAAAAGATTCAGAGCTCGTTATAGCTCCAGCTGAAGATAAATCTCACAGAGTTATAAAAGTAAAAACACGCTGTCCCCAAAGTACGTGTATATCATTGTAAGTGGAGTGGATCTGGTACATACAGGGGGATCACATTGCAGATTACACTTCTGCTTTTTTGCTTGGGGATCTGGGAAACCGTATATACATAGGAATTAACCCAGCACACAAGGGTAATATACTTTGTGATACTTTCTCTTCCTCAGGTGTTTGAGAGCCATCCAAATCTATCACAGAGAGTGACACTCAAGACACAACATACTTGTAAAATCAGCCAATTGCCGCTTACGTCTGTAACCGCTCTATGAGCGGTGATTGGCTTCTTTTTCTTGACGTCACAGACGGGTGGAGACCTTAGTAACAAATCGTCTGAGACCAGAACACTGTCAGTTCTGGCCAGACTGGTGCTTTACCTCCCCAACTCATAAAATCTCACTTCCCTATAAAAGCGAGCAGCCTCGAGCACTATTTTCTCCCAAGGAAACATATTCCCTTAATGTGGTCGGGTTAATGGCAAATGAATAATCATAACACACCGATGGCAGACGGGGGGTGTCATTGATCTGTCTGGAGTCAGCCCCTCTCTGCCTGCTGCATCAGCCACTCTCCCCCTATTGATACGCTCTTGCCCCTTGACCCCTGGGACAGATCAATGGCATTGATTGGAGAAGGGCAGGGACAAGGGCAGGATCTGCTGACTGGCCCGACAGCTAGTGTGACAAGACATGATCGTCATTAATGTCCTGCTGGCTGGCTGGCTGGCTGGCTGGCTGGCTGGCTGGCTGGCTGGCAAGGCGCTGTGCATCACATATTCCCTGCCTCCTGCTCCCCTCCCCCTCCCACCCCCCATCCTCCTCCGCTCTCCTCCTTTACCCCTCCTACCTCTGCTGCTCCATGTTCCCATTCTGTGCTGTTTGCACTGACTGAGATAAGTCCATTGTTTGGATACCTGTCTGATGCTTGCCTGGCATCTGTGGCACAGATATCCATCTCCAGGCTGCGTGGAGATATTTTGAGCTTATTGTAGAAAAACGAACGGTGTCATTGCAAGTGTCTGCTGCATAATGTCTCTTGGCTCATTGTGCGTGCTACTTACCAATCACAATGGAGCCGGTCCTATTTTTGGGCGCTTTGAAAAGCTCTGTCTTGGTACAATTCAAAAGCAAGTAAATTAGAATCTGCTTCAACTCTGTCACAACAACTCGGTTCTGTAGTCTCAGATCGATGACAAATCCCACCCTAATAAGATACCTACGTGCCCTGATTCCCAACGCTTCTCTGAAAATATGTCATTTGTACGTAACAGCGACCGGACCGTGTATCTGCTGTTTCGCCGTTTGGCTCTTGTGGACCAATTTCAATCCGCCAATAGGTTATATGTCCCGTCTAGACTGGAATCGAAGCAAGAAACGTTTGTGTGTGTATGTGGAGGGGTGATGGGCGGGATGCGGCGACAGCTCCAGACTCTGCAGTGACACGGCTGTAATGGAGCTGATTGATCACCTATATGGCCGCCTGCTGGCCCCGCTGGATTTAGCATACAGCAAACTCCCAACCCCCCGTCTCTGCGTTACACTGCCATCCCCAAGCCAATCTGCGAAGACCCACCATCCCCCATAGACTTCAACCTGGCCACGGTTTTGACATTGGCTGCAGGGTTTACTTCTGCACCTCTTCGGCCGGCATTTGGCTTGCACTGCTTCGGTATGCTTCTGGAGGATGGAAAGGTACCGCCGCATTTGCCATCTTTGATGAAGTGACATTTTCCAATCCAGCCTTTTTCTGTGTTGCAGAGTTAAAAGCTGCTGTTTTCCATTTGAATTAAAGGGCATAATCAATCAATGATAACATTTGCAGATCTCTCTCCCTGCCCCTTCTATGTCACACAGGGTCATAACCCTAATTTATCCACGGTGTTGAAGGTGATTAAGCTCTGAGATTAGAACAAGCTGTCAAGGCCAGATCTCATTCAGACAGAAGGAGAATCTGAAAAATGTCTTCTTTTTTCCATAGTATCCATTATATGAAATATTACCTACCACAAAAATACATCACATTTACAGTCTCTGTTGCTGTGTCCATTATTGAAGCAGTTGTTAGCAGGTATTCTTGCTGGAGACGTATGTTTAGTTGACAAGAAGAGAAAATATAGCCCTGAAAAGTAAATTAACTTTGAAATGACCCATTGTTATTTGTGATCCTGCAAATCCCCGGAATACAAATTTAAACAGTTCAGTGCATTTTATATTTAATAGCTGTATGTGTGTATGAGTATATATAAGTATTCCATAGTATGGTGACATGATCTCTGTATGTGAAGGCCTTCAGTGTGCTCAGCTAGTAGAGAGACACATGTGTTTACGTGTAGAAGAAGACCCTTTATATGCACTTTTGGAGCCATAAAATAAAATAAAAAATGCAATTCCTAACATACAGAAAATAAGGGAGCACTTTGCAGTGATGGAGGAACTGATAATACTAGCCGTTGCTTTTCCCTCTGACTCAAACAGTCGTGTGCATTACGCTGCTGCTTGCAACCCTCGGTCACAATATTGTGACAGTGACTGTTTGTGTTTAATGCTCGCACTGACCACATCGCTGTCTGTGTGGCAGTTTGTGTGTGTGTTAGCTGAGCATAGTTGCCGTAGTGTCCATTCAAGCCGGGTTGGATATCTCTGTTTTTCGAGGGGATGTGTTAGTTTGTTTGCTGTCGCCTGTGCATGCGCTGCCTGCTCTGTCCGTGTGTGTGTGTCATCTGTCTCAGATGACTGTTTGCACTCAGTTTTTGTATCACAGGCTTTATCTGTTCATTAGTGTTTGTGTATGTGTTTGCATGTTAGTGTGCAAGCTGCATTTATGTTATACTCCATGTTACAAGACAGTTGAATCGCTACAGTGCATCCTCCTCCATGGCCAACCAGTTCGCTGCAGAGTGTGTGTGTGTGTGTGTGTGTGTGTGTGTGTGTCTGTGCGCCGCTGGAAAAGAGAAGAAATTGATCAGCACAGGGAGGAACGTGTTCACCAGCAAAGGCTGGATGGAGGGTGTGAGAGAGAGAGAGAGAGGGAGAGAAAGAGCGAGGGCTGTCGCTGCAGACTCCTGCTGCAGTATCTCACTTTGGGCAAGCAGCTGCAGACAGGGAGTAACAGACAAGCGAGACAAGCAGACAGGTACAGACCTGGTGTGATGGGAGGGGATGAGTGGGGGTTGGGGGTGTGGAGATAGTAGTAGAGGGCAGTAGATGCTGGAGAGGCAGGGCTTTGGGGGGTGGAAGGGTCAAATGGGGGAGGAGGGGTGGCTGAGTGAAAGGCACCGGGTTGCGGCGGCAGCAGCGGCGGCTGGTGGAAGCGAATGTTTTTGACTTTTTTTTCCCAGTGATGGCTGCCCCATCGTGTCGGACCTGTGACGATAGAGGAAGGAGGGAGAGGTGGAAAAATAAAAGTAGAGGGTGTAGATGACAGTGTCACGACATGGCTGATGTCCCAGTGGCTGGACCAGGATGAGGAAGAGGAGGTGGAGGAGGAGGAGTGGTGGTTGTGGTGGTGGTTGTGGTGGTGGTTGGGGGGGGGTTAAGATGCTGAGATGGAGCTGACAATGCAAGCGCTGGGATGGAGCAATGCTCTGCACTGGGGGTTGGAGGTGGGGGGGAGGGTGAGGCGGGAGAACAGGCGTCCCACCTCACTGACCTGCGTCTGGCTGCAGCTTCCCGCAGACTCCTCGGCTTCACCCCCCTACCCACCCCCCACCTCTCCATCTCTTTCTTTCACCCCCTTTTTTCTCTTCTACCGCTGCCCTTTTTTCCCTCTGTTCTTCCTCATCCTCAGCTCAGAGGCGGATAACAAAAGGCGTAGTTGGTGGCAGACAGAAGAGTGAGCATGCGAGGCAACGCGTCGGGTGGCGCGGAGCATTCATTTCCGGAAGCCTCCACTTTGCCTGGCGTTCCCCAGAGAGAAGGAGACAGTCAGAGACATCTATCCGATTTTTTTTTTTTTTTTTTTTTTTTTTTCAGTCTGAGGGGGAGGAGTTGTGAGGTGGGTGGCAGGATGGGGGGCAGGGGGGTGGAGGGGGTGGGGGCAGTCAGTGGTGTGTTTGGGTACATGACAGGCAAAAAACATGGAAATGTTTTCAATATTACTTTGTTAATATTCACTGCAGTTTGGCATTTTATGGCAATTAATGTCTGGATTATTTGGTTCCAACTGTGCCTGAAGCTTTTTGTTTTTTTTTTTTTTTTGTTTCATAGAAGCTGTTTTATGTCTGACTGAAGCTTGTTGCTTTTGACACTGACAACTTATTGCGTGCCAAGCTTGCCGCCATGGCGGCAGAGTTCGGCGGGTAGGTGGTAGGGTCTGGCGTCGAGGGTGTTGCAGTCAGTGTGGAGTTCTACCTGTGTTCTCATCAACGCTGAGCAGCCACAGAGCAGAAGCCTCGAAGCTCTGTGTGCTTTTTACTTGATATCTGAGCAAACATTATCGTGCTTTCCCCTCTCGTGGCAAACCAAAGGCTGAGGCTGCTAAGGTGGCGTCTCTGCATCAGTCAGCGCAAACGGACGGACGGTCCAGCGGACGGGTCCGGGTCCAGCCATCCTGGAAGAGAGAAATGTAGACTGATGATCAGCCAACGCTCTTTAGGACAAAGAGGCGAGTCTGGCTGCTTGGCTGGGGGGCTTTTCCTTTTCCAGCACAAAGGCTAGTTAGCACAGAGCAGGCATTGCAAGCTTGTCTGTTTGTCTGAGCCTCTGCTTCTGTCTGGGTGCTGCGATGAAGATAATTTGTCAAAAAACGTACCTCTTTGTCTTCCTTTGTCATGTCTGTTCTCTTTTGTAGTCGCTGTTGTTGTCTCATGTCTTTTTGCATTTAATGCGTTTAAGCATTTGTCTGAAAATGTTTCTACCTTTGCATGTCTTTGTGCGCACAGGAATCAAGCTGAGCCTTCTGAACAAAATAAGTTATCTGCAGTGGAGGAAAGGAGGAACATGGGATCATTTTTCTCTGTCCGGGGCCCTTTTTTTTTTTTTTTTTGCAGCCCATGCCTCATAAAAGACAGATAGTTTGTGTGGGTGCCTTTGGGCAAAAATTGGCTACTTTTAACTGAGGATGAGACAGAGTGTGTGTGTGTGTGTGTGTGTGTGTGTGTGTGTGTGTGTGTGTGTGTGTGTGTGTGTGTGTGTGTGTGTGTGTGAGGGAGAGAGAGAGGGAAAGGTGTCAGTGCCACTCAGTGCCCTGCAGCTGACTGCGGCTCCTCAGTAGACTCTGTCGTACTTCACCTGCTCCCTGAGACCCTAACTTGTGAGCTCTCTTGATAAAAAATCACGGGTTAGGCTCTTGGGACGCGGGCGGAGGGCACAATCGACTTTCTACCGAATGTTCCAAGGGTGGAGTTGGAATGAAGCACCAACTAATTTACTGTTAGAATTATATATATGGTAGGGACGACATAGAGAGAGGAGTTGAACATGAAAGGAATAAAGAGCAAATGTTTGTCGGATTGTTGTTCGATCGGCTCCTACGTCACATCATTTATAAATGAAGTAAACTGTAGCCCTGATGGAACTGTATATGTAGGAATGTGCATGTTTGTTACTGCCCAAAACAGAACATTTCTTCAAGAATTTCATGATGGCTGCAGTGTCATCGCTATAAAACCGAAACACAGGTCTACGCCGCACCGTGCTGTCGACCGACATTTTAATCTCTTTTTGTGTCAGCATCTTTGTTTGAATACATGATCTGATTAGAAATGGCAGGACAGCAACCACTCCAAACCACCACACCCCAGACTTGTGTTGATTAACCCCTGTCACCACCACAGCACAGTATCGCAGAGACCCAGCCAAATATATGTGATCCTCCATTACCAGGCAGTCGCTCCGAATTTGATCAGTCCAGCTTCATTCAGGAGCAGTCTTAGACGAATGCCACATCTGCCGCTGTCACTTTGTAAAACTAAAGGCTCTAATACACACCTTTTATAGTTTTGTTTTTAGCAGTCCGCTAACTTAATCCTCTGTCAGCAGCAATCTCATTTATTTCCTCTTCGTTTCTCTTTTTATACACAGAAACATTGTGGAATTTCCGTTATTCAGCCAGCTATCCAAAAGTGTTCAAATATTGGATCGTTCTAAAAAATAAAAAAACGAGTCATTTAAAAAAGCAAGTTCCAAAGTTAATACCCATTAATTTACATATCTAATAAATCCCCTGCAACAAAAGCCAAATGTAGATTTTTTTGTTATCACAATCACAGAACAATTATTTGTTTTCTAAACAAATACATTTTTAATATAGACTGAAATGGTTAAAAATGTCACATACATTACGTTTATGATAAAAAATAATGTATTTAAATTGTCAGTGAATGACAGTAGACACACTGCCTCTATGCATTAAGTTGCTGACAGTGTTAAAATTATAGTCTTACCATATGTTAAATAAAAATCAATAAGCACACTTTTAAAATGTTATAATCAGTTCTGCAGAAATGTTGTTGTTTTCTTGATTTGATAGTTTGTGTTTAAATTTGCCATTGTGGTGAAGTCTCATAACCAAATTGGTTAATGGTCTAAATCGATATTTACAGTGGAGGTGTAGGGAGACTAGCACAGACATTTTAATTCAGCAAGACAGGCTGACAAAAAGACAAGATTGAACACTGAATAGAAAATGGAAATATTGGACTGGTCTCTTATGAACACGACTATAGAAGTGCAATTACAATAAATTAGGCCTGCTAAAAAAAATAGTTCTTTTCCTTTATGCTATTCAAAGGTGTGACTTCATTCACAATTACAGCTTGACCTGGTTTTTAAACTTTCAATTTTTCCCAAGGCAGCATGCTTTTCTGAAAACCTAATTTCTGCTAAATTACCCATATTAGGAATGCAGTTCAAAACAATTGATTTTCTCTCTAATACCCTCCTCTCCATCTCTCTCCCAGTCTCCAGTCTCCCTCTCTCCCTAATTATGTTTTTTTTTCTCCCCGTCTCCCCATTTGGTTTCATAGTGAACAATGCCGATGCCAACTAATCAGTCTGTGCCTATGCCACAGAGCCCCCAGCAACAGCTGAAGGAGTGCCATGCCCCATGAATACAAAACAGCCAGGCACAGTGCGACAAGTGCTGAGCAGTCAGACGCAGCACAGCCAGAGCGGAGCTGGTGCCCACAAAACAGCCAGACAGTTTTATTAGGGTCTGTCTGACACGCAGCAAAGTCTGGCAGCACCCGAGCCCACTGATGAAATCCTCACCGCTCCCCCAACAGTAACAAAGCAGCATGCTCAGAGCAATCCGCCAAGGATCCAATAAATATCACCCCGTAAAAATCAGCTCCCGGCTAGTTTGTAACTCCACAGCATGGGGAATACAAACTTTGTTCAAAGTCAAACTAGTTCTGAGTGAGCAACTGCTAAGTAGATCTCTTTTGTGCCATCTAAACATTACACCGCATCTGACACAACAGGGGAAAAGGAAATCTCCTCCAGGGGACAGTCTGCTAAAGCCTTTTCTGTAAAAGCTGCTATTTTACTGACTTTGAAAAAAAAAGGCAAATTAATTCCCTTTTGTGTGTTTGACCTTTTTGAGACATGAAACATGTTGATGCTGAGGTGAACTTTTATGTGTGCTTTCATACTAAGTTGATCTATTCCTGTTTTTAGAGGGAATACAGAATGAGAAACCTGCTTTATCTTATTGAGGCCAGTCAGCTATGAATTACTGAAGTGAATGAAATGTGAATATAATTGACATAATAATGGTTTTGTTTAAAGTAGCAGTGTTTGTAATTTTGCTTGTTATAGGAAAATTCAAATTTTATGAAATCTATTTAATTTTGATATAAGATACAGTCATAGCAAATGTGGAAGTTGTTGTCAAGGTCAAATTACTTCACAGCCCAGCGCAATATTAGCTTGTTTTGTTCTTCCTAAAAGCACTCATGTACTGTGTTTACACAGAGCCAATCAAATTATTTTACTCAAATGAAAATTACAAATCAGTGATAATATAGACAGACGAAATGACTGAAAATGAGATGTTCAAATCTGCTTTGGTGAAACCGATCAAGAAGCACAAATTCAGCTTCTGCTTCATTTTGTTACTAAGGCAGCGCCTCATCAAAATAAATAATATAATATGATGTAATATTCTCTCATCGTGACTTGTCCTTAATTAACAGCATTCACGCCGTGGTTTCTATACTCAGCTAGTCTTGAAGTTCCTGCAGGAAAGATTGATTCAGACCTTGAATAGGTGTAGATAAACCAAAGGCTCCAGCTGATGGACCCGAGTGTGTGCGAGAGATTACACTCCATTGTTCAGAGGTGGTCATGTAACACACTGCGCCGCCACATCGCTCGCCGATAAAAGTAATAAGGACAGATTAACATTTATCCCCCGCGTTTGGATTTGGGCTCGAGCTGACATGGAAATCAGATGGATTTAGTGAATTAGAGGGCTTGTTTTTTATTTATTTATTTATTTTTTTTGTATTGATTGTCAGGTTGTGTTGTCTAGTGAAGCAGCTTAGTGTTCAGTGGATCTCTTATCGCAGTGGTGGGGGAGGAGGTGCAGGTGGTGCTGGTAGTGGTGGAGGGGGGGGGCGTCAGGTATGCCTGATAGTGGAGCAGCGTGGAATGGAGGGGGGCAGGGGTGGGGGACGTCTGAGTTTCCAGACACTGCGGCAGGAGGCCAGACAGTCACCTGAACACACACAGAAAGTGTGCCTGACACCACACACATGCACCCGTGCAGACACACATTTTATTCACGAAGCCGACCCCCCCCCCTTTAAAATCTGCACTAAAGCCAATTCAATTTTGTTTTTAATTCAATCACGGGTATAAATCGTAGTGCCACTCGTAATATAATTATCCCTGTGCATCGAAAGCACAAAAGTTTCTCTATTATTCTCTGGGCGACAGGGATGAGAGATAAACTCCATTAACTTTTTTAGATTACAGTAAGTGCTGAGGGAGGTGGGGGTGTCTGTTGAAAGGACAGTCGAGCTGCGCTGAGACCCGAGAATTTTTTTACTGTGGGCCTGTGGGTGCAGAGCAGGAGTCTGGAAAGTGGGCTGATGATTGAAAACCAAACAACAAAGCTCAAAGGGAACAGACTGACGGCCTGGCAGGCCAGAGGTCTCAGCGCAGCCAACTGGAATGCTCTCAGACCTGGTTTGTGGTGTGTGTGTGTGTGTGTGAGTGTGTGTGTGTGTGTGTGTGTGTGTGCATGTCGGCGTTGCACATTTGTGTTCGTATTGTCCAAAGGTCCACAGTATTTGAGGGTGTTTTCCCCCTCGGTCCTCCTTGCTCCCTCCACGGGTCCAGTCTTATCTCCCCTTCTCTCTCTGATCTGTGATTCACTTCGGAGGCGTTGCCAGGGAAACCTGGTATCTGGCTAGCAGCTTGATGGAGTTATTGAACTGTAACTGGCTGGGATAATTATGCTGTGTCTTGCAGGTTGGCTATCCAGTGGCTGGGACTTGAATGTGACCTATAGCTGGCCTAGCATTGTCGCCACAGGCAAAGCTTTTAACCCCTTGGTCACCAGACAGCTGAACTGTTGTAACTTTGGCAGAGAAGCCAAACCAGAGTTTACACTGTAAGCCTCTCGCTTCCTTTTGTACGCTGACATTAGTGCTGCAGTCAGTTATTTTATTAACTAAAGATTAAAATTTGTTGACTTGTGGTTAGAAATAAAACTTGTCATTGTAACTGGCAGGAACACACGCACGTACTTTTAGACATACACACACGTTCAGCTAGCCTAGTCACATTCTGCTGGTTTGCTTTGTGTCCCTGAAACAGGTCATGACCACAAATTCCTACTGTGTCCTCAAGTGCATCCGTTGAGCCCCTGGGCAGGTGGACACTTGGATAACTGATTTTGTAGAGATGGTCTTTGATACCACTAAAGAGCTGACGTTGCAGAGATAGATTCTGCTGAATTTTGCATTTACTTCTAAGCTTTCCTGAAGGGGTTTCCCATCCTTGTAAAGACAGGGAACATGATCAACCCTCCTGCATCTTCTATTTTACCACACTCATTCTAAATTGCTATCATTATCTCTTCTTGTCTAGGAGCCGTGGCAATTGTCTGTGTTCCTCCGCGCTCCAAGGTAAGACAAAACGCAACTTGAATTTGCAACAAAACAAAGTGTTGTTCTGTCTGATCCATTTTGTTAGCAGACTAGAGTGGAGGATGGTGGTTGGGTGTTTTCCTCGCACACTTGCAGTAGTGGAGTGAGTCAGTAAAAGTGTCAGACTGCCGTAACAGACGGCCTGCGCGAGATAATTAGCCTGGAGTCATTTGGAAGCCGCTCAGCTCTGCCCAGGTGCCCACAGTGCACAGAAAGAGACCAGACGACCTTTTACTCAGCTCCGTCCCACTGCAGTCACTTAAAACAGTGATGGATGTTTCCCTTAACACCCCGCTCCCTAGCAGGCCTCTTTCTCCTTTTCTCTCCACCCTCCCTCTCTCTCTCTCTCTCTCCTCTCATCTCACCATCTCCCCTTCCTCCTCCTCCTACTCCTCCTCCTCTTCCTCTCCACCGCTCCAGCTCCACTCTCACCTTATTTGTCCCTTCTCTCCTCTCCTTGGTTTTCTACAATCCTTCGCCTTTTACAGCCCCCCATTCTCTCTTGTTCTTCCAGGGTGATGAGGAGGAAGAGGAAGAAGAAAAGAGGTGGTGGTGGTGGTGGTGGTGGGGCTTGGTGGGGTTGAAGAAGCGGAGGGGGGGGCGTTTCCTGCCAGCGCAGAGCAGAGTCAAGCCCCCCCTCCCCTCGGCTCCTCATTAGTATGCGGCGGCTGTTGCTCAGGTGACACGGCTGCTGGATTCGGTCCCGACTGCGGGAACATCAGCAGCGTGGCGGAGAGCGGGATAGCAGGTAAGGACAATGAGAGAGAGAGGAGGAGAGAGGGATGGACTTCTTTTAAGGACGTAACACCCACACACATGCATACACTCGTACACTTTACACTGCTGTAATGCACACACACACACACACACACACACACACACACACACACATATTCTCAGGTTCAAGTCCAGCCTCCCTCCCAATGCCATATCTACAGTGAAGGACAGTAAGTGTGTGTTTTCTTGAATTCAGATAAGTAACGCTATCTGCTGAGTTATGCTAGCTGAGATGCCGTAGTATTTGGGGTCGTGCAGTTTTCTCTGTTGATAAAATATTTGACTTGCTGTACGTTTCCAAAATGCATTCATTCACAAATAATAGTTTCCTGTATTTTATGTGACAGAAAATGTAATAATAGTAGTCTTTACAATATCTATTCCATAC
Source organism: Dicentrarchus labrax (assembly GCF_905237075.1). Lineage (NCBI taxonomy): Eukaryota > Metazoa > Chordata > Actinopteri > Moronidae > Dicentrarchus > Dicentrarchus labrax. Next base: position 8,525,985 of record NW_026136705.1, on the reverse strand, counting down.
TGTAAATAGAGTGATTTCAATAAATGTCAATAAATGTCGAATGTGTTCTGTGCTTGGTTATTTAGAAATGTAATGTTTTATTCCATGTAAGCAAACAATGAAGGAATCCTGCAGCTTCGCCTCAAAACATTTTCATTGTTTTCACTTGAGAGGTTTTCATTCCCCTTGATATGTAGGATATTGGTTTTGTTGCCAAAGGCAACAAAGAGAGAGGTGTATTAGACAAATACTCATACGCTCTGTAAGTGTGTATCTTTGTGTGTTTGTGTGTGTGTGTGTGTGTGTGTCAGAGGAAAAGAGAATACGAGGAGAGGGTAAGAAAGGGAGGAAAAAGAGTGTGTGTAGGTGTGCTTTTGTTTTGCTCTATTTGTGTGTGTGAGAGAGAGAACTAGAGACAGACTGCGTGTGCGTGTGTGTGTGTGTGTGTGTGTGTGTGTGTGTGTGTGTGTGTGTGTGTGTTTGTGTGCGTTGGGGGAGCAGTGCGGCCAGGCTGCAGATATCATCCATCTCCCTGTCACCGGCCCAGGGGCTGCTGGGAAAGTGGCAGACAGCTCCCCGGCTCTGACAACAGAGGCTGCATCCTAATTTTCCGACACAGAATGCTTGAAAAACCTGCACCGCTCCTCCCTCACCACCCAGTACGGAAAACCATTAACCCCGCGATCCGGGAACAAAGCACAGAGCTCAGCCCAGGCCACCGCTGGCTGCGCGTCCTATCTGCTCCCATCATCCACCAGCAACACTTTGCATGAACTCCGCTCTATAAAACATTCATAGCACCTCGGAGACTGCCGCGTTAAAGCTCCACATATCGAGCAACACCATCAAACGAGTTCATTTTTTAAGTCACGTCTAACTAGGAGGTCATGTTACTGACTGATACTTGATGACACTGCAGTGATTTCATTTGTGCATTTTCAAAATAAAAGTCCTCCTGGCAATAGCTGTTCTAACTGGATTACATGCTTTCTGGTTAGCCATGACTAATTGCATTATAAAGCTGTTGTCAGACATTCTATAGCTTTTGTTATATGCACCAGCACTTTTGATTTCCCATCTCTCCAAGTGTTTCAATTTCTCTGGTCTCTGGTCCAAGGAATCAAATAAGCACTGGCATGAGGATTACATTAGTTCTCATTAACGTGTCCTGTGTGTAGCTGTAGGTGAGTTTTTTCCTGCTAAAGTTATTTGAGTTTGGTAGTTAATCGTAAGTAAGGAAATTAAAAAGCCTTCAGAAAACTTTAAGGCACATGGTTTTCGCAATCTAATTAACACAATGTCCACACAACATACAATAGTGAAGAAATAGTGTAAATAAACGAGTACAGATAAATATTCCCATCAGAGAGAAAACAGTATATCTGGAAATATATTTACAATACATAAATACACAAAAACTACTGAAATAGAATGAATGAATGAATGTGTATAATTATGATGAGTAAAGCTTTTTTAGATCAATTTCAGCTCAATTCACTCATTGATAGAACATATATGAATGAATATTACATCCCACTGTCAAAATCTCCGCTGATAGTAACTCTGTCTCATCCTAATGATGTTTCTGGCTGACTGTCACCTCTGCCTCCTCTTCCCGAACTGTGCAATATAAATATTTGTTCCTGGTAAATGATGTAATTGTTGGAAATTTCATGATTTTCCCCTCAGAAAACGCCTGTGGAATAAAACTAATTCTAAGAAAGAAGTCGATTTATGTTTGTTTTTCTTTTCTCTTGTTTGTATGAATACAGAGTGAGATTTTTCTTCCCATAGCTGAGCAGACCCTGCTAGCATTTAGCATTCGTAGGTGCCTTCCTTTGAATAAAACAGATAAGACCATAAGAATCATCTGCTCAGTCATGAATAATGTGTCTAAATTTCTAAATATTTATACATACATTATAATAAGGTAATGACAGAAGACTGCATACCAGATGGTAATACACAATAAAAGATTTGAGACAATTCAACAGTTTTTATTCAAGCTGTCATGACATGAGTTTGATTTTGTCCCAGATTGGGGCTGGTATGGGACTGGCTGCTGTCAGGGCTCTAAAGGCTATGAATGTAGGATCAAAGGCCTGCTTTAGATCTTTGATTATTGTTCACAAATCAGTGGAACATGCTGGTGGGATCAAACATTCATACTGAACAAACCATCCACATGTTGGGTAGGAGGTAATGTATGTTAGTCAGCAGCCACTGTAGCCTACACAGAGGAATTACACTCGTCTGCATACTTATGTTAACAATAAAGCAGAAAACCTACTACTACTAATGAGCCAGCTGAATGCATGTAAGGTTGAAGTGTGACAACAGAATTTGTTTCAAAGACTCAGTACTACAAGACAATATTATTATCAATTATGTCAATACAGAATAGTGAAGGAATTAACATTTCATTGTCATAATTATCTCCTAATTTAGCATTTTTAAAGTCCCCCTCCAGTCAAAAATCAGTGTTTCTTTTTGATCCCACAGTGTGCTGTCTGAATACTGTCTGTGCAGAGTTTGACTCTAGAAGGATGTTTTCACATTCATCTGCTGAAAGTGGAAAGTTTCTCTGAGCTCATTGAACATCTGATTTTAAGGGCCGGGGCCTACCAGCATGATCACAAATAGTTAGGAAGTCAGTCCTGGTCCAGTATCAACTTGTACAGTGTGATGTAGAAACTTGAAGCCACCAGTGCACATCCACTGAGAATGGACTTTACAGTGAAGTAGGAGACATCTTGTGTCCAGCAGCAAAACATGTTATTGTTCCAGGCAGACTATTTGTATGTGTCTTAATATATGTTTTGATGGGATTTTTAAGAAGTTGTTTTTTTTTTTTTGTACATTATTTGCAAGTGGTGTATAAACAAATAATGAATGAGTGACAATAAAGGATAACAATATCTTCATATTTAAAGCTGCAGTAGGTCATTTTTATAAAAATAACTTTTTTTTAATTAAATGTAAATATTTGCTGAAACTTTATCAGTAAATAAATGAAACTGTGAATTAAACTATCTTTCTCAGCTCTGATTGGTTGTTTTCGTTCCAGCCCAGCGGAATCTTGCTAATACCATTAAGACTAAAACAAAACCCAGAGAAACCAGATTTTTTCACAGATGATCTGCCTCATATACTACTGTCAGGATATAGTGAGTTTCAGTAAATATGACAAAAAGTTATTTTTATAAATGACCCTGAATGACCTGCTGCAGCTTTAATATAAATAGAGAATATATAGTATTGATCTGTTTTATTTACTCATATGTAGCCTACTTACTTATAAACACTCTCTGGCAACTATGCAATCTCCATCGGCTGCTGAGGGCCACCAGATGCAGCTGAAAGCTCCAGAGGAAATTTAGTACAGTAAGTGGTCCTTGAGTTAAATGTTTTTTACTATTCCTAAGCTCAGAAATGAACCTCTGAGCTCAGTGTGTATATTTAAACACGTGTGTGTGTATATATAAATAAATGTGCTTATATCAGCTTACAAATACATTATAAACAATTAATTGTAAATATACAGCTCATAAATACTAAGTAGTTAAAGTGTTCGAATTTTACCAAATCAAATTCTACTAAGTTGCTGTGTTTTGGAGGGTCACAGGTTAAAAACAACCCAGGTAAGTGGATTACTGTGAGATCCTCTTCAGCAACTATGCTGCATTCATGTCATACGGGTCAGAGAGTAAATAAGAGCTTCCTGGTATTTGAGAAAGCCATTCAGCTGAGCTTTTGGGTCACGAGAACTGAGGCTCAATGGCGCACTTTGATTTCTCTTCCTCAGTCCTGGTGTCAAGGAAAGGAAAACAAGAAAAGCAGAAAATGATACATTCAGCTTTAAATAAACCAAGAGAACTGTATGACCTCAGTCACTTTTTGCTGACATGAAAAAATAGCACACGGACGTACAACTCGCTGGATTTGTCATTTGTGGTTTACATTTCTATGTTTGGCTTTCTGTTAAACACGAACTCCGTAACCAAGTGCACATGTGAAAAAGCTTATGAGGAGAATCCAAAACCTACAAGTGCAATCACCATCTTTAAAGCTTCAAAGTGCTTCAAATCCGAACCAATTCTTAGCCACTACGTAATTTTCCCACATGACATGAACGCAGCATGATGCCTTTTTGTTTTTGAGCATTACTACATGCGGGAATAATTGTGCAAGAGGTGCTGTCATAATGTCAAAACAACAAATAATCAAATAAATACATACACCTATTAAATGAACTGCAGTCAAAAGCCGAGTGCCAGCAGTTTACAGCATTTCAGGATGAAATAACCTGCTTCCCCTTCATTAACAGTTTCCACATAATAACCCCCCCTCCCCCCCTCCACTCTGCTGAGGTGTCTCACTGCGGCGTTGTGCATGAGGGTTTTGGATGAAGCTTCCCAGCTGTTTTGAAATCCCTGTGACTGTGATTCAACCACAGCTTGCAAGCGCTATGCTGAGCTCAGAGAGACCTCTCTGAAGCCTGGGAATGCAACCCTGGCTGGGCACAAAGACGACTTTGATTTCTGATGAGTAAAATAAACATCATGCTCGTACATGTTGCCAGAATCTGCTGACTGTGTCTCTGTAAATGGCCTCCGGGAATCTCACATTGAGAGAGAGAGAAAAAAAAAAACAAGCTTCTCAAATGTTGCAAATGAGGCTTGAAAACACACAAACTCAACCACAGACTGAAAATATAAGTGTGTGTAAATTCGTGAGTGCGTGTCAGTATATGTTTTTATGCTTTTTCAATATCCACATGCAAAGAAAAATAGATGTATTTATAGCTAAAATGTAGTTTATTTTAGTTTGTGTCTACTGATTGTGGAATAAATAACTGAATGAATATATTTTTTATTTTACGTACATACCACTGAAATGCTCCATACCACAGGGGATTACATGACACACAATAATACCACACATAAACAATAATTATGCCCCAAAGGAAATAAATCAGGGCTATATGTGACGTACTTACCTTACTTACCTGAACCAAAGAAAAGAAGGTCGTTTTAGAAACAGTATAAAATCTCCCTGTAGCGACCGCACAATGTTAGCCATTCTGTGACATTACTCTCCCATCAGCCTCAGCTGTGTTTAGTGCTAATCAGCTAAGTTAAGCTCAGAGCTACACTAAGACAGTGAACATGGTGAATATTATACCTGGAAAAAACATCAGCATGTTAGCATGACAGTGTTAGCATTTAGCTCAAAGTTCCCTAAGCTAGCATGACTGCAGACTCTTTGTCATGTTCAAGATAACATTAATATACATTTAGAAGGTTCAAACTCATTATTGATATATATATATATATATATATATATATACAATTCCCGCAAAATACAAATTAAACTGAATTGAATATAAAATTATACAAATGACGATATAAAACAAAATGCATTTCATTTCTGTTTCATTAAATTCATGTAGCCTATCTTCTTCATTCAGTTTCGATTAAACCAGATGTTCTTTGTTTTGGCTTCTTCCTAATCTCAGCAGCTATTAGTTCAACTACTGAAAAACCAATCTGAAATCAAACCAATATTCACTTTGCTTACTCACATACTAGTTATGGAAATAAAGTATGTATACACAGTTCATACCCAGTCATACCAGTCTGTTCCACAGCCATAACCCCAGTGGACTGAATAGGGTTATTAAGCTATGGTTAGAACAAACTTAATTAATAATAATATAATCCCTAAAAAGTATTTCTTTATTTTGAACCTGTTCACATCCTTTGTAAGCTTTTTTGAGTTACTGAAGAAACCAATCGATGTATTTAGTTGACTCCACCTAAAGCCACACAAGCCAATATAAAAATGCTCATGCCCATTGTATTTCTTTTCTTTGTGTTTAGATATAGATATGTGCCACATCTGATACCATTCACAACTGACAGAAAATATCCATCAAAGCTTAAAATGCATCGATCACTTCTCAAATGATGAAATGTACTCAGATGTTTTAGGCCTCTGTGTGCCTGGATACAATAACCCACACACAGTCTATAGGCCACACACACACATGTACTGTACATCTCTTCAGTTTATTGATTCATCTTTATTTCACAGTTTCACACAACAATCATGGCGGCCACGGCTCGCCACGCAGCCAGGCGAGCGTGCACCTCCTCGTGTCCCGCCATGCACACTGAGCAGCACATTGCAGGAGTAGAAAACTTGAATATACAGATGTCTCCGTCCCTCACAGGCTTACTGGTGCCTGCACACGAGACGGCAAACACACAGTGCTGCTGCTGCTGCTGCTGCTCGGGCAACAGCCTGTCAGACAGACATCCATCAGTGCAGAGACGGAGGGTACAGCCGTTTCACTGCGGCTCTGTCTCAATGATGTAAATAAACGGAGAGGACAGACCTGTGTCAGAATTAGCTGCTGGAACACCGAAGACAGAGCTGCTGTGTTCTGAGCGTGTTAAGGAGACGAGAAGCTAGTTCAAGCCCAAGCACAGAGATGGAAACATTTCAGGCTGGAAAAGTGACTGACAGCTCTTCATACCAGAGGCCTGTGTATGATTAAACCCATGTACAGTCGGTGTGTTAACAACTGAAAATAAGACTACATTTACTGTCCTCTCCAGATGTTCCTCAGCTGAGTCAGTAATATTAGTTCTCTGTGGTCTGTGGTATCCTCAGGTCTAACACTCATGTGCAGAGCTCACTGTCAGCTGATTGGATGAAAGACCTGCAGTGCTGCCTCATCACCAGAGAGAGCTCTGGCGCCATCTTGTGGCAGATGTGAGGACATTAACGGTTGAATGGCACATTTCATCCCAACGGCCTAACCACCATCAACCCTCCATTATACCACTGTTTCTCAGCTCTCCTTACATAGCTTCAGTCCCTTTAGCGTCTTTTATTAATGAAGGAAAATCTTAACATACCAGAAAACACATTAGTGTAGATATTCCACAGAATTAACAGTTTCATTTTGAATTAAAATTTGACATTTTCCTAAAAATGTCAAATTGGGAACAGCTATTCTGACTCTGTTCAAATCTAAAAAAACATCTGCCTAGCAGCACCTCAAACTCACTAACTAATATGTTATATGTCATTTGTTTTATCCACAGAAGTGGGGCTGTGGGATTATAGGGAATATGTGTCAGACTATTTCTTGGCCAGGTTAATTCCTGCAGACAGGTTTCCAGTCTTGATGCTAAGCTAACCAGCTGCTGACTGTAGTCTTATATTGAGCATATAGATATGAGAAAATGTCCAACTGTTGCTTTAACCTAACAGAATAGTATTACAGTTATTCCGCAGAAAATTCCACTGAAAGGTTGACATTTCCTCTCAAAAGAAATTGTTATTTTTACAAATTAGGTTCTCCAGTTTAAAGAATATTCTTTTCTACCAGTTTACCCTGTCAACAGTTCAAAGAGCCTCTTTCTTTGGAAGGAAGTAGTTTGAACAAAAGGAGGACCCTGCTCTTTTTCCCAGACATTACTGACTAACTAACATTAATGAGGGCCCTGTTCTATTGTAGTGTCCCAGTAAACCATGATAGTGTGCCAGTGAGCCCTGAACTGAAGCAGCTAAATGGAATTCAGCTATCATTCATTTTATTATTTACGGCTGTGCTTTTCCTACTGTGACATGTCAGAATGTTTTTGGTCCATGAGAACCTGCGAGATGAGAAAGCACAAGAACTCCAGGAAGGAGTGAAGTTAGTAACATGCATTAATGGGACATGAATGAGTGCAGAAAGAGAGAGAGAGAGAGAGAGAGAGAGAGAGAGAGAGAGAGAGAGAGAGAGAGAGAGAGAGAGAGGATGAGAGGAGCTCAGTGCATCATGGGAAGTCCCCCAGCTGTCTAGGCCTATAGCAGCATAATTAAGGGATGGTTCAGGACTCACCTGATCCAGCCCTAACTATAAGCTTTATCAAAGAGGAATGTCTTAAGCCTACTCTTGAATGTGGAGAGGGTGTCTGGTTCCACAGGAGAGGAGCTTGGTAGCTGAAGGCTCTGGCTCCTGTTCTGCTTTTAGAGACTATAGGAACCACAAGTAGCCCAGCATTCAGAGAACATAGTGTTCTAGTGGGGTAATAGGGTACTATGAGCTCTTTAAGATATGAAGGGGCCTGACCATGAAGAGCTTTATAGGTGAGGAGGAGGATTTTAAATTCTATTCTGAATTTATGCCCCAATTTAAGCGGTCTGTAAAGTCAAGAATAAACGCCATGCATTATAAACAGTGACATGTAAAACTAGTATTGTATATTCAGTTCACCCAAAAATTGTCCATTAGCATCTGATTGACTTCAAAGAGTAAGGATCATTATGAAATGAACCTTAGCTACAGAAGAGGTGCAGATTTTATAATCAATAGTGGCCCACAGATGACTGAGGAACTACATAATTATGCATTTGAATTGAATTATTCCTTTTTCCTTACGCCTTCCACTCATGAAAATTGGACAGCTATGAATGATGAGGATCAGAGGGGATTTTATACTGAATGCCAACTGAAAAATAAGTGGGTATACCTTATACTAAACCGCTGTCTATTATGCAGAGTAACAGAGACACCGACAGTGGAAAGAGTTGCTCTTGAATTTTTTTCATGGTCCTACGCTCTCACATGGCTTTTGAGCAGTTATGTGACCTCAGTTATATGAACTCCCCAAATTCCGTACTAAATAATATTATAATAATGATGATTTATTCATACAGCACCCTTTGAAACAAAGTTACATGGTGATTTACATAAACAGCATTTCAAAACTATAATAAAATAAAATCAGGCAATTAAAAGTACAATAAATGACATCAACTAAAATACAGAACAATTAAAAAAACAGGGGAGACACATTAGAAGTGACACTCTAACAGATGCAACAGAACTAACCAGAGAGTTGTCAATCAAGCACATCTGTGTACACCCACACAGTCCTGGAAACAGAAGCATCCAGATCCTTTAGTTAAGAGAGATTCATTCAGTATGTTCCATTCTTAATACTGATGCATCAAGCAGAATATTATGATATGAAGTGCAAATACTTTATTACTGTATGTTTTTTCAGGTATCTGTACTATACTTATATTTATTTCTTTAACTTTTCACTTTTATCCCCTACATGTGCACATCCCACATGACAGACAAGAGAGGAAGACACAGACACAGCAACTAGAAATGTCCGGCAGAGAAACCAGGAGAGTATTTTTTACTTTTCAGTTCATTTCAGAGCCCGTACTTTCACTCAAGTAAAGAATCCACACTTCTACTTTAACTAGAGTTTTTTCTGCACTTGTACTTGGGAGATTGTAAGAATATGTGTATTTTCTGTTGGAATGTGACAAGGGACCCCAAATACACATCACTTTTGTACGAGGATACAAACCAAAAATAACATGTAGTCTTTTTTAGGGTTGCACAATTAACTGCACTATTATGGAAATCAGGATGTGGCCAAGTGCATCCAAATTGCAAGGAGCTGTACTGTTTTGATGAAGGGTGTGTGCCATAACGGAATTATAATAATTCATGTTTGTTTGGTATAGACAAAAAACATAACAAATGTTACATCATACCAATTTTAATATATATATATATATATATATATATATATATATATATATATAATATTATTTATTTATTTTCAGTGAAAATTAAAATTGTGATTGCAAAAATGATGTTGCAGAGCTAGTGTTTTTATCAGCTCATGTGTTTTATGTGAAATGTTAACCTGAAAAGTAACCATGAAATTGTAATTGTAAAATAAATGTGAAAATACATCTTGTTTTGTGTTGGGGGCAGAAATGACAGCTCAAAACCTGCACCAGAACCAACCAAAGCCATCTCCACTTCTGCAGGTAAGTGAGAAAAACATGTTTTTCTGTGATATGTGAGTCACTGCATATTGACAGCCCTGCTCCTCCTTAAATAATATCAGCTACCACTGCAGTGCTGCTGGGTTGGCAGCATTTTCTCTCATAGAAATAGCAGACTTTTCCTTTTGTTATTACTGGACTCCTGTTTAAGTTTCTCGATTGCCACACAGAGAATAAAACCCATCACAGTATTAAAAGTGGCAGAGAGAGTAAACAGACGTGGTGGGATTGTGCCCAGCTGTGGGCTGAAGTGAGCCACCGCAGCAGCTTAAAGATGTAAATGAGGTTAATTTGCAGAACCACTGTGTTTACAAGTTCAGAGGAACAACGGGCTCCTCTGGCTGCCTTGCTGTCAGTGCGAATTAGTCTGACATTGCTCTTACCCACAGAGATCTACCAGCAGGTGACAGTAATACACGTTTTTGAATCTTGACAGACTGCAGTGATTTTGTTTTTGTCGCTGCAGCTGGGTTTCGTAAGTCGCTTTATGCAAATAGCCTGATGGAGTGCGTATGCTCTTATGAAGATGTGTCGGGGCTGTCTGAGAATCAGCACGCAATCAACACGGTCCCATTGTACAAAGTGAAAATGATACGTGTGTTTGTATGTGTTTGCATGTGCCACTTCACTGATTACTGAGTATTTACCCAAATATTTAAAGCAAAGAGCTGTTAGAATCAAACAATGAACCACTGCAAGGAAATTACACTGTCAAAACACATATCCGCAGTAGCTATGTGTCTATAAAAACTGACAACACAGCCTTTTTCAGCCACACTAGCAGTGTAGCTCAGGGACGACTATTGGATTGACTGCCACAAACAGTTGTATTACACAGTCCCTGGAGCAGTGGTTCCACACCTTTTTCCTTCAGGGACTCCTTTACTATCATTGAGTAAACTGACAACCCCTGAATAAGTGACATATTTTATGAATATTTCACATTATATTCAAAACTGTAAAATGAACCCAAACAGTGAACTCAGTAACTGCAGGATGTTTGTGTTGTGTGTGATTTAGATGAATATTGAGCAGATTATTTCCTGTCTAGAGAACTTTTTATACAATTCTCTGTCTGTATTATTGATTTTTAAACATTATATTTAACAACCATACACACCTTAATAGGCTTCTTCTTTGACAAATTCAAAGTTCCTGAACCACAGCCTAAACCCTAATGGCTTTAGTGATCCCATGACCTTTCCTCTAGTGCCACCATGTGGTTGACATTTGTGCTTTTAAATGAAAGATCTCAACTATATTGTATGTATTGCCTTGAGATTTGGTACATTCATGTCTCTCTCAGGATCAATTGCAATCCTTTTGGTGAAACCCTTCATATAGAGCAACCATTGGATAAAAGTTTTGGTTTAATACCTGTGAAGCTAATTTAAGATGAGATTTATTCATTTTCATTTATTTTGAAGTCCACCTTTAGTCATGTTTATTGGGATTATTTACATAATTGTATTCATTCCATCTACATATAATTAATGTTTGAATCCTTTGTTTTATAAGGGAACTACATAATGCTGTTCACCTTGTCTGTGGTGTTAACAGTGTAGATTGGCGGAGTGATACGTCGCAAGACAAACGATATATTGTTTGTTGTCAGTTTACTATGACTGCGGATTAGTTGTCCGGTGTCCTACAGTTGCAGCGGACAGTGAAGTGACACAGGTGAAGTTTAACAAGAGAGCCCATTGACAGTAGGCTATATAGAGAACAAGTTTACAGCGGTACACTAATGACATTCCCAGCGGCCTCAGCTGTCCTGTGTGTTAGCGTTGGACATGGTAAGCATTATAAATGCTAAACGTCACTGTTAGCATTGCCATTATAAGCAAGTTAGTAGTTAGCTAAAAGCACTGCTGTTCCTAGCCTTGTTATTGGCCTGAAATGTTGCCCTACAGGTCAGTTCAAGGTAATAATGGCGCCGTTTATATACCATACAGAGTGGTTAGAGTTTGTCCCGTGATTACATTTGAATCACAACTTAAAAAAGAAAACGGCACAGGGCAGATAGTGCTTAGATAGATAGATAATGAATGCACAGTAACTGGAGTATGTGCCAAGATTGATGAACTCTGAGCCATACATCACTGTCGTCATTATTGAAATGAATAATTACTCTTTTAATTTGTTGGGTAACAAGCCAAATGCTGCCACTGCAGTGGCTGTGTGGAGCGGCACGTTGTTTATAACCTTTCAGTAACTCTTGGAGGAGAGAGGTCACTTTGTGGGAATGGGGGGGATCACTGACAGTAGATATGATAATGTCGGGATGAATGATGGTAAGTTGAGGTTTTCATTAATGGCAAATTGCCTGAAGGTCAGAAACACTTTTATTGCTCTTGTTTTTGTTTTGTGTACATTTCTTCAATTTATGGCAAATGCAGGGTTCCCATGTGTCCTGGAATATCTGGACAATTTAGAGACCTGTTTTCCAGTCATAGAAACACCTGGAAATTGATTAAAGTTGGCAAATATCTTGGAAATTTGAATTGCATCTTACCCTTTAACTCAGATTACATTTATTGTCGTGGTTTTTAATCGTTAATTTTACATGCAATGAACAGGCAGACTACTTTCTAAATGTCCTTTAATAGACTGATAGGTAAGAAGATGAATTCTCTGTAAAATAAGATACATTCTACTTGATTTGAGCTGTTACTTATGCTCCGCTGGGGGGGCGCAGTGGAAATATTGGCTGTGATGAGAACAGCCAAGTGTGCCACGAAAGCGAGCTAACATGGAGTGTAACATAAACACTGACCACCATTGTGAGCAAGTGCTGTCCTGTGTTGAGAGAGAAAGGAGAAAAACTGGACAAGTCCTTGAAAAGATTTTTTTGAGAGAGTGGGAACCTTGGAATATGTATCATCCATGCTTCTTAACCGGAACACATGGTGGTAGGGTGCTGAAGCGAGTAAACAGGATTCCTATTTAAAGGGGAGGCTTAAATCTTCAGTTTTTTAATCAGTGAGTAAAATGTGAAAAGTGACCATAACAGCGAAGCTATCCAGCTCACAGGAAGTAGAGTCTACAGCCCATCCGGACATGTTATCATAAAGTATTACCAGTACGGCTGGGAGATGATGCTCGAAGCTACAGCACCCAGCATCTAGGCAGCATCTGAAGGTTTAATGGTTCAGGGTTTTTTTTGTGGCTTATCTTTCCTGTAGCTCCTGCTGATTTATCTTCACAACGTAAGAGAAACCATAAAAAGAAAGGTTGGATTGCTGGGGAATAGTGGCAACAAACAAAACAGCAGCGTCTCTCAGCAGCCTCTGTCTGCGTTTGTCCTAAAACCTGACTGCTGTTGGCTATCACATATTTTACCAAGACTCGTATATTTGAGGAATAGCTAGCCAAGACAGAAGCTGTAATATAGCCTCGTCTGTCATGTTTTATGTACTTTTGAAAAGCAATGTTTTGATTTTCATCAAGATATGTGTGAACTTCATGTGTCCACAGAGCTGGTGTCGATGGAAAACAATGACCTCCTGTTGATGAGTAGAGACGGAGGAGAGATGGCTGCCATGTGCTACAGGTACGCCTGGTTACACATGAAGTAATACTTCACCTTCTTCAGAGTAAGCTCTGTGTTGCTTTTATAAAGTGTAACACTGCAGGTATTTATTTCAGCCAAAGACTGAACTGATAAATACATCTTTAACTAGAAAGGATTAGCTCAGAGGAATCAGTGCAGTGTTTGGTTGGAAAACAAACTGTGGTACAAAGTTTGATGTCCCTTAAAGGTTATATATTAATATCACTGCTACTAGATGTTGAACTAGAGCACCGGCATCTCAGGCCAAAACAATTGAGCGCTACAGCCCACCGGACTCCAAAACCAGTAATTTTACCTAGCAGATAATCGAACACACTTCAAACTGGACAGATCAATCAAGAATGTCTCTTTGATTAGTTTGTCTGATTAAACATCCACGGGTGAACAGAGGGGCCCAGGCTTTCTGACATGGACTCCTTTGTGTGATTGAGCCTGCAGATTGTTTGATTGAGAAATGCCGCCTTAACTTCTGACATAATCAGCATTCATTCTGATGTCCCTTTGTGTGCCGGGATGGCGGGAAAAGCTGAATACTTAATGAAAATACTACTAGTCCAACTACTGAAAGCACAAGTGGTAACACTTTGGAATAGCTGTGCAAAACATGTGGTTAAATAATCCTAACTAATGTTTGAATGAATGCACAGGTTGCATGTAGTCGGTTTTTTGAGCATTTTTGCTGAAAATAGCTGTAGCTGAAAGCTACAATATGAGAGTCAATCAAAACAGAGGAGCAGCAGAATCGGGATAATCACTACCATCAGAAACATTTCTGTTAGATTAAGTGATTGTGTATATGTATGTGACAGTAAACCTGATTTAATTGTATCCTTCTCTATGTATGACTAAATAAATCTAGTGATGTGATCCATTGCTAAAATGAAAAACCTTGATTATAGCCACTGTGGCTTTTCTCCACATTCATTGTTCCTGATTACAAACTAAAAAGGCATTTGGGTGATAGTTGTGGTTGTTATGGGTTTTGTAATCTGTGTTATTATGACTGTATGCTGAGATGTCAGTTTTGGTTTAAACAAAGAAAATGAATTATGGAAGCTTTCTACATAAGTTATTCTCAAAATGGATATCTGCAAGTGAGGAACAGTGGGACTAACATCAGTCCAGTTGGAAGGACGGACTCCATACCATCTACTTCTCATCATCTTGGAGTATCCATTCAGTTACAGTTGTGAATTTCATAGAATTGATGAATGATGGAAAAAGAAAAGATGACAAAATATTTAGGTTTAAATAGATGACATTAGGTTCACTAACACATTATAACACACACTCTGTTTATGTAAACTGCTTGTAAAACCATTAAAAAGCACACAAGCTGCAGTTCAAAATGGACTCTGGAACAAGATTTGAACTGAACTGATGTGTCGGGAAGTAGTTGTCAATAGGCCCAATGATTGTACTGACTATCTCTACTTTGTGTTCGCTGGCGTTGGCTTAGCAGAAAGACAGACATAAATATAAAACATAAAATGAATGAGAAAACAATAATACTATATGTAGGTTTAATGAAACAATGCTAAAGTCCAAAAACAGGTAAATTTTTCAAACAATCTCCTAAAGCTAAATAAGCCATGTCGTAAAATTACTTGTGACCTCGGTGTACTGTGATATGCTATCCAGCCTGCCTACAATGACAAATACACATAGACAGGATCAACCATTGCGTGTCGGTCATCCATTGCTGTGGCAGCGTCCTCACGCTGCTGAGAGGCTGCAAATGAGGTAAACAACATGTGTCTGTCTGAACTGCGTGGGTGCTTGTTAAGGACTGAGGTCATGCTATTTTGGTAACAAAATATACCGGGCTTTATCACAGGGTGGCACTGTCACCTAGTGCACAGTTTGAAAAACAGCACCATAAATAGAATGTAGCATAGATTTAATCCTGGCAGCGTTTTTGTTATTTCAGTAATATTGCCTCTGTGGAGCTGCCCAGCCAATATACTGTACACTTTTAACATGTTTACATATAGTATTTAAGAATAATGTGTATGGTGTCGCTACCTGTAACAATTTAGTGTTATCAACAAAATATTATACATTAAGAGTAAAGGCACTGATCATGCAGAATGTCCCCTTTCAGTGTGTTAGTGTGTTGTTGTTATTATTATAATGTTATATTATTAGATTGGTTATATACAGTACATACAAAATTCACTTGCCACTGGATGTTGCACTAAAGTGCTAGCCTCTCATACCAAAACAATGAAAGAAATAATATAAAACTCACTAAAACCGTCTTTGTTAGTCTTTCCACTGGCTTTTCAACAATCACCAATGCTGGTTTGGTTGAAATGAATCCTTAATTCACAGAGTTAGGTACAAAATTACTTGTGAAAAAAGCTGCAGTTGCCACAACATAAGCTAACATTAATCCTTGGGGACAAATGCACTTGTCAAAGTACATCCACTAACAGTACTTGTTTTTACCACTGACAGACTGAGATTGTTATACTCAGTGTCTGACAACATTATGGAAAGGATCCCTACAGAGATAGACCTTGTGTTTAACCAGAAACAGACTTAATATCACTATCACTCTCCACCAGACTCCATAGACAAAAACAGTATTTTTACCTTGCATGTCATCGAAACATCATAACTTCATTCAAAGTGACCGGAAACAAAATAAAACTCACCAGAACAGTTTTCGTTAGTCTTTCCACTGTTCCAACAATTACTAACTCTGGTTTGGTTGAAATGAATCCTTAATTCACCGACATAGATGAGAAAAACAGCAGTTTCAGTCAATCCACTATGTAGCAGACCGTAAACAAACCACAGAGAAGCTGCAATAGCAACACAGGCAGAGTGTGAAGTCATTCTCTGCTATATCTTTACATAACTAATAGTTGTTTGCTGCTATATGAATGTTTTTAAGCTCATAAATATAACGTTTCATGTGTAAGCAGTATTTTGGTTGTAATTCGTAGTTGTGAACCTCATATTAAGTACTTTATATACTGTCAATTTAATCTGTAACAATGCATCATATACATTTATCATGTATTGATGTATTGCAGTAACAATACAGTGGAATCAAAACTAATAGTAGTAGAAGTCTAAAGCAACATAAAATTGACATACTCAAGTAAAGTTAGTACCTGAAAATAGCACTAGTACAGTCCTTAATGTACTTTTACGTAATAAAAGTTCTTAGTTACTTTCCACCTTTTACATACAGGTTTTAAGTGGTCTATATTAAGAGAGTTTTTTACCTGTAATATGTTGTAAGCAAGCCCTCCCCCTTTATCCTCCCTTTGTGATTCGACTGAAGGCTTACTGATATTGACATTGTGTGTCCTTTGAGATTCCTCCTGAGCTGTCAGGACTGGCTCATCTCGCTGTCTGTGCTGCAAGTAACGAGCTTGACTCCTGTCCATGTGACGGCAGGGGGAGGAGGCTTGCTCGGCTTCAACATTATCTGCAGTCTGCCTACATCCTCTCTCCCCTGCCTTCCTCTGGTCTCTTCCACTGACTGGAGCTTTGTCCTTGTATTTATATTCTCTCTTTTTTTTGCATGTTTAATCAGTTTACATTTGCACGTCAACCAGAGAAAAAGCCAGTAAAGACATCACTTTTGACATCACATATTTGTGAAGCAGATGGTGTTGTGTGTCTTAATATAACCCAGACTAGCTGTCAGTCCATTCCGTGTTTATGACAGACACCTGACTGTGAGGCCTTATGGCACTGCTTCACTAATTAAGCTTAGTCTCAAACTCATTCGACCCTCTGGGAATAACACAACTGTTACAGACAATCAACATGATGAGCCTGCAGGCTTGTCATCCAGCCTTCAACTCATAGCATTAGATAGCAATCAGATCGCGTCTGACTTTGTCATTTCCTGCTTATTACTGCATTAAGCAACATGAATTAATGTACCCTTACTGTAAAATGTTACCTATTTAATTCATTTATACTAAAATGTTGTTGCACTGGGAAGCTTCAGAGACATATTCTGCAAATATAATCCTTCTCACTTACAGCAACCCAAATACTTCAACCTGTATTCTTTTTTTGTGTGCCACTTTTGGCAACGGAACAAGCTATAAACACTGACATGTCACCTTATAAATTTGATATGGGGAACGTGCCAGCAAACAGTTGCCTGTTTACACAGCAGATACGGAGTAACAGTATCAGTGTGTTTCTTATCACCTGACGAATATAAGTCCAATCTTCACTGTTCTTTTAACTCCACTTCGAGCTGCTAAATGTGGTCACCAAATATACCCTATGTTAGTCTGTCTACCTGTAAAGTAACAGCTGCCTGTTGTGTCTGGGAACAGCACTGATGAGAGCAGTGAGACAGAGACAAAACAGTATAGTTGCAGACCAGAGAACCAAAACAGTGAACTGAAAGATGATAAAACAGCCATTGTTAATATAGAAAATAAATGATTATAACAGCTTTAACTTAATTGATACTTGGCTATCACTTATGTCACATTTATTATGTAATAACTTGTAATACATTTTCACTTCATTATGCAGCTATATCTGCATTTTGTAGCAATCTGCCACATTTTGTAATTAACAACCTGAACCCAATATGCAAAATTTTTTCACATATTATGTAATAAATTATTACATATTACGGTGGCTATTACAAAATATCAGAGTTGCTTTTTTTTATGAACTGCATTTTGAGTAAGCTTTTTGATGGTGTTTTTGGGGAGCCTTGTCAATAGACCATTGCAGTTGTCAACCCTGCTAGAAATAAAAGCATGAATGAGTTTCTCCAGGTCGGTATTTGACATGAAGTTGCTGAGTTTGACTTTATTTATAGAAAAAGATAACAAGCTGATCTTGTTACAGCTTTTATGTAGCTATTTAGATTAAGATCGGAGTTGGCTATAACGCCAAGGGAGGCACAACAGGTCCAAGAAGCCTAATTTAATATTTGGGAAGTTTAATTTAGGTTCATTATAAAAAAAAGTTTACAAAAAATTTGCTTAATTTGAAGTAATAATCTTGATCATCAGGTAACTGTGATATATTGTGGACTTTGTGCAAACCAAGTAGGGATAAGCTAATTAAACTTCCTATTTATGTAGTTTTGTTTGAGATCCTATCAAAGATATTGGAGTGGACATAATAGCATGAATGTAGACCCTTAGTTTTGTGAGTAGAATGTTGGTTGAACTGGTAGTTTCTGGGGCTGTAGTTTGTGGTGTTGCCATATGAGCAGAGTATTTGAGAAGGTAAAATATTTAAGGTGATGTTGCCCCCTACATGAATCTGCTCATGACACTGATCGCAATCATGTTACACTGTCAGCCAGAGCAGCTAACAGCACCCTCTTGTTCAACCTGAGTTTTATTTGGACACTTTTGCTTTTGCAAAATCATCTCCATGAGAAAAAGTTACATTTCCACACTGCCCCCAATTTTCCTTCTTTTTGCATAAGAGTCAGTGCTCTGTTTCTGACTGGTGTTCAAGGAAGAGGGCCAGCATGTATACCTGAAGCATCTGCACACTGCTGCACCGTACACATGTGTGTTATGAGGATCAAGCTCACAGCGGGGATGTGAAGCAACTCATAAATCCAGGGATTGAGGCTGTTTCTAGGGATGGGATTTTGGTGCGACATTCAATCTTGGTACTTCCAGCTCAGAAAGGACTGAGCGATCTTGCTTGTGACAATGGGTGGATACCAATATATCATGGAACCTGTGCAGGCCAATTTATCAACCATGCCATGAGTCCTACCTTTGTCTCAGTGTCAGAGAGGTAAATCTAAGCTTCAAAAAGGAAGTATTTGTTGCAGACTACTGCACTGAATTGGTTTGTTCAAGTGTTCTTGACATTGTGTCCCTCCTAATACAGTGACATACATCTCAGGTATCCCTAGATTTTACCTAGCTATTCAGATATCAGCACTGAAGCCTGATCAACATAATGAATTTTAAGAAAGAAAGAAAAAACTTAGAATCATGTCATAATTTTGTTCCTTCAAGAAGTACAATTAATGAAAACAGAGCAAACTTCTTTTACTGCAATGTCTATAGTTCAGCCACCAGGTGGCACTTTTCTTCCAGACTATATCTGTAGTGATTTAAGTGGTAGATCTGAGTTCTTTTGCTCTTTGTATGGTGAACATGAGAGTCTGCTTTCGTTTAGCCTCTGTTTGAGACTGGGTACACAAACACTGGACACACCGCCTCAGTGTGAAGGCCTAATAGCTAAATAAATCAAACCTGTTGAGATGGTGCTGTAGTGCATCACTTCGGGACATTAAAGGGAAAAACATTGCAAGTAATTCAAGTGTAAACAACTGATCGCATTTAATGAAATAAAATACTGATAGAAACAAGCTGGATTTCATTTACAGTTTAAAGCATAAAACACAAAACATATTTCTGAGTTCATGTGCAGTCAAACTAGTTGCATGGAGAGTCCATACGGCCACATGTGGCAACTCTGAGGCTTTTATCCATCATGATTGCAAACCTGTAGCAACCAGCGGATTCCCACAGAAATTCAGTGTAATGTGGATAACGCTAACGCTGTGGTTGTTCATCTATGTTAGTATGACTTGTCATTTTTATTAACATGGATGTACTGTATGCTATGAACACAATATCTACTAAAGTAAAATTATAAAGCCACAGAGAACCCTCTTCAACCAAAATGAGTCCATCCTGGATTTACACTCATATTTGTGCAGTCGGGCACTTTGCTAGATAATCCCAACTCTGCAGGCCAACATATCACGTCAAATCCTCTCTGAGTATTTGTCATATTTGCGGCTCTCAGAGGCAGTGCCTGCCCTGAGGCTTTCATCGCTGTTCACCATTGGATTTCACATTGAATTGTCATGTTTTCTCCATTGACCTCCAGTGTGTTTCCATGACTCTACAGCCATTCACAGTGTGTCTGGCTTATCAAAGAGTCAGGTGGTCCACTTACACCAACCAGTGTGTGTCTGTTCCCAACAGAGCACTCTGTAAAGAACTTCTCTCTCGCAAACCCCCGCTGGGCCAGTCATTTAAAGGACTGTGTATGACATTTTCAGACCATCATCTGGGGAGGTATTCCTGTGGAAGTCTGCTAAAGTTCCTGCTCTGCAGTGCCTGGTCGACAGTGTGAATGAAGGGGTCAATCATCTGTCTCATATCAGGGGTGAACGGGTCGAAGGAGGGCCGCGGGGCCCCAGAGCGCTTGAAATGCCCATCTTGGTTGCTCTGGGCACAAAGCAGCCTCTCCTCGGTCATAGTGACGTTTAGAAAGGCTGTGATGAGACGGAGCTGTGGGAGGAGAGACTTCTGCAGCTCCTCATAATGCACCACCAGCAGGCGCCGTCCAAACTTCAGCCAGCTCAGAGTGTGGGATGCCCACCAGGGGGCGTAGCTGGAGACAAATTCTGGCCATTCTGCAGATGAAAGATGGTACAGTGGATCTTTTAGACAGGCTATTTTCATCAAGTGATATATGATTTGTGCTTTGTGATTTACTAACTGTTGAACAGGGTTAGAGAATAGGGTGTGTCATCTATGGGGAATGGTTCATATTCAGAATTTCATCCATTACATCTCAAAGTTCAAGAATCAAATCATCAATCATTTCAATAATATTGCCATTAGAAAGAGAGCCTTAACCCACTGTATACACATCGAATCAAAGCCAAAGTATAAAATAAATGTGTCCCTTCCATCCTGTCAAAGTCTCCCTGCGATATTGCCACTGCTGGACGCTGAATTGATGCCGCTCTTGACATTTATATGAAAACGTCTCCTCGTGTTACTAGAGGTGAGGCGGCCAGCAATGAAACCCACTTGATCTATATATGAATTAAAGATGAAACCACTCTCTCAAGATGCATTCCAAGCATCTTTGCAAACACTTTGTAATCATTATGTAACAGACTTAGTGGACGATAATTATTCATCTGCAAATGGTCTTTGCTTGGTTCTGGCAAAAGAAATCACAGCAAAACTCCACTGACTGACTATTAGTAAAGTGAGGAGGGGGATCAGTACATCTTGAAAACATTTATAAAACTCAATCCTGTGATCATCCTCCCTGGTGTTTTGCCAGAAGCCAACATCTTGAGTTTCAGCCTTGATCTCTGACTCCTGACTCCTCTTTTCTGAATATTCCATCTCAGTTTCTTTGAAAAGTCAGAGTATTGAATTATTAACTTCCTTTGGGCTGTTTTAATGTTCAGACTCGTTATGAATATTTTTGAAATGTCAAATTTATTTGATTAGGTTCAAATATTAGAGAGTCCTTATCATCATGGCAGGAGTTGAGGACTTGTTCTCCATTTGTTTCCGTCTTGGGGGGGTACCTAGAAATTGTGGGCACCACATGATTAGAGATGTAAAATAAACTGGCCTATCAAGAAATTACTTAAAATTGATAGCCCTTTTAGTACAACCAGACATAGAAACAGATAAGAATAATAGCCAACTAGACAGTTACCACGGGGAAGGTCTGACAATTACTTTTGCAGCTGGAAAGTCATCAGCAATCAAATGTAAAACTGTCTGTCAACTTGTCTGTGAATTATTTTAGTATAATAGTTAAATGCCGTGAGCATCACAAATTCACTTCCCTTCCCATTTATTTTGGTGGAGGCTCTGAAAAAACAAAATACATTCTCAAAACGTGGACAAATAAAGCCAAAACTTTGAGCCAGACGAGATACAAATAGAGGTGCAGTATGTGAGAAAATGTTTTTCTTTGTAATTTGGGTGACCTGATCCTTTAAACATGCTGTATTTTGTTGTTACAGATGGTGCCACAATGCTTTTTGTGTGACAGTACTTCACACAACGATGTGTCAGAGATGTCTCAATAGAAAAGCTTTCAGAGAGCACATGTGCTGTTTTACTGACCGTGGTATAAAAGCTTAAGAGTGCAGTCTTCACTATGAATATGAGAACCTAACTGCTTCATGATGCACTCAGTCACAATCCCAGAATGCCCTCAGGTCTACTCAACTAACATCAACAGCAGGACATTATGCAGCAGTAGCATCCTTCAGCAGAGCCATAAACTACTCCCCTATCATGTCTTTATGGATTGGACTGTATTACCTTTGCTTTTCCATTGTGCGTCTGTAGCGTGTCCTAAATGTCCGGCACACTTGCGGTTGAATTCAGCCACAAGGGAGCGGTAAGGGTTTCGAATCAGCAGGATGGCAGAATCGAACATCTCAATCTCTTTCTGACCACTCTCGTGGGTCTTTACACAGATGCTGCGGCCACTCTTCCAGTAGTCCTTCTCTCCTTTGAAACCTGGTACCAATGAATAAATGAATGAATAATGGTCAGCTGCGAGGTAATATTTCAACGAACACTCACTCAAACGCTCGTTTGAACAATGGGGAGGGCACCTCGCCTCACCTCTGTTGTAAAGCGTGCCGTCGAAATAGAAGCTGCCAGTGTAGTAGCCGGTCGCGAGCTCGATCAGGTGGCGTACCCAGGTGTTGCCTGCGCCAGGAAAACTGGAAAGAGCCACCAGGGAGTTGGATCTCTGAGGCAGAAACATCCTCTCTTTGCACCTGGAGTCTAGAAGGACAGAGTTTTTGTTGCCAGTTTTAGCCGTAAAACAAAGCCGAAATGCACCAGATCAGAATATATCAAATTCTTTTCAGAGATTAAAAAAAATAAAATAAAAATGGATTCACTTTCAGAGCAAAAGAAACACAATACATGTCATGACACACAAATTGTAGTATGGTTGCAAGGGTGACAAAATGGCGAGTTGAGATTTTGGGATGAACACTGCATTCAAGAGCAATTTCGTCCTCAATTGTGCACTAAGTGTTCTCTCTGAAGGAAACGACACAATATTCACAGTGTCAGTGAATGGACTAGTTTTATCTGAGGTTATTTTTACAGGCAATTTTACAGGAGGAAGGAGAGGCTGGAACTTTAACTGCTGTGCGTGATCCGTAAAAATTACTGACATGGCAGAATAGGCGGGATTTAAATACAGACACGCTCTGGTAATTATTACAGTGTCCCATCTCACTCTGTAGAACCAATCAGAATGAAGCTTTACATGATTGGAGCTTTTAACAAGAGCCTGTCACATGCACATGATTGACAGAAATATCTCACCAAGCACAGGTGTGTGATACACCTGGTAGTGGTAGTCAAGCTCAGTGGGTGCTGTGGGTGTGGAGGTGCTGGTGAGGTTCCCCACACACTGCTGGTTGTCAGTCTGCTGGTTGAGACTGAACAGAGAGGACGTCCAGGTACAGAAACAGTGGGGCTTCTTGAACACAGCCAGCGGGAGCTCCTATGAACCAAAAGCACAAATGTTTTCCATGTTTTTCTATGACTCATCTTTCTTATTTTCCTCTCCAAAGGGTGTTGTGTCGGCTGAGTTCAGCAAGAAAGTCTGCAACACATCCCCACTCCACAATTTTTTGTTCATTATTTTTTCTCACTTTTCCAGTAGCAGAGGGGTCAGAATGATCAATGTCAAAGCTCAAGGACAGTCACTGCAGTGAAAATTTAAGAAAAGTCATGCATATTCACACGTACATGCACACACGCCACACAGTGAGAATTAATCACAATGCAGTTGCTGCTAAATGATGTGCAGTATTTTATACCATTTATACATTTTATGCCATTTTCTGTTTTCGGAGGAGACACAGCTGCATTCAGTGAGATCTCAGTGCAGGATCCAGACTGTCTACTTCTCATTAGCGGCACATTAAAGCTTAAATATTCAGCAAAATCCAAGGAGCTCCATGCTCCCACATGTGTTCTCCTGGGAGACAGCTCTGAGCTATGGAGTCTCCTCTCCTGGAAGTGGAGATCCGCTGGTACGCTATAGAGAGCTACGTGCAATAAATTGATCATCACGGTCTGTAATTTCAGAGAGCTAATTCAAACCTTATCTGTGCAGGTCTCAATGCAGGACTGCGTGGTTAGGTTGGGCTGAGAGGAATAGACAGGGAAGGTGCTGATGGTGCTCTTCGGCAACTTGAAGCAACCGCGGTAGTGAACGTTTCTGACTGGAAAAAGAAAAAGAGAAAATAGTTGCGGATAACAAAAATGGATTTGGTAGGATCCAACTGCATTAACCAGTTAGGAAGTATTTTTATTTATTTACTGACGAGGGAAAATACAGGCTTTACTGAGAAATACATCGTCAACAATGTTATTCGACATGAGATGAATTTAAATTACCAATCTGTATTTCTGCCCTAATTACATTCCTATTCTTAACTGACTTCTGGTGTATAATACATTCACAATTCAGCTGCAAACCTCCAGAGACGCTGAACCTTCCGATCATGAATATTAATACTGTATATGATATAAACTCATTTTATAATGTATTTGACCTTGCCAACAGCAATAATGTGATGCATATCTTTTAAAGAGCAGAAAACATTTTAAGAGAAAAATTTATAATCAGTATTGTTGAATTTTTGATGTTGCTATTATGAAGTGTTTTGGCTTATAAAGCTGCAGTTATATACTATGGAGTTACAGGAGTTATACTTGCATGGCCCTTGTACATCTTGTTCTTTTAAATGAAATATACAGCAGCTCACAAACTAACTGTGACATTCCCCGTGCAAAAGATTGTAGACGAGCAGACAATGTGTATCCTGTGATACACTCTGTAAACTCCACAGCTGTCGCCCTAGACAATATTCTTCAACAAATATCATCAATCAAGTGTAAAGTTGCACTAAATGTGATTTTATGCAAAAATGCACCTGTTTAATCAGCCTAAATCATCAGAAAGTGGGACTGCAACAAAGCAAAGAGTCCCATCACCCAGATGGACAACTCCACCCATCCTCTTTGCCCAAATTATTTCATATCAGGAATTTTTCTGTCATAGAAATCTTCTTGTCACAAAGCTCTGAGCTGATTGACTCAGATTGAAGACATAATCTTCTTCGTTCTAAAAAACGAGTAACACATTTTTTCTTTTGAAGGCTCTGTACGACGGAGTGATCTTTTTTTAATTTAAAAATATTTTGATTTTCGAGGATAAAGTCAAAACGTTGAGAATAAAGTAGAAATAATATGTCAAGAATAAAATTGAATAGTGAAGAATACACATTTCAAGATTAAAGTCAAACTTTTGAGAATAAATCTTCTAGCATTAGCTTGTAGTAGTAGTAGCATTGCTGCCTCTACAAAATGCCTTGTGTAGATTAAAAGGTGGAACTGTACTTTATAATTGGTTTTAGTATTATGAAATGATTTATCTTTTACTGCGTAAACACAGTGGGAAGTATTGGGAGATTGTGCCGAAAAATGCCTGTGTCTGTTGAGAAGGAAAAACCACTCAAACTTGGAAGAGGTGTCAAACGCTCTCCAAACTTGATGTGATTTTTTTTTTACTTTATTCTTGAAATTCAAAATAAAAATAATAAAAAAATTGTACTCTCATTAGAGATGCACGACAATTATCGGGTCAGATAAATTATTGGCCAAAAATGGGAAATTTATATTATGATAAAGGATCTGAATAATTAAACTACAGCCGATAAATTATTGGTCCATTATAATAATTATTTATTTTGAATTCTTATGCAAAACTTCTTTATAAAATACAAAAATGTGAAATTATCAGTTATCTTATCGGTATCGGCCATGAGAAGCAGGTAATGATCAGTTACCGTAATGGCTGTAAAAAAAACCTTCCTCTCATTTGTCCCCTTACGCGTGGCCTAATACTCTTCCTTAGTCATTCCTTAAATCAGCTGGGCACGGTACTGTAGGAATAGGAATACTCTAGTCCTTTGTTGGGGACTGTTTTCAGCCGCAGATTAGTACACATTTAGTGCTCTAGTGCAGTGGGTGCTGCGGCACCCTGCGGTGTCTTGAGAACAGACCAAGGGTGTCCACCTTTCATCACATTAAAAAAGTAGGGCACATTTACATGAACTACATTTTCATACAACATTTTCAAACGTATCAGAGCAGAAGAATAAACGTACAAATCAGCATATTAAAAATCTTTTAAAATATGCAGTTATACCACAAGACTGGCGACGACGGGCTGCTGGTTGTTCTGGTAATGCAATGCGCTTTCCGGCACACAAGTGTGTAACGACTGTAAGAGCAGCGATGGAAAGATTTGTCTCTTTAACTCTTCACAGTCTGACACGACCAAAGCAAGTCAAATTAGACTGTGCAGCAAACACCACTGGTTAATGGTAATGGTAAATGGACCTGTACTTGTATAGCGCCTTTCTAGTCTTCCGACCACTCAAAGCGTTTTTACACTACGTGCCACATTCACCCTTTCACACACATTCACTGGGCTCACAGCTCCTCTGGAATTGGCTGTCCCGCAGCAGAACAGAATATAAGGCTATTTGTTACACAGGTGCCAGTTGTTGAATGAATTGAACACTGGTCTTTGTCTGGTTTTGACCAGACTCATCCTTTGACATTGATATTCACTTAGGTGTGATGAGTGCACTATTTATACTGACATCGCATTCTATTGAATTATTTATTTTGTGGAGAATTTCAGTTTAAATGAGTTCAGTTACGTCTCCACTTGTCTGAAGTCCCCCACAGAGCAGCTCGTGCAGAGAATAAATAGCAAACAGTCCTGTGTCTCTCCTGAGGGAAGTTGACTCACATTTCCTGTGACCCGGCAGCTGCTCCTCCACCTTGTAAATGGAGAGTCGACCCACGCCGCCACACGGAGACCCCCTATCACCGCGACACACCAGACTGCAATCCTCCTCGGGAGCCCGTGGGCTACTGATCCGGTTTCCGCAGTGGCATTCAGCTCCATACTCCAGACCTGCAAACTGGTACCCACTAACCACACACACACACACACACACACACACACACTTATTGCCCAAGCCAAGGGCAATGCATAACCTCAAGCTATTGCCCTCGGGCTAAGCCATCCCACTGGACATTAGTTAACATTTCAAACTTATCATTTAACTCAAACTTCCCAGCATTAAATCTACAGCATGGTCTGTCCCCTGTGATATTTGTCAGTACTTCTCCTTCTGCACTCGCCTGACTGTGTAATGCCTTTTTCCAGCTGAACTGCACTAACCTCTGATCTGTACTTTACATATCAAGGCTGTCGTGACTCATCCGTTCTCTTTATCCTCCCTCCTTGGGACAGACAGAGACCTCATCAAAACTGACCTTTTCATATATGTCCTTTGAAGCTGCCTCATAAATTGCCTTGACTTTTTACTTTTACTCATCGCAGTAATTGGCCCGCTCAGGTAACGAGCATGCAGGCTCGAGATGTGAGCACTTGCTCTCTGTCTGACTGCATCCATCTGTCCTCTGCTGTTCTGTTTCAGCTGGGCTACTACTAAGATATTAGAGGGAATAATTCAAGTGGGTCATTCCTTGAATTTGCTTTGAAAAGTCCACCTGCCTCTGCATGTTTTCTTGAAGCTTTGGACATTTCAATGCCACAAAAACCGCTCACACTGACCTAATCAGAGATTTTCGCCCCACAGCCTCAGGAAAGCTCACATCTAACCTCTGACTTATTCACCAACTGCTGTAGTCAGCTCATTAAGCTTTCTAACACATACACACCTCCCTCCTTCCTTCTTCTTGCAACACATCAAGCCTTCTGTCCTGGCCTGCTCTTCACTCTCCCCTCTCTCACGCCCCCCCCCTTCCCTCATCTTTTACTGTCATCCAGCCACCTGGCTCTCCGCTGGCTCCAAACACAGGGAGGCATTCATGGAGGCGACTGAGATCCAAAGCATTTACTCAAACAGCAGGCCTTCTGTGGTCCCTTCACAGGAGCCCGCTGCAAATGCATTACCTTTCTGAGCAGGTGTCTTGACACAGAGAGCTGGTCATTTTGCGCAGGTCATAAAGCATGGTTCCTCCCAGGGCTCGGTCGCTGGCATTGTGCAAAAAGCAACCGATGTAGGTTCCTGCATGTGTCAAAAAAAGTGAAAAATTCTCTGCAGAGGCACTCACAATTTAAAATGTCTCAATTTGAAAAGTAGTTACAGTAATTGAAAAGTGTGTTTGTGTTATTAACATTTCATGCTGAAACTAGTCAATTAATTGATTAGTTGGTGCACAAAAATATTGACAACAATTTAGATAATAAGTTCGTTTAAGTAATTTGTCAAGCAGAAATACCAAACATTCTTTGTTTTTAGCTTCTCAAAATGAGGAGCTGCTTCTTTTCTATTTTAGATTTGACTGTAAATTAAATGTTTTGGGGGTTTTGGATCATTAGTTGGACAAAATAAAGCAATGTGAAAGTGTCACCTTGGGCTCTGGCAAATAGTAATGTAATAATAATTGACAGTTTAATGAATTCTAAAAATAATCATCAGTACATTAATCTAATCGGTCGTCCGATTATCTGTCAATTTCAGATAAACAGCCTCGGCATCCTTAATGAGAGCAAATCTGATCTATGATATAATAATGCAGTTGAATGACCTTGCTTCTGACATACTGTACCTCGTTTTCCCTTAAATACCTGTAATGTTCTGAAATCTACAGCCTATCCCCATGTATTTTTCTTAGTAGTTTCATTAATTAATAAAAATTCCATCAAAACAACATGTTACTGGATAAGATAACCATGCATGCTGGATTATAACGTTCATGGAAGAATCAAGACTCCCACTCTTTTTAAGAAAACATTTTCCTGGACAGTTGTCACAAGTTTTTCTTCAAGTTCTTCCTCCTTTTTTAATGTTGTTATTTTTAAGTGTCTCAGGGTCATTACGATGCTGAAGAGATTGCTGCAAGTCCGTTGCACTCTGCGTCTGGTGTGAACAGCTAGACTGACTAACATGGCTAAAGTGAGCATTTAAAAAAAAATAAAATTCTATTCCGCTTCATGTCTGGTTAACACACTCTCTCCGCGCAGCTACCAGCTACAATAAAAAAACTTAAATTTCCAGGTGTAGCACCAATTATAGGTGTAGTTGCACCGAATATGAAGTTCATTTTCTAGTTGGTTCTTTAAAGGGCCAGTGTGTAGGATTTAGTGGCATCTAGCAGTTAAGTTGCAGATTTCAACCAACTGAATACCACTCGTGTTTCAAGCATGTAGGAGAAAATTTGGTGGCTGCAAAACTGATAAGAAATACAGAACACTCAGTGGTTGGAGCCAGTGGTTGGTTTTTAGAAACATGGCAGTTTAACATGGAGGACTCATGGGGAAAACATACCTATGAATATTATATTCTGTTTCTGCCAATGGATCCTCCTAAATGTTACACACTGGTGCTATAAGCGAGATTCTGAGCATATTTACACAAAAGTAAAATAAAAACTATAATAATTATAATAATTCTGAATTGCACACCCACAATTAGTCATAGATAGATGTTGACACTCTCCTCTTTAACTTGATTTGGATGTAAACCAGACATCCTCTGTCTTTACTCTGGCACTGGCACCGTTCTCTAACAGTGCCAAAGCAGCCTTTGCGTCATCACTTACTCACACTCATTATACACACCAGAGTGTATTGTGGGCCATAATATGCAACTAATTTATAATGATGAGGCCTACTTTATCATCCAGTATAGATTATTCTTATTCCTGCATTACAGTCAACCTTATTTACTTGCGCAAGAATAAAAAATCACCCATGTAGAAAGAAGGATGTAACGTATAATAGGCAAGGACACACTATTATGATGTGCTGACAAGATTAAGGCTCCATATAAAATGTCACCCAAATTCAGTCTTTGATGTTATCCTTGTCTTTGCCATATTGCTACATCAAACTCCACTCAGCTGACACATAAAAGTCTTCTTTATAAATACCAGTCTCAGTGGGGAGGCTAGCATATGCATTTCTTTTGTGCGCAGACTTCATTTGCATTTCACCCCTTGGGTCTGAGACTGTAATATTTTTAGGTTTTATGCTAGATGTTTCTACTCATTCAGGAGCTGTGTGTTGTGAACAGGTAGGTTTTAGTCATTTTGGTGCATGGAGTGCATGCAGATAATCCCTCAAATGTTGGCTTTTACGTTTATTTCACAAACCCTAGTATGAATTTGTATTCATAGATCTTTTAAAGGTTTCAAGGACACTGGGGATTTTTTATGTTTACTACCTTCATAAAAAAAAAGACAGCAGCCAACTGGTCAAAGAGAGGATTTAAAAAGTGTTGGAGGAGATACATGCTACTAGGATTGAAGAGATGTGGCAGCAAGGTGCACAGACGAGATGGAAGTAGGCAATGGACCGTGAAATCTCTGGCAGGCCAAGCATCACCATATCGAATTTGTGATTCAATCAGTCTGCGATGTCCTCTGAAGCCCGTCCAGGCTGTTGTGCTGGGGCGAAAGCTGAGTCACCAGCCGCCTGTGCTTCAGGAGACAAACACTGGAGAGCAGCAGCAGCTGATACCTGAAAGCACTGAGAGACCAGAGCTTGCATAGGAAGCATCTCAAGAGGCATCACCCAAGGTGAGGCCCCCTACCCCCCTCACCCACCCAGCGGGGCAGGTCGTTGCTTTAATCAAAGTGAAGGAGAGCCCCCAGGCAGCTGCAGCTGAGGGTTAATGGAGGGAAGCAGCCCGAATTCCCAGACATGATAGAAATGACTGCACTTAGGCCTGACACTGTGTCGCTTTCTTAAACACCAAGACAGATGGCGGTGCTGGAGCCGATTCTTCCCCACAGTATTGGATGGAGGAAGCTAATGACATGATGGCCAAGTATGTGCTGCTGCCACGGGTAGCATGTGCACTGTGTGTGTCCATTAAAGTGGGCTGAAGAGGGTTCACACTCTCACTGCTGGGTCTCTAATATCCTCACAGATGTAAGGAGAGTCATCAAAGCCACAGTACAGAGGTTCTCAAGGCATGGAAGGCTGACCCAAGCCGGATCATCTCAACAAGGGTTTTTAAGACTGAAAAACCGTAAATACCCAATGACTGAATCACTCCTAAATCTATCAGAAAATGTACATAGAACCAAGGGCAAAGGTTTGGTTTCAGAAGTGGGGGAAACACAACAACGAAAATACAAAAAAACAATGTACATATATGCTATAATGTGCAATAATAATAATAATAATAATTGGGATAAGAGTAAAAGATAAGGATACTAGGAAAAAGTATAAACTGTCAAAGATAAAAAAATATCTGTATCTAATATAAGTATTGTCATGTTAAATGTAATGTTAATGTGAATATTTTCCGAATAGGAAATATAGAAAATTCAACAAACTATAGTGAAAAAATTGTAGAATAACACACAAAAAAGAAAAGCTATATAAACCTCTGTATTAATGTACTTATCCTGCTTTGTATTTGTATTTGCATTTTTACCAAAAAAAAGAGTGCAGAGGTCTTTGGTTCTGTGCTTCACTGTCTTATCTTTGATGTCCAATTCTAGCGTCTTTAAGAGAATATTAACTGCAAATAAAAATAAATATTACTTTTTTTTTTTATCTGAAAAAACAAAACACACTGACCTTTTTCAGCCCTGAGCAGTGTCTGCATTCTTTCAGGCTGTACAACCTCAACAACCTTCACCAAAAAGGTAGGGCAACATTTACGTAGCCTGAGAGACATAACCCAGGGGAAATGTAGCCTGCCAAGCACTCGCCGCCACACATTCTGCTGCTATCTGAGCTCATTGCTGTGACTGTACGGTTATAAGTAAAGGAGACTCGAGCAAGTATATGAATATTTTTATTAACTCAGATCTTCTCTAATCTGGACCGTGGACAGTCAGAGAACAATATTCAAAGACCTTTAGTAAAAAAAAAAATCCAACCTTAAACAGCCCCAGTGGAAATTATGCCCTTGTGTACGACCCAACCACCTGCCCTTCCTGACTACCTAAAACCAACAGAAACTTGATAAAAATCAAATCTCGCGAAATATCAACACAGAGAGTTTGGCCCCTACTGTGCAACCCCTGTAATATTTCTTACTTCTGATCCGTCTCCACATCTCTGGGCATGTAATACTTCTGATATGTACTTAACATATCAAGGAATTTTATGTTACTCATCCCTTCGAGGCAGAAAGTTTTCGGCAGCAGACAAAGTGTTATGCATCTCAAACTTTTATTATAAAATGTTTGAATAGGTAGGGTTACTCCTGGATCTATAAATATCCGAATCTGAAAATGCATGAAAACCTTTCCAATCGACTATTTAATGTTATTACTGCTATGCAGGCTACTGTGTGTCAAAGTAGTCAGTGAATAAAGATGGAATTGTGATTTAAAAAGTGAAAACATAAAGATGGAATATCAAACTACGGAACTAAAGATATTACAAACAGGCCATTAATGAAGCATATTATATGATTAACTTCATTTTCCTTCTTTTTCAATCTGGTAGTCCAAAGTAGATATAGTGATAAATTGCACATATTTAGGTACTGACATCATGACTACATCAGCAAATAAATATAGAGTAATTGCAATACAGAAATACCAAAGATATGTTTAGGACAATGTCATTTAGTAGTTTAGTAGAAGTATATTTTTACACATTAAAATGTCCTGCTTACTAAATATCTTGGTCACAATTCTTCAAAAACGATTAGCAGACAATAATTTGTTATCTGATTTTTAAAACTCTGAAATATGATATCAATATCGACCAAACATCTGGTATAAGTCGGCTCTAGAGACTTCAGCTGTGAGATCTGGAAGATTGTGCTAGATGGATTGAGAGCTGTTTAATGACCTTGGCTGAACACCTCACAGTGGTCCTGATTTAGTACCTTATGATTTGTACTTGACTCACAGTAGAATAAAGGCAGGGAAATGTGAGAAAATTACTTGTTGAATGTTTCTGCTCACTAA
Source organism: Dicentrarchus labrax (assembly GCF_905237075.1). Taxonomy (NCBI): domain Eukaryota; kingdom Metazoa; phylum Chordata; class Actinopteri; family Moronidae; genus Dicentrarchus; species Dicentrarchus labrax. The sequence goes on along the minus strand of NW_026136705.1, from coordinate 8,492,778 downwards.
GTAAGAAAGTGCTTCTTAAACCTCTGTAGAAAGACACATCAAAATGAATGTGACAGTTCATGTTACATTGAAACAATGACTGCAGCTAACCATTATTTTCATTACTGAGTTAACTGTGAATACATGTTTTGATTATTTGATGAGTTATTGAGTCAATTAAATGTCAGAAAGAGTTGTCCTTGCTGAGAGTAAGATGAGAGCATTCTCATGTCTTTCCTCAAATATGAAGCTACAGCTAGCAGACCGTTAACTACAGGAAAAAGATCTTTTATGTGTATTGTTTAAAGGTCCAGTGTGTAACGTTCAGGAGGATCCATTGGCAGAAATATAATATTCATAGGTATGTTTTTATTAGTGTATAATCACCAGACAATCAGTATCATTGTGTTTTTGTTACCTTAGAATGAGCCTTTACACATCTACAATGGGAGCGGGTCCTCTTCTACAGAGTCCGCCATGTTGAACCACCATGTTTCTACAGTAGCTCAGAATGGACATACACTGGCTCTAGATAGGGCCTTCCACATTTTTCCTGGCCACTGTAGTTTCTCCTACAGGCTAAATCCTACACACTGTCCTTTAATCCATGCAGAAACTGAAGTGTAAAAACGACACGTGGTGGTGGGGGGTTATGTAGCCAACTGTTTCTTGGCTAGGCATCCCCAGCTGGTTGCCTGGCAACCTCACAGGGACGACAAGACTCCGGCCATAAAAGATATAATGTAGTAAAGATATTGCTTTAAGACAATCAATTATCAGAATAGTTTAGAATTAGTTTTCTGTCAACTTAATCAACAAATTCTTTTAGCACTAACTGAAACTGATAAATGCACATACTTATTGTTTGTACGTGCACTGTATAGGTTTATGAAAGGTATCACAAATAGCAGGCCATGGCTCTTTCTCTGAAACCTTCGACCAGTTACTCTCCCGGGGCATGTGGTACAATAGACCTGGGTAATTTAATTCTGTGTCCAGGGTAATACTTTTTAAAAGGAACCTTTGCCAGATGGCTGTTGCTGAAACTGATCTTATTCCTGCCTCTAACATTTTTCATCTGTATTACCCTACTTAGTGCCTGAGCGGTTATGTAGTGTCTGTTTTAAAAAAAGGATTAAGAGTTCTTGTAGGATGCTTTTCAAGAATGAGCTGGAAGAACAAATGTTCCAGTGGAGGTAATTCCATTGTATTTATCATTTCAACAAAATGGCAAAGGCACTGACAGGCCTGTTCAACAATAGAGTAAATCTCCAGGGCAATTTTAAAGTACTTTCTTAACAAAAAGCACCAGTTAGGAATAATATCACTTTTATCTTCATAATTACTAATTTATTTTCTAGAAACTACTTGCCTTTTCCTTCTCTGTTTTCTATAGGATCAGTGAGCACTATCCTTCATCTACAAGATCTGAAGCACCCAAACGTAAAATGTCATATAAATATATAATGAAGCTCTTCTAAATGTTCTATGGTCATGATTATCTGTTCATAAATGTACCATGAAGCCTGTTGTGTGCGCTACGGAAGCTCCGTGCAGAATGTAGTACCTCGGCTCCAGGCCACCTGAGCCACAAAAGTAAATCACAAAATATAAAATCAACGTGTGTATTTGCTTGTTCATGTATTATTCACCAGGATAACCACCGCCTCAGTCAACACATCTTCACCAGGATCTCTCCTCCTTTCCACTGCTCCGTTTCACACCGCGTGATGGTGTTATAGCCCAGAGCTTTTCTGCTTTTGTTTAATGGCAACAGAGATGTGCAACCTTGGCTACAGATATACAAGGTCAGTTATTGATTGGCAAAAACCACATTAGATGTTGTGATCTGGCCACACAATCACAATGCTGTCAGGTAACATATATTTTGGCAGCCATGTTCGAGGTCTCTGTTTTGGAACAGCCAACAACAAGTAGCTGATGGGATTGCTTTAAGCACAGGTCTCAACCGAATTCATTAAACGTGTTTCATTTCGGATTTGTTACAATTTTTGGTGAAGACAAAATTTGTTTTCACATAATGCTGGTCAGCTAGTTAAAAATAGCATTCAGCTATCACTTTCATGCTGTTAACACCTCACTGGCACACTAATGAATGTAAATAGGGCAAGCAGTGGCCAGTGGTCACATGTTAACATTAACATTGCTTCTTTCGCCTGCTGGCTGCTTGGCTCTTAGAAAACCTGCAGTGATGATGAAGTCTGAGTATTTAAGAGTAGAGCCCTGAACTGAAGACAGGACAGTGTCGAGTCAGTGTGGAGACAAATCCGACTCAGACTGACTTTTAAAGATCCAGTGAGCAACCTTTAGGAGGATACATTGGAAGAAGTATGTTTTCATTAGTGTATAATCACCTGAATATAATCATTGTGTTTTTGTTACCTCGTCGTTTTTATCTGCAGAGGGAGTGGGTCCTCTGCTACGGGGGCCACCTCGTTGAACCGTCTTGTTTCTACAGTAGCCCAGTATGGACAAACCAAACACTTTGCCACTGTAGGTTTGTTGTACATGCAGTGTCCAAATGGTTCTGTATTTTCACCGCTAGCTGCCATTAAATCCTACACACTGTTTTACTGTACGTGTTGAATGTGTTGACAGAACAGTGGAAGGTGTGTATAGTTGTTTACCTTTATGCCTGCTGCTCCTGTGGAGAGAGACTCTCTGCTCTGGACTCTCTGGCAGCAGATTATGAAACCAGCGGCGATGCAAGTGTTGGACCCCGAGGCTTTGGGAAGCGGGCCAGTGTCGCCCTGCCTTGGCTCCCCCTCCGGACACAGGCTGAATGGCGGCCCATCTGGAGCGTGCCCTCACGCCCAGGCCTGCAGTCCTGAGGGCAATAGGAGGCGCTGCGAGGGACAGCAGTGGCGGCAGGCTGGCGAGGTTCGGCTGGGCCACTCTGACGCTGGAACGCTGCAGGAGCAGGATGCTGCCTGCCATCAGATAGGCGATGCCAAGGCAGAGCAACAGCATCTGAGCCCGCTTCAAGAAGCAGTGCAGTCTGTAGAGAGGCGCCACCATTCTGTTTCCTGTCTCTCACCTTAGTGGAAGGCCATTTCATGGATTAGGGGTGAGGAGATCTGTAACCCACTTACAACTTCATAATCTTGGAAAGACCTGCAGCATCTGGCAATGTCGTAGACATTGTGTCTGGGTCCTTCACCGCCACGGAGTCCAATGGCAGCAGTGGAACAATGGATGTGTCACAACAGAGTTTAATATCCAAGGCTGTGGCCACTGACTCCAGGATGATCCTCGGGGAAAAGCTGAAGCACCAAAAAAGAAAAGAAACACAAGCAGCTGGATTTGAAGCACAAGTGAGTTTCTCTGTATGTGAACACAATCAAAGGGAAGGGGAGTATATGCCTGGCGGATTAGATGTACAGCTCATGTTGACATATGGGCTTGTGTTTCTGTCTTGCAGCATCTTGCAACACATGGTGCGTCTGCTGCTTCGTTGCTTTCATTCCTACCATTTGTTTTTAATTCAAAAACCCTGCCTCGAGTTGTGTTCTGCAGTTCCTTTAATTCCTATTTCATCTGCGTCTCTGGTCGGCACCCTCCTGTTTCACATTCATCTGGGGGTTTTTTTTAAAAAGGGGGGAACTACAGGAAATCACCCCAACCTTTACTAATAGGGCTTTTAAATTTGATTCTCCTCCAGTGCAGAGATTTTCACTCCTGCACTGTCAGATTGCGAAGCTGGGAGATATTGCCGGTGTTACAATAAATATAATCTCTACAAGTCTCAGTTATCACAGTGAAATGACATCATGTGATTTAAAAAAAACTGTCTGGAGAGCGCATTATGGGTGCTTATGAAATGAGGATTATCAAAGCAGTGTGCAGACCATCTCTCATCTGTGGAGAGATGAATAAGTTATGAGTAAAACAAAACATGCAAAGATGAGATGCTGAAGATTTCTGAATGATTAGAATGTGGAACACCCAAGTATTCGTGGTGTTTTATGAGGCTGATAGTTTGACTGGCGAGAGGGCCAGTGGAGTGCAGCCCTGACCCTCTCCTCTGTGTTTTTGTCCCCTTTTCCTGCCACGGTGGTCTCAAGCCCCTCTTTGATGATTGCACTTAGAGGTTCCTATGTGACAGCAGCTATGCTCCCCCAATAGATGCTTCACAGACTGAGTCTCTCTCCAGTGATATCCATTAAAGCCCCGTTGTCTCGGTGGCCGTCACACACCGTCATGCCCTTCAGCTCTACTTTTCATCTCAGGCCTCTAGTGTTCTGTCTTGTGAAGCGGACCCGCCACACTGTACCCCCCCTAAAAAAAAAGTAGGGGTGCGGTAGTGCTCCCGAGGATAGAAGCAACAGTTTGCACAATGAACAGTCTCTGATCAAGTCCGAGTGCCCAAGTTGTGTTCAACTCCACATTTTTACGCATAAAATAACTCACCGCCACGCCACATGACCCTAAAATATCCACGCCGCGTCCGCTTTGATGTAACGGGATGGATGGGAGCTTGACAGACAAATGAATAAAACGGCGAGAGTAAACACGAATCACCTATTTAAGAAGCCGAGGTCTTCCATCTTAAAAAGCCCTCACTCTGCCTCCACCATTTACAGTAGAGGATGTTTCAACATGCGGCTTACCTTCAGCGGCGGCGTGGTACGCATGGCATCCTTATGTTGTGCGACCACTCATCAGTTTATGGCCGTTGTGATCGCTGTTTTCCCCGCTTGCTGTCCAGTGAAGGTCTCCTCGGCTCTCCAGCATTTCCCAGAGCTGGTGTTATATAAGCTCTCTCTCTCTCTCTCTCTCTCTCTCTCTCTCTCTCTCTCTCTCTCTCAGCCAGGCAGCGCTGTGCTCTCCGTCGCTCTGGAAGGCTGGCACGGCGATAGAAAGCACAGACAGTGTGTGTGAGTGTGTTTGTGTGAGAGAAAGAGGAGGTGATGGGGAGGGGGAGGGGGGGGAGTCGGTCTCATTTGCATTGGTGATCTGAACGCGTCACAGCTCCTCCGAACGCAAACGGGAGAGTCGTGTCCAGCAGTCTGCAGCTTGCACTGCACGGGGGGGGGTTATAATAAACAGGCTTCACCACATATATGCCGTAACATATCTTCCGACGCCGAGCTTCATGTAGGCTACACCGTGCCTTTATCGCCATGCACTCCCCATTGGACCAGGATTTTGGCGTAAATCACTTAAAAATACCCGAGCAGCATGCACCCTGCAGCTCACCGACACTAGCCTACTCTTTGAGTTTCGGGTTAAAAATAAGTTTTGTACTGTTAATCACCCACCAACCATTTGAACCATTGTCTTTGTGCGTATTTGTTAAAGAAAGCCTGAGTTTAACCAAATCTACTGATAATGATATATATGATGATAATGGACCAAACAAAAGAAAATATCGGAGGACATTTATTTCCCAGCCATATCTCTGAAGTCCCTTTCCACGGATCCTGATAGCAGCTGATAGTTTGGAGAACTCAAATCATTTGTCACATTGAACAATGTATTGTCCCCGCTTGGATGAAGCCTTGCACGTTATTTTAGTTAAATGAATGTTCCATGAGCTAGGGATGACGCGTCAGTCAACCCCGCATTTCAGCACCACGAACAGCGCCTCGTCCGCCGCGCTCCTGCTATCAACACGGGGATTTAACAGCGCATATCAAAGCGCTTTGTCATGGATGATTGACCTTCAAACTTAGGCCCTTACATAAACCGCCCGTGGCCTGGATACAAGTCGTGATGTGTTCAAGGGTGCCCTCAAAAAAGCAATCTCAAGTCTTAATTTTGTGTGGAAAATTTAAAATCTGCTGTGGAGTCTCAAAATGTAAAAAAAAAAAAAAGAGAGAGAGAAAAAGTTATATTTCATAAAACATCTGAAGAAATGTGGGAGTTCTTTGAAACAGCTTCACTTTTTCTAGTGCAATTGAAGTGTTTTGAAGAATTTTCTAAACGGGGGGAGGATGAGGCAGAAATTATCATTTTAAAGCATACATTAAAAATATGTCATTAATTCTTTTCAGCCTTGGTTTTTTTTGTTCTAATTCTACTCTCCATTGTAACAAATCAAGTATAATTGGCTCCCATATTCCATCTTATTTGATTTTGATGTTAAGGCTTTAGAGCACTTAACCACATCATCAAACCAGCCCATATCTGAGAAGATATGTTTAGATATATTATTTATTTTTGTTTTTCTTGATCTCAGTGCTGACAAGACAAACATTTGTTCTGCTTTTCCTCCTCAGTGATTTGACATTCTATGTTCAGTGGTTTTAAATCTGCTGAAGATGTTCTTGGGGATTCCACAAGGGTACAATTTGGGACCTTTGGTTTTCAATTCGTACATGGTTCCACTTGGCAACATTATTAAGAAACACAGTTTTTGTACATTGTACACTGTAAATTTCTGTGTCTTCTGATGATTCTATAAGCAAGCTGGTAAACTGCATCAATGATAACCAGGACATTGTTATCACTTGAAAAAACATGCCAAAATTGAGTGGCTTTATATCTTGAACTTACTCTGATGCATCCTTCTCAACCAGGTGAGATTATTGCAACACATCTCTTCTGGATTACTTAAACAAACAACAGGAAGGCTCCAGAGCAATTGTAACGTAGCAGCCAGAGTCCTCATGTGTACACCCAAAAATGAACACATTACTCTAGTACTTAAATCATTTCCTGGGCTCCCAGTGCAATACAGAATTATCTTCTACATTCTACTTATATCTTTAAAGCAATTCATGGTTTGGCTCCCCAGAACTGACCTACTCGCCGACTACTCCAGTCAGAGCTCTCATTTCATTGGGTGGTGGTTAACTGTACCTAGAATACGATCCAGGGATCAATTTCACACAGATATTTTAGACTGGTTTTGTAGTGCGAGGCCAGTTTGACAAAAATAAAGGCTGACTTTCTTATTAAGCTCAACCACATGAGTATTATCGTAACCATGGTGATGCTGGTCCCCAAACCTTAATGTGGTAGGTAGATTTACTCAGAACTAACAGCCATGTTTTCATGGTAACAAGCAGTGACACTTGATGACCTGTGCCTTTGAAAAACACCCCCATTTTATCTGCCTTGCTTACATTTAGTTTTAGTTTTCTCGTGAGTGCCTGATTGATACTATGCAAGAGTACAAGTGAGATGAGAAGGAAGCAAGATGTCTCACTCCTTAGCTACTTCCATCATCAGCTCCGGAAAAAACAACGTGTTTAATATTTTCTTATTACTTGCCCTATTAAGGCTAGATAAGGCAAGTGAGACTAGATTTTCTAGCCTGACACGGCAATTTACTTGGCAATCGGGGGAGTTTGTTTTGTTAAGCCCTGAAAGTCCATTGAGTTTACTTGTAGTATAATGCGCTATATAAATAAAAAGATCTTGCTTTGAAACTATAGTGTGCTGCCTGGGCTTGGTATGTTGCCTAGTGGGAGTAACCTATAGTGAGCAGTTACCTTGCTGTTACCCTCAGTTGACAGGTGTCTTGTTGTGGGCTTGTTTCAACATCCAGTTTATAAAGAGTGACACTGCCTCCCCCACTGAGCTTAACATTCCTGTTATTATTCCAATCAGCATGAATATTGCTGGGGCTCAGCTTTTCCTCCTGTGGTTATACTGTAGAGTTGTAGCCTTGTGTAACTTGCCTCTCTTTACACAGGCAGCTGCACAAAAAAGGGGAGCTTATCCACATGAGTCCACTGGGGAAGGACAAAGTAAATCCACACCAGTCTGCCTATTTGTTTTTATTAATTCTAACTCTCCTCTCAACCCCCTGCTTGCTTTTTTAGAGAATGGGGCCATCTGTCCACAAAAATTGCAGTCAATTTAACCTTATTCAACCCTTCAGGTCAGCTCACACTCAGGCCATTGTAGAGAGAGGATGCCAGAGCTGTCAGTCAGCGCTCCAGACACCAGAGCTCATCTCTCCCGTCTTTGCCTTTCTGTGCTGCCTCGCAGACACTGATCACCTCAGACAAGACAGAAACACTTGCTTCTGTCTCTATGCAGCACAATGCCTCAGTCTCTCCTTCGTCCTATTTCTGCTCCTCTCTATTGTCATTCCTCCTCTTTCTCAATTACAGAACAGTTCAATTTCCTACACTTGAGCCACAGTCTTAATACAGGATACATAGTGCAGTTTAGGTGCAGTAATAGTTCAACCACAAGTCAGAGGTCGCTCTGTGCTGTTGCATTCAGGTACAGTATATTACCTTTAGCATTCGAAACAGGCAGGTTTACTGGTCTCCGTGAAGAGAAAAGACTTTGTGTTGTGATTTATGTAAGTCTGAAGATGAAGTACATTTCATGTTTTATTGTTTATTACGTGTACAGTGAGTTTTCATTTTTTTTATCAAATGTCCTTTATTCCAGAGGAGTTGTTCTGGATGTATCATTATTAAAAAAATGTTTTAGTAGGGCTTTTTGTGGCAAGTTTTATTTTATATGTGTTATATGTAAGAAGTTATTCCAGCCATACTATGGTCCACATTAAATGTGGGCACTTGTATGTGCAAGGCACAATAAATAATACAACTAAGTTACTAACTAGGATACACTCCATACAGTGTTGTCCCCTATCACCCCTCAGATCCACTCTAACAAACAAAACATGGCACATCTTCGCTGACCTCAACACCCCTAAAAAGAAACTGAATTCTGTCATTTTCCGTCACTATTTCCTCTGCATTTCTGTCGCAACTAACCCTTTCATTCTGGTTTCACTGTTTCACTTCACACTAGCACTGCTTCAGCAGAATCTGCAGACAGTAGTATTCTTCTAACTCCCCAGACTGCTCTACTCCTTCAGCAGCTGTCCTCTGTTCTACTTTTGACCTTGACTGTCATGATTTCCTGCTACAGCTCGGCTGTCTGAAAACCTTGCAAAATTAATTGAAAAACCCTCCCCGCTGCTGACAGAAAGTACCAAAAAGCTGCCTTGTTTGAATTTGTCGTGCTCTTTTAATTTCTCCTCTCTCTCTCTCTCTCTCTCTCTCTCTCTCTCTCTCTCTCTCTTTTTTTGCATCTGTCTCAGCTGAAAAGTCAGCAAAACCAACCCTTTTAAATCACAGTAGCCTCTGTCTTCTCCTCTGCTTCTCCTTCTCCATCCATGCATTCTGCCCCACTCTTTATCAAAATGCCACATACGTCTACTGTACACCTGCCTCCTTATATCCTCCTCTGACCCCACTGATTCAAATTATAAATTACATTCTCTACCTTTTGTCTTCCAGTTTGAGGCCTAGAAATCCTTTTCCACCATCAGGGGTAGCAACTCCTCTCTTGACCTCTCTATAGCCTTTCCATCAACATTTACCATTAACTCCCTCTCAATATGAAGTGACATAAAATTTGCCTAAAGGTCACCTGGAGCTCTTTCCCTTCCTCTTCTATGGAAAAGATCCTGTAACCCATTTTAGGTAAAAACTCAATTGTTGGATTAGTACAATATCTATATGTGCACTGGCAGTGACCCCTAGTCGTTATTCTATTAGCTTGCTTTTTTTGTTGTTGTTTTTTTTGTTTTACTAGATGCGTATATTAAGTCAAAACCTAGCTTACTCATCAGATATCATGACTGCATCTTAGCTAACGTTAGTGTATATTTGTTAAAAGTCTGTATAACTTGCAGGCACGTGTAACCAGGTCTTGCAGTTAGCTAAAAAGCCTGAAAAAGGCTTGTTTAGGGAGTGGTAGCGTTAGTTAGGAAATTTTATCTGTGTATTAGGTAGGAAGCAATCTTGGAACTCTGTGGGCAATGGCCAATGTTTTGGGGGTTCCAGTGTAGCTAAGTGGATATCCGTAAAACAAATATTGGATATCTTGGCCAAGATTTCCTCTGCAGTCCAATTGGCAACTTCATATGCGAGAGTGACACATTTTGGCTAATGTCTATAAACAGACATCTCATACGTATGCAGATACATGTTTAAAGAAGTTACATTGTTATCAGACGATAGCCGATTGGTTCCGAGATTGCATTTATGCTTACCTGCATCCAACCAAAGCCTACTCAAACGTGATTGGTCATTGCTACGCGGACTCCAAATGGAAACCAGAATGCTTCTGATGCCAAACCTTGGTCCCTTGCCTTTAAGGTTCTGCATTCATATGCAGATATCTGATTTTAGAGATTAGGTAGGAAGTAGTGTTCCTAATAGACAAATCAATTGATTGATTAACCCTTCTGTACTGTAATGTTTCATAGCCAGAGCTGGTCAGGCTTGTGGAGCTCTAAAGAAAATGTCATCTGAAAGAATCAATAGACATCTGTCCATTGTGAGAGTGGTCTGGCTTTCAGAGATAACCTCTATTTCTCTCTGGTTTTTTGCTTTGAACCCTATCAACCTCAAATGCTCCTTGCCATGTTTGCTCACCAAAGAATCTCTTGCGACTCATCTCCTAACTGAGACATATTTCTGCCCTCACCAGGGTCTCCTCGGTCACATACATCCTCAGGGCTGCAGTGCCACTGCTGCTCCTCTTCTCCTCCTCTACTCTGCTATCACGTCTTACGTCACGTTTTCCTACCATTGTTAATGCTGACAACACTAACTCTTCTTTTCTCCAATCGACACACATATTGAGGCTTCCACCTCTGCTTGCTGAGCTGACATCTGCAGTTGGATGCCTGCCAACCACATCAATCTCCACACTTTTTTTTCTTCTTCAGCAAATCCTACTTTTTGTAGAAACCCTTGGTTTTACTGATAACACCACGCAGTCTTCTGCTCAGACTACCAAGAACCTTGGTGTGAAGTCACGCACAAAGCAACCACAACCACCTCCTCCTTCTCTTCTTTTTTGTTGTTGTCCAAATTCTAGTCATCGCTTGTCTGTACTACTACAACTCCCTGCTGGCTGTGCTCCCAACAGACCTTTATCCAGCCTCTACAACTCATACAGAAGGCTGCAGCCTGTCTCATTTTCATCCACACTAAAGTCTTCCATTTCATCCCTTTCTCACTGGCTCTCAGGCTCCTCATATTGAATTCAAAACCTCAGCTCTCTTCTCTGTGTGTTCCCAGTGGTGCGATGACCTCCCCACCCCTGACAGGACTACACAGTCGCTCCCTATCTCCAAGGCTGAACTAAAAATTCTATCCAGGCAAAACATTTCAGGTTCACCTTTCCCCCTATCTTCCTTGTGTATTTGCATCTGATCTTGCTATTTTCGTGTTAAAAACGATTCATGCGTGACTTTCTTTCTTTTTTTTTTCTTTCCCCTACATTCCTTTGCAGACGCAATCCTCTGTACATGAACAGTCAGCATTCATGAATATCAATGCGTGGGTTGAGCTCAAGCTTTAAACATAATATATTTAGTTTCCACAGTGGCCAGGACTTTCAAACATCACTTCCATAAACTGTAGCATATAGACTTGTTTCTGGGGTTGATTAATGTGGGACTTGAAACAAGCAAAAGAAGACTGTCATTGCCCACATTAATGAAAAATATGAGAATATAAAGGTTCCCTCACCATACACCAGTGCAAATCATTATGCACAAAACAGCTTTATGGTTTCTCGTGGACACCATTAAGGCCATTTCCACTGTAGAACTCCAGGAATAATGTATTAATTACCTTGAGGCATGCTAATAGAAACCCAGGGCATATTTAAAAGCAGACTTTCTCTAATTGCCCACGCTGTTTCACGTCTTAATCAAAATGAACACACCAAATACTCTACATGTTTAATTCGCCTGATCCCAATTTGCTGTTTTTAAAGGCTTTTCAAAGGACCCAGGAAGCAGAATTAGCTCAGTTGGAAGAATCTGTGACACAAAACACAGCAGTGCTTACAGTTTTAGCTGTCTGGCTTCCTGCTGGATGTGGAATCAATTATTGACCTGCCAATATATTCAGCACACCCTACAAGAGAACTGTTATGCTGAATCAGACCATAGCCAAAAGCAAGATGAGGTATGTGTGAAGAATAATTGCTACATAAAGCATCAATGGCAAAGTCAGGCTGTAAATATGATTCTTTTGCCAGCAATACAACTTTTTTCCACATAATCTGACATGTTACACAAGCCTTAATCTTTAAATAATTTATTTGACGAGCATTTCCATTTGATGGTGGCTCACAAGCTTATGAGTGTGTCTTAGATGACTGATATTAAAAAGACTGACATATCCATCAAATTAGACAGGTAAAAAATATATTAATAGTCAAGCATTTGCTGGGCACATAGGTACAGTATGCATCTAGGGTACTAGTGGGTATACAGTGCTGCCAAACAGAATAGTCCATCAGCTCATAAACCCATACAGTACATATACACTATAATGTCTTGAAATCTTAAACATCAATCATTTTTAGAGAACATTTATTTAAATTAGTGCTCATACTTAAAGCTTATATATATATGAGATTTAAAACATCGATTTGCTATGTAAGCATATAGTGGAGTCATTGTGTCCCTAGCAGAGAATGACCTCACGCTCCCTTGGCCTGTGTTGCTATCACAACTTCTCTGTGCTTTGTTTACATAGGCAGTCTGGCCACGCGTACATGTAAGTGCATGTGAGTCCATCTGTGTACAACTGAGGAGAGCGACAGAAGCTGCTATTTCTGGTGGAGTTGGTGATTGTTGGAACAGTGGAAAGACTAACAAAGATGGTTTTGGTGAGTTTTATTTTGTTTCTGTCGTTTTTTGAATAAAGTTACAATGTAACGAAGAAAGTGGAAAATTACTGTTTTTGTCAATGGAATCTAGTGTTGTACAATATTACGGCTGTTTCTGGTTAACCAAAAGGTCTTTCTCTGTAGGGATCCCTTACATAATGTTGTCAGACACTTAGAATATCAACCTGATCCTGTCAGTGATAAGCACAAGTACTTTTAGCAGATGACTGGTGCATTTGTCTCCAAGGATTATCTTATGGTACATAGCAGCCATAGCAGCCCATTTTCACATCTCACATCACAAGTCTGTGAATTTAGGGTTTATATTGACCAAACCAGAGTTAGGTAAAATTAATGCACATCATGCACATTGCATACACAGTTCAGTTGTGACACACACACTGTATGCAGAAGCCAGCGTGTTTACTGTTTGAATGTTTGGCGAGGCCTGGTCTCCTTGGGGTTGTGGCTGGACAGGGAGGAATCCAACCCCCCACCCCACCCCCCTGACCATCTCCCCTTTAGGGGCCTCAGGCTGGTTGCAGCAGAGGGACAGAGGGGTGGTGAAGCTTGAAACCACAGAGAATGAATAGTGGAGGGGCACGCTTTTAAAGACTAATTGGGGAATAATTATCCCTCAGCAGTACTTTAGCTTACAAATAAGCTCTCTGAGTTAAAGTAAAATATATCTGAGCACATATTTCAGGGCAATAAATTGACTCTAAATGAAATGACAGGCATTCATTTGTAAAATTCTCCAAAATTGTAGAACAAAAACTGAAAAGCAAATGTGCTTTTCAGTTTTTGTTCTACAATTTTGAACTCATCAGTTTATGTCAAGATGGTACGTTACATCAATACTTTCACTGTATACTGTACAGTATTTGTTCACCAGAAAAGACAGCCCTACAACTCCTATTAGAGTGCAGAGCAATAAACTGAGGAGATGAAACACTTTGCAGTAACACTGCATTTATGTTCCCACCTATTTGCCATGCCAGCAGCTCATTCGAGCCTCTCTCCGCTACAACTTGCTTTGGCATTCTTGTTTGTGGGCAGACTGTGCCTCTGTTAAGCTAAACCAGCACTGGCAAGTTCTTCATGCAGATGGTTCCTCCATCTTTCCACTGTTCACTGTGTTATTATTTCTGCCAAGAACTCTTCTTTTCTTTGACTGAGAATGAGTCATTGAAGAAGGAATGCATTTTGATTTTCCCACCATTTTGTTTAACTGCTCGAGAAGCATTCCTTTCATATAGGATACATTTACTAGTTCTTCCTGGTACTTCACCCCTCCCTGACCTTGCTGTGTAAACTTAAAAGAGTAACAATAAAAGAATGAATGATATGTTAACTGTTTTGTGCACGGTGACGCTTTCTGAATATTTTCCATAAATCATACTGTAGATTAGCTCTTTGTTCAGATTCAGGTTAAAAGTGCATCAGGATGCCATTTAATTGGATCATTTGCTGTTGGTAAAGTATGCTTATTTCTTGCATTTTCTCAGCATGCTAACATGTTAACATTGACAGTGCTGACTTGCTGATGCTAATTAGGTTTACCATATTCACAATTTTAATGTAGCCTGTAACAGAGGCAGACTTATTGTGAAACAGCTGATTCTGGGTTAGGATTAGCACCCTAGAGAGGGCACTTCATCACGTTCTGTCAACTGGAAAGACACCCTAGAACATGGGGGCAAAGGAGAGGGTGTTAGCAACATTCACTACCAAATTGTCCCAGTTGTCAGCACATAGACGTTTATCATGTTCTGTCCCACTCCTAACCCAATATAAAAACATAAACGATGCACAAGTCTGAATTCAACACTGATTTATCTGTATGCGTATCAATCAATCAATGTGTCATTGTCAAGGCAGTTGCTGGCCTATCAGTCTAGAGCTATGACACTTGTGGCTCTTTTACTATACCAATGGCTAGCTGTCCTGCTGAAGTGTAGCCGGCAATGAAAATGCTGCGTTCATGGAATCCATGGTGCTGAAAGATGCGCTGGATAGGTGTGCTAGGCACTGAAATAATTGTCCCCCATCCTGGTGTAAAGAGACAACTTGCTGGATTAACATAGTTATTTTAACCCAAACCATTATCCTTTCTAAACCTAACCAAACTGCAACCACTTGTCCTATAGCACTTGGATGAAAACACTTATATATGCATAAGCGCATAGATGTTCACTTAAAGGACCAGTGTGCAGGATTTAGTGACATCTAGAGTTGAATTTGCAAATTACAACATTTGAATAAGGTTCAACTTTCCAAGCATAGGAGAAACTACCGTGACTGCAGACTCTCAAAGAAGACGTAAAAAGCCTAATCTAGAGCCAGTGTTTGGTTTGTCAAGTCTAGCGGTTCAACATGACGGACTCTGTAGAAGAGGACCCCCTCCTTCTGTAGATAAAAAACAGCTTATTCTAAGGTAAGAAAAACTTTCAGGTGATTATACACTAATGAAAATATACCTATGAATATTATATTCCATTTTTGACAATAAATCCCCTAAAATGTTACACACTGGACCTTTAAGGATCCCAGTTTTGGGGTTTGAAAATATAGTCACCCTAGCAAATCTGCAATAAAATACAAAGTACAGCTAAGAACTTTAACTGTGCAAGTACAAACTTCCATGGAAATCCATCCAATAGTTGGACCAAAGTTGAAGACTGACAAAAAACGACAAACGACAAAAAAACATTGCCATCCCTAGAGCCAATGCTGCTTGGATGGCTGACTTCACACAAATCAGCAAGCTAATATATTAACGTGTTCATATGTTAAAAATACTAATTTGCAGCTGTTTTGTTTTTTTTTATCTTTCCACATCCATCTTGCCTTCAGATGGCACAGCGACTCGGGCTCCTGCTCCTTTCTGCCTCTTCTCTGATTTAATCTGCGGGTTTTAGTTTTAATGAGAGAGTCTTTTTTTTTCCTCAGGTGTCCATCTCTTTGACACAGCCCTGCCAAACGATGGCCTATGCTAACTGAGCACTCTTATTATTTGCTTGCTCAAGGTCACCGAACAATCAAGAGATTGACTATGAGCAAGCTCGCTGTTTCTGCCTCGGAGGAATAAACTGGATTAAGGTTTTGGGAGGGCCGCGCAGTTAAAGCTTTAGAGATGGCAAACACAATCAGCATGTCTCTACATGCCTTGCCTCTTTCAATCATCCACAAGCAATCATGGCACGAATGGAAACCCCCCCCCATCCCCTTCGCAAATCAGACGGAGAGGCGACAGCATAAGATACGATGCATGTCATATGTCTCTTATGGGCTTCACGTGCAGCTGTGTGAAGGTTCACATATGTTCTGCTCAGTTTGCATAATGACACTAATTAGATAAGTACATTAAATCTTAAAAAGAAGAGGGGCGACACTCGGTAGGTATACATTTTAAAGGCAATATTTTCTGAGCTACCATTAACCTCAAAACCTTGTTTTCCGTATGTAAATGTTACCTGAAGGATAAAGCCCATCTGCCTCTCCTGGGGGTCTTAAAGCTTGATTTGACATCATGCATGGATCATTATATGGTTGGAATATTTTGGACCACTACAGCACTTCCAGTGAAGAGATGAATTCACGCTGCTCCATCTTCTGACTACTTTTTTAAAATTCCTATTTAAGGACTTTAGCTTTATTTTTAATGTACTTATGGTTATTGCTCAACATGAATGAAAACATGTTTTAGCAGATAAAGACTATGCAAAATTCATTTTCACGATTGCTGTTGCAATGTTTACGTCCATTTTGTAGGGCAAACACACTCTCACTTTGATGGTTTGGTATATAGCTGTAGCTTGACAAAGCTGTCTGAATGTAATTAGCTTGTAAGTTCCCAAGGGGGAATCCAGAAGGTTTGCCCACCAAGAATAAACCAGTCGTCAAAAGTGCAGAGGCATGCTCATACAACTTTACAATGCCCTTGTGGCTCATTCATCTGTCCTTGTGTATGTGTGTGCTGGAAAAATATTGTCTCCTCAGAAATGACCCATTTTTTTACACTGTTGTGTCAAAGTCTATTGGTGTCAAAAGGCTATTGTTCATGTAAAACATGTTTGGACTAGAAAGACCAGGCATACAATTACGCTGATATACAGATATATGGCTACAATAAAATTCAGGATATAAGACATGATCAGATAGTTATGAGTTACAGTGCCAATATGAATGATGCCTCTTTGTCCACAGCTGTATCTAAATGGTCTATATATCCTGACCTAGGTCATCATTTGTTGATACTAATGCCAATATGAGACCGAAATATAAACATGTATTTCTACAAAGCCCTCTTATCATTTAATGCTCTAGCTCCTTCCATGATGTCTGCCATCTTGAACTGACATGTTTCTACAGTAGCCCTGAAGGGCCAAACCAAACACTGGCTTTAGATAGGGGTATCCCTGTTTTCTGCACGTGTCGTGGCTACTGTAGGTCCTCCTTCGCGCTTGGAAGGGGAAGCAAGGAAGTTGCGATCTGTACCTACATAGCTAGATTCTACTCAATCCTACAACTGGACCTTTAAAAACAGAAGGTCTCAAATGTTGTGCAGTGTGGCTCTATCTAGTCCACCACTTTACTTCCAGAGAGAAATATCTCAACTGCTATTGAAATCATATTTGGTTCACACACCTCAGGTTAAAATGAAATGACTCGATCTTTTCTCTACCGCCATCAGGGCCAAATTTCAATTTGTCCAATACTTTTTGTTTATGACTAAATACATACAAAACTAATAACATTCCCAGTAGCCTCCAGTCTACTCTGTGTGCTAATTATGTGCAAATGTTGCATGCAAACATAGCAAACTAAGATGAACATGGTGCTCTACTCACCACTGTGGCTAAGTACAGTCCGACTGAGCTGCTAGCATGTCTGTAGTTAAGACTTTCTGTTTGTTAATTTGCACACAGACATGTAAAAAAAATATGTATCAGTTTGACACTAAATGGAATACTGGTACAAAACTCAAAGAATCTCTTAAATTATTTTGATGGTTTCTAGAGCTTTAGAATTTAATGAGCTAAGGTTTCAGGGGAGAGTTTCTCATAATGCTTCACGGGTTTGACGATTGCCGATTTCAATATAGGAATATTGATGCTAGTCTTCAGAGACACCAAACCAAATTCCAGTTTGTAATCTCACTGTAATAAACCTCAAACACCTAGGGTAAAAATAAACAAGAAGGGTGTATGCCTTGGTGAGCCAGAGCATTTTGATTTTGAGTTTGATTAACTTTATTATCCCTAAAGGAAGCAATTCTCCCTCCAATATTTTACACTATATTGACTTATTATGATTCCAAGAGATAATACAGTAGTATTTAAAACCATTTTGCTCCACATTGTTTTGGCAATATATAGGATTTAAAGTTCATAAAGTAAAACTGAACTAATGCAATATTTTCATCATAGTTCTGTATGGCACACTTTAGATAGCCCTCTTTTTGCAGTGATGACAGAGGGACCTGTTTGGCTTTCAGAGTCACGCCTTGACCTCTTGGGATAAATGCTGAAGGACATGTTTTGAAGCACGAAGTTACATCTCACTCTGTAAGGCCTTTGCTCTTTTATCCTTGCCTCACTATTCTCCTCAACCCGTCTCTCATGCGCTCCCGAGCCGCAGCGATAGCCTCCAGTGCTTACTCGTCATACTGCATGACTTATACATGAAGAGTCTGCTCTTTATTCATCTTTGGGTCTCCCACTGTGTGAGCCCAGCTCTCCGCCGTCTGTATCACTTCAGCTGCTGTGTCTTTTCTAACCTTTTCCTCTTCTCGCACACGCAGACGTTCACGTCACGTTCATTCAGACCTTGGAGCCCTCTGGGAGCCCCATGGAAGTGAAAAGGACAGATAATGCAGGCCCTGCCTAACTCTGCAGTTTGTATTTATGTAAATGAATTTGTGTGAACTTACATTAAGAGTAAATAAATTAACTCTGTTGTCTGACTGAGTGCTAACATGGCCATTAAAACCTGTTGTAGAGCTGGATTTTTGGAAGATTCTTTAAACTGCTTAAATGTTGGCTTTGTTTCAGTGTTTGACTGAATCATTGGTGTTCAAGCTTGACTTGCTTTAAACCCTAAAGACTGGGGCATCATAATGTTTTAGGGAACTGCAGTTATGAGAAGTTTTATCCTTCCTCACCTTTTCAGTTGTGCTAGCAGCGTTGCTGTATGGATACCAGTGTCGGTTTGTCGGTCAGTGTGTCCACCGCGTTGAAATATCCCAACAACTATCAGCCATGATATTTTGTACAGACATTCATGGTCAACATTACTGACTTTGTTGTTGTTGACTGTGCCACCATGAGGTTGAGATTTCTGGCTTTAGTTACATACACCGATCAGCTATAACATTATGAGCACTGACAGGTGAAGTGAATAACACCGATTATCTGGTTATCTTGGCACCTGTCAGTGGGTTGGGATATATTAGGCAGCAAGAGAACATTTTGTCCTCAGAGCTGATGTGTTAGAAGCAGGAAAAATGGGCAGCGTGAGGATGTGAGCGACTTTGACAAGGGCCAAACTGTGATGGCTAGACGACTGGGTCAGAGCATCTCCACAACTGCAGCTCCTGTGGGGTGTTCCCGGTCTGCAGTGGTCAGTACCTATCAAAAGTGGTCCAAGGAAGGAGAAAGAACCGGAGACAGGGTCATGGGAGGCCAAGGCTCATTGATACACGTGGGGAGTGAAGGCTGGCCCGTATGGTCCGATCCTACAGACGAGCTACTGTAGCTCAAACTGCTGATTTATCTAGACCAAACCAGGGTTGGTGATTGTCGTTGGAACAGTGGATAGAATAACAACAATGAATTTGGAGGGTTTTATTTTGTTTCTGTCCACTTTGAATGAAGGTACAATTACAATCTGTGAGGTTAAATCACTGTTTTTGTCTACTAGGTGTGTCGCTGTTTGTGGTAAAACAAAAGGATATTTTACTGTTTAACAAATGCTCTCTGTAGAGAGCCTTTCCATGTTAGACACTTAGCCGCAAAAAAATTAAGCACTGTTAGTGGACGTACTTTGACCGGCACATTTGTTCTCAACTCTGTGAATTAGGAGTTTATGTTTACCAAACCACAGTTAGTGATTGTTGTTGGGAAAGTTGAAAGACTAACAAAGACAGTTTTGGTATGTTTATTTTGTATCTGTAGCGTTTGAATAAAGTGTGTATTATTATCTGCAAGGTAAAATGAGTGTTTTTGTCAATGGAGTCTGGTGTGCAGTAGCGCTTTCTCATTTGTTTTGGTCTGAGAAGCTGTGCTGTAGTGACATCTAATCTGAAGGATGTATGCAGCACCTTTTAGGGAAACTTTTGGATGGATTGCCATGAAATTCGGTTCAGACATGTTCCCTCAAGTTAAATTGTAATTACTTTGAGGAATCCCTGACTTTTCTTCTAGCGCCATGACCAGGTCAAAATTGAATGAGTCCAGTACTTTGGTTTATCGAGAAATACTGTAATTGGTGTTAAGTGCTAATTAGCTAATGTTAGCATGCTAACATGCTAAACGATGATGACTACATCAGATGATATTCTTCAGTGCATGTTAACTTTTTGAGCCACCTAAACTAAATCAAATAATAAATAACCATTACACTGTAAAGAGAGAAGATTTTTACTCACCCTCCAGCTTTTCATTATAAGGAGTTTAGACTATTGATGAAGAGTGCATTTAGAAATGTTCTCTTCCACAAGGACCATTAAGACAGACTAGCCTTTTATCAATAATTCATTATAGTGATTTCTTTCTAATCTAATGATGTGTTTCCGTGTGAGCTTGATCAGCATTCTAGCTTTAAATCTTAAGTTGTGAGATTTTATGTCATTTATTGTCTTTCCTGAGGGGAAAAAACAAAACAACAATCAATCATGCTGCGTTTGTCATGTGATTTTTGTTCACACATCCATTTTGTTAGTAAGATACAAGAAGTGGAAAATGTTAGATTGATCTGCTGTGAGTAGGCGTATCTTTGGGGACCCTGCTGGTGTAATGGATTGAAATTGTTTCAACAAATGGAAGTGGTGCAGTTCCACACTTAAAAAACTCTTTCTCAAATTACATGAAGTACACTGATAATATCTTACTAAATAAAACCTTACTTACATTCAAAACATGTATATTTATCTCTGATTTATGATTGGTAGTTGCAGCAGTGACGGCTTGTCTCATGCATATCAATACAGATCTATCTCAGATTGTTTCCTTCAAGCATGGTTTGTCTCAGAAATATTCATACTCTTAACATTATGTATGATTCTCCCCTTTTCTGCTAAAAACAGCCACTGTGTCAAGTATAGTAATCCTGACAGTACATACAGTAAAATGTCACCTGCAATAAATAGAACATGAGCTACGTGACCAAAAAAAAAATTCCCTCTAGGATAGAAATATACAGTCACCTGTTGAGGTTACACACTGTTTACATCTGCTGACTACTTCCTCTACTGTTATTTTATTGTTCTTTATATATCCATAGTTACCATAATTAAAAACAGTGTCAATGCTAGACAGAACCGCCTGATTTGCCGCCTGCTTTTTGCAGATAAACCATTTCAAGTGGTTTTAAGTATGAGAAAATGAGGAGAATATAGTGACTCACCCTATTTTTGGACCATATCTGTTCCATCTGACATGTTTGTTTACCAGAAATACACTGTGATTAATTGCAATCCCTCTTGCAGAGAGCTTAATGAGACTTCTGATGGAAAAATTAGTAATGCTCTGCAGGAAGCATCATTCTTTAACTCCTGAATTTTATATAATTTAATAATTATTATGATAGGCTGTTTGGAGTAGCATGTTGCCACAACTCATATTTATTACATAGGCGGATTGCCACACATACATGCTGGATAAAGTTGAAGTTCAGATTGGGAAATAGATGGAAGTGTAAATTATCAAAAACCTTTGTTATTTTTAAAGGGACATTGTGTAGTGTTTTAAGTATTTTATTAGCTAAAATCAATGTCTTCATTCATAAATGTGTCCTCATTGGTGTAAAATTACCTCTGCCAATGATCTGACTTATCCTTGTAAGCGAAGAATTTCTTATCTGTATATACATTGGACGGGCAAGTCCATGGAGGCTTCCATGTCGTTCCGCCATTTTGAAAAACTATAATCGCCGAGAGGGACAAACAGCACTAGCCTACCTGTCTAGCTAATCCACAACGCGTTTTCGTTCAGAGCCAGCGTCACGTGACTGAAACCAGCTATAACGGAGAAGGACATCAGTGAGAGGCGCTTGTCACTGCCCCGGCACATTTGAAAGTCTGCACTGCACTTTAGTTAATAATGGAGGATCATACTTATGGAGAAGGAATCCTCGTCGCCAAAAAAGTGAAAAAGGGAATTAAAAAGGGAATGAAAAAGGCAACGTGACCGGCAAATTCAACAAACGAGGGTAAACATCGGTGTAGCTTTTCCCAGGTGGAAAGAGCTAATAAAGGAGAAAGGCTTTCAAAGGGACGCTGAAGTTGCCTGCTTTCTCCTCGACAAGTAGGCTTCTTGGTACATAACGGCTACCGTAGTTGCAATACGCATTTGAAAACGCGAGGCACTAGAGAGCACTATTCGTTTGAATGCAAAATATAAGTTCACCACTAGATGGGAGAAATTCCTACACAATGTCCCTTTAAAGCTGCAGGAGGTAATTTAAAAAAATAACTTTTTGTCATATTTGCTTTATATATGAGACGGATCATCTGTCTCATGTACTATTGTCAGGATATAGTCAAAGTTTCAAAAAATATGACAAAAGGCTATTTTAATAAAAGTGCAGCTTTAACCTCTTAGGGAATTATTTTTCTCTCACAGAAAAATAGATATTCAAGAAGCACAGTTTGAGTGATATTGAATGTTTTTGTTGAGCCAATGAGGAAGTACGGATCCTGATATTCATCATCCGTGTCAGCTAATTAGACAACTCACCAAGTAGCTCGTCTGTGATCAGTCAGTAATATGTAATCGGACTCAACGTTCTCCTCCCCAGACATGCTATTATCCCATTCTAAGGGGCTCTTGGTCAAAGAAAAATAGTAGAGGTGCTCAAAGGGCTGAAATACTTACAGTGATAGGTGCAGCCTCAGTCTTGAGTTTCAGATATCTTCAAAGCTGAGCCCCATGCAGTAGCAGAAGCAGCAAAGACTGAGTTTTATTTCATACAGCTTTGAAACTAAAGAGCTAGTGTCCACCCAGATAAGTGCAAGAACGGATATTTGTCCTGGTGTCTCATTTCCTGAACATCCGCAGTTATTCTTTCATAAACCCGCACCACTTGCAGTGTTTTTGTGCTGAGCCAAAGAGTCCCTTCACTGCTCAGTCTGACGATAGCCATGTAATATTGTGCCTGCAAAAAAAACACATACTGAATTTCCCTTGACGTGCTGGGAGAAGCTGTGCTCAAAATGTACTCCGTTTTCATGTCACTTTCATCACTATTTGTCATTACACAAGAATTGCTTTCACACCTGTGTGTGGAGCTGGATGCATGATATGAGCCGGGCTATTTTTATCTGCAGGTTTCCTGTCACGAATACCAGATGATATACCTGATGGGGCCATGGCCTGAGAGTGTGAGGGGTTATTGAGGTCTTCTAAATCAGAAGTCTGATTCATGCCTTGGGTCAGAAATGCTGCAATGATATACAGCAGATTCAATGAATCATTACTGGAATGTTGCAAGCCACAGGAAGACTTATTCCTGAGCATTCAGCCAGAACACAATGCAAACTGATTGATATCCTTTGCAAGCAGATGATGTGTTTGTAACCATCATCCACATCCTTTTTCTTGTCTCCACCTTTTGGCCTGAGAATGGCAATTTCTTTTCCTTCTTTTCATTCCCAGTAAATGAAAAAAAAAAGCACCACTCTGCTTTTGTAGATTGGTGGCATGTATGAGAGCAGGGGTGTCACAGTGAGGGAAATACTGGAACTATAATACCCAGCAGCACAAATTTTTGGAGGGCCTTTCAAAAGCTTGGAATTATTGTGGAGCAGAGGCATTAAGAGGAATTAAGTATGTTTTATCTGTAATTTAGAATGTTGTCAGCATTAGTAGTTCAACTATTAGTCCACTCCCTGCATTGAAACATTCTGGATCTATGAATGCCCCGCCCACTACTGCTGCTATGAACGCCACCTGCGCATAATGGAGCGTGCGTTGATGAGGACTGAAAATTTGCATAACTAACACCCCAATAATAATATATAGATGAAAGAATACGTGGCATCAGGGATGTTGCATTGTCAGGCATTGTGCCAGAGGATGTTCCCCTGGATAGCAACATGCGTACAGTTTAATGGGAAGAGAACCCTAACCCTAAGACAAAATGATATATTTACAACTACACTTACACGTGATTCCTACAAGTGGTCTGGAGAAAATTTAAATAAGAAAAAAGTTGTAATGCTGCAGGTTCTCCAAAATCAGTTGTACAAGCCACTTAAGAGCAAACATTTTTGGAATGGAGGGAATCGTTAAACAAAAAAGTTAAATCAGGCTACCAAAAGAGAAAAGGAAACAGTCAGAGGGAAAGCAGAATTTGCCAAATGTTTTTGCTATGTAGCTTTCTGATAAATTAAGCATTATTGGCTTTTCATTCTCTGCAACAGCCACAGAGAGTGCATCAGCCGACATTTCTTCCCTCCTTCATTGTGATGTTCATGCACCCCAGAATGTTTAGGGTTTCATCTTTGAAAGACAAAAAAATCATGATAGGAGCAGAGACTACTATGAAGAGGGGGACAAAAGCAATGTGAAAGAATGGGGAACACAAAAGTCTGTTTTTCCCCGGCTATTTTTATGGCTCCGGCTGAATTTTATAGCTGTCGCTAAATCAGCCTATGATCTTGGGCTACAGCAGCTTTTTACTCCAATAGACATTTCAATTAATCAGTCAGGCTCCAATGCAGGGGGGGGAATGCTCGCTATTTAAGCACGTCACCCTTTCAGAGTATCAGAGACAAACTGGGTGCTGCTGAAGGGCCACCTGGTGCAGGTTTGCTGTGCTGTTGCTGTTTGATTACATCAAAGCCAATGCATGATTCATTAGAGCCAATATGGAGGCTGAAGAATTCAATTTCAAATTACACTGGAGACAGTCTTGTTACTGTAGGCACTGTCTTAAAAAAAAAGGCCCTGCTGTAATTCACAGACAGTCCTTTCATCTATTCATCCGGCGTTTTCTTCAACCTTGGGCTGAATTCGCCTGTGCAAACGCACTGCATTACTTGTCATTCAAGGGTATAATGACTCACCATCCACTGTTCCTCCTGGCACCATCAAAGGTCATCCCTTCACCGGCGTCACACTCACTCATCGGAATACAAAGACTGCGGGAAAACTTATCTCATCTGCTCTCCCAGGTGCCTTTAAAGAGATATTTCACTGCAGTAGAACATTTTATCATTTACTGCACGTGCCCGCAGTGTGTGGGAAGACTCAGCCACAAAAGCCAGACAGTTTGCAGATAGAAACGGGGGCTCGGTGCCTTGCTCAAGGACACTTGGACAAAATATTATTTCAGTCTCAAGGAAGGATTATTTCCTTCCAATCCAGTCCCCATCCTCGGTAAAAAAGAGGGCAAGGTTTAATGCATGAATAAAACAGCAAAGAAACATCAGTTCAGTGTGCATGTATGTGCGTTTTTATTTTTGATTCCAAGGTAATTCTTTTCAGGGTGTCATTTTTCCAACGTGCAGTTATTGATGTTGTTATGCTGTGGGTCAAACAAAGCCAGATTGCTGGTCGTGATAGCAGATCCCGGGGGCAGGCAATTAGAAGGTTGACTGCTCTTGAACCGTGATGGAAGTGCGGGTGCTGAAAAGTTGTTTTAGCAGAGAGAAATCTCACTGGACAAAAGCAACAACCGCCCACTTCTGGAGCCTTCTGAAAGGTTTTATTCAGGACTTGTTTTTACATTCCTTTTCTCAAACTCTGAGTCTACTCGCCTACATCAACACTTATCATTTCTGCCATGTAGCGATGGCAGTGAATGCAACACTGTGCCGCTGAATCTGCCGTTCCACCTGCCAGCTTCAAAGACGAGTCTCTGGTCTCAGAGGAGCTGTTTTGGAGATGGAGCTGCACAGACTGTGTGCATATACTGTATGTTTGGGTAGTTTCAATTCCAAATCACACAATGAGCTTATCTCTCTCAGTCCCAGCCCACCTTCTGTGCTGTCCTACAAGACAGCCAAACACTGTACAGAGTGTACTGTATTCTCTTTGTCCTTGCATACAGACCTGAGATGATCTCATCCCATTAAGAACCAGTGAATCCAGCTCTTGCTTTGCAACCTCCCACAGAACACCTTGTTTGGCTCACATGTTTATTTGCACTCCTCCACTTCCACCTTTTGTAATGTCTTGTTTCATTCCTGCATCAATCACTCAGCTCTCGCTTTCCTTGGGCATCGCCTACAGATTGATTACCTTTCAGGAGTTCAGTGTAATGACAGGAGGCCAAGCTAATTTCTGAAGTGATAAATGGTGAGCTAAGTGACTACAATCCACAGGGAGGCAAATGGTCCTGGAGCTGCTCTCTGAAGTGGCCCCAACCTTTTTCTGTAATGGTGTTCCCTGACAACGTTAAAGAAAAGGAAAGCCCATCACTGAGCACACATCCAACAAACGACAAGATGAAATCAGCCAGGATGAGATTACTGCTACTTTTCTTTTAAAAAGTTCTTTCTTGATAAAGAGCCCTTAAGGCCCAAATTGGAATGGCAGAGCAATGAATGAAAAAATGTCACATCAAATAATACTTGAAGGTGTAAAAGCATCTTGCTCACTTAAAATGTCCATCATTGCTGAATTAAAGCTCCAGTTTGTAGGAAGATCTATTGTCAGGAATAGAATAGAATATTCATAGGTATGTTTACATTTGTGTATAATCACCTGAATATAGGAATTGTTGAGTCTTGTTTGGAACGTCTGTGAATCACCTTGTAACTGTAATCCCTGTTGTCAAACTAGTTTAAATAAACACTTTATTCACCTCAGTTAGATGTGAAAATACACTGGCCTCTCGTTCAGCTGAACGTCTGTCACTGAGCAGCTGTCATTCTTCAGAGGCAGACCATTAAATTAGCTAAATAAAATGACAAAAATAAGCCCAATGGTGGAATCACCAATAGCCAATATATTCATCTAATCGCCCAACCCTACTTTACAGCCTGTTCTCATTCCCAGGTCGTCAAATACAGACGTGAGCAATGTTCAGTTGGTTTCAATCTGCAACTTTACCGCTTGACGCTACTAAATCATACACACTGCTCCTTTAACTCAGGCCTACAGTTAGAATTAGGATGAAAGAGAGCATGTGGGAAATTCAGTTTCCATCTTCTAAGCTGGTGAAATTGTTTTATAGCCCTGCTGTTTGCCTTACTTTTATGGTAAACAGACAATCAGTCCTGTTATGATGGCTTAACATTTCTGTAAAAGCATTTTCATCACAGTTCTTTGAGGATGTGATCATTCTAAAATTACGGTGGCAAACAAAAGTCCAGATTGCATTTTCGAAGCATCCTACGGGGTCCTGTTGTTCAGAGAGCACAACATGCTTGTGTGTCATGGTAGCCCCTCACTTACGGCAGAGGCTTTGTTGTGCTGCCATTGTCCTTTGTAGACATCAGCAGCCTTTCAGAGCTCTCAGGGAAATAAAAAGCTCTACATATGGCTCAGGGAGAGACAATTGTTGGGCCAGAGCAGTCTCTATTCACCAACCAGCTCACACAACATTTAAGCCTAAATATAAGCCCCCTGAGCACAGCAAACACTGTATTCTGTTGTTTTCTGCCAGTAGAAACATCTGTAGACAAGGTCAGAGTTTTCACAAAATCCCAGGCTCTGTTGTGTATTAAGCCAGCTTGATCTGTTATTTTTTAATGATGGTTATTTGAGGGAGTTCATAAAGCTTAAGGGATTTCAGTTTTCTAGTACTGAGAACACAATGTTCACAAACACTTTATATGTATGTTTTTCAGCTACAGCAAACAACTTTCACAGAGAGGATCCTTGTATTTGACAGCAGAACAGTATCATGGCCTTTTTTTTGCAGCCAACAAAACACGTTAATTGCTGATTTTTGCTTGAATGCTTTAATATTTAAAGTAATGGATTGCTGTCACATATGTCAGTTAGCAATGTTTACTAAGGGTGTAAGAAAATATCAATACACTTGAGTATCATGATATTTTCTTCTGAGATATTGTATTGATTCTCAAAAACATTATCGACTTTTCTGTTTAAACCCCCAACTGCTAGATAGCAGTGTTGTAAATGTAAACTGAAGGCTATGATGTTGGATGTTACAAATGTAGGTCCCACTGTTCTGGTTGCATAAAAAAAGTTTTTTTTTAACTCTGTAAGCTTTAACTTTTATCCATATGGTGGTGTGTTCTTAACACTATAGTTTCGTAAACTTAGATTTAAAATAAATTGCAATATATTGCCTTGCTTACAATATCACGATATATCGCACTATATTAAATTGTAACCCTTGTTTTGTGATACGTATCACCAGATTCTTGACAGCCCTAATGTTTACAGAATGGGACTGGATTGTGACAAAGCAAACTGCCTCAAGTCACGTACTTCTGTTTTACAATGAAAATCCAAGATCCTTTTGTTTTTATTTTGATTTCTTTTTTGCATTTCTGTTTTTATAGAACCATGAGTTTGTGTAAACTGCAACAGCCAGTACAATATTCAATTACTTACTTTAAGAAATCAGTTTCTATTTTTAAAATGGATGAATTTTTTTTAGTCCTTTTCCAAGCAAAAACTTCCAACACTCTTTGGTTCCAGCTACTCCAAGAAGAAGATTTGCTACTGTTTTTTGTTTTATATCATTTAATCTAAATATGTGGGTGGACAATATTTTCTGGCATTGTATGGACAAAACAATTCATTGATGATGAAGATAATTGTTAGTTGCAGCCCTAATGGAGTTAGATTTTCTGTAGGTGTGATTTTTTTTACACTGCTCATGCAGAGACAGACTTGGCGGTTATTTTATTTATTCCAAACAAACCACAGACATAAAACTGACAAACTGCTGTAAATCAGAGTGTTTTACCCACCAAAGAGATGCAATTAAAAGCTTGCAAATGTCAAAGCTTTAATGAACAGTATATAGATCGAATTACGTCGACTCCAACCGTCAGGGAGTAAACACATATATATGGCATTTATATAAAATGTTACAGATGCTTTAACAGAGAAGTAAACAGGTATCTCATGTTTACAGATAGAATAATGTATTTTTTTATTCAAATATGGATGGTGAAATGTCTGGCTTTGAAAAAAAAAGAAGCAATTTCACTACTGTCATGGAAGAGGTCCATCTACGTTGCTCTGTGCTAGTGAAAGCATAAGTGCGTTGGTCATTATGTGCATTTGTAGCAAATTAAATAGATTAGCTGTGAGTTCCATTCCCTGGATGTGCTGTGTACTCTATCTGCCTCTGCTCCACGATAAGAATCACTAGATACTCTAACAAAGGGGAGCCCAATTTTCGAGCGAGCATTCAATTTTGAAACCTATCCTCTAATGAGGGTTGTTGTTCGGCTGAACTAAATGTCAACTAATGGATAGGCTCTCAGACAGCAATCTCCATTGGCCCATGGTCATCTCAGTCTCTTAGCCCGCTCATCAGGGTAAGTATATATGCAGGAGGTGCAGAGGCAGAGCTCACTCCCCAGGCTCTCAGCACACAAACTCTTTAATGTCGTCTCCCACTCGTAAATAACTTCAATGGGTCCCAGGAGGTATTTAATAAAACACATCTGATTATGTGGGAAGGGGAGTTTATTAAAACTGTATTTCATCCACACGCTTTGTGTGTTCCTGATTCAGGCCATGCGACACGTGCCATTATTCCTCACCCCACTCTGCCGTTTTCCTCTTCTTTAAATAGTACCTCATATGAGAGAAAGGCCTTTCAATGTTTCCTCCCCATGTTATCTTGTTAGAATAGAGGACAACTTCTACATAATTGACCCTTCTTAACTCCTGCCCCTTTTTGCCCTGTGCTCCGTAACAGTTGAGCAAGCCTCGGTCAGAACCGTGGTCAACTTTCTCCTTTCCTGTACTTAGATATGCTCCGTGCTAGGCTAATCTATGTTTAGACAGCCACATTTTGAAGAAAAATTTAAAGGTGACATATAAATAGTCACATTTTAAGTTATAGCTATTGTTAGCAAAGCACTAACTACCTAGCTAATTTACATCAATCACTAGCTGGCTAGTTAGCTCTCTATCTAGCTAACCTACATTAACCGATAGTTAGCTAGTTACATCTAAAATGTAAAATGAGTGCTAAAATGGTAGCAAAACTCTAGTTAATTACCTCACCTAGATTGATGTAGATTAGCTAGCTAGTTAACAAGTCTTTCCCTAATATTAGCTAATTTAAGATATATATATGTGTGTGTGTGTATATATGTATATATATATGTGTGGGTCACTTTTGGTAGTCTTTTCAACATACACAAGCCGTAGCATATCTAAGTACAGGAAGGGAGAAAGTTGACAGAGGTTTCCAAAGGGGACTACAGAAGGACAAGCACACAGCAATATAAGAAGAGCACATCTGTCAATAATTCAATCAATAAATTGCTTTGTGAAAGTCTTGCCTGCTTTGTTTCTGAAAATAGGACACTAAGTATCATGCAGGACACAAAATAATGCTCAGTAATCTCTTTCTAGCCACGAAAGTTGCTGTTGCACTAACAAATAGTCGGGCATTTTGTGTCACAGTGTGTCTCTATACATAACGTGGGAAAAATAACCTCCTACAGTGCCTCTGTAGCATGAACGTACAATAGAGCTAGGCACTTCTACAATGGATGATCCCTTCCTCTAGTGGTTTACTGCCTTCATTAGTAAGAAAACAAAAACAGGAAACGTACAGGAAATTTCAGACACTCCTCTTGCATTATGTAGCCCTCAGAAATACGACCTTTGTGTGGGCTCATGTTTACCATTAATTAACTGGCCTGTCTCTAAGCAACATTCTCCATTTCTACCTCCAAGAAATCAATCACAGATATTTTTTGCACTGTGTGATCAATTCCCTTAATTATGTGTGAGAACGCTGCTCTCTCTTTGTTTCTGCTGTTTTGATCATGAACACAGTTTAATCTCGTTGATGTTTGTCCCCTAATTGGTCACTTTCAGTGCAAACAACAACTAAACAATTACCACAGAAATGTTCTTTATCTGTTGGCAATGTGCACTTGAAATAGTGTAGGTAAACTATACTGTATCTTGTATCTGTATCTGTATATTATCCAGACTAAAATCTCTTCTGCCAAAACACAATAATAGTTACCACAATACACTGAGAGAAAAACTGTAAAGATTAACAGCTACTTATTATCTCAGGCCCATGTAAAGAATACCAAATGTGACGTCTGGTCTGCTATAAATGCTAGTTTCTTTGTTTTTGTCATACACAGTGGGGTTGTTTTATCTAACGAAATGCATCTTAGAGAAGAATCCTTTGTGCCTTTAGGCTGCACACTGCAGCATGAACACACTACGTCTACATTTACATTATCAAACAAACAGAATCGTGCTTCTATACTGTGCAGTGAAAGCAGACTCAGCTTTATCAGCAAACAGCGTATAACTAATCTATGGCATCAGTCAGTTTCACAGTAGACTCCTGAAATGTCTCCAGATCCCTCAGAAGTTTCCAGTATTGATGAGTGATCAAATTAACATTAAAACTCGTCAAATGACACGGATGTCCACTAGATTTGTGTCCATTTGACTGTACTGACCGGTTTACAATTTACATGCAGTTATAAGAACTCCAAAGTGTCAAGTCTGTGACTTTCCTCTCTTTCCTTTATATAACATTAGCTTGTTAAGCCTCACTCAAGCCTCCACACTTGTACTAATTATGTACCTAGACCACTTGTGATAACACGCTGTCACGTTGCTCGCTGAGTGCAATCAGTGGTGCCTTCAGAAAATGTGTAGCCAAGGCCAGTGGAAATCCTGATGTGGTGCCATGAAAAGGTTACAGCATATCTGAATTTCAGGGTAGGCATCTTTGAAGTATTAATGTAAGAGGGTTGTATGATACAGAAGATATCATTAACAAGCCAACGGAATACCTTGAGTAAATCAAGGATATAGTTGGCCTTCAGTAGGATAAAGATGAATTATAATCTGATATCATAGGACAGTTACACTGTTTTGTGTCCAGAATCGTATACTGTATTACTCACGACTAATCATTAATAAATCTTCATTCAATGCTTAATTTAAAAAGTTTTTTTTATTTCAGATGTTAAGATTCTAGTTGATGAAGAATTCTGCTAGGCCATGGAAGGATCTTTGCAGGATCATAAAACATTAAACTATGCTAAAAATATGATCTAATTGGAAAGAAGTAGATGCCTAAAACCACACTAGCGCCTCCTACGGGGAAAGCTACGTATAGACAATTGTGCTGTCTCTAACCCTTGTCTGAAAAAACACAGCAAAAGTCCCCTCTTAGATATGGTAGGTAACATCTGACTTTTTATTTTCTGTTTTATATGTAAAGCACTTTGTGACATTTGTCTCGAGAAGTGCTACACAAATTAAATCGCTTTATTCTGAAAATCATACATTTGTCCTGATGGTAGTGCTGGAGGAAAGACTGTAGGGTCAATATAATACATAGGGCTCAGCAAATTTCATGGCCATATATGTATTAGACTTTGATATGCTTACATGTAGTTTATATCTTGACCTCATGGATCGGAAGGGGTGTCATAATATTGGAAAGAAAAGTGAGATTTATCATGTGGTCTACAAAACTGGTGGTTTGACTTGATGTCGGAGCTGGTGGAAAGACTGAATTATGTCATGGAGGTATGGGAAACAGCAGGTAATTACACTACAAAGCCATCATATTGCGTTAGATATGAAGTCATACAAATTTAAATAATAGACAGGGTGTCGGGCTCCACGTCCTAAGGGTGTTACAGTGGTCTAACTGTATTAGTTTAATCAATAAATGCTTATCAAAATTTATAATTATCGAAAGATAATTGAAAATGACTTTAATTAATATTAAAGATCATCGGGGCACCACCCTTAAATAAGGGAAACGATAACCAATAATCGATTGATCAGTCTTATAAAAATACACTAAACTATTAATTCAGAAGTCAGATTGATAATTAAATTAATAACTACAACCAAAGTCATTAATAATAGCTAAAGTGGGAGCTTTGGAGTTCTGTAAAGAAGAGGTTGGTATCACTCACTCTTATACGAAATTAAATAGGCCAGCAAATATAAACACAAGCATTTATTAAAGAGATATAATAAAAGCAAACAGGAAAAATACACTATATACAATCTACCTTAAAGGAACTAAGCTAGAGGAAAAGGTGTGTGTGTGTGTGTGTGTGTGTGTGTGTGTGTGTGTTTGTGTGTGTGTTTGTTTGCGTGTGTTTGCACGCCAGGAAAGGTGTGTGTCCTTTGTCCTCTGACCAGATGTTTCGGGGTATGAAACACGTGTTGGTGAGAGACAAAGAGCATGGAGAAGCGGGAGGGTTTGAATCCCTCTCCTCGTGTGTGTGCTGAGGTTTAGGCCGAATGTGTGTGTGTGTGTGTGTCTGTGTGTGTGTGTCTGTGTCTGTGTCTGTGTGATCTTAGATTAACGGTGCCGTAAAGAGGGAGTTAGATGCATGCAACGACGGTGTCTATGTAAAGCATAACATTAACCTAACGTCACCTAGCACTGTCTGAAAGACTACAGTTACTACAGTAACCTGAGTGAATCAAATCAACATCACAAAACAATAAGCTGAATAAAACCCATCAGTAACATTAACAGTAATAAACAGTCCTTGTTTAGCCGTTAACTCTGTTACGTTATCTGTCTATGCCCAGGACGTTACTGACAGTCCAATGGAGATGAAGAAGAGTTGCGGGTGAGCTGTGTGGGTCAGCTGGCGGTCCTCTGAGCCAGGCTGATCAGAGTTGTGGTTCTGAAGTCCAAACTGTCTCTGCTGTGCGATGTCCGCTGGCGCAGGTAGCGAGAGGAAAAGCGTTTCGCTCGGTGCTCTGCAGAGTTAACGACTCGGCGTTAACGAGACGTTAACGTTGCTCCGGTCAGCTGACAGACGTTCTCGTAAAAGCTGCAGATGTTGACTCCCGTTAGCAGTGCGCTGGCCAGGGATTGCAGGAAAAAGCGGGTTTTTGTACCGTGCTGTAATCCTTTGTCATGCGTCGTCGGCGGTTTCGGGCCGCACCGAGGTCCAAAACTTATCACCCGGTGTGGGCGAGAGAGGGAAGGGAGAAGGGAAGAGAGACAGAGAAAGTTTCGGGCTAGTAGCCAGGATGACAGGTCTGGGGTCCAAGGGAATCTGACCAATTAAGGGCCGGTTTGGGCGTTTATTGCTTTCATGCCACACCTTATCTGGCGGCCCTTTGTCTTTGTCTTTAGTCACTAAGCAGGCTGCATTGCTTACTTAAGGGCCCCGCGGTAGTAAAGACAATTTCTTTGTTTAAAACACATGGTCACATCCCAACATGTTCCCTTTGGTCCAGTTAAATGATACAAGTTCATGTTTAAAGGTCTCCTGGATCCCAACAAGGGCTTACATCATACTATGTTTATTGTAGAAATAATCTTTTGTACATTGTATCAAAGTTTGAGATTTTGGGCTATTTGAAAACCTTTCATGTAATCCTAATATGCACATCACACCATGTCCAATAGTTTGTTCCCTTGGCTCAGTGCACCCAGTAATCACATTGGCTTGGTGATCCATAAAGTGGATTACGCTAATAAACTGGAAACAATACAAACCAAACTGCTTTACAATTGAGAACACGCTGAAGGACTTCCTGGACTCTTGACAATGAAAGAAGGCTGTAGCTATCTAAGACTAATGATGGGCCTAGGACTTTATAAGCTGCTGTAATAATAGACATTTGTATTTCGACCAAACCAGCGTTGGTGATTGTTGTACAGACTGTGGAGAGATAGTTTTGGTGAGTTTTGTTTTGTTTCTGTGTGTTACAATAATCTGTATCTGGTTATCTGGTGTTGTCAGTGGAGTGTGGTCGGCCGTGGTGCCCACTGTTTTGGTCTGAGATGCTGGTGCTGTAGTGTGACATCTAGTAGAAATTGAAT
This sequence comes from Dicentrarchus labrax, assembly GCF_905237075.1. Taxonomy (NCBI): domain Eukaryota; kingdom Metazoa; phylum Chordata; class Actinopteri; family Moronidae; genus Dicentrarchus; species Dicentrarchus labrax. The sequence continues at coordinate 8,457,978 of NW_026136705.1, read as the reverse complement.
TTCGTATATATAACCTTTACACTTTAAATTGAATATATATATTTGAATCATCATTTTGGATAGGACTCCTTAGTTAATTATATTCCAATGTTGTAGATTAGATTTATGAGTGGACATTTTGTTGGGCAAAGGAAAACGGTGTGTGTATATTTGGGCATGGTGGCCATGGTCCATTTTGGTCCAGCTCCTCCTGAGGGCCCCATTGACCGCAGTGACCTGTGTCTGCTGTTGCTGGCTATTACTATGTGCCACATTAGCTTGCAGTTTTTCTGTCTGCATATGAAGCAGTGATTATGGAGCTTGGAGGACCTTCTCGTTACGACAGGCCTTTGGGTGTTCCATTCATCTTTGAGGAGCACCAATCCCCTTCCCTGCTGTTATTCTGCTGCAGCTCCTCTAAGATCAACTGCTCCACTGTCACGTGCCTGTACTGCTGCACAGCCGAATGTGGGGGCTGATGGAGGCCAACTTTACCCTCTGGCAGCTGTTCAGATTTATAGGCTTTTTTGCTTGAAGGCTGACTCTTAGCTGCCCAAAATGACAACAACTCCCTTTTCACCCCTGTGGGTGCTGTCTGTGCCACTTTGGATAACATCCTTGAAACGGGACGGTTCCTTAGGGTCTGACTTAAAGGATGGCCACTTAGTCTGCAGCCAGCACATTTGTGGGACTTAGGGGAACTGCAGTTAGGACTTTGGCACTCAAACTTTTGAAGCTGTTGCCCCTTTTAAAATGAAAATATGATCTCTTTCCTAGATAGGAGACACACTCTCATTGGAAAGTCATGACTAATATTTTTTTAAGTATTATTGTTTGTTGTTGTCTAAGGGGAAGAAGGGGGGAAAAAGGTAATTGCTAAATCAAAACGTATTATTTCTTGTTTACTTCAAGCTCTACATTATGAATGAAAAAAACTCTAGTTGTTTTTTATCTGCAGGGAGTTGGCTTTTCTCAAATAAAGCACTCGCAGAGTTGTTTATTTGAAACACTTCATCAAATAGAGAGGCCTGAAAATATGAGTCTCAGTCCTCTTCTTGGAGTACTGCAGTGCAGTTTATAGGAGTTACAATAAAATCTGAACAAACAACAGGAAGTGACCCAAAAGTCCAACGTTTTAATGGATAAACAGATGGATAATGACTTTTAATAGCCAGCCATTCTTCATGCTTGAAGTGCCTATTGTTACTAAATGAACTGAGGGCCAACAAGAGTCTGCATTGATGCTCATAATCGTCTATTTCATTAAGCAAGTTTAACAGTAAAGCCAGACTTATTTCAGTAAATCAGACTTATTTTTGTGAAATTATGTTTCATGAAGCAGGTTTAAAGTGTGACCCAAGTTATCAAAACATGTCCTTGTAGACTCGCCTGGTCCTGGTCAGGGTATTTTTCAGGCTTAGCTTCACCGCAGGCCTAACCAGTGCTACAATCTGTCAGACTGAAACATAGTGTTTTCTCTAAGGTTCCTCCCACTATAGCGCCTCTGTGGATAACAGAGCACATCAAATTTATTACTAACTTAAAATGTTTTATTATATTCCATATTTATTAAATTATGAATGGCTATTCGAGTATGTTAACAGTTTCATAATAAAACTTTTTTTTTTTCATTTGCTCCCATTTTAAATATCATGTGTCTTCACCATATGAAGGTTGCATGAATTACCTGATAGAGAACTTCAATTCCAAGAAAATCCAAATGATCTTATATTCTTTTAATAAAATACATTAGCAGCCTATTTGATATCTTCTGTCATCTTGTACAGTCATTTTCTACACTGCAGATGCAAAGAAATTGCAGTGTCCCCACTGTCTTTATTATTTATCGTTAAACCGTTGCCACTGACAGCAGATACAAGCTATGAAGACAACACTGACATATTATCTGTTTATTATACAACATTATATATCGATATGTTAACATTAACATTCATTTGGAGTTGTGTTTCTGCTTACTTTTTAACCTTTCTTTGTGCTGTATATCTCCACTGCTGTTCATGTGATCCGTTGTTAGAGTGCTGCATGGATTACAGATTTTTGTAGTCCAACTCGGAAGATAGCATCGCCATGGTTCCAGTGCCAATGGGATTTTTCCATTTTGTATTATTGCAGAAAATAAGATCAGTGGTTTATGATACTTACATGTGTTGTTCAGCAAAAATAATCCTTAGAAATCAACACCACATTTATGATTTTTGAAGTGAAAATGCGATTGCCAAAAGTAAAATGCTAATGTTATAAACAAACTACTGTGGTTTGCTTGGGGATTGGGAATGTAAACAAATATACTGTACAGAAAAGCAACAAAGTGACAATTTCCACTATCATTTGGAAAAAACTGCAAACTGCAGTCAAACTGCACTTGTACTGACACCCTTGGGTGCACATTAGGCTGATGCTGGTTTAAGGGCTACTTGCAAGAAGTTTACAAGAGCATGCGCATCCAATAAATACTAGGAGCTAGACTGAAGTACATGTGAAAAAACAGAAAAATAGAATCTGCGCACTAAATAATGCTTTCATGAACATGGGAGCTTTGTCTGGTGTGTGGACTAAAAGGACTACTTGCCCCACCGTTTCCCTACCACCTCTACCGAGGTAGCCCTCTTCCTGCCGTTGCAATAGTCATCTGATGAAATCTGGCCTGCACTGATTGTTGTTTCAAAGTCTAATTGATGCTTTGCATGATTGACTTGTCTAAATTATTTTCACACACACACAGATATAATTAATTTAAGAATGTCACTGCCTCTGCTTTGTACCTCTCACTGGTTTGAGCTCCTTGCTCATCAGACAAATCACTCATAACAGCAGCATGTGTACTTATACCTGACATTTCATTTATTGGACTGTCTACAAGATGAATCTATTCAAAGCTCCACAGCTTTATTCATCTGCAGCCAAAAACTCACAGTGAGAGCAGAACGGGTTCCACCATTGATGTTACGCATTTCTAATAAACAGCAAACTGTATGTTAATATAGGACAGGATATCAAAGGCACAAAGGGAAATGATCTATCACTGATGAGACTGGCTTTCTTTGTACGTACTGCTGTTCAGAATATAGTCTGTATTTTTGTACAAATGAGTATATTACTTTCTGCAGGAAATATTTTATTTGAGCAAATATGATGAATGTGTGGCATCTCAGCTGGAATGCTCTGCTTTGTTGCAAACTTATTTATAGGTTTACTCTAATAACAGGTGTATATTTACAGTAAAATCTTACTTAGAGCTGACTCAAGCATTCGTTGTCATCTGCTTTGAAATTTTAGGTCCCTTGACAACAGCCCAGCACTTCCTTTAACACTACAAACATGTACTATATAATGTCTGGCATGCTCCAGGGCTCCTGTCCAGCTGTGACCCAGCAAATCTCCTAGAAACCTGACTGTGGATCAATGAATTCACAAATTCCTTTAATATCTTGTTTGCACGTCTGTAATTTGACAGGTTTTTCAGTGCACGCAGGCGTCTGTCTATTGACCTTTTTCACACTGTCCTGTCTCGTCGTGTTTCAGCTTGCTCTCCTTTTAGACATTTATCAAAGTGTGTCACTCCGCTGACATGAGTTAATGTGCTATTTTAAGCCAGATGAAGCTCGCAGTGCCTGATAACGCAGTAAATTGCCCTTGTCTTAATGAGCCAGTTATGCACTATATTGTCATGAACAATCTGTTATCTAGAGAGGTTTCAGCATCCTCATTAGCGTGTTGTGCTTTGTGTAGCATTATTCGGACTGTGGTGTTTCTTTCTTTTACCTGACTACCTACTATCCACATAGTTATACTCAGGTATTACAAGTCACTTTACTTATTATTGAAATGCAGGTTTAAACTTAAATTTGTTGTTATACTTTCAAGCTATAATTGGGGCCCACCACAGGTCATCAAAATCTGTTACAGGTTAAAGACTAAATGAACAGTTTCATAATCAAAATTGATCTCATGTGCATGTGGGGTTATTTGAGGCTAATAATGCTCTCCAAATCTGGTCCAGCATTATAATTACAGTACCTCCCTACTTAACAGGTGGAAGCAATGTGGAGCTGTTAGTGTACAGAGAATGATGGCTGTATTAAGTGTCTGCATGTTATGTAAGTCTACATTAGTTGTTTATACCCAGTAATAGATACAGATATTCTGTGTATTTGTTGTGCACCCTGAAATTAAAGAAAAAATAATGCACAATAAATCAAATGTTTTCTTTATATTCGTCTTCATTACTTTTCAGTAAAATGAAAAACGATATGGAAAAGGAAAAGGAGGCTTGGTATTTATGTTTTTGAAAATCCTGTATTTCTTTTCCTTCTAAAAGAAAATCTTCTTTTCAAACCCCAAAGCTATCCTTTTACTCTGCAATTCATCTGAATTGTCTTTCAGGATCATTGACCAGCAAGCTTACTCCTTCTCAAGAAAACAATTTGACATTTCAATAGAATCAAGCAAGCAAAGCACATTAGTTCTGCAGCATGTACACTTTCAAAGGCAATTACAGAACAACAGAGGCGAAAAAGTAAAGTGATGAAGCAGGAAATCTTTTCCATTTGAAATGTTAAATATAGCACGTTAAGTATTGTGGCTGCTCACAGGCTTGAGATGTTGCTTTGGTATTCAGGAAAGGCACAGTGATTTCAATTGTAACAGTAAAAAAATAACAAAACATTTAATTTGACTTCACCTCAGAGTAGTGTCTGAATTCCAAGGGAGCTGATTTATGCTCATCTCCTCTAAAACAGAGCACCAAAAAAAGGCCGTAGGCCCCTGAAAACTGTGTATATGTTTGATGGACCTTTCTCACAGCAGACATTTTGAATTGTCACAGCAGGGAAGGCACAGGTGTAATTAATAACATTAATAATGAGGCCCTGTTCCATTTAAATGTCCCAGTAAGCCAGCACACAATACCAGGACTCTGGAACTGGCACACCTGAATGGAATTCAGCCATTAATCATGTTAACTTGCAGCTGTGTTTGACAAATCAAGATGTCTGTTGTGGTAGAAGTCTATAAACAGATCTTTGTGATGCACTGAACGAGCAACTCACAGAAATAAACAATATAACGGAGGCTGGAGGCAGTTAGTCATCAACAGGTTCCAGTTTAAAGCCCCCCTCCACTCAAAGACATGTTGTTCTTCCTGTTCCTACAGTGTGATGTTTGAGCTTCACTGTGCAGAGTTTGACGCTAGAAGGATGTTTTCACATTCATCTGCTGAAAGTGGAAAGTTTCTCTGAGCTCATTGAAAATCAGATTCTAAGGGGCGGAGCTAATGAGGTGGACATGAATTAAGAGATGAAACCTAAAGTAAAAACTGCTAATTTCACAGTGTTATATGTATATGTATTATTTTGTCGCCCACACGGTATTCTTTAAAATGTTACTCGGAGGCGTATTTATAAACTTAATTTAAAATTATTAGTGAATACATTTTATCATTGTTTCTATTTACCTTTGCCATATTTTCCCTGTTAATGATATTTTATTTGATCCTGAATTGTGAAGCACTTGGTAAAGTCTGTTTCAATATGAGCTGTATGGATCAGTGTTTCCCAACCTGGGGGTCCCCAAACCTTTATGTGGGGGTCGCAAGGCCTTCTTGATTTTAAGTGGTGTAAGAAAACTTACACTGTAGACTCACTTCTGTGAGGAAATGTAAATGTAAAGTAAATTGATTAATAGAACAATGGCTAGGTGTCAGCGAGGAGAAGACACCAAATTTGTCAAAAAAAAAAGTTATTATTTATGATGATAAAAATATTTAAAAAAAAATACATAATACAGAAAAAGTTCCCTAAACAGGAAATAGTCTGCTCAAAATTAATTCATCCAAATCACTAGTTTTACAAAAAGGTCTTGCAGTTACTGAGTTCACTTATGTTAATTGTTTTGTTTTGAATACGTTATGAAATATTTGAAAAATATGTCACTTAGTCAGGGGTCGTCAGTTTCCTAAATGCTAGAAAAGGGGTCCCTTTAGGAAAAAGGTTGGGAACCACTGGTATAGATCAATCATTGATCATCCACCTGACATTTGAAAATAATGACTGAAATATTATGTGACGATGGTTTATAGATACAGATGAGCGAGTGGTATGGGTTCTATAAATAGCCACAGCCGTGCGTAATGACAGATGTTCTGATATTGTAGGAGAACCTCGCCGGTGTGATACGATCACTTTTTCTTGTCTGCCGTTCCTTTCATTTACAGGTCTAATGAGTGGTGGAGCAAGTGTCAATATGCAAACAGGTGTCCGAGGGTGTTTCTACATCCATTTATGGATAATTGCAGGAGTAGAAATGAAGCTCATATCCACATGCTCATTTCCACAATGATTGAAACCAGAATCAGGCGTACATGCAGCTTTATAAATCTGACGAAAAGAATGTTGGGAATCTTTAGGAATCTGGCCCCTTGTTTCCAACAGGAAGTGTTTAGAAAACTTGCATATTCAATTCAGTTCAGTTTTATTTGTATAGCACCAAAGCATTTATTATACAAGTTTTTTCATGTCTAGACCGTACTCCTTATAAAATAATTTACAGAGACCAACTGTTTCCACCATGAGAAAGCACTTGGCGAAAGTGGCAAAAACCTCCTTTTAACAGGCAGAAACCTCGGACAGACCCCGGCTTTAGGTGGGCGATGGTCTGCCCATATTCCTAAATTTAATAAGGTAGAAGGAGTAGGAGTCCTTTAAAGCATTTTAATGTGAAAATTGTCCTTTTTCTGCAGAAAAAACATGTCAGACACACATTATTGTTTCAGGCAGACTTTTTGTATATATGTCCTAATAGATGTCTGGAGGGGGACAAGGGTACAAGGGAAAACACCTGTGCAGTGATAAACCTTTTTCACAGAAGATATGTTGACATGTCACAGTATGAACAGCACAGGTGTAGATAATAAAATGAATGATAGCTGAATTCAATTTAGGTGTTTTGGTTTCAGGGTCCTGGTATTGTGCATGCTGGCTCACTGTCACTGTCGAGGCTTGCTGGGAAATTTGAATAGAACAGAGCTATTTCCAATGTTATTAGTAACACTAATTAGTAACTGCTTTTCCAACTGTGACAAGTCAAAATGTCTGCTGTAAAAAGAAAAGGCCTATTAATTAACTATCTATGAACACAAACACACCAATACATACAAGGAAAACATGTCTAAAAAGTAGGCCAGTTTCTAATCACTGAAAATAATGAGTTAGTAAAAGGAAAGAAAAAGAAATCCAGAGTGAAATAAAGCAATATTGAAATATAAAGAACACAAGGTCATGATGCAGTTCAGTTAACAGAGTGCATTAGAAGATAAGCACATACTGTTCATGAAATGGCGTCTTAGATTTTACAAACAATTACAGCCAACCCACACAAATACAGCCTTACATTGCAGATTATTATTTGGATGCTGTGGAAAAAGAATCCAATATTTTCCTGCTGAAGAAAGATTATCTAAATGGGGAAATTCATCAAAGGAGGGACTGTATAGTCTACCTTACAGTACAGATCCAGGAGGACTGCCTTAGCTTGAGAAGAGGGTCGAAGTAATTATGCCCTTCTTTAAGCCTGTAGGAGAAATTACAGAATGAGCTTCATCTAAGTGAGCCGTCACAGGATAGTCTCAGTCTTTTTTATGATTGTCCACAGATTATTTTCATTTCTTATGCCCATACACACATAACCACATACTTTTATTATTCACAAACAACACTTTTAACCAGAAATTCCGGCCTGAATGAGGGTGGCCATTGTTAGATCTTATGTGTATTATGGCATTGTGCAGGACTTCCACACTGATGACTGATGATGTTGAATGTGATTTGTTAAAAGCCAAGCACTGTCAGTCCTGTCTGAGGAGTAAACAAAAATTGGAATTTCCAACTACCGCTATTTCAAACAGCTACAATATGATTATAATTACATGAGAGCTGTCTGTGTTTATTCACACTAATACAGAGCAATGTTTGCATATGAAAATGAATACTGATGGGAAGCTGTTGTTCAAGCATCATTGTGTCAGTGACAATATTTAATACAGTAAAATATTACTAATAATGAGCTTAACAATGCACAGCATAAATACTACAGGGACACTAGCTCTGTGAAGCTTGATGAGGCTGTGATTTAGTAAAGCTGAACTATACGGTACCTGAACAATAACAAATGGACTGTATAAAGATGCCAATTTATTCTCTCTGAAGCAGGTTCAGATTTTTGTTCTCTGTATGTAAAGCAGGTGGAGGGTGGACCTACGAATCAGCAATGTAAACATTTGAATTCACATGGGGAAACAGCATGTGATCTATGTATCTTTTAATAATATACATCTTATACAGGTTTACAGATGAGTACAGGTTTTTACTGTTAGATGATGTGCAAATATTTTCTTTGGATTTGGAGTATGTGCAGGTTGTGCAATCTGTTTCCAGGAGAGTTCATTTAACCTAAAATGTTAAAATGTTGAAACTGATTACATCTAAGATTTTAACGTAACTCAATTTCGTGAGTTAAAAAAACATTCTAGATCAAGTAGCTTTAGTATCTTTAAGTGACAGTGGCTTAATCTTGTATAATTATTTGTACTATGAAAACAAAATACGTAGTAATAAGAACTTAATCAGGATTTTTTCTGTAACTTTCAAAACCAAGGGATTGTCACTTAAACTGCTGTAATTTTGAGTGAATTTCCCCAGTGTGGGATCAATAACTTAAAAAAATGAGTTACTTAAAATTTTCACTGTAATCCATTACACTAATTTTGTTTTCTGTGTTGAAAAATATTGCTGGGTTGGCCAGAGGTTGGCATGGACACTTTAAGGAGTGTCAGAAATATATGCTGTTTTTATTTGAACAATTACACATATCAATATTTACTGTAACATCAGTAGTACTGTGGAAGACTTTCTGAGGATTCTGGACAAAAGCATGTAAGTGCTGTCAAAGATTGGCCCAAAGAGGGTGTTACTCTGCATTGATAACTTCATGAAAACTGAAGTTATCAATCAAAAAAACATACTTTAGTTCATATTGTCTTGTGATGTTGTAATAATTTTGTCCATTTTTGAAACCAGACTGGATTTTATCCTAAACTAATCTATGGAAATTACATGGGGAATAAAAAATATCTATTGATTATTTGAGAGATTGATACATCTGACTTAGTTTTTGATTCTGGTTTTCTTTGAAATTACTATTAAACTATTAAAACATTTTGACAGTGAATTTGTCTAGTGTCGTATTGGGGCACAACCACTAGAGGGCGCATAAGTCAAAACATCATCTTCCAATTCAAGCTAATCAAAATGATTTTAATATTCATTTATAAAGTTAATATGGAACCTAAAAACAGAATTGCTAGTATTCATTTTATAGTGTCAGTTTAGACTGTAAGCTAGCTGCATGCATGCTATACATGTAGCTAGTTGAGGAACATGTTGGAATACAGTACAATAGCTGAAAAGCTAAAGTGTTCCCTTTATTTATTCTTCTTTCCAGGTTTTTTTTTTTTTTCCATTGTTAGCTCACATTAAATAAACTGATAAAATGAAATGATAATGAAGAGGACTCATTTTCAAGGTAACGGTCTGGTAAAAAATAGGTAAAAAAAAAAAGTTAATGTGGGTTTTACATATAAAAATCCACTTTTCAGGATGACCAACAACAATACTTACTGTTGCTGATTATAAATAAAAGTATTTCATGAACTCTAATTTAAGCTGATAGTAGGTGGTGTTTCCATTATTAAGCTGTTTTTCATTGTTATCAAAGTGACATGTCATTTGCTTTCCTACTGTGTGCAAATTTACATTAGATTATTGAGTTTGCTGATTGCCTTACACAATCAATGGATTAATTCCTTGTAGAGTATAGCTCTATTCATGTAAGTCAAACCTTGACGTTATGATGTTTGGGTTTCATTTTCCTTAACCACACAGTAAATATAAAGCCTGTTTGACTTACCTACCTGAACAAAACTAATCCATCTTCTTTTGACAGTCTGGGTTCAATTCTTTACCCTTATCATATTTTCTCCTTCAGTAATTGCCTTTTCTTTCTATTTCTCAGGCTCAGAAAAGGGAATTGATTAAATTGTGAGTCTCAGCGGCATAGATGGAAAAAAAGAAACCTCAGTCAAAGAAAAATACAGTAAAGCCCCAGAGGCCAAGTAAGTCTGGCATATAATGTATCTTTATCTATGACTAATGACACAACTTCTTTGGTATTCTCATTACAGCAGAGCCCTTTGCTATCTCTCCCAGTGGACACTAATTTGAATGAGGCTGTACAGACGTGTGTGAAAATCTATGTTGCCCTGAAAGACATCAGCTCAGGTCCAATATTCGTTTGACCTCAGGATGTTGAAGTTCAATCAGTGACATTAATTTTCCTTCTTGTGATGTTTCTTGTGACTGTGATGAAATGGTTTCCAACGAATGGTTAGAGGGAGCTTATCGAATACAAGGAGCTGTAATTGCTTGGAGAGCCGGTTAAGGCACAAACATGAATTCCAGTTTATTTTCATTTTGTCTTCCCCCCATGTCTTCACTGACACTCTCCTTCAAACCCTCTGCTTCTTCTCAGCTCACTCTCCTCTCTGCTGACACTTCCCTGCCACCCCCTACTCTCATAGAGGTTTTATAAACCAATTTCCCTGGAAAAAATCAATCCATTAGACGTGGATTCCAAGAAGAGGAGAGAATTAAATAATTAAGGGTGCAGCAGTGAAAATAGCTGCTGAAATGAGCCTGTCCAATCACTTAACAAGGTGTCGTTTTATATTCCTGGGAGGTGGCCCAGTGTCAAGGTACAGATAACCTTTTATAAGACCAATTTACTTTTCACAATTATTTAGACCCACTCTATTATCTAAATTACCAACTTTAAGTGATCTAGCCTCTGTGCACTCTTTAAGTTGTTAAGGTTCCACAGGGCTACACAGCATGCCAATGAATTTACCTTAAAGTGGACATATTGGAAAAATGTCTCGACTTTTGCAAGAAATCCGCCAAACTTTTCACTGCATAAGTAAAAGTAACAACTTCCTTGCCAAACTATTTCTACTTAATCTCCTATAGATCCAGTTGTTTGTGTTAAAATGAAACAAGACAGTAAACAGATATAAAACACTCTTTTATTTTAGTTAATTGTGTAAAATGAAAGTACTTTGTTGAAAATGCCAGCAACTGACAGAACCTCTAAATCCATCCAGTGTGGGCTTGTATTTGCTGACCTTTGAGTTAATAGGCAGTGGATTGTGGGAACGTGGCACACGGTGAGGTCAGCTTGTGGAAAGTTCTCCTCAGTTTGTGGTATTCTTCAGTGCCTTGTGAAGTCTATAACCTGTTGTGCGCATTTATGTTAAAACCACAGAAGGAAGAGAAGGAGTCACAGGGGAATTTTGTTAGATTACCTGAACACACTCACAGCTCAATATCTTCACTGCTCTCATCAAAGGTACTGTTCTTTAAACAGGTGTCAAAGGACAGATCAAATATTTCCTCAAGATCTCTACAATCCATGGCGCCTGAAACACGAGCCGGGGAAATGGCTGACATTACCCATCCATTCTGCCTGGCATCTTGACTAATGATGTTACCGAGTACCTGGAGAAATGACATCCATCTTGACATTCTTGAAGTGAGGCAGAAGACAAGTGGAAATGATGCTCTGTCTGAGTATTACTTCCAACCACAGAGAGGTTGTGATAGCAACACAGGCAGAGGGTGTGTGACACCATGACTCCACTGTATCTTTACGTAGTTAATCTCATTACTCATCTCATTCAAGGTGCTGTAAAGTTAAAGCAGCCCCAACATCATATTAACTAACATGTAATACTAATACTTTATTAAAACAACACATATTTACTGTATGTCAAATCAAAAACACCACAGGCTTTGATGTCCGGTCAGCAGCTCAGCAGCCTCTTTTTACTAAATCTAATTGAAGCCAAGTGAACAGAGCTCAAGCCAACTGGGATATGGACAAATCAAACACTAATGAACAGAGCACGGGCCAATGTGGACAAACCACAGCATGATACTAACACTGGAGCCTTATATGTTAGGTCATGTTAGTGGGATTCCCTTCTCACCTTCTTATTGTGCACTGTGGTACGTCAACTCAGTACACATGCGTCTGTTCCAGGAACAGCTTTCCTTGTTTTTATACACGCTTTCACAAACAGTTTCCACCAGGAGAACCAGTTGGGGGGGGTTACTGTCACAGGCCCCTGAGGTCTTTACATATCTTCTTCAGATATGTGAAGCTCCAAGAAAAATGCAGTACTTCTACAAAGTGAACTCAGTGCTCAGCGCGCTGTAACTAAAGAAAACAAATGCAACTAGATAAATCACATTTTAAAAAAAGGAAACAGCTTCACCCATTTGACAACACATATGCAACATAACAAAATATAGAAATATAGACAACACAACCAAATACAGAACACAGGAAAGGAAATAGAGAAAATAAAAGCAAATACTGAAATACAGCAGTGACACATAGCAAAAAGGGCCAGAGTTACAAACCAAAAGAAATGTCCAGGTGATACTAAAAACAGTGTTCTGTTGTCTGTGTTTACAGTGCATTTCAGTATATATATAGTTGTGTCGTTTATGTTTTCAGCTTTTTGCTGCATATGTGTTGAAAATGGTAAATGTGTTTCAGGATTTGCCTTGGTATTATTTCTTTACAGTGTTTTCTCTTAATGCTGCTCATGTGTTGTCAAATTGGTGAAGATGTTTTCTTCATTTGCATGTTCTCTGAAGATGCATTGCATCGAGGTCTCAGGACCACTCTGGCATTGTGTTGAATTACTGAATTTTCACACTCTAGCCTATTCAACGTGCCCATTATTACTGACAGTTATGAATAACATTTATTATACAGCGCAAGCAGTTACAGCTTTTGCTGAGAGGGCTTAAAACAGAGATCTGAGGAGTTCCAGTCTGGACGCAGACATTTTGAAGGGCACTCCAGATGTTTTTCACTGTATTTTTGTCAGATTCTCTCCATGCATTTATAATGCAGGCTTAATTGGAACAGACTGTCCTCAGAGCTGAATTTGAAGAGGAATCAATGGGCAAGCGGAAGGCAGCAAACAGAGAGAAGGGGAGAAGGGGGAATGACAATACAAAAATAGCTGTTTACATACTGTACAAAAATACATAGCCAGCACCGAATAAATAGACCAAACATGACACAAAGTGCTTTTCTCTCTCTCTCTCTCTCTCTCTCTCTCTCTCTCTCTCTCTCTCTCTGTGTGTGTGTGTGTGTGTGTGTGTGTGTGTGTGTGTGTGTGTGTGTGTGTGTGTGCGTGTGTGTGTGTGTGTGTGTGTGCTGAACAGTAGCCAGAATAGTAAATGTCATCAAATTTCCGAGCCCCTGGTTATTTCCTGCTGCATATCAACAGAGGGCTGAATAGCTTTTTTTCCATCTTAAAGCAGATAAACAATGTGCACGGGCAAATGAAGAGAGCCTGAATTTAATGAAAAGGCAAAGATGCAGGTCATGGGACTGAGACCAAATCAAAGCTAGAAACTACATTAGGGATTTGCTTTGCTATTTCAAATTCATAAATCAAACCTCTTCACCTTGAATACAGCCCCTCTGATCCCACAGCCAGAGCTGCCACCCCCTATTCTCAGCTTATCCTTATGTGTCTGTAACCTCAATGTCAGCCAGGCAAGTTATCCACGGTGGATTGGTAGATGTGTCACCTTTGTACACTCCTGCCACAGTCTGCTGAAGCTCAACTGCACAGTCACAAGGTTATCTATTCCTTTATTTTCTCATATTTTTCCCATCTTTATTTTTTCTCTATGTCAAGACGCTGAAGACAGGATAACATAATTATCTGTGACTGCTTAATGTAGCCTGTGCTGCAGCGTTAGCACTCACACTGGATGATAATAATGGCGAGATGATTTTAACATCAAAAACTTCACTTCAAAGTCAGTGTAATCGTTAAGTATGTTCACATGAACCTTTTTAGCTAACATTAATGAGTCAAATAACCCTCATCGCCTCCACTCATTTCTAATGTTCTTTTTTGTGTGTTGCATTACCTCCAACACAGCAGGATAGAAAGAGCTGGTAACCCTGCTCTCTTTTTCTATTTCAGAGAAACCTCTTTGAAGTTATAGTCAAACAGATGTCTTAAACAGAGTTCTGGAGTACACATTTCCCCGTGTTTAATCTAACAAATGTGAGATTTGTGTTTCAAACTTATGTGAACATATTTATACCTACAGGTAAATAAGATCCTCCAACCTAACTGACTGGTATGTCTTCAGATTGTGGGAAGAGCCTCAGGGGTGATTCACACTAAAATCAAACTTAGACAGTCAGAAACTACTCTGTTCACACTGGGGTTATTGTTCTTTTGGCTAAACTGCGACTCTTTAACAACATTGCTTGTTTCATGTTGGCATGCCATGCAAATGCTGTGTACATTTGTACAAGTTAGAAGGCCAGCTCTCTTTGTTTTTTATTTTTTTATTTTACTGCATTAGCCCAGTTTGTGTGGAGGCCTGCAGGGAAACCTGGTACTCTCAATGGCTGCTGCAAGGGAGCTTGATCAGTCTGCTTGGAAAATGTTGGTTGAGTTCAACCTCACAGCATTAGTTGCATTCAGCACAAAAAGCTGCAAGAGAGCCCTGGAATGATGGGCGACTGGAGTTGCAGCTACACTGTAAAACCTGATGAGTGAGAATGAGTCCATTGATTGCCTTAAACCATTTAGGTTTCTTAAATTAAACAATTTAAGCATGAAAAAATATTTTATTTGAGTAGAAGTAACTCAAGTTTTTAATGTTATGGTAACTTGGGTAAATTAAGTGAATTGTACCAATTCCATTCTGTTAATTTAACCTAAAACTAGTAAATATATCACACACATAAACAACAATTTTCCAAATGTATTTGAAATGTGTTAACAGAATTTATTTGAATTAAGAGAGTAACTTAAATGCATCTTCTTCATACTTACATTGAATTTACCAATAAAAATGTACAATCAAAATTTACAATTAATCAATTATCAAAATGGTTTAGCCACTTAATTTTCTGTGGATAAACTAATCAAATTGTTACTGCTGTAATTAAGTTGTTAACTATAGCCTACTTGTTTGTTATGTGACTAAATCAAGCACCTTTACACTTCGGGGGATTGTTTAGATTGATTTGGATGCTAACTTGGCCATATGATGATTTGTAAACTGAAATAAAAACCAAAAATGTAAAATCCTGACATATACAGCACTGAGCTATACAGCATTGACTATAGCAATAATTTAAAGTCAACTTAAAGAAAATGAGCCAACTGAACAAACTGGAATTATATCACCAATAATTAAAATACTGCTCAAATTTAGGTGCACCATAAACAACTCAGTTATTACTTTACTAATTTTGAGGGGTGGGGTTTAATTACGGTATTAAGTGACTCCACAGTTTTTAGAGGATTAAGTTACATTAACTTACTTCTTTTATTAAGATATCCTGTTAGGTCTCAGACACACACCATGTGTAGTAAATCTGAGAAGCCACTTTAAAAACAGCAAACCAGCTAAAAGCAAACTTTAACCACAGTGGTGATGTGGCATCAGATGGGGTGTAGCTGTCAGTGTGCTTCTTCAGAACTGCTAGTTGATCAAACAGCTTTGGAAACACCCTGCCGCCACACTTTCGGCGCCAGATTGCGGAGGCCGTGTCTGACCATTTCTGTAACTTGCTGAAACCCGCAAACCTTACATTCACACCCACTGCACACAGTGATTGGCCAGCTGTGCAGAGGTGACAAATAAGTCAAGCAGAGTTTGAACTTCTCCCTCAGCTCTCTTTTTTCATTCTCGACTGTTTCTGTTACTTCTTATGGGAACAACTGAGTGCAACTATATAATTGCCTTGCAGGAGAGAATGGCTGTAACTTTACTTTGTTATCCCCATATTCAAACAATATCACATTAACCCCCCTCTCTATGATGGTTGGCTTTTCACTCTGCCTTCGTGTGAGTCCATCCGCAACACTTTTGGACAACATGTTGTGCAAGCTAATTATGTTTGAGCAGAACCTGACCCTAACAGTAGATAGTGAAATGGAGAGAACTAAACAAACTCCTGCCATCTGCACAGGCATGGTCCTTGACATAATTAAACTGAATATAAATTTGGATTTTTAAGAAACTACATTTTTGATAATAATCAGTCTGATACTTGTCAACAGGACAGGTCAGGCTGTAGCAGGACCGTGAATGAACTAGCTCACTATTTTAAATAGAAACTGTGTGTATAAAGGAGACGAGGAGCAGTAGAGAAGTGCTGCTGCAGCATGTTCTTCTAGTCCAGCTCCAGCAGGAAAATCAAACCAAAGAGTTCTCACTTGGTGACAGACGGAGAATCACCCAGGGAAAATGTGTCACTAATTCAAAATAATGATATAACTTGTCACCGCAGGAATAACAAACCTTAAAACCTCTTAAAAAAAAAACAAACTGAATAATAGGCTGCAGTATTTTCACCTGCCCAGACATGGTATTGTAACTTCAAATAAGCTCTTGGAAACTAGCTGTTCAATCTGTACTGACACATAATTGTTAGCATACTGACACTGACACTGCAACTGATGCCACATGCATTCATGCTCCTGTATTTATATCTTATATAATGGAATGTGAAATGATGTCTTTTATTTGTTTTTGTTTTGAATTCAAATTATTTGCTGAATATCTGTGGACCTTACACCTGGATTTCTTCACTGGCTCAACATACAGCAGAGCTCCATTGTCTTGCCTCCATCTAGTGTTCAGTGGTGAAACTGCTTGTGAATGAACGCGTTAGATCAGTCACATCTTGTCTCAGTTGTCAGAAGAAAAGGGCAGAGATAACATTTCATGAAGAGTTTTCTATTTTTAACAAAGATGAAAATTGAACAAATAATGAAATAGAAGTTGAATCCAGTATAAAAGAGAAAACCTACAAGAAAATATGAAGAAGTTGGTCTACATCTTGTGAACACTAAGTTATAGTTATCTTTTTTACTTAAGTTAACATTGTATATGTAATTGAGTTGGATCAGCCCCTAAACACAGAATGTCCAAATGCAAAATTGTATAGTTAAAAATATTCCTCCAAGAAAGGTAGGGTAGGGTGACTGATCCAATCGTAACTGCTCATACTGAACAATTTACACATGTGAGTAGTTTAATACTTTTATAAAAGTCATTATCCGCAGAGGAGAGTCTTGATACTTGATGTTGGTTGTTAAAGCTAGATGGGAAATGTAGGGAGAGAGAAGGGTACATAAAACAAAGGATGTAGTTAAATGCCACGTACCTTAACCTTCAGACTATCCAGCAAACCCAATGATCTTATCATGATCTTATCATGTTACTATTGTAGAAATTTCTGTTGTTCAAAGCATTGGTTCTGAATAAGCTGCAATCAACAAAATTAGTTATAAAGATGTTTGTATTACACATAAGAAGAGATTGATCTGATTGATCAAGCAGTGGAACACAACCTGTTGCCTTGAGCATCAGTTTCATTATTTGATGTGTGATTTTGCATATGCTATATCGAGAGTTCAGTTTGAATTTGAAGTATAGTCTTTTAAAGGTGGGACCAGTCATTATGGGGAAAAAAGTTGAGAGTTGAGTCTCATTCCTGATGCTTTGGGTTGCCAAATCCTCTGTATTTGAAAACCTGGGAGCTTCAATGCGTTGTGTTGTGTGCCTCACTCCGAGACACTTGGCTTATTCCCCATTTACCATAACCCAAAGTGTCGGTATTTGACGACCTGGGAATGAGACTTAACAATCAACTATCTTTCTCCAGAATGACTGAGCCCACCTTTAAGTAAGCATCTCTTTTTGAGTTTTCAAAACGCGTATAACTTAATTTAATGTCAGAGTTCAGGAGTAATGTCTTTATTTGTACACGTCACGGGAACAATCAAAGTCTGTCACATCATGTTGTCTGGCACCTTCACTTCCTTCACCTCCACCAATGATGTCATAGCAGCACAGTGTGTTTGCGTGTGTGTGTGTGTGTGTGTGTGTGTGTGTGTGTGTCCACGCTTGGGGAGCAGGGGGTGGGCTCAGTATGTGGAGCATCAACATGCATTTGCACTCTGAAGGCTGACTCATCCCCATATATCACGCAAACACACCCTCATGTCTTGGCATCATTTCTCTCATGTTTGCTTGTTTTCTTTTCCATCAGCTTGGCAGCGGAGGGTGTCAAGGAGGCGGAACAGTCTGAAAAAAAGATGCATCACTGACAGGCTCACATGTCAGAGAAGTGAGGTAAATCCTCAGGTTAGTCACAATTCAATATGAAAGTTGACCTGTTAAAGCACTTTGAGATGTGACTTTCTCTCTGCGTTGAATCTCTCATGGCCAAATACTTTCTCACACACTGATTTTGTTAAGTAGCTTACACATGTACTGTTTAATGCATTTCAAAGTAGGGCGGCAACTAATAATTATTGTCATTCTCAATTAATCTGCCAATTATATTTCCTTCATTAATTCAACATTTAAAATGTCAGAAATTAGGAAAAATGTCCATCACAGGTTTCCCAGACCCCAAGGTGCCATTTAAGATGTTTTGTTACGTCTGACTAACACTCCAAACTCTGAAAGATATTCAGATCATCCTCCTGCTTAAGATTTCTGAACCCAGATGTGCTGTTTCATTTTCTGTTAATGGAATAATTGGGGTGGAATTAGCTGAGACTGCGGGGACTTAGCTTGGGAACCGTAGGGTTGCCGGTTCAAATCCAGCACGGGCCACTCAGTACGGATTGTGGACTGGTAGCTGGAGAGTTTCTAGTTCACCTCTTGAGCACTACTGAGGTGACCTTGAGCAAGATATAAAAACTTTTGGTTGCCTATGTGGCAGCCCCCCACCTGTGACATCTCTCCATATATTAATGTATGTGTATGTGTGTATTTCAGGCCTGTATACGTAAAAATACCAACAAAAAAAAAGTCATGGTCCAAAGGTTTACATATCTTATGCAAGATATGCTCTACATGTGTAATGGTGTCACTTTTTAATACTTGTCACTCAGTGATAAACAGTTCTTATTAAGTGTTGTTTTTTTCTTGTGGTTAGCACTTTTGTCTACTACAAAACAACAACCTTCCTTTGTAAGGGAACAAAGAGCCAGGCTTTTTGCACTCTTATTTACCTGATGTGGAATGTGATGTTCTCTCCGTCAAATAAAGCAGCGACAGAACTACATTGAAATGTGGTCTCAGTAGAATGCACTAACTCACTTTCACTCTGGAGTCTCTTGAGGCCCCAGACGAGTAGATCAACTGGCTCTGTAGTGAGTGGAGGTCTGTTTTTGTGCCAGAAAGGGAGGAGGAAGAGACATGCCGTCACTGAGTGCTGTCAGCCACACTCGTCTCTCGCTGGTGAGTCAACATTTTCTTGTGATTCACGTCTGTGAAGAAGCTGAACGAAAGGCTCCAAGTGTAGTCACTCTCCTCCTTTTTCTCACCACCTATAACCTCCTCTTCCTATTATTTCACTCCTCCTCTCCATTCATCTCCTTGTCTGTATTCCCTTTCCTTCCTGCCTGCTAATTGTTGTTGTACCACACCAATTATTTCTCCACTGAGCCTGCAGTAGTTCTCCCCGGGCCAACTCTTTTCCGCAGCATCTCGAGGCCCTTGTTGGGAGACCTCCAGGATGTTCAAAAAAAACACTAACACACCCAATTCCACCTGCGGGCCAGTGCAGCCCGACAGGGGATTTCACCGCGATGATGACGGGGCACAGTCTTCCTTCCTGAGACCACATAAATCTGTCGGTGGGCTCCGTTCTATAGTCTAATATTAAAGCTGTTTTCCATGACATGCTGCTTAGCAGGGGAGGGAAAGCTGTTGTTGACTACCATGAGTTGGTAGGGCCAGGATGGAAAGTTGTGGTTAGAATTTACTCTTCTTGATCTGTACAAAGAACAACTGACCCGTTACTTACTAGTAATGATGTCACTTGCTGTTTTAACTGAACTGTACTTCTGTGCAGAAAGCAAAAAGTCCAGAAAAGCATATTGTGCAAGGTGGAGTACATACACTTTTCATAGCCCTGCACTGCTAATCAGTGTTGTGCTTCTCGTAGACAGCAGGCTTTTTTATTTTGCTGCATGTAAAAAGAACCTTAACTCTTGACAAGAAGAAGAATGACAAGAATGGACTTGTAAGGACATTTTTCAACTGAGTGAAGGACCTCTGTCATCTCAGACTTAGAATGGTAGAGGCTACCGACCTTAGGGTATAATCAAACACACACACACACACACACACAAAAAGGCCAAAGACATGCATGCACACAGTCAGACACACAGCATGTGTAAAGCTAAGTCTTGCGTTAGCTCTATATGAAAGTCCTAATAACCAAGGCGGTTACAGCTTAACATTTCTGTTTTGAAAGGAAGCATAACAGGAACCATGTCATTTTAACATTTAATTTTGTTTCGACAATGATGTACACTCTTTACAACTTTACAAACAGCCATGACTTTTTATGCAATTCAGCGAATAAATACAAATGTTGAACCTTTGTCACATTTCCTTAAGATGCACTTCCTAGTACTTGAAAGAAAACAAACAGTAAGAACAAGTTTCATAACAGTATAGCACGTGTGTAAGCTGTCCTATCTATACTAATTGCTTAACTGTAGGTATTTATGTTTCCTTTTAATAACGTTAAGTAATGTAACATCATTTGTAATAATTCAGCTTTGAAGGCCAGAAGATGACAGTTGAACAACTAGAACACAATTCTGTGGGTGCACTTTTGAAATGTGAGATTAAAATACATTTCCTGGTATATATACAACATTCTGCAGTCTTGATTGCCATTGCACTTTTTTTTATACATCTGTTAATTACATTACGGCGACTCTGCTCTAAAATAGGATAGAGTTTTATTGTAATACTGAGTTGATTGCAACAGCAGAAACACAAAAGCGGTTTTCTCCCTGAGGGTATTCAACAGTCCACTGGCGTTATCAGCAGTCTTCAGGGCTCACAGTGCCGGATGTACCCTGTTACAGTACGTCAGAGCATAGAGAAAGGTTGTGCTCCGGCTCCTGTGGGTAGCTTACTTGCCAGGGAAGCCCAAGAGCTGGAGTAGGCTCCACAAAAGTGTCCATGTATCTCTGAGTGCAGGAGGCCCACATCCCTGGCTGGTACCCCAACCCCTCACCCACCTGAGGGTATCGCAAAGGACTGGGCGGATGGTCATGGGGGCTGCCGCAGTGTCCATGTGAGGCATAAAGCTGTCCCTCAGTGGGATAACAAGGGTAGTGTGGCGACGGGGGACATGATGTCACAGTGTTATCCATGTAGACGTGTGGCTCCGTGGGCAGCCTGTGCACATGAGGCCCTTGTTGTGGATGCATCTGGTGAGAGATGGACGCGTGCCAGGGGATGTAGCTCTGGTGCTCCAGTCGAGGAACTGGTACCCTGGTCTGCTCGAGTCCAGATGTCCCCATCGTGGCTGGCCCCACAGATGACCTGTTGCACTCCCGGTGGGTGCAGGGCTTGCCGGGGGGGTTGGAGCTCAGGAATACTGAGAGAGCAGAGATGCGGTTGATGGCCCTCTGCAGTGTGGCAATCTTGGAAAGCCGTTTGCCGCTGAGGTCATGGTTCAGAGCAACACGTAGGGCATTGAAGGCCTGGTTGTAGTCCATGATTCGTTTTCGCTCGCGGACGTTGGCGGCCATTCTACGAGCTTTTGAGCGGACGGGTCGATTGCGCTTCTTGGTCTGGCCTTCCTCTGGGTCGCTTGGGCTGCTGGCTGAGCTCTCGCAGTCTTGAAAAGATGCCTTGGGACTTCCCTCGTCCTCTCCTTGGTCCAGTGCAGTAAGCTCCAGCTCTTCCTCTGAGAACTCTGATCCTGTAACACTGCTGCAGCTCATTGTGTCAATAATGTGGACACTAGTCTCAGTAAAATCGTTTTCTCTTTTGTAGTTGTAGGAAAGAGTCTGTGACTTCAAATGTGGTCTGCATGGAATGCCGTGTTAACAGGCTGCCGCTGCTACCGGACACTCTCCCTCCTCGGCTTGTTTTGTGGGGCTGTCGGTATTTGCTGCTGTGCCGACAGCCCAGGTATTCTCCTCCTCTGACTCCTCCGGTGCCTTGTGATTACTTGTACCTGAACAAGACAGGTTGGCCTGCTTTTTAAAACTCTTGAAGTCACATGGTACAGTCACCTGTGAGGAATGGTGCACTCTCTCTCCCTCTCCAGGTTTATGGGCACCCTCCAGGCAAATGGCACTGTCACCTCCTCCTCCTACTCTGACTCTCCCTCACATCCCACAGGATCTTACAGAGAAGTTTCAACACTTGTCAGTGTAAAACGCACACGAAACATACTAATTATTTGGAAATGGCAGTTAACTTCACAATTCCTTTAACA
Organism: Dicentrarchus labrax; assembly: GCF_905237075.1. Taxonomy (NCBI): domain Eukaryota; kingdom Metazoa; phylum Chordata; class Actinopteri; family Moronidae; genus Dicentrarchus; species Dicentrarchus labrax. The sequence goes on along the minus strand of NW_026136705.1, from coordinate 8,435,538 downwards.
CATTTATAGAGGATTTGATTTGGCTGTTTTTGACTCCATAACGCTCTTATAATCCCCAACTCCAGTTACGCATTTTTTTTGTCTTGAGGCTTTCCATGAAGCTGTAGAGTTCTGAAAAGCCAATTTACACTCACTCACTTTTCCCCCATTACAATTCCTTTTCTTTACAAAGAACAACACTGTATCATGCCACTCAGACTGAAGGTCCAACAAAATGAGTGTTTCTTTTTCCTACATAGCACCATGTGTACCATTTACTTTATTCCATCATCGTTAGCAACGAAGAGATTTTCATCTAAATAGATGTCCTCTGAATATTAGTCTCAGGGACATTTATGACAAATTGCACATTTATCCAACTGGTCTAATCTGTTATACACGTTTCCCCTTTTCTCGGGTCTGGGAAAGGAGGAACCTTCTTATCTACCGTAGGTTAGATTTGTCCTTGCAATTAGCTGTCTCTAGAGTGGCGATTCTCCCTCTCTCTGTCTCGCTCTGCTCAGGTTTAAGGGCCATGTAATTTAGAGTTGCTTCCCTGGAACCCATCCCCATAAATCAGGCCTGGGCAGCACCTGAGGACAAGAGCAAAGACTTCAAAGAGAGGGGAAAAACAAGGGCAAATATTTTACAATTAGAACCTGCAATAGCTGCTTGTTAGGCTATCGATCTTTCGTAATGTTTTTGCTAGTGAATATGTGGTTCCATTTTGACCAAATTTTACTGTTGCTACACTTTATATATATATATATATCTATACTTTTAAACTGTCCTTATTTATAACCTTGTAAGGTGATGTGTTACATGTTTTCTAAACAAGATACAGAATAGAAATGTTGTATTTACATTTCTTAATCATGACACAAAACAGTCTGGAAGAAGAGTGGAAATAGGTAGAAGACCTACATCCACATGAAAGATCTATGTGTCAGATATTGTGGTGGACAGTGAAAGGTGATTGCACTGACCTTTAGCTAGGCTTCTGGCCAAGTGCAATGGGTCAGGTAACTAAAGGGTAGCTCCTCAGACACTGAACTGGGGGTCGTTGAGAAGCATTGCTTCCTTCCTGCCCTCTTCTTTTTATTGTATGTGTTGCGGCTCTGAGACGCCAACCTTTAAAACAATTACAGCCCAGAGTTTCAGCTCTAAAAGCACAACTATTGATTTGAGGTGGGAACGTTTAGTCTGGCCTTTTTACTGTTGTGTCTGGGAGCTCAGCATAGATTTACACACAGTCAAGAACAGTGCCAATGTTTGGATACTTCTTGAGGTTTTGCATAATTTGCTCTGCTACAGAAATCTAATGTTTTCTAACATACTTACAGTTAATCCAGTGCATTTTTAATTAAGGAAGAGAATGAAAGTGAATGTTCACTGTAACCATGACAATGGATTATTGATTAACCACTTGCCTTAGTTTCAAACTAGTTAGGTTATGCCCCAAATATAATTGCAATGCAACCAAATTTAGTAACAGTTACTAAGCCCCTAGTGTCGACTTCACACCCTAACTTAGGGGAGAACTTGCACAACCCCGTGCTGGACCCTAAAGCCATCCATAAGTCAACCTTACATTCCACACAGTGCTCATGTTTTCACAATTCATGTCTAACCTAGACAATTAGTTAAATCCACTAGTCTCTGTTTTTATTAGATAAAAAGGCAGAATCACTATCATTCTTGAACGGTAGTAAATGTTCACAAACTCTAATTGTGACCTGATAATGACCTCTGAACAAGATGTAGTGACACAATAAAGCCCTGATGGCGCAGGGTGTGTTCATATAGTTAAATATAATTTTCTTTTTACTTAAAAACATTGTGTAGATTGCAGACAAGATCTTACAATCATCATGTAGGAAGACACATTTTGCAAAAACTCAACCACTGTCCAAACTATTTTCTTATAGTGGATAAAGCTCCACAGATGCACAAAATGTGATGATGAATGATAATGTGGAAGCATTTCACTCATTTTTGTCCTTCTTGTTTTGAGTTCAACCGTTCAGTCCATTCCTGTGTCCCAAAGTAACCACTTAACTGAATGTACTTACCACACCTTTTAAATAACCCTGCTGATCTCCTGCATACTTTTATAGCTCAAACTGTTTAAAATGTTCTGGCCCCGCCGCTCAGCTCCATGTGCGTGGGCTTTTCACAGGCTGTGATTTATGGCTTCACAAACATGTCAGATTTACTGCGGTGGTGTAAAGAGCATGAAGACTACAGCCTCGGACTCTCCCCGTCCATTCATTTTTGACAGGTGACAAGACACCAGTAATTATCAGCCGCCGGGAATAAATCACAAGATTTTATCACGCAGCTCACCATGCCCTTGATGGAATAACCATTTTCAAGCAAAGGGAACCCGTCCAACGCCGCTGAACCTAAGATTTGTAAATCTCCTGCTCAAGCCCCCATAATGACTGGTTGTTAGCCGTTTGTTATTAGAGGTCTGTGCGCCAAACGTTATAGATGTGTATTTCCAAAGGGGTAGTTAGGGGTAATAAGTGAGTAAGGTCTGGGTTCGCTAACCTTGGCTTTGCAGTGGTATGTTAATGCATGTTTTTGGTGTCTGCCATGGAATTTTCTCACCTCAATAAAAAGCTTCCAGTCAGAAAAAAAAAAGGTTTGCGGTTATCTCTGCCCCGCCACTATTTGTCATACCACAATCCCTTAGGACAGTTAATGTCTGTAGAAATCAATGTTATCAACTGTACACTACCAATCTGTGGTCATTACATGGTAGTTATTTTATTTGTAATATTCTAATCTCTTTTATTGCAAATAAATTATCGCTTCCTTGGTCAAGGCAGGAATTTCCATTTTGGGGAAGAATACTTGAACTACTAAATATGCTTACTTTCCACCACTGATCAAATGACAAAATTAGCATGTAAATCTGCATACTGAGGCCTGCCGAAATCCAGGCACTATAATATACAGTTTTCTTTGGTTCACTAGGGCTCTGGTTTGTGCCATTGCAGGACAGTGAGCTGCCCAGCAGATCTCCGTCCATCTATCATATTTGATCTTTGCTGACAGCACCGAATGCTGCTTGTCATGGCCAGACATATCAGAGCCCGACCAGTGGAGGAGATGATCGTACCTCTCTGAGTCACACTTTCCTCTGAGGTGAATGAACTGAGTGAGACATAAAGTCTTTGAGAATCATTTGCAAAAAAACAACTTGTCACTTTGATCTGAGGTATAGTCAGCTTTAGTATGAGCTGCCGTTATCATCTGTCAACATGTACCACAGAGACATACTTGAGTCAAACACGCTTCTTAAGATTTGGTGACATGGTGAGAGAGCGTCTGCATCAGAGATCTTGTCCAGCGTGTTAAAAACAAAACGTGAAAACAGCAAGCCTACTGACACAACAATTGTGAATCATTCTGTCTGAAATTACTGGCAATTACGTGTAGTTGGCTGCTGTTATCCCTCTCAGCGTGCACGCCACCTATAAAATCTCAGTCGTCGGGTTGAAACAATGCCCCGGGTATTTCAGCAGGCACAGCTCGACATTGAAAGTGTTATTCACAGAATATCTGTCACAGCGTTGGCTGTTAATCATAGAGGTGTGTTGAAGTTTATTCTGAAACATTAGAGGTGTTTCCAGTGGTTTGCTGAGAAGTTGAAAGTGTTGTTATTTATGGGCAAAAAATTACTAGTAAATGTCGCTAGTTGCTTATAAAGAATAAGATATTGTGATCGAGGCCAATAAATGTTGTCATCCTTTTTCATCCAACAGTTAATTATACCAGGATACATTTTGCTGGAAAAACACACAATTTAACATTTAATTTCATGACCTCTTTACAATGTATTAATCCACTCCATTTTTACTGTAAATATTTGATTTCGTCTACATGCCTGCTGAACGTTAACCCTGCCTTTATATTAATAGTCACAATTGATTAATGAGACATTTTTGGTTTCAGTCAGGTCGTAAAGACTGGTTGCCATGCAGACAAAAACAGCACACTTAATGTTTGGGTCACTAAAAGTCCTGCACTCTCTAATTTAGCCATAAGCAGAACATTACTATAACCTCCCTCCTTAGTGATTTATACCTTGTAACAAAACCATGCAAATCTGTCAGTACTGATGTCATGACATGTCTAACAGTTTCCTCCACATAGGAATGTCAGTATACTTCCTCCCCTGCCCTAAATTCTTGAATCATGATATGAATCACTTGTTTTTACAGGATAGTATTTACGGTAGGCTCATATGAACGGCAGACCAAAGGCATTGCTGGAAAAGAAGCATATTTATTGCACAGGGCAGTGGGCAGCGATTAGGACTGTAACTACTGATTATTTTAATTACTGATCAACTGTCGACTATTTTGTCAACTAATCTATTAGTTGTTTGGTCCAGAAAATGGTTTAAATGTTGATCAGTGTTTCCCAAAGTCCAAGGTGATGTATTCTAATGTCTTGTTTTGTCCACAACCCAAAGATATTCAGTTTACTGTCATAGAGGACTAAAGAAAGCAGAAAATATTTACATTGGAGAAGCTGAAACCAGAAAATTTTGACTTTTTTTAATGATTCAAAATAATTGATCAATTATTAATATGTTTGGCAGTTTATTTAATAGTTGACAAGTTATCGATTAATCATTTCTGCTGTAGTTTGAACTGATTCCACTTCCATTTTCTTTTCAAAAAAACCTTCTGTTTCTGTTAAATTTAAATAAAGTCCATACAAATTATGGTAATACGTACACTCATCTTTGATTAATCTGTCAATCATTTTCTCTATTAATCGATTAGTTGGTTGGTCCATAAAATGTCAGAAAATGGTGAAAAATGTTGATCACTGTTTCCCAAAGCCCAAGCTGAAGTGCTCTGTCTTGTTTTGTCCACAACCTGAAGATATTCAGTTTACTGTTATAGAGGACTAAAAAATATATATATTCACATTTGAGAAGCTGAAAAGAAGAATCTGAACACTTTTTTCTTGAAACTCAAAATAATTAATCTGTTATCAAAATAGTTGGTGATTGATTTAATAGTTGACACCTAAACGATGAATTGACGCACCTTTAGCAGGCATTAAGCTGTTCACTTTCATTTCATGCCATGCTCATGCTGAAGTTAAGGTAACTAATTTTCTGCAGCCTTCTGCACAAATGCGTATAGAAGCAAAAAAAAAAAAAAGGGGTGTGTGTTCATAGTGCATTCCTTTCGAAGAGTCAGTCATTACACTGGGTTATCATTACAGGGTCCATTTGGAGTGTTGGAACATGTGGTCAAGGTTAACTATCTGTAGGCTAGTTCCCACACAACCCACAGCACTTAAAGCGATACCCTCTGACCGCAGAAGTGGTAACAAAGCATCACAGCAATCCTACGGTTAAATGAGTCTAATAAGTTTACAACACTCTCTTAAATGGATGTGTGTAAATGGCCTGCTCCCAAGGATACACGCTGATTGACATTTGTTACAAGTCAGCGATTTGATAGAATGAATAAGTGATTGGCAGGATGAATAACATAAATATACACAATAGCTTGCTGGTGGAAAATGAGTGTATTTGTTTAAGAAGAAAGGAAAGTTATAAACAAACTTAGGAGTTCAGTCATTATGTGGTCATTGATAATTGTAGCCTTGCTCTCCAAGTCAGTCCTGTGTAGGTCATAACCTTTTTTTGCCTCTGGCCATTAACCTCTCTCTCAGTGGAAAAAGATACCCCTATGTGCTACAAGTCTGAAGATGTAATTAGAATAGATTTGCTCTGTCAAATTTGACTTTGACCTCATTCCATCAAATTAAGCCCAGAGGGATATCTTAAATTAAATATTCTCTTTTATCCTGAGGACCAAATTATTTAGAAGAATTCTTCCACCATTAGTTCACTACAGTTAGCGTTGTTTCTGACTAGTGCTGTGTATTGGCAACAATCTGGTGGCACAGTACGTATCACAATACAGTGTAAAACTAAATATTACGATACAATATTTTTCGATGTTTCCTTACACCCCTGCCGCTTACTGTAAATCAAAGGATTGGTACACAGTTTTTCAAGTGTGTGTAAAACATTAATCAGGTGCCCATACAGACATTGAAAGAGGTTTTGCTTGCTGTAATCTCTCCTCCTTTTCATACTGGACATTATATTATCCCTTCCTTATGCACTTTCAGTGTAAGTGATGGGGCACAAATTCCACATTCCTCACTTCCTGTTCAGAAGTTTATCTGAAGCTAAAATGAGGCTTTGAAGTGAGACTGTGTATTATGTTTTCCATCACTTAATTAAATAGCATTTTTTTGGACTGCTTCAGTGTACTTATCTGCTCTGTAAATCCATTGCCCTGTGTCCTCAACTGAGGAAAAAAAAACAGAATCAGATTTTATATTTTTTGGTTTAATTTAATTTTTCTGTTTTGCATTAAATCGTCAGAATGCTGTTCCAGTATCCGTTTGTAGATGGCAACCTTATTTCCATACAGCCAATCAAATCTTGCATAAAGCAGTAACTAGCGTTCCATCATAGACAGAGCAGACGGCTGCACAGAGCCAGAAAGCAGCCCGGTACACAGACACAAGACAACCCACATTTCCTGTTAAAGTGTCCATCCTATCTAGTCCGACGATGCCAGACGATTGGAGATCTTGCCAGCCTACCAATTGTTTAAGGATCCCTAAATGCAAAGTAGTTGCTTGAATGACGACAAGAACGTACAGCCCTCTCCTCCCATTCACCTCTTTAGTGAACAAATTGTAGATATAGCGAATCACTTTGTAACACCAAGAGAGCTTTTTTAAAACATAGAAAATGGATGTCCCGAGCAACGTTATATGGTAGAACAGTCTTTACAAGCACATGACTTCCACATGTCTAACTTACAGACATCAACACACATCTTCACTTTACTTCACTTTAGTACACTGCTACTATCGGTTTATTGGCAGTTTAAAGCTTCAGTAGGTAACTTTTATAAACATAACACTTTGTCATATTTGCTGAAACTTTCACTATATCCTGACAGTAGTACATGAGACAGATAATCTGTGAAACAATCAGGTTCCTCTGGCTACTCCTATTGCTCCTAATGGCATTTGCAAGAATCCAACGCCTAAATATGTATTGTATGTATTTAGTATATGCCAAAAAGAAAAAGAATTTCTGCTTTCCCATCTTCACATTAAAGAAATGGCAGTATCTTACAGTTATTGTGCTAGTGGCAATTGAAGAAAACTCCACCTCTGCTTTAGAAGACAACTAGTTCTTTCTTAAAGATCCCCTCCAGATAGGGATTATGACAAATACTAGTCTGCTTGGAAGAATCGTGTGTGTCTGATATGTTTTTTTCCACAGAAAAGTATAATTTCCACATTAAAATCCTTAAAAAGTCTTCTACCTCATTAAAAGTTCCAGAATCTCTGAATATGCAAATATTGTTCATTTCTAAAGTTTTGCTGTTGGACACAAGATGTCTCCTACTTCACTGAAGTCCATTCTCAGTGGATGTGCACTGGTGGCTTCAAGTTTCTACATCACACTGTACAAGTTGCATACTGGACCAGGACTGACTTCCTATTTGTGATGTCACACATCATGCTGGTAGGCCCCGCCCCTTAAAATCTGATTTTCAATGAGCTCGGAGAAACTTTCCACTTTCAGCAGATGATTGTGAAAACATTTGTGGAAAGGTTGCCCTCTAGTGGCAAAAAGAACACAAACACAACTACTGAGCTTTGGGTACATTTGGCCAGTTATATTAATGCTGCTGATTTAGAACAGAAACTGTATAAAATACTTGCTGAACCATAGTTTACTGTGTTAGTCTGAAGCAGAGACATGACACTAATCTTTGCTGTTGTTGAAACAGGTTGTCATACCTTTTACAAATCCTCTTATCACCTCCCATCTGTAGCATTAAGTGGTTTCTTTTAAGCATTGGCATGAGATATTTTAGGAAAAAAATACTTTTATAATCTGAAAATTAGTTGCAGTGGCAGACAAGAATCGTAGAAATAAAATAGCTGACAGCTATATTTCAACAGTGGTCCACTAAACAGTCAGCACTGACAGGCATAATGAAAGACCAGCATACTGACATACATGACATACTGTTCAATTGTTACTGGATATTACAAAACATACTCAATAGTGTGCAAACCTCCACAAAAGCCTAATAATTCCTCAGTTAGGCATTACTTTGACAGTCAACACTGTACAAGGTAAATGACAGAATAATAAGGCTGCAGATATACTTGCTTTAAACCAGTGTTTCCAAACCTTTTTCCTTAGGCGACCCCTTTTCTGTCAATTAATAAACTGACAACCCCTGACTAAATGACATATTTTATTTATTTTTTTAATTTTATTTACAGATTATTTTCTGTTTAGGGAACTTTTTATACATTTCCCACCATGAAGCTTTGGCAACCCCTAGTGTGGATTCCATCCCCCAGGTTGGGAACCACTGCTTTAATGCGTATGATGGCTACCTCGCGTATTCTGCGTCCTTTCAGACTGTTGTTTGTGCATGTCTTCAGAAATTAACATGTCAAAAAGGAAGTGTATCTATAAATTTTACATTCCATTTCCTCCAATAGATCCTCCTTAACATTACACACTGGACCTTTAATGGTGGCACTGGAAGATAGTTCATGGGGACACCAAAATCACTAGGTGTCTTCCTCTAGGAAGCATGAACATGTACTGCAAATTTTGTATCTGTATGAGTTACAGGTCAGGAGATGAGCTCATTTGAAAGCTGAGAGTCTTGCCTGTTGGTAGCATTAAAGTGAAATGATTGTAGGGTGACCTAAACCAGCAATGTGGGACTATACTTCTCATTACATAGTTATGAAGGTGTGTGATCTACACAGTGAAATAAGGGGAGGCTTTGAGACAACTCTGACTCTTTAGTGCTATATGTAATTTATGTAATTTTTAGGTAGGCCACCTTATACAACATAATAAATATAATTTTACGAACCAAGATTTATAGTGTTTAACAAGACTTAACAGGGCATTTAAAGCAAAGATCTAGTCTTTTCATTTACTTTTGTTCTCCAGAAAGTTGAGACATCCAAGAAGTTGTCCAGATGTTTAGCAAATCACTGTTATTAAGCCCCTGAATAGTGGTTTTCATCACACATCACTCCCAAAAACATGGGCTGGTATGGACCAACTGAACATATTAGTGGGTTCGCCCATATTAGATCATTGATTGATTATCATCAGTGATATCAATGAGATCAATGATTGATATCATTATTGACTGTGGCTGTTTCGAACAGCTGAAAATACTTTTTTTCAACAGTCAGACCACACATTGTACAAACTAGTCCTTTTTAAGTATAACTCGGCTTCAGATAATAATGCGAACATTAGGAGAGTATACACCGTTCAGCCATAAGATTGTGAGCACTGACAGGTGAAGTGAATAACACTGATTATCTGGTTATCATGGCACCTTGACAAGGGCCAAATTGTGATGGCTAGACGACTGTGTCAGAGCATCTCCACAACTGCAGCTCTTCTGCAGTGGTCAGTACCTATCAAAAGTGCTCCAAGGAAGGAAAAGCGGTGAACCGGAGACAGGGTCATGGGCGGCCAAGGCTCATTGATGTATGTGGGGAGTGAAGGTTGGCCCGTATGGTCCGATCCTACAGACGAGCTACTGTAGCTCAAACTGTTGAAACATGCTGGTTAATGCTGGTTCTGATAGAAAGGTGTCAGAACACACAGTGCAGCACAGATTGCTGGTATAGGGCTGCAGAACATTACGACCACCAGGGTGCCCATGTGGTCATGATGTTATGGCTGATTGGTTTGTTTAAACTCTCCACATGTCCCCCCTACCTCTGGTTTTCGGTATTTGGTTAACATAAATGATATAAGCCTTATCAGGATTATTACCATTACTAGACCCAATGATTGTATTTATAACAGTCTGCTATTTCTTTGAATTTATCCCACAAACAACTAAAATGGACAACTAATGCATGTTTTTGTTATATGACATTATAATATACTTACATGTCTCTATGGGTCTGATGGAAAACATAATTAAGTTGAGGTATTTGGTTCAAAAGGTTTGAAAAATGTATATATTGATAGTCATTGATATTGACTCACTACAAATTGAAGATATAGTATATCTCCTTTCCCATATATAACCTGTTTGCAACTCCAATCATGCAGTTGAAACTAGAATACAAAATGTTTTAAAACTTTTGCAAATATAGGCTAGTGTCTAACTGTTGGCATCTTGAGGAAGTACAAATGTTGAAAAAGCCTGTCCTGGCCAGCTGGTGTTCATCACTCTCTCCTGTAGGTGGTGTGAGTAGGCTTCATTGCCTTCTGTTAAAGAGATAAAACAGATTATTGTGGATTCGTTACCTGCATAAAGCTGGAATTCAGATATACACTCAAGTTGTTCCGTTTCATGAAGGAGGTGCTTATTGGGGGGGCAAGTGAGAAGCTAAAAGTAAAATAATTAGTGACGCATTAAGTACTTATACCTGTGGGCAGCTAAACTAGCTTAGCTAATTGTAATATCTAATCAGTGGCAGCCAGTGATATTCTATATATACAGTGTGTGTGTATAATATGTGTGTGTGTGTGTGTGTGTATATATATATATATATATATATATATATATATATATATAAAGACAGAGAGAGAGAGAGATTTACACATTTAAATGTACAGTTAGATTATTGATATCCTAGTTATGACAAATGTGCCAGCAGATTCAAATTCCAGGAGCCTTATTGGGGGGCACTTGTTGGTCTATATAATAAGTGTAATGTGTGGAGAAGAGCGGGGCAAGTTAGTGAAATGAGCACAGTGTAAAATCTGATGAGTTAGTTCAGCTCAAACTATTTAAGGAAACCAATTGCCTTTATTAACTCAAACAATTAAGTTGAATTTACTCAGTTTTCTTCCACCAAAGCAAATGATTAATTATATACAATATAATTATATTTGCCTGTCATAACAGTTGACTTACTTAGTAATTTTAGCTACTGTAATTAAGTTGTTAACTGTAGCCTACTTTATGTGACTAACATCAAATCTTTGCACTGATTAACATTATTTGGATGCACACTTGGGTATATGATATGGTTTATAAACTGAGATAAAAACAAATCCCAGGCATTATAGCACAGTGGCCCTACATTTGTGTAATGATGTAAAGTCATCTTAAAGAAAATGAGTCAATGGAACAAACAGGAATTGTATCACCAATACTTAAAGTAGTTGAGTTTAATTCATTTTTGGAGGATTACGTTATGTTAATGTATAGGTACTATAGTACTTGTCCTTGCTAACTCCCTTAGCCGTATTCATTTCCGACCATGAATCAATTCTCCAAATGGAACTACACTGCAAACCAACTCATCTTGAATTTGGAGAAAAAGGGATAAAATGCTAAATGAATGACTACAAGCAATAGTGCCTTGTGTAAAGCCAAAGTTATGGTCCTATTATAGATTTGTAGTTTGTTTTAGTTTTGGATGAATATATACAACTTATATAGTACTTATACTTTACTTTTTGTAGTTGGCAATAAGGAAATGCTTGCCCTACTATTGGTGGACCCCAACATTGGTGAGTCCGTCTGTTCAGCAGCTACTCACAAGAATCTCATTACATTTTCCCTGGATGTCCATGGTCTGCACCCCCTGACATTTTATCTGGTGCAAGTGTCAATAACACTTTTGGTCACTGACAAGTTGTCTCCAACGTCAGTATAAGTTGCTCTGGGTAGTCATAGTTCTCAAAGGATGAATTTGTATGTTTTTGTGACTCCCTTTTCTGAAATGTCCCTTTGTGCACAACAATTGCTAAAATCTGCTGTCATGAAATTATCAGAGAACATCCGTGCTCCCATAGGGACAAACTGTTATATTTTGAATTACACTATTTTTTGGTCTGTTGTGCATCAGGACAAACATGCATTAGTATGTTCAACACTTTTCCTGTTGTGGGTGTAGTGGAAATTGCAGCCTCAAGTGGCAGCTAGCGGGAATACTTGTAGGGTTGTTCAAAAGGAAAAATCAAAAGGAAGTTTAGGAATGTCGTAGAAATAAAATTATTGTTTTTAGAGCCATGCTTTAAAGACATTGCACAGAGGAAAAGAGAGGACCAATGCACTGAGCAGCACTGACACACACAGTTCCCTAAGAAGCAGCCATAGAACTAGTGCTGAGGCTGCTTTACTTTGTATTCCCAAACTAAGTTATATGCAGCAAATGTTTATTTTTAAAATGATGGTAATTTTTGTTACCCTAGCAGCATGAGCTGAGTGATCATGTGATTGCACTTACATGAGGTAGGTGTGTTGGAAACCCTCCCAGCATGCACCGTGGCAACAGATTCATGGACATAAGTCTCCGTTCTGCATTGTGCTCCACAGTGTTTCCACTGTTTCGACAGTGATCACTGTCAAACAGTTAAATATCACCAATGAATGTGGTCAAACTACAAGCCATGTTGGTGCATAATTAATAAGAAGTGGGCTTCTCCTTAATGGACATGCAAGAGACTTTAAAGGTCCAGTGTGTTAACATGTAGGAGGATCTATTGGCAGAAACAGAATATAATGTTCCTTTTAATGTTTTCGTTAGCTTAGAATGAGCTGTTTTTATCTACAGAGGGAGCGAGTTCTCTTCTACAGACTCTGCCATGTTTCTACTGTAGCTCAGTACTGGCAAACTGAACACTGACTCTAGATTGGGCCTTTCATGTTTTTGGCGATTTTCGAGGCCACTGCAGTTTCTCCTAAACGCTTGGAAGGCAAGTCATATTCAGTTGGTTGCAATCTACAACTTCACCGATACATGTCACTAAATCTTACAAACCAATCCTTTAAAGTGATAATCATAAATCTGCTATGAAAATGAACTTGATATGTTTTATGTCATGCCGAATGTTCTGGCTCCATTGCTATTTCAAGAGTCAGAATCGTCTAGTTGAGTTTATGTCTTTTCCTCACAGCATCTCAAACTACATTGGGATTGGTGCTTTCTTAGTGTACAATCCTATTTTGTTGTATTATAATTGTATCATGTATAAGTATACGTAACTAAATTAAATTGTGATAATGACATCGACAGATGATAATGATTTCTCAGTGTTGTCTAAAATATCTTGGTCCTGATCCAGTCGACTGTCAATAAGCTGGTACATTTTCAGGTTTGGGTTAAAGGACTTGTTGTCGCTGTGACAACAGTTCTAAATCAATTTTAAGTCAGCTTGGAGGAACCATCTGAACATCTTAGTTACTTCTACTGAACAGTTTGGCTTCTGCTGTCTCACCTCTTCTGCATTTACCACTGTGCTGGATTTAGCTTCTCCACCTGATCGACAAGAGCGACAGTACAAAATATGATCTGCAATATTACATACATATTACATATTCTTTGATGTATTTATTAACTATTATATAACTTTAGTTGATGACCAGAGAACACGGAATATATTGATCAGAATCCTGGATAAGGTGATTACAGGTCACAGTATCACAGTGTCAGTATCAGAGTACTCCAGTTAGCATAGGATTCTCAAAACCGGGATAAGGGCTTATCCAGGTTTCTGAAACTAGTATATGGTGTTTACATGCACAACACGAAAACACGTTGTTGAGTCGGTCAGGCCACCACTTTGATTCTGAAATACAGAAATAACAGCTATTGGATTGGTCAGTGTTAGCATGCCAGTACCTGAAACTAGAGTGGTTAACATGGTAAATATTACATGCTAAATATTGGTCTTAGTCTTGTTTTGCTCCCCAGTTTAATCAGCAGATCTGATCATCATCTAATTTCTCATCTGTTTCTGGGGACTGTGTTCGATCCCTGGCTCCTCCTGCTGCATGCCCAAGTGTCCTTGAGCAAGATTCTGAACCCCAAATTGCTCCTGATGCTGTGTAGTGTATGAATATGTGTGATTGGGTGATTGTGACATGTAGTTTAATGTTAAATGGGCTGTACACATGCCACACACATTCATACACTGATGGCAGCCATGCATGGTGCCTACTGCTCACCAGAATGGAAACTACTCATTCATGCACACTCATACACCGAGCAATTTGGGGTTCAGTGTTTTGCTCAAGGACACTTCGGCATGCGGCGAGAGGAGCCTTCCGATTAGTGGACAACCCGCTCTACCTCTGAGCCACAGCCACCCCTGTGTAAATTGCTTTGAGTGGTAAGAAGACTAGAAAGGTGCAATATAAGTGCAGTCCATTTACCATCTTCATGGTGTTAATGTTTATCATAGACTGTGTTACCACCTGGTATTTAAACATTATTTTGAGAGGGGATTCTGAACATCTGATTACTTTGGATCAGGGTGCATCCTCAGCTAGTTTCTATGTCTGTATTTTATCAAAGCTAATATAATAATACTTTTTCTCACTATGTCACTCACATGTATTGTGCCTGCATTGCATCCAAACTATGTCAATTTAATCATGTGAGCCTCAGCACTGGAGTGTCTGATCTTGCAGACTCAGTAAATCTTCTTCTTGCAACAAATAGTAAAATCTACATCAGGATAGAATCAAAACCTAAAGTCCCTCTCAAATTGATTGACAGCCCTTAAATACACTGAGGCAACTAATCTAAATTATTCATGTTTTATAGTGCTGTAAATGTTAACATGAGTAATGTTTGTAAACGGCGGTTGTACAGGCCATTGACAGTATATATAATGGACAGAGCTTCCGGGTCTGTGAAGCTGACGCCGAAGTGTCTTAAACCTGCATTCTGTGTAATGGCCAGTAGGGAGAGCTGCATTGGTTGCAATAAAAAGCTGATAGTAAGCACTCTAATGGAGAAATGACCCAACTTCTCACTTGATTTATTAGCTCAGTAAACAGTTTCCTGTTGAGTTGAGTGAGTTTTGAGTTTGAGCTTTTGGTCTCATTCTCTAGTTTCAGTCTTCGTCCATACAGCATGTTCATTTAGTAAATGATGGTCCCATTTAGAGTAAAATAAGCTTTTGGGCGTGGCTACCTTGTGGTTGACAGGTCATTCTCAGTGAGTCCAGCCAGCTCAATGCACCAAACTCAGATCAAGCTGTTAAACTAGGCAGTGCTGATCAGATATGAATCCAGATTCTGTTACTGCACTGATTATTTCTCTCCTAAAATCCTTTCATGAACATATTTTAGTTGACTGTTTAGCTGTTATATGAGATTGTGTGTGACCAGGTGAGCTACCATTGTTTCCTGTTATGGATGAGTCGAAACTGCGCAGCCAATGACAGCAGCTCAACTTGCAGTACGTCCCCTCCGCTGGCTCTGTCTAACTGTCATGGCGACGACCATAATGCTGAACTCTAGGTTTCAAAACAGTACTCCACAAACCAATGGGTGACGTCACGATAGGTTCACACTTAATACAGGCCTGTATTTTCAATTATGATCAAAAAACAGGTCAAATTGGGTCTGATGTGGCCTGCTTAATGCCTCCTTTTGTGACTGGATGATTAAATTCACATACAAGAATTGGTGTTTAGTGTGATGTTTTGTTGATATGTTGATATTTTAATTGTTAACCAAAGATGTGTGTTTTGTTAGTTCAAGAAAATGCAATCTATTAAATTCTGAACTAAATTAAAAAAGAACAAGAAAATACACAACCAGCTTGAACAACAAAACTTGGTGGTTTAGGGTAGTGCTTCACTTCAGCCTCATGAAACTTTAATCACCTCTGGATTCTGTGATGATTCAATTTGATAAAAAAAAAAAATAGTATTTTTAAAGAACAGTATATAAATAAAAAATGTTTTCGATGCTGCAGCACAAACGCAGACTCAAATTTACAACTGAACTCAGAACAAATTTTTTTGATAACATAAAATTGTCTCGTTTATCTATAATTCAGATCTGAGGGAGCGGCATTAGCCAGGGTACAGCGTAAAATGTGTGCACCCTCTGTACCCAAATGATATATTTGCAGCAGGAGAGTCACATGCGGGTCCCCTTAAAGAGGGAGAGCGAACAGTGATCCGAATCAGTCAGCTGCACTGTGGACCATGTGTGCATGCGTCCTCCTTCCCTCTCATTCAGCTGTTTTAAACCGACACCTCCCCCCCTCCTTCCCAAATCCTGCTCCCGCTCCGAGTGCAGTCATTTCTAGTGCAGAGAAATGTCCCTGGTGACACTGAGGGATGACGCAGGCTCTTTCTTCCTTTCTCTGTTCCACTACCCCCCCACCAACACCATCTTTTCCCTCTTTTGACTTGCTCTCTCCTTTTTTTTTGCTCTGGCGCTCCCCCCTTTCTCCATTTCCTCTCCCTGTCTCCCTCTCCCCTCCCTGTCTCCCTCTCCCCTCCCTGTCTCCCTCTCCCCCTCTCCTCTTGCTGCCTCCCCCCTCTCTCCCCTCCTTCTCGCTCTCTCTCCCTCTCCCTCTCTCGCTCTCTCTGCTCCGGCACTGCAGTGCTGATTGTGATTGCACACACACTCGCACACACATACACACACTCACGCAAGCACACACACGCACACACACACACAGGAGCATAGCTGAGAGGCAAGGACTGCAGCAGCATGCACCAACCGCGGCTGAGCTGTTCGGGGACACGAGGAAGAGGAACTGAGGAGAGAAAATAGTGTGCTATCTCACACCAGCCTGCGTGTGCATCTTTGCAGCGATGGGAACGATGCATTTCAAGAGCTGATAGCTTATGTTATCCGGCCTCCTCTGCACTGCCTCTGCATCCCATTCACCCTGCTCCTCCCACTCCAACTCTTCCTCCTCCTCCTGTCTACAGCATCATTAGACAGGACTACAGATTGACCGGGACTGGCAAGTGGTGGATGGTCAGGTTTGCCCCGGCTGAAAGATTCTTCTGTGGCTATGCTACATCTACACCATCGCTGAGGGCTGGATTGTATTTGACATTCGGAGCTAGAAGATAACCCACAACCTGCAAGAAATCTTGGATGTGTGTGTCATTCTTTGCCAGTGTTGTCATTGGCGCATTTCCTCTATTTCGCTGGTTGTTTTTGCCTTCTCTGAGACTGGCTAGCAGGCACTGCAGCATCAGGACCGCAAGACCCATGAAGCGGTAGGGCATGAGGACCCAGGGGCGACCCAAAGGAAGGGCTTGAGTGCTTCCATTGCTACCACTGCTGCTGAGGTGCTTATCTTGATTTTTTTTTTTTTCTCCAGAAAAGGGAGTCTGGTGGGGGTTGGGGTGGGTGGTGACAGCACAGGTACCCAGGCCCCTGCAGAGCAGAGCGGGTGGCTCTTGCGTCGAGGCAGGCAGGACGTCCTGTGGGAAAGGGGGGAAGAAGGGCCGGCTCGAGCGTTGGGCTCCTGATGGTGGCTATTTTTGTCTCCCCTAGCTGAGTGATTGGGACAGCGGGTGGAAGAGAAGATGCTTATGGCCCGAGACACGGCGCGGGATGAGGCTCAAAAGCTACACAGGAAGTGGCTGAAGCACCAGGCCTTTATGGCGGAACTGGCCCGCAATAAAGAATGGCTGGCCAAGATAGAACAGGTGAGTGGAGGTGACCAGGGCACGATGATGGGAAGGGAGGGTTGGATGGGGAGGTCAGATAGGCAGAGCAGGTGAGTCGAGGGGTGAGGGTACCATGCCAAAGAGGACACATGACAGGAAACCGTGTTGATAGTGGGTGTGGTGGCTGTAAAATTGCATAGGTGAAAGTGGGAGAGATGTCATCACTCAGCTTTCATTTCATCACTTGGCTTGGGGACATCCTGAATTACAATCTCAAGGTTATATTGCTGTAGTGGCTGTGTTGTTTTCAGATTCACAGGTTGCATGATCCCTGTGGTTCTCTGCCCTTTTTGCACAGAGGTTAGACCATCTGTATCTCACTGCTCAGTTACGGAGGTTACAGTGAATCATATAGAGGACATGTAAAGCTTTGCAGCAGTGAAGGCCAGACATATGGAGAATGCATATTCCTTTCATTTTTATGTATTCATGTGAGGAACACACAGCTGATATATAAGATCGGTTCACATCATGAAACATTCTCAGGTTCGCTTCTTTGCCCCTGCATTCCCATCATCCTTTGCTACCCTAACAGAGCAACATCCCATCCACACAGAATGTTCTCCATGCCCTCTGCCTCAGTGAAGCTCAGGTGGGCTCTTGAGATGCAAATTACTCAATGAGACTCCATTCTGTTAATGGCACATTGCATTTGGCCCGTTTAAGTCACAAACATATTGCTGCTGTCAGAAAAATGGGATTTTTAGCTCTGTCACATGTCAGGCTGCTGCTGATGAGGACATGTAGAGAATATGAGATGCAAGTGTTAAGTTAGCATAAAACATCACCTTGACTGTACTGTAAATGTGTAATGGTTTATAATAACTGATTCAGATTGATGAGATGTTGGGCAATGTGATGTGGTAAAACCAGGAAGTGCTCTTTTGCATCCAGCCCCCAAGCATCATATAGCAAAATGTCAGACAGAAACCATTTTTGCAGCAGAAACCCAATAATCCCCCACATTTCTATAAATATTTGAATCATTATTTTCTCATTAGAAACTTAAGGCAGGTTAATGAGCACATAACTAATTTCCTTTCATGCATTTTAGTGGCCAAACGTCAGTTCACAATGATTTAGATAGATAGATAGATAGATAGATAGATAGATAGATAGATAGATAGATAGATAGATAGATAGATAGATAGATAGATATACTTTATTGATCCCAAGCTGGGAAATTATCATGCCAAGTATGTTATATTAGCAATGTTTTCCATTTTTTAAACTTGAAATCTAAAAACAAATGAGTGGCTCCCATCAGTCCTCTACCTGTCCCAGTGTGCAAAGGATAAGACTAAAATACATACATACGAGTGACTCTTAGACACATGTTTAAAGAAATAAAAGCTGAATAATGTGGTTGTAGTGTTAGTGAGGTTTATCAGATTTTGACCTTGCTTAAATGTATTTACATCTCTGATATTATCCTGAGAGGTTTTGTTGACATTCCGAGTTTTTTTAATTATTAATTTTTGTATTGAATACATTAGGAAATTCATTTGACTGTATAGATTTTTACACATTTTTTGTAGTATATACAGTATTATTAAATATTCATAAGATAGCAGTGTAACTAATTATAACCATGGTGCTTGAAGAAAAGCTCTGCTACTGTATATAACCTAATGAGGAAATCCTTGTAAGCCATCCTGGTTGTCCATGTGTGAAATGTATTTAAAGGTTTATCATGCTATAGTCTAGACCCTCCCATTAAGCTAGCAGACACCTTTGTTAAGTCACGATGCAAAAGAGCTACAAGATGACTTCTACATGCCAATCAGTGTGTGCAGATAGCTTTTAGCAGATGTCTTTATTTATTTCTTTGCCATAGACAGTTTTTCTATAAGTTCCTAGGTTTAGTCACTGAATCCATGCAGTCAAATGCATGTGTCCTCAGCAGTGCTATGTCCTATGGCTTAATCGTGCAGAATAGTATGTTTGTTTGAATATTGCCAGTTGAACACATGTTATTTTAAAAGTACAGAAACTCGCATACGAGCAAGAATCTAGCAGCATACTGTAGCTTAATCAGAACTGTAAGAGATTTAACATTGTCAAACAGATATAGGTTTGGAGTCCATTGCAAGTGCAATAATGTTACATCTATTTGAAATTGAACAAGAAAGCCAGTTTGCTTTAGTATATACTGTAAAGTCAAATACAGATTACAAGACACTGCATGAAAGGTAAATCCAATCCAAAAAAACAATGCTTGACTCATTATCTGAACCAAATACGGTTTGCTAGATTTACAGTTTTCTGCTCTGGTTTTTATAATGCATAATGATCAATTGACAGAAAATGTATCTGCAGTGACCTAAGTCATTTTTCAAGCAAAACACCTGCCAATCTCTGGTTCCAGCTTTTCAAATGCAAGGATTTCTCTGTTTAATGTCATTGTGAATGAATATCTTTGGGATTGGGCCTGTCCCTGTTTGAGTCAGGAAATACAAGCAGTTTGAGCTTTAGGAAGTTGTTATCCCTCATATCTGTCATATTGTGTCCTTTGTTGTATATTAGTTGTTGTTCTTTGGGTTCTTGGTTCCCAAATCATATAGTGATAAGTTAGGTTTCGGTTTCATCTCAGTTTATGAATGCTGTGTGTTTAGTTTGATGATGAGAGGTTAAACAGATTTAGCATTTGAGGAATCTTAAATGAAAGAGCTCTACAGTCAAATAAAGAAAATCACTTTTCACATATTAAAAGCAAACTGGTAAGGCCTATTGTCAACATCCTGATCATATGCGTGTTGTTATCTTCAACACTGATGAAAGAAATAACATAACTTGGATGGGTAATATTCATGTCTTCGTGGAAGATTGGAGTGGAGGAGTGAGTGTCTGCTCACATGATTTAATGATCACAGTTAACTGAGATATACTCTATAGAGCATATGTGACTGGGTATATTTAAAATCCTTTCACTATCTTGAACATTTCTGTATTGAATTAAATTAACAACTGTATTTAGTGTTAGTCATTTCATTTGGCAGCTGCACTGTAGCTGGAAAGAAAGACCTGTCTAGATGTGTCCTGGGACCTACAGTGTATCCTGTGGTTCTTTGGTTCTTTGTTTTGCCTTTATGGGATAGTTTACAGTAGAGCTACAGACAGGAAAGGGAAAGGGGGAGGGTCTGGATCGATCGAACCATTGACAGTGCAGTTATGGTGTGCGTCTTCGACCACCATGACACCCTCTAAACCATACCCAGCCACCTTTTAATATATATAACAATAAGATTTTGATAATTCAAGTTCCCAGAATTAAAAAAGAATACAGTTGTTCTGCCTATCACGTGAGTGTAGTCAGAGAGACACAGAGAGGTCCTCTGCCTGGAATGACATCTCAGCTCGAAATGAAAACGGACTGACACAGGATACGGCTTTACTTCTGAATCATCAGCGTATTTGTATAACCTTTCATGCCAAATACCAGATAAATCAACTGAAAGGATTGACACTGAGTGCAGAAGATGGCTGCCCCATAGAGGCTGTCTCTGCTGTGCTGACTGGCACGTTTTCCTAAAGTTCCTGTGTACGTAGCCCCGCACAGACGGTTTACAGAGACCCTCGTGTCTCCATAGCCCTGCTAACATCACTTAATCTACCCCCATCGCCACTCTCTCTGTTGTTACCTGAGAGACAGACAGAAAAGATGACGCCGCGTCCTGCCGTGATCGGAGAACTCTGCGTCCTTTTGGAAGGGTTCCTGCCTCGGCCCCTCTCCTCTGTTCTCTCTCAGTACTTACTCAGCACATGAAGCAGGCGCACAGCTCCGGGCCGGCTCCCATATGTGGAGGATCTGTGGGTGCTTCTCTGTTACAGTGAGAGGACTCACAGCTGACCTTGTGCCAGGCCTTTCCAGTGAGCTCCAGGGTCGATGCTTGATAAACACACAGACAAACCATGGGCCTGTCTGGAGCGCATACAGTAGATCAGTGACAGATTAAGAACACAGGACACTTACATGTTTAAATATGGACACTATAGCAATTGGTCACCTCTGTCTTATTGGGGATACCCGGTACATTTTCTCAGTGTTTTGGGATCAATGTGAATTTTTATTAAGGGATATATTAGAGGCATCTTCATTCATTAATTTACTTACTGCCCATTTTGAACTGTCCAAATTGAAAAAATTCAAAAATAATTTAAATCATCTTTTACTCTTTATCCTTAGCTCCTCCTTTGTATGTGATTGGTAGAGCCTGGGATGATGCTCTCACCTCGAAACATACATTCAGTGTATTTGTATGGCTGACATTATTCCATAATATTATCGTTGTCAATAAATTTCATGTAGACCAAAACTAAGATGGTGTTTGTCCAGTGGTTCTCAACATGGGGTTCAGGGACCCCCAGGAGTCTTTGAGGGACTTCTGGGATCCTAGTGGGTCCCCAGAAAAATGGCAGATATTTTAATTTCACTATTTATTTAATTCAAATAAAAGTTCTAATAACAGAAGGGGGTCCCTGAGACTACATTTTATCAAATGCAGGTTTGTGTCAGTTTTGGGATTCTTGACACCAAAAAGGTTTGCCTCTTTCACTGAAGACAATTTGAGACATCACAGTGGGAAAAGCACAGGTGTAAATGATCAAATAAATGATGGCTGACTTCCATTTAGCTGCTTCAGTTTCAGGGTCCTGCTATTGTGCATGCTGGCTCACTTTCACACTGTCATGGCGACACAAAGCCATTGTCAATGTCATTAGAAACACGTGCTTTTCCTACTGTGACAAGTCAGAAATATCTGCGCTGACAAAGGCCTATACTTTCCCACCTCCCTACCCTATATGTGGCACAAGCCTGTCTATAAAATGCTGTTTTGTGTAATGTAGTTTTTTTTATGTTTCTAAAATAGCTGCAATCTGTAGTGTTAGCAAATATTACTCAAACAGGTATAAATTGTTATTGTGCATGGGACTATTTTCAGATTACATTGGGTGCTGTAGAGCAGTACTACTAAACTTGCTTTGCCCAGGGGCCACTTTTGCAGGCCAGTTAATAAAGAACCATTTAAAATATTTATGAATAACTCAACTTTCTTTGCAGTTCTTTATTTTCAGATTAAGTGATTTATTAAATTATTAACTAATTTGACTTGGTACAATATTACAGATACTTAACTGCATTTGATAGCTGCAACTGCATTTCAGCTGGAAACACTTTGGTTACATTTAAAAGAGTTAAAGGTCCAGTGTGGGACATTGAGGAGGATCTATTGTCAGAAATGGAATATAATATTCATAGGTATGTTTTCATTTGTGTATAATCACCAGAAAATAGGAATCATTGTGTTTTTGCTACCTTAGAATGAGCTGCCTTTATCTGTAGAGGGAGCGGGTGTGTGGCCAGAACGGAAACTAAAACACTGGTTCTAGATAGGGCTTTTCGCTTTTTTTGCCAGTTTTGTGGCCACCGTAGTTTCTCCTCTACGCTTCACAGCCCGTTCTCATTCCCATGTCATCAAATACAGACATGAACAATGTTCAGTTAGTTGGCACCACTAGATGACACTAAATCCTACTCACTCCTTTAATACAACATTTAATATATTTGGAACTAGGCATGGGACGATTATCTTGGCCAAAATACGATATTATCACAAAAAATTTAAACATACATAATACTTTTAACACTAAAACATACTGGAATCTCTTTACCTTACATTTTATTAAGAAACACATATATTTATTGTATTATAGATTACCTGATCTCCCTGCTCTGTATTTCAGATTCTATACCATTTCCAGACATCCAGCAATCCACCATGATACATTTATCTGTGTTTTCTATCACCATATGCAATAATATTGTCTATCATCCCATCCTTGGAACCTCTTCCATCATGCAATCACTCAAATGATGGAATGATTTGTAAACTTAAACCATAAACATAAACTGCTAATACTAGGGACATAATGAAGAGCATATTCAAGCTCATTTAGTGTGTGTAGGCCAATATGCAACGTCACAATGTATTAATTGGTATAAACTGACACAAAAATTCACAGTGTGAATCAATTTATTTTTATTGTGAATTAGAGGATGATCAGTGGGCCACCCGGCACCCTAAATTTGGCCCGCAGGGCTCAATATGAATCACCTTCAAGCCACAAAGGAGAAACTATGGTGGCCACCAAACTTGCAAATAACACAAACGGCCCTAGCTACAGCCAGTGTTTGGTTTGCTGTTCTGGTTGATTGTATAAACATGGTGGTTGAACATGGTGGCCTCCATGGGAGGCAACCTGCCACGTCTGTAGATATTAAAGGCTCATTATGAGAATGAGTCCTGTATTCAGGTGATTATACACTAATAAAAACTTATGAATATTATATTTAATTTCTGACAATATACTGTATCCTCCTAAATGTTACATACTGGACCTTTAAGTAGAGAGGTTGCTGAAGTCTCATAGCTAAGCAGTTTCACAATTTACAATCTCAACTATTTTAACCTCTTATGTCATGAAAGTAATGTTTAACTTAAGAAATTTTATATTTTCAGGCAGAAACACTGATCAAAATTGATTATAACATCAGAAGATCATTTCTTCTTCATTTAAACTCTAGCTGTAATAAACCCACTCTAAAACCAGATAAGTTAATTTAACTTAACAGTGCTCCAGTCATATCACACTCCTGCTATAAAACAGCACTAAACACTACAGCTTACAATTTATTTGCAATGCATTAGAAACAAAGGTGCAGCTGCAGGTAACCATCTTCTCAGGGCTATTTTTCACTTGGAGATTCCAAACACACTTTAGTGGGTGAACACGCTTAATATTACATTGGGGTTTAATAAATATACTTTCATTGAGTAAGCATTATATTGTCTTGATTGTCTCTTGAAAAGGTAAAAACCTCAAAAACTCTCTTCGGAAATGAATTACAACTGTTTTGTTACAGCATACATTTTTAACATCCAACAGTGACTTTCAGTGGTTTAGTTCGACTTTGTAACAATATTTTTTTTCAATAAAAAGTGAACCAGCAGTAGAAATGAGTAACAGTCTCTCACTTATTTAATGCAGTATAGATTAAATTACCCATCTGCTGCTTTCACTAGCTGTACACACTGTGAACTCTGAAAACACACACGCATACATCATCCGAGTCACTACAACACTGTTGTTTTTCTCAAGCCTAAAGCCTTCTCAAAAGGTTTATGACATTATCTTAAAGGTCCAGTGTGTAACATTTTGGAAGATTTATTATTATTTATAAATTGAATATAATATCCATAGGTATGTTTTTATTAGTGTATAATTACCTGAAAATGTGGATTGTTGTGTTTTTTGCCATGTTTCTACAGTAGCCTAGAATGGACAAATGCTTTTTTGCGCATTTCACGGCCACCGCAGTTTCTCCTTTGCACTTGGAATGCGAGGGTGAAGCAAGGGAGTGGCAGTCTGCAGCTAAATCCCACACACTGGTCCTTTAAACAGTGATAACGTTGACCTTATTTAGCATATGCCGTTTCGAAATAATGGATAATATGTAGAAATATACTTAAGTATTCAATGCTCATTAGTGTCTGAGTATTTCATGAGGATTTTAGTGTATATCCCAGCTGGAAGTTGATGGAGATGGAAAAATCCAGAATTGTAAATAACGGCACATCCAAAGTTGACAGTTTGCTGTGTGTTATTGTAATAAATAGTATAAGTGTTGTATTGTGGGTTGGGCTAAAGGAAAAATATGGCATCATAAAGGAAGCTGGCATCTTCATTCAGTGATATTTGCAGCATTGGTTAGCTAAATTTGAATTTGGATGTGTGCTTGGTGTTAGGATGTTTCTTTGATTCTCCATTGGTGTAAGTGTTATGCAGATAATAGCATAAGTTGCAGTGTTACTTGTATGCATACGGTAGGTATGAATTCATTGTTTGTGCCAGTAGTATAAAACAAGCCCTTTAATCCCACCCACTGTTTGATTATGCTGCATCAGCATTACAAGAAAGCCTGCACAATTTGGCAACACAATGCTGCCATAATAGCATGATTCATATGTGGTAGCCATTAAAATATCGCACTATGTCAGCCATGACTGTCTCGAAAATTCACTTCACAGATGCCCTTTGGATCCAACTGTGCCCAGGCTGTAGCACAGCCCCACACACCCGCAGCCTCATTCCTGTTCCATAAACCTTTGATTCTTCCTCCTTTTGCTTCCCTTCTTCCTTTACTCTGCTTCTCTCCACCCCCTCTCTGATTTCTTCTCCCTCTGCCTCACTCTGTGTGTCAGTAAAGCCAAGAGAGGGAGAGAGAGAGAGAGAGAGACCTGCTTTCTGCTGGCTCTGCATTATGAGAGGGAGAGCGAGGCTGAGGAAAGATAGGAGCATGAGAGAGAGGGATGTGAGAGAGTGAGCGCTAGCAGCAGTTAAGCAGAGAGCCTGTGCCAAGAGGAGGAATGCAGCACTGCATTATGAAAGCCATAGGATATAGGTCCAGCTCTCTGTAAAGATAAAGGAGAGAAGCAGAATTTAGATGATAAAATCCATCGTGTTCGCGGCTGTTATTACAACATGAGCTAAGTGAATAATGAAAACATCACCCACTATCATATATAACTAGAATGTGGAGCTTAAACGCTTGTTTCTTAAAATAAGAAATCTGCATCATCAGGCCCTTTTAAGTCACAAAGATCTCCACTATACATGAGCTTTTGTGAGCCAGATGCAAAAATATCCCAAATCTTTGTCATAGGCGGAAAACACCTCCTTCTCCCCTAAGTCTAGGTATGGGAGGAGACTGCTGATAATCTATTTCAAGGAAGAGCTTCATTGACACAAAGGAAAATGCCACAAGCTTTGATCTCACCGCATCTCCTCATCCAGATCACGTCATGAACAAAGCCCAAGATTTAGGGGAGGGAAGACGAGCATAGGCGAAGGACAGAACAGGGGTTTATTAGACCTGCCATGCATGATTTTTAGGTCAGCCCGAGGCCAAACTTTGCTCCATACACCTGCCTTGGCATGGAGCTGTGTTTTCCCGAGCTATTTTGGGGACAAAACTGAATTTAGCCGCTCCCTTTCAGCATTAGGAAATGTTCATCTCACAGCCTTTCTGAAATAATGTAATACATCCAACATATTGAAACAAGATCCACATGGTTCATGGTTTAGAACAGCATGAATTCCCTTTGGTAAAGACATCTGCTAAAAGGTTACCAGTTATCTAAAAATCATTTTCATGGAATGGAAATGGATTTAGAATGAATACACTTCGATTTGGAGATAGATTTTCTCTGTGCTTGAAATCTAAAATGGTGGACAGTTCTGTGCAGCGTTGTGCAGTTCACAGATTTCTGGTACCAAGTGAGGCAACAAACGTCTCAGCCCATAAGAACCATCCCTGGAAGCAAAAGCTGACATTAAAGTAGTGCACCAGTGAGAAGCAAAGTCACTCAGCCAAGAAATGACAGTCCAACACGTAATGTAATTTCTAAATAGGATAGCTTTAATACGCATGGAAATACACAGACATTTATGTTATAATTTTGATCAATGTGTTATGCAGTCAGTTTAACAGTACTCTCTTTCTTTCTCCAGGAGGGTCAGGAGCTGATCCAGGAGAAGCCGGAGCTGCGTCCAGTCGTTCAGCAGAAACTGGAAGAGATCAGAGAGTGCTGGTCCGACCTGGAGAGCACGACCAAGGCCAAGGCCCGCCAGCTCTTTGAAAACAACAAGCCCGAGCCAGCGGTGAAGAGCTACTCGGACCTCGACAACCAGCTCTCCCACCTGGAGCAGCAGCCCCCCCAGCTGGAACAGGCACACCATCTGCCCACCTTCAATGAGCAGCTCCAGAAATTCCAGGCAAGTCTCAAGGCTCTCCAGGGTCTCTCTGAGAAGCTGTTGGCACTGTGTCTTGTAATAAACTCAGGTTACTGAGACCCAAATGATTCTCTCATGTGAGGGAAGAGAGCTGCTCTCCTGCCACAGATGATTACATTGGAGGAGTTAGCACCAGAAATTGGTCATCCCCTGACTCTATTTTGACCTTGTTGAGCACATTGTCCTTCGTACTGCCCTGCACATTTCAATATTCCTTCAGCATTCATAGTTCAGGAGCTGAATTATCTGCAGAGGTCTCCTCAGACCCAGTGGTTAATATGGGTTAAAACACTGAATAAAGCAGTTCCACCTTATGTCTCAGAGTAAGCTCAGCTTATTTCTCTGATAACTTAAGATCCAGACATCCAATGACATAACATGGAAATACTCAAGTACAAGTATCTCAATACTGTACAGAAGTTGATTGAATGTCCTTAGCTGCATTCCACCACTGGGCAAAAAACCCAAAAGCCTTTGATTCTTTGACTCCACCCTGTGACATTTAAAAGCCAAAAAGATTTTTTTTTCAACTTTTCGATGTAGCTAATGCTTATGACAGACTGCATACTTCAGCTCATTGCTGTTTATGTAATTTTCCCCCAGCTCGGACATGCATCCACAGAGGCCGCTGTTGTGGCGTGTTCTTAAACACGAGGTTCAGTGGCATTAGAAAATGCACCATATGCTTTTTTTCCCTTAAACTGAGGCGACTCATTACATAACCCTGAAATGTTCTGACAGGAA
The DNA here is from genome assembly GCF_905237075.1 of Dicentrarchus labrax. Classification (NCBI taxonomy): domain Eukaryota; kingdom Metazoa; phylum Chordata; class Actinopteri; family Moronidae; genus Dicentrarchus; species Dicentrarchus labrax. The sequence goes on along the minus strand of NW_026136705.1, from coordinate 8,407,427 downwards.
AACAGCTGATGTGCTGTGTTTGTCCATCCCTCATATGACTGTAACATGACCTTCCCCTTCACTCTGGTGCAGGCTATGGAGTCTCAGATAGGGGACTTTTACAAGGATGTGGGAGAGCTGGGAAGCTTGCAGGGGGTCTGCCTACCCCAGCGAGGGCTGATGGCAGGTGACAAGGAGGGTGGCGAGCAGTCAGGCGAAGTAGAGACCCGCATCGTCCGCCTCATTGAGCCCCTGAAGGAGAGACGCCGCATCCTGCTGGCTTCCAAAGAGATGCACCAAGTTGCCCAAGACCTAGAGGATGAGATAGTAAGTGCACACTTCTTTTTGTCTGAGTTCCCCATCCTTTCGTTCAGTACATTTTCTCTTCCACATATACCTTTTTTAATTTTGTACATCTTTCAGAGTTAGTATGTTAAGGTATACTGTGTTATGGTACATGTATTTAAGGAATAAGGATTTAACCTCCTCCACTCCACATCCTCGGCCATTGACTTTACTGTATTTCAGAGGGTGTAGCAGGCTTAGTTTTAAAGCTATAGTAAAGATGCTGGTGGTACATGAAACTAGAAAAGGGCGTCCATTGTTACTAACTGTTCCATGCTAGCTTGTCGGAAGGGGGCTAAATAATGCTCCAATTTGAAAAACTAAATCTTGGCCATGGAAAAACTGGCATGGCTACTTTCAAAGGGGTCTCGTTACCTCTGGCGTCAAGATATCTGAATGAAAAATGCGTTCTATGGATACCCACAAGTCTCTCATTTGCAGACATGCCCACTTTATGCTAAACTTAGGCAGATTTGAGCAAATACCATGTGGTTTTGTTTTGCAGTACAAATCGCCAAGTGTATTTGAATATTTCTGCATACTGGGGTCCATAAACAGTACTGGAATTGCATAAATTAGGTATGACTGGAAACCAGAGACCTGAGTGGATTCAATGAGCCCAATTGTATTCATGTGTGATGATGTCAGTCCCAATAGTAGCTCTTTCATTCCATGAGACCACTTTTTGAAACTTGACCTCACTGTATAAAATGACCTATTGTTACCTCTAGGATAATCACAGTCTCATGAAACTGTACAACCACAAACTAGAGACTGAGGGCATTCAGATGAGGTATGGCTTTACTAGGCATATCGACAATTAGTAGGCTTCTGAGCAATTTCCAAAAGAGAAGTGCTCGCCATCTATTTGTTAAAAAATGCAGTTCTTCAAGAAATCTCCAAATGAAAAGTTTTTGATACCAAATCACAGCATGATTTTTATGGCATTCCTCAAGGTCTTGGTGTCTTAATACCTTAATTTACCTTAAAAAAAATGTTATTTATATATTTTGCAGGGACAGTGCACAATTAAAAATAATTGCACCGTAGTTAGCTAACAACTAAGTATCTGTTGTCCCTGCATCTGTTGTCTAAGGTGGTATTGTGGAGGGGTTTCTGACCAATTTTGTCAATCCTGGCCAAAAAAGGTTACATTTTGCACCAAATCTGTTTGGCCCAAATATGGCTGCAACAACTTATGAGACATAATAGAGCCATCATATTCTTCCGTTATAATGTCCTAAACCCTTATACACGCTAGACATTTATTATTTTAATAGACCTCTAAACAAAACACAATGTTAATTACAGATTTATGATTAGAAAACTTGACACGCAGTGCTGGCAGATACTGTTGACCGGCTGTCTCCCCCTAGAGATCCCCTGCCCCCCAAAAACAAGACAAAAATTGGTTTATTGTAGGGAGGGGTGAAGTGGAAGAGGTTAAAGGATTAATTAATCATACAAAGTGCAAATCATCCCCATGGTTTCCATGTTTGATTCTGTGCATAGACCCTCACATTCTGAAAACTGTAATGACCTGACTGTGGTTACTTGATAGCTGTGGATTCAGGAAAGGCTTCCCTTGGCCTCCTGTAAGGATTATGGGAATAACCTCCAGAGTGTACAGCAGCATGTAAAAAAGAACCAGGTAAGTGTCAAAGATGACGTTTGGCCATGATCCACTGAAATATGACCTAAACCCGCTCAGTCTGGGAACTCACCTCTGATTGGTCCTTCAGACACTCCAGAGGGAGCTGACAGGGCGGCGGGCTCGCGTTGAGGAGGTTCTGGACCGGGCGGGGATCATCGCTTCGCTGAGGACTCCTGAGGTGGAGTTTGTGCGTGAAGGGGCGGGGCATGTGCGCCAGCTGTGGGAGGTTTTACAGCTGGAGACAGAGAGGAGGTCTGTGATGCTGGATGCGGCGCTGCAGGCTCAGCAGTACTACAGTGAGGCGGCTAAAGTGGAGTCCTGGCTGTCAGGTCAGAAGCTCCATCTGGTCAATGAGGAAAAAGGCACGGTACGGACAGCCCTGGTAGTCATACAGGTGTTGCTATAAATCCTAAGTGAAGGAACACACATCCTGATGGTATTGTGATATTTTTCAGGACGAGGCGAGCACCCTGCAGCTGCTGAAGGCCCACCTGGCTCTGGAGCAAACAGTGGAAACGTATGCAGAGACAGTCGGCATGCTATCCCAGCAATGCCAGCATCTACTGGAACTTGGACACCCAGACAGGTGTGGTATACACATATTCATACATAAAGCCCATGAATGTTCTGTTTATTGTGTAGGATAATATAAGGATTACACTGTCAGTGCTTGTTGGTAGCTGTTACATTTTGTTTTCTCTCACTTTTCAACAGTGAGCAGATCACCAAGCAGCAGTCCCACATAGACCGGCTGTACGTGTCTCTGAAGGACATGGTGGAGCACAGGAAGACCAAGCTGGAGCAGCAGTACTGGCTCTATCAGCTCAACAAGGATGTGGAGGAGTTAGAGAAGTGGATCACCGAGCGTGAGGCGGTGGCCAGTTCCACCGATCTGGGCCAAGACCTCGAGGATGTCACGGTTAGTCCATCAACGCGGTTTTAGTGGCAACGCTACTCTAACCACAGGAGATATTCAACTTTTACAGTAATTTATGAACAAACACATCATATCACTATGTGACATATATCACATCAGAACAATGAAATACAATTGCATTGTTCATGTTATAAAAAACAAATAATTTGACTTCTTCTCACAAAAAAGTTTACTGTCAAACTTAATTAGAGGCCAATAGTTTTTTCATGTCAGGAAATGCAGTATTTGTTCCTGTTCACCAGCTATTACAAAGCCCTGAATTATATATTTATAGATTCATTTACTCTCATATGTTCGTTTCAGCAGTGCATGTCTATATGAACCAGGATGCAGCAATTCTTTTAACACTGTAGACTTAAGAATCCACTACACTGTTAGAACATAATAAAACAGACAATTTAGCTTGAAAATCTCCACAGAAATGAGTTTTATGTGTAGACCAGGCAAAGTGTTTTCCCTGTTTAAAGGTAAAATAAAGCAACTTTAAAGTATTTTATTTAGTTTTTGATCCCCGTTATCATCTGATCAGTATAATTTGATTTTAATGATACCAAAAATGTTTTTCTTGTGATCACAACATTAATGTCCATAGCAAAAAGGCAAGAGGATAAAGTGAAAAAGGCCTGTAATTGCTGTTATGACCACCATTTGTTGTCTTCAGGTAGTGAGTTAAATAATAATCACAAGATTTACTTTATAGGCCCTTAAATCAATTTGCAATAATGTTTGCCTTTGGCCCCTGTACATACCAAATATGACTTTTAAATGCTTTGTTTTATACTTGGCTTGAGTCAGGCATGACGTTAAGTCCTTATAGTATGGACATAAACAAAAATGATTATAAAATACAAAATAGTATGTATGCTGGTGTTTCATATAAAATAACCCCAACATGAAATGCATACCATACATTCCTGCTGTCTGTAGACAGGCTGTGGATACAATTACTTCAACACTAATAGACACAAACTACCAAAGGACTATAGAGTTGAATCTGACAGTGGGTGCTTTCCGTTTGGCTAATGTGGCTCCTTGTCCACACTTACATCTCTTCCTCGCCTTGTAGCTCCTCCCAACAGAGATACAAGGAAGATAACTCGAAGATGAAGGGGTTTTACTTACGAACTTAAGTTCTCAGCCACTCCAGCGTCGTGTTTATGCTGATGAGAAAAAAGTAGCAAAGCATGTTCCATTCATGATTTGTATCACACACACATCCAATCATTTTTATGTTATGAATAAACAATCTGTTTGTAGGAAGACCCATCATGAAAGGCACCCTGGTAGCTCACAACTGGTGCTCTTTATACCAAGACCCTAATGCAGCTGCCATGGGTTCAAATCTCACCCGTGTCCCTTTGCTGCATGTCATCCCTCTCTCACTCGCCCCTTTCCTGTCTGTCTCTCAAGCTGTGCTGTCAAATAAAGGGAAAATAGCAAAATATACATACAACAAATTGTGTATTCAAATTTCTCGTTTTATCTGACCAACAGTCCAAAACTAGAGATATTTGATTTACAGTGATATAAGACAGAAAAAAATTGAAATAGTCACATTTAAACTTTTGTCATTTTGCTTGAAAATTATTATTATTATTATAAAATGTTTGTCAAAATAATTGCCATTTATAATAAAAACAATAATCACCCGCAGTTTCTTTTGCTGTCCAATTAAATCAGCTGACCAATCACTGAACAGATTCAACAGTAAAAAGCGTCGCTTAGGATACACCGGCGATTCCTTGCTGAAGTTCCTCGTCTCATCATGGTTGCATTCAAGGGCTCGGAACATCCTTGATGAGGTTGGACCTCGGTTGAGGCTGGAGGACAGAAGGTTGAGGATGGGAGGAAGAATGGAAAGCACCCACTGTCTCAAAAAATAGTTGATATTATGAGCCTTACAAAGGTCTTGTTGTATTGTATCAGAATGAATTAGTTGATGTTATTGTGTCCAGTCCCTGTAGTATTGTGTGGTTTATGTGTGTTCCAGGTGCTTCAGGAGAGATTCACCAAGTTTGCCTCAGAAACCAACAGCATTGGCCAGCAGCGCATGGAGCAGGTGAACAAAATGGTGAACGAGATGATCGACTGCGGCCACTCTGACGCGGCCACCATTGCTGAGTGGAAGGACGGACTGAATGAGTCGTGGGCTGACCTCCTGGAGCTGATGGAGACCCGCAGGCAGATGCTGGCGGCATCGCACCAGCTGCACAAGTTCTTCACTGACTGCAAAGAGGTAGAGTCAAAACAAAACGTCAGCCTGTGATTAAGGTGTGCCGTGTGCTTCATTGCCGTTTCAAAGGTACAGTCTGGCCGTGACATGCGGCTTCTATTTTTAAAGCGCTCGTGACGATGCTGTGTTGTAGGTCTTGGCTCAGATCGCAGGGAAGATGAAGCAGCTGCCAGAGGTGAGGGCATGCCAAGCCAACATTACCAATCCAGCCACCCTGCAGAGGCTCATGCACTCCTTTGAGCATGCCCTTCAACTGCTAGTCGCACAGGCAAGTGATCTGATTTCTTTCCGAAGTCACACAGTGTACTTGCTGCTCATGAGCACAACAACGAATGAATTTCACCAAACTTATTTTGGACAATGACCTGTATCGTTGGAATCAATGGAATAACCCACCCCTTAGGCTGCATAAGTATATTTAAATACATGCTTGTTTGAAATAGCTTGTGTTGTTCGACCAACAGTTGGAAACCCTAATTCGATCAGTTCGGTTTATTTTCTACAGACCATTCTTCTACTGACTATATTCTACTGTGATTAAGCTGCTAACTCCCTGTCTTGGTGCAGGTGAGGCAGCTGCAGGAGAACGCTGCACAGTTGAGAACCATCTATGCCGGTGAGAAGGCTGAGGCCATCATGGTGAAAGAGCAGGAAGTCATGGAGGCGTGGAAGGAGCTGCTGAGCTCCTGCGAGGCCAGTCGCGTCCAGGTGACTTCAGTAACCGACAAGGTGCAGTTCTTCTCGGTGGTGCGTGAAAACCTGATGTGGATGGAAGGCATCATGGGCCAGATAGGGTGGGATGAGCCCAGGTAAGGCATCTCTACACCTTCTTTTGTTCTGTGTTGAGATGCATAAAAACTATTGTGTACAGTATATGGTCCAGGTTCAGTAGCTGCAATTTAACTAAAGGTCTTTGTGGACTTGTGCTGTCCCTTTAGACAGAATTTCATTACAGTGTAGCGTGGAATTAGGCTGCTGTACCACCTTGACCTACTTTCTCATGACATCTGTTATTTAATTTTTCACATGATGTAATTGAGGGCTATACATTTTACACTGTAATCACTGCCATTGTTTGTCATTTTACCCAGCCAGTACAACTGTGCAACAGGCTTGAAAACACTCTTGGCATGAAATCTTTTAGCAGCTGTTGATATATCAACATAGGAATGAACATACAGCAACACATATTGTGGGACTGATAAAGATGGCAAGACATACGTACATGTCCTGTATTGGGCTGCAAATAACCATTTTTTTCCTTTTAGAGCTGAAATGTTTAATCGATTAGTTGACCAACAGAAAAAGTTAATATTTTGATCATTTCTGTATTTCTTCAAGCAAAAATGACTCAAATTATGTTGTTCCAGTTTCTCAGTAGTGGACATTTTCTGCTTTCTTTGTCTTATGTCATAATAAACTGAATATCTTTGGATTGTAAACCGATGGTTGACATTGAAATTAATCAATAATTTCAGCCCTTCTGAATGATATGAAACAGAGAAAACAGTAAATACCAACAGTCTGAGGATGCTGGGCAGATTGTAAAACCATTTGAGGCAAATTTGTGATTCTGGGCTAAAATTGACAAATGCTCACATTTGTGAAGATGGTAGTAAATGCTCTGCTTATTCTGCTTCATAAATGACTTAAATGATGAATTGAACATCAGAATTCTTCTCCATTCATTTTGACTAAGATGGACCTAAGATTCACACAATGTAACCATAACGTCCCCGGTTCAGCCTTTGTTTCATGTCATCCCCTATATCACTCTTTCCCCACATTCCTGCATGTCTCTACTGTCCAATATCAGACGTTAAACGTTAAAGGTCCAAAACATATTCTTTAAAAAACAGTACTAGTGTATATAGTCACCGTAGTGGCTCTGTGAGGCTGTAATGCTTAATGTTAATTAGATCTGCAACCATTAGTTGATTAATCAACTTAATTCATTGCCAACTATTAAACTGACTCAGCAATCAACTATCTTCAAGCCACCAATCCAAAGTAGCTTCCTGTCTTTCTTGGCTCTGACTGCAGACTGCATACATCCTCTGGGCTCCATGGATATCATTAACAAATTTCACTGCAAGCATCCAGTAATTTGGACCAAAGTGGTGGACTGGCCATCCCTAGAGCCACACCACTAACTAGAAATCCTGATGATCAACTAATTGACTGACTTAGCACTGGTACTGACCTAGTACTGTCTTATAGTATATTTTAAACTCTGCGGTTATAAGGATTCCCTTATAGTATTTGTTACTTAATCTAATCTGAATAACCTGATTTATCCCTCTTCAGGGATTTGACGGCACTGGACGTGATGATAAAACAACATCAAGAGCTGAAAGCCAAAATAGATGGCCGCAGCAAGACCATACAGCAGTGTGCAGATCTCGGCAAGATCCTGATAGCCGCAGGCAACCCTGCATCAGAGGAGGTCAGGCTAACAAACTGTACAGTCCATACAATTGATAATCACACATGCCACAAAAAAATACATAAAACCTACACAATCACTTTATGTAAGATATAAGCAATATGTTGTTTGTGGTCATGACTGCAATATCTGTCTGTTACCACAGATAAAAGAGAAGTTGGACAGCCTTCTGGCTAAGCAGAAGGATCTTGTGGAAAAATGGGACAAACACCAGGAAAGGTTACAGCGCAGTAAGTAACTCATTAGACAACTACATCAGAACCTAAGCAGCTCTTAACATGTTAAATGTCAAATGGGCTCAAACTGTAAATTTTTTTCCACTTTGTCCTGTTAATCATAAATCATGTATGAATCTTATTGATCCTGTTTGAGCTAACATTCCACTCTCACTCCGAACATGGCTGAAATGATAAGATCTTAGCTATGATCTAATGCATAAGTATGATCATAATGTACACACAAGCATTTAAACAACAGATTTCTACTGGAGCATGTGCATTAAAATGTGGTGTGAGGGTAACCATGCTGCTGGTCTGCTGTCACCTCCAGAGCAGGAAAGGTTCCAATTTGCCCAGGAGACGGTAAAGGCGGAAGCCTGGCTGAAGGCCAAGGAGCCGCTGATCACCTCCAAGGAGCCAGAGGGAGGAGAGGCCCGGGCCCAAACAGACGAGGTTGAACAGCTCATCCTTCGCCATGAGGCCTTCCGCAAGGCTGCTGTAACCTGGAAAGAACGCTTCAGCTCTCTCCGCCAGCTTTCCGCAGTAAGCTTGACTGTAGATAAATGTTTAATCAGTTTGGTGGAGTCACAATTTAATGCTGCTACATGAAAAAAAAAAAGTGACCTTGGGATGTTGTGTTTGCTTAGCGGGCATGGGCGCATGCCATGAGTTTGCATCGTCATGGGCTTCAATCTGTGACGTTTACTGCATGTGGTGCACCCTCACTCACTGCACCCCATCTGCCTTTCATGCTACATTGTTCAGTAGCCAGTAAAACAGACTGGTTTCAGCAAATCATTCTTGATAACATGTTGTACCTCTATTTTATCAGACTACCCTGCCTTTGATGTCTGGTTTTAATTGGGTTTGTGTGGTGCAATTAGTTATTTAGTTAACTCTCTCTTTAGGCTGAGAAGAAAAAAGAGGAGGAGAAAAAGACAACCCCGCTCTCCAGCCGAAGGATGTTCCCATTATCTTGTCTGACTCCCAGTATTCCCTCAACCAGTGCTACCTCATCTTTCTTGAGGCATACGGTACAGGCGCATATAGAACCCAAACCCTTACAGACCAGTCTGGATCTGGGTGCCACCCCTGCAACCCAGAGATTGTCCTCGGCCCTAGCCAGTTACAACCCAGTTATAAATGGATCAGGCTACCACGGACTGGAACAGCAGTGCAGTGGAAAGTTGGTGAGCTCCTCGTACCTTGGGATGAACCAACAGGCGGCTGGAGGTGGAAGCGACTCCGGTTTCTCGGCGCTAACCTCCCACAGTGGTGGAGCAGATACTTCTACTTACCTTGGGATAAACCATCAAACTGCTGGCAGTGCAGAGAGCTCTGGCTACTTTGGACTGACTACTGGGTGTGTGGGTGGTATGCAAAACCATCTAGGCAGTGTCAGGTTAGGAAGTTCAGGTAACCTAGCTCAGCAGCCAAGCAGCGGAGGTATGGGAAATCCTGGCTTTCTGCCTCAACAGAATATGGGCAGTTCTGGATATTTGGCCCAACCACAAAATATGGGAAGTTCTGGATACTTGGGACAGCAGCCTAATTTAGGGAGTTCAGGATATTTGGCACACCAGCCTAATATGGGGAGCTCTGGGTATTTGGCACAACAGCCCAATATGGGGAGTTCTGGGTATTTGGCACAACAGCCTAATATGGGGAGTTCTGGGTATTTGGCACAGCAGCCTAATATTGTGAGCGCTGGATACCTAGCACAGAATTATCAGAGCCCTGGGGGAATGGGTAGCTCAGGCTTTCTGGCACAAAATCATTACAGCAGTGGAAGTCTGGGCAGTTCTGGATACCTGGCGCAGAGTGGTGGCATCATGGACCCTAAAATGGCGTATGCATGGCAGCACCTGAAAGCTGACTTCATGCAGCCCAGGATCAACCACATCCACAAGGCTGTAAACCCCCTCCTAGAAGCCAGTAGAGTGCAGCGGGAACAGTTTGGGGACATCCCAATGGCAGACATGATGGGGCCAGAGTCGGGGCTGGAGCTCCTCCATGGCCGTCTCCAGAGGGATCCCCGTGGCAGCCGCTCTGATCCTCAGATGGACCATCTGAGGCGAGAGAGGGAGTACAAGCTGGGTAGACAGACCTCCAGCGAACAGGAGATCCAGGCAAGGCTGAACGAGCTGCCGCTGATCGTGCGTCAGGAGCGCTATCGGAGGCGCCTGGAGAGGCAGTCATCCAGTGAACAAGAGGGGAGCAGCAAGCAGAGACTGCAGAGGCAGGACTCGAGTGACCTGGAGGGCTCTGTTAAGGAGGGCTCTGACAAACGCTCAGGGTATGTGAATGAGTTGTGCTAGTGACAGTGAAATTCAAATGATCTTTACAAAATTTGGCTTTACAGTTTGCCTAGTCAGCACTGTCCAGCGTTATCCTAATGATTTTTAATGATTGTGTTTACTGTTTGGGTGACTCACGTCTGTCGTCATTACAGGGATAAGAGATCTACCATGGCAGAGATTGTAGAACAAGTCCAGGAGAGAGAAGCAGCAACTGTGAGTTAGCTTACATACAGTACAGTGTATGTTTGTTTTGTGTCTTAGAGTCACACTTTCTTTTCTTCTGCTTTCTCAGGCACGAGGAGAGCCTTATCGGCCTACTAGCAGCCTCTCAGCGCCTGTGACTCGTTTTGACGGCCGCCCTCGTGCCCGAGACCGCCCCAAACCGAGGAGGAGGCCCCGTCCAAAAGAGCCTGAGGAGACACGGCGTTCTCGCTCAGCTCCAGCTACTGGTGCCCCAACAACACCTCAGCCACCTTCACACACTGCCCATAACGAAGGCTTCCTCTACCGCAAAAAGGCCACCACCTCTGACCTTGAAGCTCAGCAGAGAAGCCCAAACAGGTGCAACACCACTGCACGACAACAAACAAAGCTAACAGTTGACCCAATCATAGCAACCGTGTTGGCACAATAGGCCCTTCGGTCTTTGGATTTCTCCTCATGATGATGCAGTGTGCAAGGTGCTCTAACAAGTTTGGAGGATGGTGTCTTTTTTAAAACGTTTCCAAACCCAAAAATTTAAGGAATAAGGTTAAACCGCATGTTTGCAGAGCCCTGGAGTGGCCATAGAGAGAATATATATATATCTGATTGATATATTGATATATATTGAAGCCACATTTACTACATTCAGGCTTGAAATTTCATGCATACAAGATACAATTTGTTCCCTCACTTTGATTAATTAGATTTGAACTAATCATGAATCAATCATGTTGTATCCACATCATTCATGGGCAAAGCTGAGCTGCCAAGTGCACCCACTGTAGGACTATCCTATAAAATCAACCTGATTCTTCACCATCTTCACCAAAATGAACCTACGTTGAACACACAGACTAACCTCCGCTTGTTTTCTGATAAGTATCTGATAACAATTATAGCTTCTACCAAACTTCAGCCCTGAAGGCTTATTAGAACTAGTTAAAAACAACTCAAATATTAGAGGAAGGTTGAGCTGTGTCTTGTGCGTCTTTACACACAGAGGGTCTTGGATGACGGACCGTAGTTTGTGTGTTAGCCTGCCTATGTGTTCAGCATAGGATGTTCTGTTAGCTCTCTGTATACACTTATCTTGTGGCCACGAATTCATCAAAATGTGGGAACGGATTTGTGTCTTCTGGCATGCAATAGTATTTTGAATAGTGTTTTTAAGTAAAACATTTTTTTTTTCTCTCTCTCTCTCTGGACACATAAGAAATCTTATCATGTTCAGCTAACTAGCAGTAGTAACTAAAGCAATTTTTTGGATTAAGTTATGTTAAAACATTAGCACCTCCATTGTGTTGTATTTCCCCATTTGGGAAGTTTACACTGCAGAAACCCCTTCCAATGAGAGTGTTACGTTTGTTATGTTAGAACGAATAACAGTCTAATCTAACGTTTTTCTTATCAACACTAGGAATAACTAGCTCTACACTGTAACACAAGAGCAATGCTTTTTCTTTATTTCCATGTCCTCTACATGGATCATCTGGCGAGGATGCTGACTTTTTTCAAATAACATGAAGCATTTATCACAATATTTAAGACCCTTTATACAAGATGATCAATTTAAACAAGTCAGCTGGAAAGCCTGCTTTTATCTACCTCTGTCTGCAATCACGTCCCCCATACTTTCTAAAAATTAAAGAAATCCCATGGTAAATCTACCAGGTTTATCACAGCATATATGCATGAATGGAAAGCTTCATAGTAGCAGGTTCATAGCAAGTTTGTTGTCGTACCTTCGTACTTACTGTGTGTACTTATAATTTTAGTAGAAGCAACAAGTTACGTCCAAGTATCCCAAGTTGTGTCCAGAAATGTATTCAATCAATTTGTTGAGATCTTGTCATTTTGATTTTACAGCAAGTCCTGGGTGAACGTATATTGTGTGCTGAAAGAGGGAAAGCTGACCTTCTACAAGGATGCAAGGAACCACAACACAACGTACAATGAAGAGCCTCCTGTTGACCTTAGTACCTGCTCATTTGATCCTTCAATGGGATACAAGAAGAAGAAAAACGTCTTCATTCTTCAGTAAGAGCTATTTTATTGTGGCATTTGTGATTTTAAATTGTTATTGAGTTATTTTCAAATGTAATGTTTATTTACAATTAAAATAAGCCCTGCCCTACTCTGACTCTGAGCCAGGACATACAACAATGATTGCAAACATACAGGCTTAACAATATAAAAATATATATACGCACATACACATACACACACACACACACACAAAAGGCTGTGTATTGTCAAGAATCTGGTGATTTCACATATTGCACATGATATATCATGATTTTTTTAAATCTAGTTTCACGAAAATTGTCATTAAAAAGAACATAATAATGTGTTATAATATGCATAAAAGATAATATAATATGCATAAAATCTGTGTTTAAAAAAAAAAGGTTTACTTTGTAATGCAACCAGAACAGTGGGCATATGAATTTGTATTTATCACAGTCCCTGTAACATCAACTGCCCTCAGTTTACGTTTCCAACACTGCTATCTAGCGGTTTGGGGTTTAAACACAAAAATCAATAGTGAAAATATAAACAGCCCCTTGTGGGATTATCTTAAAATGAGATGACTGTTTTATTAGAAAAGCATCTTCATTCAGTCCTCCTTCAGTGTTTCTGAGAATCTATACAATATCACAACACAAAATATCACAATACGATGCTTTTCCATTTTTCTACACATGGAAAATCTGATTGGTACTCTGAATCAGCCAATACAAAAGTTTAGGTATTAGAATCGTTATCAGGAAGGAAAAAATGGTATCAGAACATCTCTAAATGTTATTGTTATTATTAATGCATGAGAAACTGACAATCCCTGTTGATTTTCTTTGCAACAGAATGAAAGATGGAAACAACTTTGCATTCCATGCAAAAGATGAGGTAAGAAATGTTTTATTTAAATAATTTTTAAGACAAGCAAAGATAGGACATAATCCACTGTCCTTTTCTTTAGACCTGCTATGCATCTAGGTCCATGAGAGATAGCACCTCTCTAATTTAGGTTGGCCAAGTATTGTCTGTGTATTCCAAACCTGGAATAGCTTATTAGGCTTTTTTCATTACCATGAACACACACTGTAGTTTGTTTTCACTCAATGCCACACTGTCCTGCTGCCCCAAATACTTACTAATGCACCAATGTGGATTAATCCGCAGCTGAAAATAGTCCCCAACAAATGCACCATTTCTTCCTGTTTTCAGTGACAAACACTAGTAATCATCTGTTTCAGTAATTACTGAGCCTCTCTAGATCAAACTATATATTTGTGAGCCATTTTAAAGATTTATGTCTTCAGCAAGTTTATGACATTTGCTGACAATAATAAAAATATAAAATATCACCACCCTTATCCTTGAAGAATAATAACCGGAATAATAACCAGACAAGCAATGCTTGGAAAAAAATGAATAGATTTAGGACATTTTGTTCAGTTTTCACACCTTTTGATCATCACCTTCTGCAAATAAATGTCAGACATTGCATCAGTTTGCTATTTTTAATTTCCTTCCTTTTTGTGTTTCTCTATTAGATTACAAAAATAACACGATATGAGCAGAATATACAGTACACTGTCTGTATTTTCAGAGATCAGGACAACTGCGGGGGAATATTTATTTATTCTCAGGGAATTATCTCAGTCCAGTTCCTATATGGAGCCTGTACTCCCTACTGCGTATAGGTCTTCAAGAGACTTATGAAAGACTCTCATTCACCATAAAAAAAATAGAACACTTCACTGGAAGGACCTAGTCCCAGCGTTTTTAAAGCTGCACCATGTCTGCTACACTCACTTGTTCTGTGTTCTCTTTTGAGAAAAAAATCTGAAACCAAGAGGAAGATATTTATATTTGACACTCTTTGCTTTCATGCTGGCGACCCCTAGTTTTGCATTAATTTGAGTTGCGGTATTTGTCCGTTGGAGACCTTATTTCAATACAGCCAATCAAATATTGGATACATGGTCACACTGAGCCACACAGCAGCCTGCTACACAACACAAGACTCTGAACATCAGACCAGCTTCCTGCTAAAGTCTAACTTACAAACATCAACACACGTCTTGTCCTGCATCTTAACTTGTTGAATGAGCGACTGGGGAACAGCGCGCTGCTAAAGCCAGTACATTAAACAGCATGTAAGCTAACCTGCAAATGTCCCTACTGTCCAGTTAGATGCTAGTGTGGTCTTTACGCTTCAATATTAATAATTAAAATTCACTAACAATACGCAGTCTGCCCATCTCATATAGGCTACAGGCCAAGTTACTTTATTTTGTCTCTTGTTCTCTAGTAACTAAAAACTAAATTTGATCTACAAAACTTGACTACAAAAAGAGATAACTAAATGTGATTTCTGTTGGACTTTAAATGTTTCATGTACTTAATCTACTAGAAAAACATCAAGTGATTTTTATTTATTTATTTATTTATTTTGCACAGATTAGAATTACATTTAAAAAATAACAAAGATTAAAAAAAGTGCAGGGAGAGGCAGAAAACCCTGATGGGCTTATTTAAAGCCTCCACCTAAAATTTCAGAGTTATAAGGAACAGAAGTGAGTAACTTGTTAGTTATAGTAATAAACTAGAACTACTATATACCAGTATAGTTATAAATCCTCTCATTTAGTAAGGCAAGGGGGTTGATTTGTAAAAGTGAGAGCAGCCACAAATGGCTGATGTAATAAAGGAAAGGTACAACACTCTTTCAAGGTCATATTCAATTCAATTGTCAGTTTCTGTGTACCGAAAACACTTCTCACCTCTATCACCCACCACTCTGTACGGACACCTGAAATCAGTTTGTTCAAATAATTGGATTTTCTTCTCTGCTCACATTTTGATCTGTAATGAAGAAATGGCGTAAATCCCAACACACAATATGAAAAAACAAGGGGAAAATTTTGCATGAGAAAGAGACGCCTTATAATCCTGTGTGTTTTTCTGCAGGAGGACCTGAAGGCTTGGACTTCAAATATCACCACCTGTATAGCTGAGCATGCGGCTATGGCCAAGTGGGACAAACCAGGCACCTCGTCCATGGACCCCGACCACTCGGAGAGGAAGGAGAAGTCGGAGGGGGACGCAGATGCCAGGTCAGAGAGGTCTGAGCTCGCCGAGGGGGAGGAGAGGTCCGAGAAGGAGAGGTCAGAGAAAGGGGATGGCTCTGAGAAGTTAGACACGTCAGAAATTGCCGACAAAATGGAGGGCGGGGCGGGGGGCTCCAGCACGTCTGGAAAGAGCAAATGAGGAGCCCCCCCCCCCCTTTTTGTGTTTTAACATTACTCACTGACTAAAAGGTGTAGGAGGCGGTGGGTGGGAGGGATGGATGGAGAGCATGTGCAGCTAGGTTTGCAGATCCTCAGTCACAGAGCTGGAACACACTGAGGCCACGGCCCTGGACTGACTATTGTTACTGTGACGGACTAATCTCTCAGCCCCTCCCCTTCACCCAGGCAAAACATCAGTGCTTGCATTGTGCCACCTGCTGGTAGATAGGAGGCTGGCCCAGACAGACAGACAAGACAGACAGACAGACTCCAACAAGTGGTCCCAGGAAGTAGCCACTGTCACGTCCCATCGTCGATCGTTTAATCTCTTGGATTCACAGCATCTTTCTGTATGTATCTTTTGACTGATAATGTAATGCTCTGTCTAGCTAGACAAACCCCGAGAAGTGGTGAATGAAATGTTTCACAATATTAAAAAAGAAAAAAAGTTTTTTGAAGCAATATACTTTTTTATTTCTTCTCTTTGTTGAAGAGAGAAAAAGGGGAAAAGGAAACAAGATATAATTGCAAATGTGAACTCTATGATTTGTCACATCCACGTAAGCTTACTCCAGGCAGTTGTGCACCTTAGACACTTGACACATCTGTATACTAATCATAACAACATTTAATCCCATCACATGGCTAGCTTTGAATCATCTTAATATAATGGAATGCTGGTGTTACCCACCTGACTTCATTGGTGTCAATGAATACACATTTCTACAGTTTCTTTTCAGTTTCTATGATTCTTCTTATTGTTATTATTATTATTATTATTAGTTGTCCACAATGATCCATGTCTAGAAAAGAGCTTCCCATCAAATTCTAATCCATTAACCTGAGGGGTGTTCAAAGTGGCGATGCTCAAAGTGAAACTAAGCCTATGTGACACAATGCCTTTGTATACATGACGAAAATCAGAACATTGCATGAAATAGTCTATTAGTGCACCTGTTAAACTTGCCTTTATTTTTATGTTCTTGAAATAATTTGGGAAGTATTGGAATTGCAATAATTTAATGTGAGTGGGGTCGGGGGGGGGGTGGAACTGGATTTTGCTATCATGGTCCACTTCTCAAAATCCAGAGGTAAGTTTGACAAAGTAAGGCTGTCTTCTATCCACAGTAAGCATGAGAAGAAAGGGTTTTTGGTTTTTTTGGTGTGTGGGGGGGAGGGTATACCAGAGAAGTGACTACTCCTTGATCTGTAACATGAATTAAGAAGCCAAATGGCCCCTCTGCTGTTTGTACTGTATTACTGCGATCTTATTTTCCACAGAATGTACTGACTTCAGCTGTGAAATGTTCAATCACCACCAGAGTTTGTGGTGCCCCAAAATTGTAAAGCCCTGAAGCAGTTCACTGAGAGTTAACCTCTCTCTGTACCCTGTGTCTTTCATTTGAAGTTCAAACTGATTGGATTCTCTCCATCAAAGGCAAGTTAAATGTAAAACTGTCATGATTCGAGTCATGAATTGTATATACCTATCTTTGTATGTATACCAATAAATCCTGTGCTCTAATAAAAACAATACTCTGAACTGAAATGGGTAAAATTAAAACATTTGTATTAATCTACAAATAAAAAACAATCATCACTCAAATATATTAATGTTTATTACATTTAAATGAAAAATATGCAAATTAGGAGTCACTATTAAATATCATAGTGTATATACGTACACCAGTATCTAGTTGTATGAAACACCTTTTACCAGGGAAGAGCAGCAGGACATACTGTAGGTATGCTTGTTGTATTTTTATATGCCTATATTTATTCATATCAGATTCAGGAGTTGGCCCGCAGCCCCAATAAGATCTTGTAATAATAGCTGATTGAGTAGTCAGTGTGTCTGTGAGAGGTGTGCTAAATTTATATATTACAGACGAGGGAAAAAAATCAACTAGCCTGGGCAGTTCAGTACGCGCCGCTCTGGATAATCTAATTATTGGTGACTAAAGTGAAGTACAGTATGCTGTGATCACAGAGATGAACATGCATTAGTCCACTTACTGTTTGTTTGTCATGTGTGTCAATTATTTTTTACATATATAAGTACAATTAAAGCTTCCTTAATGTCAGTAAAATGTAGCCATTTTGACACATTGTACTCACATTAAGGAGAAAGGGAGAAACACATGCAGTGTGCAGACAGCAGCTGAGACTTTATTCAAATGTACTTTTGCATTTTCCATCCTATCAGAGTGCACCTCAAATATGTAAAAAAAAAAAAAAAAAGAAAAAAAAAGGCTAATTAACAGTCTTCCTTTCTATAAAAACACCAAAAGTATATCTCAGATGCAGCAGTATTTGAATTCACTGACTTGAGGATTGTAGTGACAGTTTTCTGTGTCTGTATTACTGCAGCCTTCAAATTAGCTGAATGAGAATAGATAAGCTATGTTATGATGTGAATGTTATTTTCATTTGTCAGTCACTGTTTGTTTTTACATAAGTGCCATGTCATGCAGTTTGCTGAAACAGCGGTTCAGAAGAGAAAACAATTTGAAACACGAGTAACGTTCCATTTGACTTGACACTCGTCTCGACAGTGAGCCTGTCACTGCAATACACCTTTTTATCATTGAAATAGGAGCTATAGTATTTTCATGTGGCTGTAATTGTTCTGATTCATCACTCATGGCAGATATTTAGCCCGCATCACCATGTGCGTTTTTAAGTGTTTGCTTCCCATCACTTTTATGAAACACACAGGGGATTTTTTTTCCACTATGTTATAACAGTAACAGTCAAAATTAAATAGGCAGCATAACCGTGACTGAAGAAAAAAAAATATTGTGCAAACTTTGTTTCCTTCATTGATGGTCTTACAAGTGTGTATGTCTTTGTTACTTTACATTACAACTTGCTGCTATGACATTAAATAAACCTCCAAACCTGCTGATGCAAACTTGACGTGGAATTGATGTGGACACACGCACACAGACACACGCACACAGACACACACACACACACCCTTACAGTGTGTTCCTTACATTTGAACTACAAGCTGTTCTCGTCTCAATTGCACATTCTTGAAACTAACAGTCGACTCTTACTGCAGCTCTCTCAGAGTCTGTGAATGTGAGGGTGAAGACTCCAGCTGAAAAGACACATTCTCATCCTGAGGTAGCAGCAGTAGCATAGATTAGCACTGACTGTACGTGACCAGCTCCATATGCTAAAGCCCTGGTGCTTCCAACCTCATGGAACACATTTTGGAGGTCACATGTAAGACATATTAGGAGCATACAGTGAAGTATGTGTGACACTGATGTGTAAACAGACTCAAATGATGAAAACATCTTTTTTTTTTATTAACATCAGAGTCTGTGTTCAGTGCTAGTGCCCCCCAGAGTTAGAGCTGGGCTAGCCTCCATACTGACACTACTGCAGGACTGAATCATTGGTTGGGAATCAACTGAAGGGCTGGTGTTTTCCTATTGGTGTCCATATCAAAGGGGTTATCTATATGCTTCAGATCCATCCCTGCTTGCTTCTGTACATACAGTAACTGGTACAACACAGACATTTTGATGCTGTATTTATGGCTTTCTTATAGCAACCAATGAAAAATGCTGAATATCATCCCAAGCTACGTACGTGCACTTTTAAAATAAAATGTGAGTGGACATGTGAATAATTTATGTGAGTAAAAATAAAGGTTCATGCAACTTTTGTTTTGCACTAAAGTAAAGCCCCCTGCACAGTGTGAGACAGTGGTGGTGATGCAGGGTCTATTCTATAATAAAACACAAAAAAACATACATACATGTATACAGTATTGCACAATTCTGCACAACTTGATGTATGTTTTAAGAATGTACATTTTAATTATGATTTGTTTATTGAATTGAATAACATCTGCCAATATCTGTCTGTGGAAATATGAAATATGGTATTGTCTCATAAAATCTCTTCATCCCTTGATTTTGCCATTGTCTTTTTTTCCCCCACTCTAGCATGGCCAATAACAGGCACCTTATATGGTTACAGTGAATGTTAATCAGTGTAAAATGTCCTTAGCAAACTGCAGGGAATCTTAAGATGTTGTAATTTAATTGTCTGATCGATCACACACTGCTAACTGCTTTTTGGCCTAGATAAATATATCTTGCCACTGTGTTCTGGCATGTTCAGTAATACTGTATACAGCATTACCCAAAGGACATGGTCATGAAAATAATTAGAAAAAGAAAAGTAGTATTACATGCAAACTAGAGTTTAGTGAGTATGAGGATAATGTACTTTTTTACATGTGTTAATATATATACTTGTAAATATAGCAACTTTTACTACAAATAACTTTAATAGTTGTCTTACTCTTTGCTCTGTAGCTCAATTCTAAAGTTGTTCTGTGAATAGTTTTCTAATAAATATAGACACACGAGCCATCTTTAAACCCCGTCCATTCTGACTACGGATACAAATACAGATAATTCAGTTGGTTGAACAGATACAGATAATGATGTACTCGCTCATCTCTATAGCTCTCCTAAATCCTAAAGGAGATATGGTTGGTTTCCAACATTTTCACATCAGTGTTAATGAAATGTTGCATTACTTTGACCAGCCAATAGAACAGACGCCTAAAGACTGCAAATCTAGATTCTGTAATCTGGGTTAGAGGGATCCTATCTGAAAATTCTTTGAAAAACCAAGACAAAACCGACAATATTAGTTTTATCTGGGATAGCAAAAAGAGGGATTACAAAATCTGGATAATTCTGATCTAGATTAAAGGTTGTGAAATACTGGGCCCAGGTGAGACAGTAGGTCCTGGCTGACATTCAGTCTGTTGCAGAAGGAGCAGAGTTCAAAGAGATTAGCCGTCTGCTTGCCACCCTCAGCCAGTGGACAGTGAGAAGTGGCTGTGAGAAGTGAGACAGTAGGATGACACATGGAAAAAAGATGGTGGATGCTGCATGAGGAAGAGTAGTTTCAGTTCTGATGATCTGCCTGTCCAAGTCTTTTTGTGCCCACATGAATGACCGAGACAACTGAGACGGACTGGGATCTTGATTAATGATGTGGCAATCAGCAGTTCTTTCTTCACGGGGGTGATACCCAGATGTCTATTTTCCAGATGGCAGCACTGGATAAGAATGTGTGTCATCTTCGATGGCAGATCATGTAGGATCTGTAAGCAGGCCATGCATGACATCGCTGAGGTTAGTGGTTTGTTTCAGAGGCCTCTTTATTCCTGGAAATAAACAATTAACCCTATCGTCCATTTTCTATTTCTGGTCATATTTATATCTATAATACACACAAAAATACACATTAAATATGACTTTCTTCAATTAAAAATGCTTTCTAGTGAAGGAGACACCTTGTATCCAGCAACAAGTTTTAAAATGAAGAATTATCTGCATATTCATAGATTGTTTTTGTAAATGAGGGACGAAGAGTAGGATAATTGTAAAACTTTTCTGTGGGGAAACCATGATCAAGTATTTTCTGTCCTGAAGTTGTCTAATGGATTTGATTCGGTTAATCAGCTCCCATTCTCACTGACTCTTTTATGGACATGGACTGTATGGAGCTGAGGGCGTCACGTGACCTGTCCAACCGCTTGTATCTAGGGGCGTGGCTCTGCACACAGACACTACGCAGCTACGGAAGCTTTGGCGTTTACCCAGCTAACAAGCTAGCTTGCTGAAAATGGCCAGCTGGGGAAGGCTCGCCGCGGTGCTGAGGAATGTTTGGAGGAGCCCTCGGTCTCTGAAGGGTTTAGCCCTGCGCCGTGCTGTCGGCCCGGGGCTTGTTGGGTGTCTAGTGGGAACTGGTGTTGTCGGTTATTACCAGTACCGTGCAGACAACAGGACTCTGCCCTTCGCCGTTCATGCTGAGGAACAAAAAGTGAGTACACACCTAGCTAATAAAAGTTTGTGTTGTCGAAACTGAACACGAAACAGTCAGTCAGACAAACACTGGAGCCTTCATACGTATGTATGTTTAAATATTAAGTTATATGTTCCTTAATACAAGTGACACTTCTATTCATATTTACAGAAAGGGCGTAAATAATGCCAAGAGTTGGTATGAACAGCTAGCGCCCCCCAGCTGCCACTCAGTGACAGCACACTGTTCTGTGCTGTTAGTAACATGGTAGTTCATCGTGTTTCTGTCCCCGGTGCTGTTTCAGGAAGCCGCAGCTCCACAGCTGTCTGCCAGGAAGGTTCGTTTCATCCAGTTCGCCTCAGTGGTTTACGAACAGGAGCCCTACATGACCCCCAGAGACTTCCTCTACTCTGTCATGCTGGAGAACGTCGACCGTAAGCTGCACTGATGTTCGTTTAATGTCGACTGACAGCATACAGTCTTTTGAGCCAACTTACCATCTCCGGTACAGGTGGAAGACAAACTAAAGGAACAAAAGATTTTTAGGATGCAATAACCGTTAATTACCTGCTTCTCATGGCTGATACCGCTGGGATAATTTCACTTTTTTGTATTTTAAAAAGTTAACCTGTAGTTTTAAAGGCTGAGATGTGGTCACTCTAAAAATTCTTTCTAGTAAAGTCCATCAAAAAGACTATCAACTGATAATTTATTGGCTGTAATGTAATTATTGGAATAATTATATCAATTTCCCATTATCGGACTGTGATTTATCTGTCCCGATAATTATTGTGCATTTGAATTCCATCACCACAACATTTGTACTTAAAGGTCCAGTGTGTAACATTCAGGAGGAGTTATTGTCAGAAATGGAATATAAGATATATACGTGTGTTTTCATTAGTGTATAATCACTAACAATGAACCACCGACAGTTGATTGTTCTTTATATGCTGATCGTGGTGCATAGCTCATGCATGAACCCTCTGTAGTTCCAAAAAACACTTTAAATTGAATTCAGCTATGCTGCATATCATTATCATACAGTAAATTGCAGAGGATGAAACCCAGCAGACATCAGATGTGTAAAATAAAGATGCATGAAAAATTTCACATGCCGTTTGATGTTGTCTTAATAACAAATAACTTTTGTTTCTGCTCACGTAGGAAAGCTGCAGAAGAAAGTTTTAACAACACAGGTATAGTTACATCACTACAGAGTGTAGTACTGACGTTTTTAACTGCACATTTGTTATCATGTCATCAGTTTGGCTGTTCTGTTTCCTTTTGTAGGAAGTTAACAAAATGTTGGCGTCTGCCTCTAAAGCTTGGGCTGGTAATGACCTGTTCAGAACACTAGGAGACAATGGTGAGTCTTCAGTTAACGCGCAGCACCTTCAGATCTAATATCCTGTGTCCAGATCTACTCAGACTGTACCAAGACTGACAAATCTTGACATCAGAACGGGGTTCAGTGACTCTGGGAAGCTTTCCCGTTCACATTTAATTGTATCTGAGTTACACTAACAGGAAAAACTCATTCAGATTGATTTAAAAGTCAGTTATTGGGTATCAGTATATATTTCTCTCTCTCTCTCTCTCTCTCTCTCTCTCTCTCTCTCTCTCTCTCTCTCTCTCACCCCAACTGGTCGAGACAGACGACCACCCACCTAGAGCCGAAGGGTCTGTCCTAGGTTTCTGCCTTTTAACAGGCAGTTTTTCCTTGCCCTTGTCGCCAAGTGCTTGCTCATGGTGGTACTGTTGGGTCTCTGTAAATAATGTTTTAAAGAGTTCGGTCTAGACCTGCTCTTTTTGAAAAGTGTCTTGAGATAACCTCTGTTATGAATTGGCGCTATACAAATAAAATTGAATTGAATTGAATTTCTTTGTGCCTTGCAGGTTTGATATCCTATACAGAGTATCTGTTCCTGCTGACTATCCTGACCAGTAAGTAGATTCTCAAACCTTGCATCAGCTGCTGGGCCTTACCAGGTCTTCCCCCACTCTCAGTAAAAGTGTGATGAATGGATTTGCCTGTGATGTTGTGATTTAAGCGGTTGCATTTCCTTCAGTATAATGCAGCTGGTTCTGTCTGAGCTTTGCACACCTGCACATTTCAGTGGAGCTGCACAATTAATCAGCAGCCGTTGACCTGATTTGTGTTTTATCTCTCCACGCTGTTTTCCAGGCTGTGTTGAGAACTGCCCTACTAACCAAGAGCATTGATTCATGTGCATTGCTATTGCAGAGCCCCGTACAGGATTTCATATAGCTTTCAAAATGCTTGATGTTGACGGCAATGAGCATGTGGACAAAAAGGAATTTCTCAAGGTAAGACCTCTGATGTGTCGGCATATTTTCTATAATGTTGTAGTAATATTTAGAGCCCGACCGATATGGGATTTTTGAGACTGACACCAGTTTTAGAGGGAAACGATGTCCCAGATTACAGATATGGCCGACAAAGTGAATTTTGAGCTGTAATGAAAATATACCTTTTCTATGTGGATTGTGCACAGATTTTGCACCAATATGACGATGCAAAGGTACTAAGAAGGCTGCTTTCTTAAACAAATAACTGTCTAAAGCAGTAGTTTTCAGCCTTTTTCCTCTTTCTGTCGTTGTATAAACTGAGAGCAATATCTTACCACAAGTATTTTTTTTCTGCGTGATGTATACAGGGGAAAACCAGTTTTCATATGAGCGCATATCAGATAACGTATACACTGATGCCGATATGCGTGCAATAGGCCAATATCTGGCAGTATTGTCGGCAGGCCAACATATCGGTTGGGCTCTTTAATATTGAACATAAGATTGTTTTATATGTAATCTAAAGGGAGGACACATTGTATGAGAGGGTTGTCATTCTGTTTGTTTAAATGTCTGTGTGCATATAAATGTCACAATATTGCCATCTTTAATGCTGCGTCAAGCGCTGATGCTACCACAGTGGTAAGTATGGACCATGGCACCATGTGAAGGTGAGGGAGAGCTGCACTGTTAGCTACTCTAGTCTGTTTTCCATCTGTCATGTGTTTGCATCTGTGCAGCCTGAGTCAGCGCCTTAGTGTATTCATTTACTTAAAGTCACTTGACATTTTTGTGTCCGTTCCAACCAGGACAGGAGAAAGACCTCTGTGTGCGTAGTCTACATCAGGCCTGGGCTAGTAGTAGATTGCATGTTGGCACGTATGCACCTTGTGTCATATTTTCATGTTGTGACTTGGTGCACAAGCCTCAAGTGTTTAATAAATAAAGAGTAAAAGTGCATGGATTCTCATCTGCTCCAGTGTCTGTGTGTGACTCAGATGAAGGTTTGACTCTATCTCTGGTCTGATCAGTAAAGTAGTCCTCTTTTTGTTCATTTTCTGTGATAGTTCAGAGAAGAGGGATGTATATTCACATTTTGATATTTAAAATAATCCAGTGCAGAAAGTCATTTTTAAAATGTATCTGGTGAAATATTAATCCTTTTTAATTTTTTGCTTTGGAAGCTGAAGAAAATCCTTGGAAAAAGTAAAATGAGAGTTCCTAAGGACAGCACAGAGGTGGGTACTCACATTCACTTAAAAGGACAGCTTAGCATGATTTAATAAGTGTAATGTTTTAATAGACAATAGATGATATTGTTGCACATCTCCTGGATGTTTACAGAATCCAGTGGAAGCAGGGGAAGGTGTGAACACGACGCTGCAGGCCTACTTCTTTGGGAAGAAAGGAGAAAACAAGTTGCAGTATCAGGATTTCCGCAGGTAAGGAAATGCTCTCTGTGGTCACACACTCACTTATCACATTACTGTGGTCACATAGGGTCTGTATCAGTTGACATTAAGGATGTAACCGGGAAAACACATGGTTTTAGGTCAGCTCTGCAGTCAGTTGTTGCATTTTACTTTCCAAAATTCTTACTGTACACTATATAGAGTATTATTACAGCCACTTTGTTGGACAGATGTCAGATAAAATATATTAAAATGTTGTAGAGAAAAGTTGATGTTGACTTTTTGTGTTAAACTTTTGGTTGTGAATATTTACAGCACCAGAAAATGTTCCGTCGCCTGTAAAATGAACAAAAGATGAACAGTCCTGTCAGCTGTCCTCATGAATACTAATGAATGAAGTTTTGTAGTACAATACAATATTTTTTTGTCTTTTTTCTTTTATAAAAGTTTGATATAAAGTTGCGTTGTTGGTTCTTGGAGCATCAGATTCCCTGTAAAGCCTTTCTGTTGTTCAGGTTCATGGAGGACCTGCAGGCTGAGGTCCAGGAGATGGAGTTCCTGCAGTTCTCCAAAGGTATGGGCACCATGCGAAGGGAGGACTTTGCTGAGTGGCTGCTACACTACACCAACGAAGAAGACAATGAAATTTACTGGGAAAACATGAGGAAGAGGATCCCTGCTGGCCAGGTAAAGACACACAAACAAAAAGTGAAACCGTCCTTCAGTGTAGCATAAAAGTGAAGTGAGACATTTTGTCTTGCAGAGTATCACATTTGATGAGTTCAAAGCCTTCTGTCTCTTCACCAACAATCTGGAGGACTTTGCCTTTTCAATGAAGCTAGTGACTGGAGCCAACCGTCCAGTTGGAATGGGTAACTCCTCTCTGTTGGGTTGAATCAGCTCTATTTTCTCTAAACACTATATGTACAGTAGATGACTACATTTTCCCCTCCTCTCATTGCAGCCCAGTTCAAGCGAGCTGTGAGGATCGCCACGGGCCACAATCTGTCTGAGAGCGTGTTGGACACAGTTTTTAAACTCTTCGATATGGACGGAGACAACTGCCTGAGCCATAAGGAGTTCATGGGAGTGATGAAGGACAGAGTCCTGCGAGGGCTTAAGGTGAGTCTATCCATCTTTACCTTTTTATATTGTGTTTTCATTTCTGCCCAAAATCTCAAAGCAATAGTTCTACCAGCACCTCTGCTTATATCTCGTTTCTTTAACGTGGAACTATTCCTCTAACAAGTCATCTGATTAGTCACCAATCGAATGCTGATGAAAGAAAACACTGTAGGTCACAGTTTCTGGTGTTTGAGCATTATTCAGTACATGCTCTCACCGCCCTAATGGACCTTTTTCACAGCAGCCATTTTGACATGGACATAAATACAGGTGTTATCAGTGATACTAATTCAGGTTCTGTTCCATTCAGGTCAAACAGGGTCAGGGTGCTGCTATACATTGAACTGAACCTTAATTAGTGTCGATGTTAACACCTGTGTTTATCCTACTATTTCATATCAAAATGGCTGCTGTGAAAAAGGTGGGTCTTGGACCTTTGAAGGTATGGGTCCATTTGTTTCCCTTTGGTAGTACAGACTGAGATTGAGTTTTCATTCATACATAACCAGCAGTCAACATTTATGCTCCTTTTGATTTTAGCATGGCTCACTGTCTGCAAAGATATAAATCCTGCTATCTTCATATACGTAGCTACAGACTGCTCTCAGGGTGCATTTTGAATGTCACAGTAAATTGCAGTGCTGTTAGCTGTGATGGAATGGTTGTCCCTTCAGGTGCAGCACCAGAACGGTTTCTCTGGCTACTGGAAATGTGTGAAGAGAGAGACCCTGAAGGCAGCACAGGAGGCCCTGGGGGACAGCGGGCCTATCTGAGCCACCGTGATGTTCCAGGACCCGTCACACCACCACTTACCTTGATATCTTTTAATTGAATAAGTGGAGTGACTATCACCCCAGTTTAGACCTGGTATTAAAATGTGATCCGTATCCGGACACGTTATCCAGATAATAACGATCCGATGTTTCCTTTGCATTTCCACCTTATGTTTCTAATGCGTTATCCTCATTGAGATCTGTTTATCTACGAGAAATTCTTAATTATTTGCTTCCCCTTGTAATCTGTTGTAATCTGTTGTTAACAGCAGATCAGATGCACAGATAATTCCAAGTTATGTTTTACTGTTCATTTTCCTTTTGTTTCATGCAGTTTTGTTGAATAATGCATCTTTTGGGGCTCCTGGCACAGAATAGATGTGTAATCCATAATCAGAGCTGTCCCTCTATGAATTTGAACAACCTACATTTTATGTTAAAACAAATATCTGTATCTGTTACGTTGTGTACAGAATATGTTTAGACCTACCTAAGGTAATGTGTGAAAATAATGAGCCAGACCACATCCTGATGTGATCGGGCAGATCTGATCATGACGCATTTACCCCTTGCATTAATGTGCGTTTGTAATTGATCTGAATGATGTCTGGATACAGCTCGCATTTTAAGACCAAGTGTAAGGTTAGAAATGGAACCACATCTAATGAGACAAAGGATTTACGCCACTGTTGTGTACATATGTTTACAGATCAACAATGTATTGTCTGATATTAGCTAATTAGTAGGGTTGTGGTGTAAACATCTATTTTTGTATGTTTTGGTGCAGTGTTCTTAATCAAGTCATGTATTTTATATTCTGAATGGCTGATCACATAAATTAATTTTGCACTCCACAAGCAGCGTTTACAAAACTAATTGTGGTTCAAGGGATAGATGCTAATTCTGTGCATATTGATGCATTTCCAAGGGCTTATACAATATCTAGTGTGGGTTTTGTGTTTTTGTCAATATATTTAAAATAAAAGATTTTATAAAAATGCCAGTTTCAACAATGTGCTATACATTTGAGGTTGATAGAATAAACCAGCTATAACTAATGACTATTTTGTCATTTATTGTAGAATTGACCTGTTATGATCACATGAATATGTGGGTTAACCATTGAAGATTGTGGTGCTAATTATCTTACCATACATATAATTCAAAAAGTAAATAGACAAAACAAGCTTACTTCTGTGATAGATGAACAAATTAGTGACTGATGCCAAGGTTATCAGTGAATACAGCATACACAGCTACAATACAATAAAATTACATTGAGCATGAAGCCATCTTTGGTCTTCTTATCACTATAAACAAATACATATAAATTTGTATTGTATCAAAAATAGAAATTACATAGCCATATTGAAAGTAAATTCACATTTTTGACATACAATATAAGGAGATTACCTAAGAGACATATTGTGGGATTACATTTTTTCAAGCCTTGGCTTTAAGGACCAAATGGTTTTGCCACGTTTGGAACATTCATTTGTTTTTCGAAGAATTGCATGATTCTGTCAAACCATCTATCAACATCGCCGTGATCCACCTGTGTAGGACAGTATTCAACGTATAAAACAAAAACAAATGAAGGACAAAATGGATTGTCATTCTTAAAACAAGTGTGTGCTTTCTATCCTGGGCTCTGAAAATTAGGCCTGATGAGAGGCCCCTGGACAAAGAAGGGGGGGAGGGGGTTTTGGTCAGGACTCAACATTCAGATGTGACGTAGCAGCCCAGCCTTCACAGGTGAGCCCAGCCCTGACACGTGGACATGTCCCTCTTCTCAAAAGTGAGTCTTGTTGTGTCTTTAGTAACGGTGTTTGTGTAGCTGTCCTCCTGGGGTTCAGAGTTATTCTCTTCTCAGAGGCACACATGATGAACTGCAGCCAAAGTTGACCTCTGCTTGAGATAATAGGGAAGTGCTTTCAAAGTGTTTGATCCACTGTGGAAAGAGAAGAAAATGTGTGTGAGAACATATACACAAACGTAAGAGTAACTTTCTTTTCTAACGGCACAGTGACATTCTTTAGGACTGCTGCTAGCTACAGTAGCTAGGGGGCATCCACTCACAATAGGCAGTGTTCATTAATTCCAGACAATAATTCATTGGTTAGCCATCCATTCATTTTGTGACACTTATGTGGGTACAGGTTACGTTACTTACTAAATTATATTACCATAAATAATTATTGCAGTTGAGTACACAAACATGTAAGTTTGTGAATTTGTGTATTTTAACTGTAGGCCTTATCCTAACTACTGGTTGTGTCGTCTTTTGACTGAAGAGGGTATTCATTTGCATCGTATAGTGTATTAGGAATAGGGCCGCATGATATGGTCAAACAATTACTATTTTGATGGATACTGTGATCATGATATATAACAATTAGTGGGAATGATTATTTTTGTAGTTATTTTCAGTGAAAAAAAAAAAACTGTTAGAAGCTTGATGTGACATTTGTTGGGGTCTGTACCAAGCAACAAGTGGGATTTTTCTTTTACTTTTGAGGCCAGGGAATCTCTGCAGCACTACAGTGCTTCATTATAATGCTCTCACACATTTTACCTTTATCAAAGCATTGCAGCCTTTGTGATCTGGCCATACTGCAATTTCGATAACATTGTGATTAATTGTACAGCCCTAATTAAGAGGGTCCTAAAAAGAACACACGGTCTAATATTAAAGTAGTGTCTATACGTACAGTGGTAAGTTGATGACACTAAGTTATTTTATCCTGTGTCATTTCAGTTATTTTTTGAATTTTAAAAACAGATGGTGATGCCAGACTTCTCATCTCTACATCTGATCTCTAAATCAGCTTCAAACTGTAAAAGTCCCTCCAAACCATGACAGAGTGCACCTTAGTTTGTGTCGGCTGAATGAATCCTGTCAATTATACAAAGTGGAATGTGCTTTAGGCAGATTTACACATTGCAGAGGAGAATGAGTGTGGCATCACTGCAGTGTCTCTCTCTACACACACACACACACACACACACACACACACACACACACACACACACACACACAGTGTAAACATAACGCAAGGGAAGAATTTCTCACATGAGTTACAGTGTGAGCGAGTTGATGAGCTAAAGTTGGCAGAGATAATGTTTGTGTTTAAACAATTACTTACACCGCTAATTCTACAGCCATTGTGAGTGCCACCAAGAGACATTTATTCTACAGGAGCCTGCATAGGTCACAGTGTGTTGTGTATAATACTAATCATTGTGATAATGATGCTATTTATATGTATCATCTTTCTGTCTCTTTTTACACAATCTCAGTGATTATATACAGCACATAGCTACTCTTCTGATAGCAGCTAGAATCGGCCCACACTCCTGCCAATGATGTACTTCACCTTTGTACATTCTTTCTTATAGTCTGGAAGGTAAGAGAACTTAAATTATGAATACTGATTAAACCATGATTAAAAGATGACCTGAAAACTAAAGACTTGCTTTACAAATCAGCTACACTCACTTCCACTGTGTAATTTGCAGCAGCTGAATAATGAGAACGTATGAAACCTTTTCACTGCTGATAAAACTGATTCTCATTAACAACTCTAATTTACTGAATCCTCTCTCACTGGGGACTAATAATTTGCTTAGTTCAGACGGTTTTATTTATCAGAAGGTTTATGTAACAGCTGATTACGAAATGGTGATATCAGAAGCATCCCTCTCAGGACAGCAGCTGTCTTACCATTCACCACAACAGCATGGAGATGTCAAGGGTCGTTCTCCTTCTTTACTGTCACATCTCCGTCTCCGGCCAGGATGGTTGAGATTTCTCCCTGCATGAAGGCCCAAGGCACAGTGGATCCAGCCAGGGGACAGCGCTCTCCACTGGGGCAGTACACCTCCCCGCCTTGACCTTGGCTCCGGATGAACCCTCTGGTACAGGGGAAGCAGAACTTGTGGTGCGGTACGGAGGGACACTGGACAAAATGTGTGTCCTCCAAGCGCTCTCGGCAGAGGGTGCAGCAGAGCAGGGTGCCCTGGGCGCTGCTTGAGCTCTCCCCGGCGCTGGCGTTGCTGCTCGGCCCCACTGCGCTCAAACCCTGCCCCAAGGATGCCTGGGAGACTGAGGTGGAGGCGGTGGAGGGGCTGCTGCTGGTGGGGCGCCCGGCTGAAGAGTGGGCTGCGGACATGCCGGGGCTATCTCTGGCCATCTGGCTGGAGCTCAGGCTGTCTGCAACTCCCATGAGCGCTGAGATGGGTGAGGGCTGGCTGTGTAAACGGGGTGGGCCCTCTTGAGGGGCGGCCATGCCAGGAAGAGGTTCCATGCCGGAGTAAGCGCCTCGGGGCCACGGCTCTCTTGACGGGTGATCCGGCCTCCCTTCGCTCTCTCCATTCTCAGAGCCTGGAGAAGCTTTGCGACGGCGGGTCGTGCTCTTCGCTGGTACAGGGCGTCCAGCGGCTGCCATAGGCAACCCTGCATCTGGCTGTGGCAAAACCTCTGGGATCGGGGGTTCTTTAAACATACGCACACCATCATTCAGCAGCTCAGACAGCCCGCGCCAATCTCCTGTGCCTTGCCGCTTCTCATATTCCACATAGCGCAGGCCAGAGTTCACCGCTTTACCTGCATCTTTGGCCGAGTCCCGGAACATCTGCCTGACCAGGTCTGGGACTCCTGAGAAGATCATTCCAGAGCCGGCAGGATACTCCACAAACACCTTCAGCTCAAACTCTGGAGTTGTGCTGGCATCAAAGGCCAGAACACGACCCATCAGGGTATGGTCTTTCCTGAAGCGCACATTAAAGGGGACACAGCTGCTGAGAGATACAAGAACATCCCGGACTGCTTTGGGACGGTTTGGCCAGCCTTCAACCCTGCTGCGAGCCACCTCATTCAGTTCGGCCATCACTTCATTGTTCCTCCACACTGCTGCATCTATACCCACCAGAGCAGAGGTGCTAGCTCCCACACACACAGCCTGTCTTCTGCCAGCCTCACTCATTATGGGGCCAGCTGAGACTGCAATAGGAGTGCCCCCAGCCCTGGAGCCTGATAACGGGGCCAAAAGCCCGTGAGGAGCTGCTACTAACCCCTGAGCTATCAATGCATGAGATATGGCGCCATGAAGATTAGGAACTGCCCCAACTATAGCCCGACGGGTGTTTGGGCTCTGTCTGCTACCCTCTGACAAGGCCACATCTTCAGCTCTGTGCAGGCCATTGGGGAGGCGAGAAGACACCCCATACTCACCCCTCCCCCTATCTATACGCTCTCCATGCTGCCGCCCTGCTTCAATGGGCCCGGCCGAGCTGGGTTTTCCCTGCTGTGGACCGGGAGACCTGCCGTCTAAAACTCCGTGCGTGCTCTTCAGTTGCCTTGCAGTTTCAATGAGGAGCTCTAT
The DNA here is from genome assembly GCF_905237075.1 of Dicentrarchus labrax. Lineage (NCBI taxonomy): Eukaryota > Metazoa > Chordata > Actinopteri > Moronidae > Dicentrarchus > Dicentrarchus labrax. The sequence goes on along the minus strand of NW_026136705.1, from coordinate 8,374,963 downwards.
TCTGTCTGCCCCGTCGTAGTTGACACATCCCCGGCACACAGCCTCGCTGAACTCCCACAGCATGGCCCAGGGCATCTTGGGCAGATCGCAGAGGTAGCACCATTGCCGTCTAGAGGAAGACTGCGAGGCGGAGGACATGTTGTTTACAGGCCCTCGACCAAACTTTCTTCGGAGGCCTACGCGTTATGGTCTACGTTTTCAACTATTCTTTAGTTCTCACACACCACTCGCAACATGGCGGCCATTTTAAGACGGAAACTAACCGAAAACTGCGCTCAGAAGGCGGCTGTTGACGACAGCGTTTAAAAGTTAGCGACGTCTTCTTTCTCGATTTGTTCGTGTCGGTCTGTGTGGAAGGAAGTAAAATGTCATAAGACACCGGAAACACCTACGCGACTGAGGCTCAGTGCGTGCTGGGAGTTGTAGTTTTTTTTTTTTTTTTTTCCGCCACTATGTTTTTCTTTTTCTTTTGCGAATACTTATAGTACTGTACGAACAGTCAGGGAGGTAAGTTAACGTTACACGGAACAGGTAAACGAGGCACGTATTATGTATGTATATAAATATATAATTAATATAATGTGTTTTAAAGACAAAAGTGAATATAACCAAAGAAATATTGACGTTATTTGACAACAAAAAGAAAAAAAGGGAACTCTTCTAAAGCCTCCAGCAGCAGTCTTTGTACTGTAACAGATGAGAAACCGAGCAAATCTCATCTGCCGATGAAGGCCACCAGATGCGGATTAAAGCTCCAGGAAAACATCTAGTACCTTGAGTTCAGATTTTCCTTGATCAAATTTCTATTCAAAAACGTTTTTATGCATGTATGCAACAACGTGTGCTGTAAAAAACTTGCTGTATATTCTCTTCTTGGTTTAGCAGTAAGAACTATTTGGAGAAATGAAACCTTACAAGTAGTGGTGGACCGATTTAGGTTCTTCAACGCCAATGCTGAGAGCAGGGCGACTGATGGCCGATATGTGTCTGCAGGCATTTTTTAAAATTATATTTTCTTAAAATGCTAATTCACCCAATTAATAGATCTATCTGGAGTTACAAGAACACCATGATATATGCATGCAGCCAACAATTAATCAAGGAAACAGAGACAACACCAAATAAAGTGTGGTCAGTAGGTACAAATAAATGTACTTAATCTCCTGCCATGTATTTTGTATGTGCTGCTAAGACCTCACCTGCTTAATACCACATAATTACATTACAATCAATATGTAAGTAAAAATGCCAATTAATTAAATTGTATAACAGCTTTAATTAATCTAAACTGTGATACTGAAAACAATGCAGTGTAGATCTGAGTACATGTATTTACTTGGAGGTTCTCGTGGATCCTCCGGCCATGGTCCTGCTTGACTGCCATTGCTAATATCACTGATATTATTGTTATTATTACTATAGTCACTGCTCATTGTCCACCATCCTTGTCATCATCATCTTCTTCTTCATGTTCATCATCATCAGTCACTACTATTAGTATAGTTGTTGCTACTGTTGTTGCTGTGCACCTTTGTCTCTGTCCTTCTGTCGTTACCTCTGCTCTCTCTCTGTCTGTCTGTCTGTCTTTCACCCCAACTGGTCAGGGCAGACGACCACCCACCCAAAGCCGAAGGGTCTGTCTGAGGTTTCTGCCTCTTAAAAGGAAGTTTTTCCTTGCCGCCATCGCCTCAAATACTGATAGTGACCAAACACTCTTCTTACAGATAACCATCTCCTTCATGCCTGCCACAGTGATCATCTACATAGTGATACTCTTCTTCAGTCCAGGTACCAACATATTAAGGTTATCTATTCATTGTTACCGAAGGCACCCTAACATTCAGTACAAGCTCAGACATGTCAATGTGACTTTTTCATCCAGAAAACCAATATTTTTATTTCCACATGAATGGCTAATGTTTCCCTGCCAAGGGTGAAAACATACAATACAAACCATCTGTGAAGATGTGAACCCTGGTTACATCAACATTCACGTTAGTATTAGTGTTAACTTGATTTAGAAAACAAAAACTGAGGTCCACATTGAAATTTTATTTCATGATAGTGGGGGGTTATTCAAATCTAGTGTTGTGAACATACAAAATTAACAACTTATTGGAAAACATGGTTAAAGTAAAATAAATCATACAAAATCATAGTTTAAGTAACATGTTCTAAACCACATCAATCCTAGTTTTTGTCAATACTGATTGTTTTAACAACAGAACTACAATATTCTCTATTCAAAGACACTAAATGTTACAAATAGTTTGAAGGGAGAGTATTTAGTTGGCATGGTGTGTGGTTGAGAAACACAGTTTCAGTGTGTAAGGGTAAGGCCCACCTGGAAGAAGGAAGAAAACACATTTTAAAAGGACAATATGAAGGCTTTAAAATGTACAGTAAATCAAATCAACTACATGGCCAACTTTTAAGAACCATGTCTGTATGTGAATGTAATAAGAGGGGAACTTACTAGGATTTTTCATCTGGTAATGGTTCATCAAAGCTAGGGCTTCCATGGCATCATTGATGGATTCCCACTCCAGAAGGCCAGATGAACTTCGCTCACCTTTCGTGGCACACAAGATGACTGATTAGATCACCAAACTGAATAATACTGAACCGTGTTAATGCCGTGAACTAAAATATCAATATTCAAATGTAATGTATGTCATGCAATTTTAACTAAGTGAATTCAAATTAATTGAGAATTTTAACCTTTTCTATAACATTGACTTATAGACACTTCAGTAAACAATATTTATGCTGCTGAAACTAATTAAACATTTTTCTCTTGGATCCCATTTTAAATGATCTAGTTAGCAAATTATACCTTTCAGAAAGTAATCTGACGTTTGCTCTGATTACCTGTCACATGGATAGTTTCACAGTATGTCAATGCGTTGTTGGCAACTGACTGAGTATTGCAGATAAAATAGAAACTGTAAGGTGTACATACAGACTGTGCCTTCTGTGTACACTCAAACAATGTTCCCAGCCCCTGTACTGTAAGTGTATAGAAATGGTTTAATTTTTGTATTCTTACACACACATCTACTTATCCACTCATTACTTTTTAAAAGTCTAGAAACCAGAATCATCATTAATATTGTTCATCAGAAAATCAAAGCACTCTTCAACAAAACTGGTTTATATTACTGGTCTGGCTGTCAAACAGAGATTACTCACTCTTTCCAGTGAAAAGTTTGACACTTGTGGGGCTCTTAATTCCCAGTTCATCGCAGACCTGGAAGGAAAGACCAGTTACAGTGAGAATCTGAGGCTGTGGTCTGTGGAACATGTACACTTCAGAGAGGACCCTGGTAGCTTTTCTGACCTGGTTGAAGATCTCTACAGAGATGTCGGGCTGTGCGTTAAAGAAGTGCAAGACGTTGCTGGGGTGTTGGATTCTGTTCTTGGCCGCCTGCTCTGGGGAGGTGAAGCGGTTGTTGCGGGATCCATGGAAATCTTTGAAGCTGCTGGTGTTGTCCTCTAACTGGTAGCACTGCCCTGGCACAATAGCCTGCTGCTTGGACACACTGCAGAGGAAACAGGGCCAGAGGTCTTACAGATCTAGCTCTGCACTTTTAATAGTCTATGCTAAGGTTTCGGAATTGTTGGACAGCTGCTCTTACCAAACGTTGAGTTTCTGTCCGAAAAGGAAGTTGTTGTTGAGGTGAGTGATGGCCCTGTCCACAGAGTAACAGTCTCCCATCTCCACCATTGCTGCTCCTGGCTTACTCTTCATGAACTTAATCTGAAGGGAAAAAAACATCCAGCTGACTCACACAAACAAGAGCATGATGCCAGAACTAATAATTATTTTCATTATCAGTTAATCTGTCAGTTTCTTGATTACCTTTATTTCAGTCGAAGAAATGATAACAAATAGTGAAAAAATGGTCTTCCATTTGCCTGTTTCGTCTGACTAGCAGTTTAAAACCATGCGGCAACCTCTGGGTTTAAAAATTAATTTGTGCAAAAACTGCAGTTCCTCGAATGGCCACTTGAGGCAGACTCCAAAAGTGAGTCAATCTCCGTAAGGCCCCAAATTAAAAACAATGTTTACAGGCTGGTACGACAACGATTTTGGTCTCTATAGCTAATTTCCCCTCATGATAACTGTACGGGCTGGGAAAAACTCCCGTTTAAATTATCTGTGTCTGCTTGAGTTCATTTGGCTCGCCTCAGCTCCAAGTCATGTCCAATAGATTTTGAGTTGATAGTGAACTGTTTACACTAACTTTTTACTCATCACATTAATGAGCGGTTTAATGTGGTGTGTAATGACTGATGCTCACTTCACTCACCCTCTCTACATTGCCATAGAGGCAGAAGATGTTGAAGACCTTGTCAGCATTGATCTTGGAGGGTTCAAGACCATATACCATAAGAACTGGCGAGTCAGCATGAGGGCCGTATTCAGGGGGTGGTGGTCCATATCCAGGGCCATAGCGCTGGCTACCACGACCGCGCCCGCCCATACCTGGCCCCATGCGGTGGGGAGGAGGGGGACCGTAGTTGTCGTCACTGTAGCCATGATAACCTCCTTGAGGGCCACCTTAGAGAGAAAAATCACAGATACAGTACAGATACAGGATGGAATATGACCCATTCTTCTTAAGATCAGACCAGTTTCTTTATTGGATATTTACCATAATCAGGTGGATGGTCTCCCAGGAGAGCAGGCTGCCTCTGGCGTTTGTTGGGATTGGCATTAGGATCTAAAATGGTAAAATAAAAGTTGCATATCAAACAGCTTCCTGGCTAAAAGGTATCAAACAGGTACCTTACATGGGCTACAATGTGCTAAGGGACGAGGCTGTGATTAACATGCAACAGAAGGGCCTGACATCTAAGGTGTAAAACAAAAAAGTCTGCAGGCTCTATTTTTCTAATCTAATATGTGACATAATGGAGATTTTTGAACAATGATTTTGAAATACAGCTTTCAAACATTTTTTTAAAGACCTCCTAAATCAGCCATCCTAGTACAAACACACACACACACACAGACACACACACACACACCTTGTGAATTGTTCCAATTGCCTTCACCATCAGCATCTGTGCAGGTACACATATACACATGTCAAATCCAAAATGTATAAATTTGGCAACACTGTATAAACATTTCTTAACATCCTAGGCAATTATATGGAATAGAAACATTCAAGTAGAAAATCAGAGAGAAAACATGCATCAGTGCTATGAGCAGCACCTGCAGTCTAAGCATGTTTTATTGAAAACTAGGAGAACTATACAGTTATCACAAACCACCATAAGACACAGGTATAACATTAGAAGTGAATAGACATCAGGACTGACGGATTGACTAGATTACATTGTGGAAGAGAAAAAAATTAAACCCAAATTGTTGACTGGGTTCAATTCATCAACAGAAAATACGTACTGACATACTCCATAGTAGCCCTTTTTTTTGTTTTGTTTTTTTTAAAGCTCTCTAGAAGCATAAGTCAACAAAACCCAGGGGTTAATTTTTGCATCAACAGCCACCCGGTTTATAGAGGCCACTTCCTAACGTTTTAATTATGAAAAGCATTTCATGTTCTCATTTCAAATTGAGTTATTTTCAATAAATATTTCATTCTGGTTATGAACTCTGTGTACATGCTTTTTTGTAGACAAACATCAGCAGTATATATCGATATCAACATAAAGCTTTTCAATCAGACCTGAGGATTTTCTTCCTCATGAGACTTGTTGGTAAATTGGTGTTTGTGAAAAGTCAGAACTGTCCATCTATGGTAACTTTTAAAGAGTATCAGTAAGTATGAGCCAAATGAAAAAAATATTTGTTACTTAAAATGCATTTTCTGAACATCTCAGCTGAAACTACTTTAAGATGCAGCCCTGTCATGATGGAAATAACCACAACAATAAATAATGTAGTGTCAAGGACAGATCCACACTACCATACTGCTGCACTCCAGCAGGTTAAGGGCTGCAGTGACCTGTCAGCAAACAGGCTTTCTTACTATCGCCCAAACTTATTTCACATCTGTTGGTGAAACTGAAATCATATTTTGGTTACAGTCAGCTTAGGACATTAAATCTATTTCACATCTGTTACATAAAATAGATTTACTATCCCAAATACACCCTTAACTGTATCCTAACCATTTATCTGCATAATGTTTATTAATGCACACACACACTGCTGGTACAGTGATGTGAACATTGGGAAAACAGATGGGAAGTTAATCATCCTAAATCAGTGGCTGCTCATCATGTGCTTGAAATTGCCGATTGTTAATTGAATGTGCCACCAAGACACAGACTAACAGGCAACACAAGGGGACATCACTGGGAGTAGTCACAAAATTAGGACTTTAATTAGAAGCCCCTCTTCCATAACCCATTCTGCATATAACAAATTCTGATTAAAATAGAAATAAAACCATTAATCTATTGGAATTCCATTATACTCACACTTGGGCAAACAAAACCTCCTGCGATTATGTCATTATAATGTGTCACCACAAGGTGTGACAGCACCCTTAGAACAGTACTAAAACCAAATAGAAAAAACCTGCAATAAAACCAAAATCCACACCTGTAAAATAAAACCCTACCTTTGTAAGTGACAATTTGGAAGATCCATATTAACTGCTACTATTGCTAAAAGACGGTAAGATCTAAATCCCCTTGACAGGACTAAACTTTACCTAGGTATCAAAGTTAATAATTTTTAACTACTGAGTGGCGCATGAGGTAGTGTAATAAATCCGACGGCCATAAATGTAGCAAATTCTTAGACTATTTAACAATAATTTATGAACAGAAAGTTGCCGAGAGAATTCAGAGCCAGTTTGTCGATTACATTGCTGAAGTGGTGTTACTATGGGTCTGTATCATTTTGTAGTATTAACATGAAGGCTCAACAATTTAAGACAACAGCATTCATGGTGTTTTGGTTTCACAATAACTTTATAATTTTAACCATCAAGTCAGATTATTCATTCATTTCTGTCAAGTACTTACAGCACCACACATGGAGCATGGGACACAGTGGGCAGGTAGGGGGCAGTCTTCAGCAAGGATGCTACCCGCCAACCTCTTGACTCCAGCCTCAACTCATTCTCCCTCTTCAGTCTTTTCTTCCTTCTTTCCTTCCTTGCATCCCCACCACCAGGAAGAAAAGTACATCCACACATCCATGCTTGGTTTTGACTTGCTGTCAGTTTGTTTTCAAAGTTGCTATTAGAGGCTCATTTCCAGCTTACCGTGCTCTGACCACAAAGCAGGACATTTGCACCGTTTGAGAATGGGCTGTCTGTCCACAGACACACTGAGCCAAACCTGCATCACACGGGAGGTGTTAAAGGCGTCACTATGGGCCAGTGCAAAAAAAGGGAAAATGAAACAACGCAGAAACAACACAAGAACAGCAAAGAGAGAAGGAGGGAAATGGGGAGGAAGGTACAGGGAAAAAAACAGAACACCAGAGTCCATAAATGTAGAAAGCTTTAGGAAAGGATTTTTAATCTGTTTGCGTCTGTGCTTGTATGCTTGATAGGTGTTTGATGCTTGTGTCTTCATAGGCCCCCCCGTGGATATTTCTTCTTGTGTAAAAATGGACGCTCAAATGATGCTTGCTTATTTGGTTTAATAGCTGTCGGCCACTTGCAAAATGAAAAGGCATCTAGTGCTTGACAATAAGTCATCTGGAATATCTGCGTGACGATGTGCTGTCATGGCGGTTCAGCTGTGTGTTGCCGTGGATATTCAGCTCGTTGTGTTGTCATGTTGTGTTCGGCACAGGAAGGTAGAGACGAGCAGTATTTGCATCTGAGAAAGAGAATGGCCTCTTTTTTTGTTTACTGCCCCAGTGTGTGGTATCATCTGTTCCCTGGTAGGGCTGAGTGTGTCTGAAAACTCCTCTGTTGCTTCCTGTGGCTGTGTTATGGCAGGCACATCCCAAGGGCTAGGAGGCGTGGCCGCCAGCGACCACACACCTGACTCCCGCCCTCATCATCAATGTGTTGTGTCAAAAAGTGGTGACTCCTCAGGGCTCTGCAGATGAGATGTGCTGTACTGGTAAAGAGGTGGTGGTAGATGCTTATCAATCTATCAACATCAGTCTGTGGTAGATATGCGAGGTGTCTGTTCGCGTGGCCTTGGAGTATTTCTGCCCCTCAAACTGAAATGGTGGCTACTGTCCACCACCACAAGTAAAATGGACTCCCATGTCAGGTGTTGGAGATAGAGGTGATGATGGACTTGGAATAAGGAAGTACTGAGTTGAGGTTGTGTTCCGGTATTTTTTTTTTTGCCCCACTGTGTCCGATGTATGCCACAGAGCAGATTTACATTAGCTGTGGCTGTGGGTGCTGTTATACTGTAGCTGTAGAAGCCGCTGTGTCTGCTTAGAGGTTGAGGTAAGCCTGTATGAGTTTGCACAGTGAGGACACAAGGAGTACCTCTGTTTGGTAAGGCAGCACAAACTTTACAATATAAAGAAAGATGTCAAACACCTGTATGAAACTTGAAATGTGCATGTTGTGCTTGGTTGTGTACAAGAAAAACAACTAGATAACTTTAGTGTTTGGCAATAAAAAAAGAATATAAGAAAATTCCTCCAAACAGCACACTAAAGTCTGTCATCAGGTTAAAAATCCCAGCAAAATTCTACAGCTAACCACACAAAATCTAGAGCAAATATGTAATATTATGAACTGCAGTATTGACTTCTCCATCAGGCTCCTAACGCATTCTAATTCCAGCTGCCCTGAAATCTGATTACTTCACAGTTTGCCTACTTGCATCTAGCAGTGTCCTGTATTTAAACCTGTATTTTGATCACTGAAGTGGTGGAGAAGACTTTTTAACATATTGTTTTGGCATTACATCAACAAAATGCATATCACAAATTATGTAATCCCTACATTTAAAACCCTATGTCCACATTATCTGCTTAAAATATCTTTATCTTTGCCAAACTTCATCAGAGAGTCTCAAATTTAAAAATTAGTTGACACTACAAATACTGATTTAATAGCTTAACAACGTAGACGACACTATCAAGTGTGTTTTTTAATATATATTTTATATTAAAGGTCCCATGAAATGCAGAATGTTCTTGTGTCCTGGACCTGTTGTTCCACCACCAGTGGTTACATGCAAAACATTTCACAAAATTAACCCAATCATGACACTAAAATCCCACCAGTTTGCTTACTGCCATTTTTTAAATAACTCATCATGTACTTGGGCATATGCAAAACCATCCATCCAGTCAAAATGCAATCACAGACTGTAATGCCATCCAAAATCGGCAGCTACTGCCTCTGCTGATTGTGATGCTAACACCTAACAATGTTGTGTTTACTCCTCAACAACACGGTGTCACTGACAGTGCTCATTCTGCTGTTTATGCTCCACCTTCCCTCAAGCATTAAATCCAACCCTGACTCAGAAATACTTGTGCAGTAGATCAAAGGCTCGGAAAAGTTTAAGACCTCCAGAGACATTTCATGGGACCTTTAACCGGAGGCGTGCCTAGTGGTTACAACAAGTCACCTCAGCTGGCTAGTGCGTTGTCTAATTTAAGCTATGACAAAATCTCCACTATGTTTGAAAGAATGCAGCTAACAGGTGTGATAGTGTCTGTTGTGTTTACTGGATTAGAGTAGGCAGCGTTGTGAGGTTGTGCAGCTGTGACATGCTCTATAGGGAATGTGAACCTATGTGAAGAATGGTGCGCCTGCATATGCTGCTGTGATGGGTGTGTTGGGCTTTTCACATGCATGAGCCTGTAATTGAGGTTGGCTGCCCTTGAGGTTGCTCCTCATGCCCTTACTTTGAGGCTGCTGTGTGGTGAGAAAATGCATGAGGACTGTGAAGGCATCACAGGAATACTGCCTCTGAACACTGAGTTGAGCAGCATTCAAACCACCATTCATCTGTGATCAAAGGCAATACCCCCGGAGGCAGAGAACCCTGAACATCCCATACAGTGGCATGAGAGGAAAAGAGGAAGAAAAAAGGGGGAAGGAAGGATTGGGGGCTGCATGTTACCTTGGCCACTGAGGTTGGGGTTTGTGTAATCCCACGTGTCCTGGTCGTTTTTGAAGACATTAAGGCGTGCTGGCTGTGAATAGGATTACATTACAAAAATCAAAAATGGTTTCTTTTCACGAACGTCTGATGTTAAAGGACCAGTGTGTAGGATTTAGTGGAATCTAGCAGTGAAGTTGCAAATTGCAATCAACTGAATACCTCTTGTCCCTCTGTAGATAAAAACAGCTCATTCTAGGGTAACAAAAACATGTAGTTTATTATACACTAATGAAAATACACCGACATGACGATATGAATATATTCCGTTTCTGCCAAAAGATCCTCCTAAATGTTACACACTGGACCATTAACTCAACAAGCACAAAGCTTGATGAGCCTCTGCAATACTTACCTTGGCATATTCGATCTTTAGCGTGCAGCACCCAGAATAGATGTCTGCCCCGTTCAGAGAGGCTTTGGCCCTCTGGGCACTTTGGACCGAGTCAAATGTGGCAGCTATGAGTCAAGGTGAGATCTGATTATATGTTATGTATTTCTGAGGGCCTAAGTAGGATTAAACATATTGTACAATAATAATGTGTTCAGAAAAGGAACATGGAAAATAAAAAAGACAATTAATGAAAAGGATATTCCACCATGGCCTGAACACCATTCTTCCTGAAGATGACGATCCTCTGTACAGGACCACAGTTGTTACAAATGGTGTAGAGCACATCCTGCAGAGGCACACAGATAAGTTCATATAGTACTCCTAATATAGTGAGCACACTTTATGCGATAGCACACATATCAAACATGACCAAATACAAAAACATGCTGCTGATTGTTGCCCAAACTTTATCTATGTCTATAAAAGAAATTCAGTGACATCAAATCAGAAAAGAAATTCACAGTAGTTGTGAAAAGTATATATTATGAAGGAAAAACTAATGAAAAGTTGCACACTATTTGCATTGTGCTGTGCAGAAAAACAGTCTTCAATAATGTTTAGAATCACTAGTCCTAACGAATAAAATGCAGTGGGGAAAGAATGGATACTGTTACTGGATTCACTTTTTCAGGACCTTTAATCCCTTTATTCTTCATGAAGCCAGTTTCAATAATTTCTCTTATCTGACAATGAAAAACTGCTTAATATAAAGTGATTTAATGAATGATTCTGTTTGAACTTGTAATCACAGAGTAATGAATCCAGTTCAACACGCAGACATTATAATGAGACACCCTCACTGCACTCAAAGGTCCATTTTATAATCTTGTTACCGTGGTGATAGGATAGATGGGGTTTATGATGGTGAGCAGCAGCACGTTGTTGACACTCCGGGTGTCATCTGAGTCTCCTGGCCGGGAGATCTTTTGGCTGGTGGAGTAATTGATGAAGGCAGGGTGGCCCGCAATGTACACCTGGTTCTCTGCTGCATATGTAACAGCATTGCAGGAGCCATTCATGTCCTCATACTCCACCAGGGCCTGGCGCTTCTTGGGCATCATAACCACATAACTGTAAATGAATATTTTAAGAAGAAAATTACAGGACCCATAAACTGGATTATACCATGTTTCATTCATAAAAGCACGAGTCACTTAAATGTTTAAAATAATTTGCTGGCAAAATAAACCAGCATTAATGCAGGGTTTCTGCAGGTTAAATTTAAGACCTTTTTAAGACCATGATGAATGCAATTTATGATCTGTTATATTGCCATACAGGCAAAAAAAAAAACAGTACAAAGGATATTAAGGGAAATCAGTATTGGTTCTACGTTGGTTTGGTTTTGTGGTTGTAACACCTCATTAATAAAAAAAAAAATCCCCAAAACACATTTAAATGCAATGAAACTTAATTAAATTAATGCTAATTTCATTAATAAAATATATTTTTAAGACCTGTCAAAACTATATCTGCATCATTTTAAGCCTGAAAATTCTGATTATTGGATTTTAGACATTCTAAAGACCCCGTGGACAACCGGCCATGGATATCTTTCACGTCAACAATAAATCAATGGATTCCCAGCCACATGAATAAAGTAAACAAGAATTAACATTCAAATCTGCACTTCTACGCAGCTTTTGTTCAGGTTTTCTGGCACACAAACGGTTTCACTGAACTCACCAGCGTCCCAATGTACAACAATATGCAGCTTACAAGCTCAGATAGCTGTGTGTATGCTATCTGGTCTGCCTGGAACAACACAGATAAGAAGCCAACTGGTGCCTGGTGGAAAAATCAACCATCTAACAGGCTCAAGACCAATATAGTGTGCAGAGGAATTTGAAAACTAACCCAGAAGTAACAAGCAAGTGAATATTGGACTCCAGCAGTGTTCTCTATGCTGGATGTCTTATGTTGGCAACTGTTTTCTAACATAACAGCTTGATAAGATAACAGTGGGTCAGGACTGTGTTGCCTGTGAGTGCCTTTGAAGAGATTACTAGGACAGTTCACACACCAGGACCCATGAAACCTGCAGCATGAGAATCACACCACTGAAGAATAGAGCAGGGTGCAAACTTTACTCTTTTTATCCTGCAGCCAAACACGTACTGAATGTTCCAATGTTACTCAATAGATAAAGATTGTTATTTGGCTGGTGAGTGAAGCAAATCTTCCAGTCACTTATATCTTACCATCAACTGTCAGGAGCTGATTTTGTGCCCTGAATACAGCGAATAATACTGTGCGCGCGTTGAACATACAGGTGCTCTGCTATTACCTGATGGCTCCAAACTCCTGCAGGGCCTCCACCAGGTCAGCCTCCATGATACCGTCCACCAAGCCCCTGATGTGCACCACCGGGGAGGGTAGTGGTTTATGAGGGTCATCGTAGCTCTCCTGAAAAGGAAACACACAATGTGATGCTTGTGGGGTCATAAAATACTTCCACCCGTGGTGTGAGGGGATGTAGCAGCAGACAGGTGGAGAGGAGTAAACAGCAGCTCCAGTCAGTGAGTCTTAGAAAATATCCGTTATTGCGTCCGTAACGACAACCAGCGTTCACATTAACCACTGGTCCGACAAAACCACACATCATTTGTGCTCATTTGCACAGCTTGCAATGAACTAAACCATGTTTTCTACCAGTAAAGAAAAGTGCTGGTATGTGTCGTTTAGTAGCTAACGTTATTTAATATTAATTGAACAAACTCCATGCCCGCTGTAACGTGTTCGAACAGCTAGCTAAACCTGACCAAACTCACGTTAACATGAAATGGTTTGCGTCGGTTAGCTACTTAGCGTCTCCTCTTCAAGAAAAGCAAAAACCTAGCGCGTTTTCAGCATTATACGACACCAGCTATCAGGACAAGGAGGAAACCCTCACTGTTGTCATTCCTCCGTCCTCAGTTTTCTGTCTTTTCGTTGCTCTGCCACCTTCTCCGTAGTATCGGCCCGCAGCAGCAGCCATGTTGTCCTGTCCCCTGTGCCGGGCTACTGCTGCCTTCAGGATGTGTGGGAAAAACGGAACATTGTTTGCACAGTTCAAATCAATGCCTGTTTTTCTATTGTCCCTGGATTTAAGATGTAAAGACTTAATTGAACATTTCAAAAGGTTCCTGTAATCACATTGTATCCTGTTGATGGGACAAAGATTCAAATAATTAGACTTTTTCAACATGTAAAGTTGGTAACCGAACATTGTGATGGGAGCCTGACTTTTTCTTTTATGAACTTGAAATTGCGACTTGACAACCAATGTGGCTTATTTAGACCAGGTTTCTTCAACGTTATATTTCCCATGATGGGTAGTTAATGCATCAGCAGAGCATCACACCGTACACACGTTACTATTGGTCAATTTATCCTGTCAATCATTAATAATATCGTGCCCCCAGGAGAGGAGGTGGGTTAAACCAAGTTATTTACAGCCACTGGTTCAAGCACAGAGGAACACTGCTTACCTGTCACACACCTGTTTGTTAAACCTAAGCAGCATTACTTTCACTTGACTCTTCAGAGCTCCATGATAAAATGTACCTAACCTGGAAGGATGTTTCCCAATATGCTGAAATTGTCTTTTGTCCCCCTAATTCATTACATTATAATTCAGGAATGTCCAGCTCCGAAAAACAAAAAAAGTCATTTTATACATGCAAAAGTATGTTTGTCACTGTGTTTGCACCATTGATGCTTATTCACTCTTGTCTGTGCGCTTTTTCTAACATCCCTGCCAAACACTGGTCCTTTAAAATCCACCCACTGTTCCACCTCTAGTGTAACTGACCTGTGTATTACACAAAAACATTAAAATCTGGTAGCAGACAATATGAATGGGACTGGTGTCTGACAGCTCTGCTCAGTGTGATGACTCTTTTAGCCACTGACACAGGGAAAGTTTTAGCTTAGTTTTAGTAGCACATCACTGGATACAGTCATCATCCCATTCTGCAAACATAGGATTGGCATCTCAGCTAAATGGCAGGTGTTATTATATTGTTCTTCCTTCACAAAAATGACTATCTCAGAGGTCTGTTTTAAGTCCATGTTTTTCAGTCTTGCCTTTTCCGTGCACCATTCTAAAAGGACCTTATTTTTTATCCTGTGAGAATCCTGATGCTTCTATCCATGTTTTTTGGATGTACAATCCTAAAATATATCTCCTATTTAACACGAAACATGTCATTTAAGATGTATGTATGTATTTAAGTCAGTGTGCCCCAAACCAGAACAAATGTCAAATTCCCTCACAAACATCTTGATATTACTTTAAACCCACAGACAATCTATCTTCTTCTGCACTAAGAAATAGACAGTACATAAACAAGTGTGGGTGATGGATCCAATGAAAACACACTCAGTTAAAATTTCAATGTAATTATGACAACTTACAATAAATTACAATATATTTTTGTTCATATCAGATCAAATACATTCAGGTACAAAGACATAAATTACACTATTGAAACACATAAGACTTCAGGGGTGAATGAACCATCACTTTCAAACAGAAACACAATGGCAGATACTAGATACATTGTTTTTCATTCCACAGCTTATTAAAGATCCATTGCCTGTGTAATTCTTTGTCAATTATACATTTCAATATTGGGTTCATATAGTGCATTTGTGATCATTACTATTATTAATACTTACAGTGAGATCAAATTGAGTAGGTGCATTACATTACACTCAACAATGCCTCGAGTCACATAACAGAGAAACACAATTTATTATTGAGAGATATTTCACATCAGCAGCTTATATCCCAAAGTGTAGATTGTAACCAAACTGTGCTCAGCTTTTTAAGTCCAACACACTTGCTTCTGATTGGCTGTCAGATCCATTCAAAATTTGCAGACCAACACAACTCACTCAAGACAACACCTCCAGCCAACAGTTTAACTATTGATCTGCATCTGTGCGCAACTGGAGGTAACCATAGCAACAGTACTTTTGCGTTGCACTACATTATGAATTAACTCTAACTGGTCAAACAGACCTAAGTATGAGTTAATGCTTACTGACAACAAACACACTTTAAATAATGGATGACAGTTTGAACACGGCTTTTACTTTTGCCTGTGACATGTGGCCATGGTATAAGCCTGATGATACACTCGGAGGTGTCCTGATGTACAGAAAGAACAGACTTGACCGCTAAGCAGGGTGGTGTCCTGCAGCCATTATTTTCATGTATCACAACAGCTTAACATGTATCGTCAGTTACATCGCCAAGCCTCTATAAGCGTGAGGAGAAACAAGACCAAAGTTTAAATCCATGTTAAGAGCCATTATGCATCAAACCAGTATCAAGCAATATCCAGTGACTTTACAGAGTACATGCTGACCATCTATTAAAAAACAGTCACTACATGTTATTTAGTCCACTTCATTAATCAGTGCTGTCACGATCAATTCTACTGACTGGATCTGTCCTGCAGTGGATGTGACATACAGATGTGCATGTCCGAGTCTGGAGTGTGAATACTTTTTTTTATGAACCATGGCAGCAGTTGTCAAGTGATGACAGGTCTTCTGAGTGGTAGTTACTGTAACAGTACTGTACAGGTGAATGTCCTAGTGATGAGTGTTATTGTGCAGTCATTACTCTCCCCAGCTGTGCTCTCTCAGAAGCCTTGTATATGGCAATAAGCCTCCAAGCTGGAGAACAGGACGTAGAGGAACCAGAGTCCAAATAATAGCAGTGAAGTGAGGACTTTGGTGATCCGCGGGCCACCCAGTTCGCCGCCTATGGACGGCCTTCGGCGTAGCATCAGCATTCCCATGCTTAAAAAGGCAAAAATGGTGAAGAGTGTGACGGAGAAGGCCAGCGAGCCGGGGTCCACACGGAAGACCTTACCTTTGACTTGCCAATATACGGCAGCTACGGACCAGGCCAGCCCAATGCCCAAAAACACATTAACAGCGTTGCTTCCTGTCACATTCCCAATACATGCATCCGCGTACTGGTCCTGAGTGGCAGCCACTTTACTGGCAAAGGTATCTGGAAAAAAGAGTGAAGTTAGAAAATCAAGTTTAATCCAACACAATGCCCTTTAAAGGCTTCTGAGCTGACTTAAACTTTTCCATTACTGTTTGTGCCTCCCAGTTGGGGATTTACTGTATATTACACAAAAACTCACTAGTAAAATCACTTACCAGGAAGTGAAGTCCCCAGTGCCACAAAGACCACCGCAGTGACAGTGTCTTTAAGGCCGACGGTGCAGCCAAAATGGGAGGCAAGGTCTCCGATAAGGGCTGTTATGAAACCAATGGCACTGATTGACACTATGAAGCACGCCCAGCCGTTCCAGTACTCAGTGGGTGGGATGCAAGCAAACACAATCTTCCAGAAAACGCACATAATGTGCATGAAATAGTCGAAGCAGTTCGGCATTCGCTGCTCCTGTCCCTCCTCCTCATCTCCATCGCCTGTGTAAAGAAGACACAGAGGAGATCAATCAAACACTGTATAAAGCTAAGTGTCATCATACACAACTGTTCAATCACATTTTGGGCCAATCTGTAAGCAAGAAAGTTCAGTAACATTATAGTGAATGTATTAAGTCTAATGGGAAAAAATCTAGGGCTGCACAAAATGGTAAAAGAAATTGACAGCGATATGATTTGTGATTAGTGGGAATTATAATTTTACACCACACATTTTCAGTTTCACAAAAAAAACTGAAAACTATGAAACTCGGAAGATGTGACATTTCTTGGGGTCTGTACCAAAAAACATGTTTTCTTAAATCTAGAAAACAAGATTTGTAGGCCAGGGAATCTGCAGTTCTACAGTAATTCATTCTAATGCTGTTTGTCACACAGTTTAGCTGATCAAAGACTTGCAGCTTCTGCAAGTTGGATATTGGACTTGGCCATATTGCAATTTTGATCATATTTTGATTAATTGTGCGGACCTAAAAAACATTTTCATAATTGTTCCTGTAGTAGTAGCTTTATATTTAACAGGCAGACATAAGAGTTGAATTCATCTTCTTATCTAATCAATAAGCGCATCAGCCTAACTTTTTTTGACATGGCCAAGACTCGGTCCAGCAGACACGGTCAGTCTACACAAAAAACAAACATATAATAACCACTGACCTGCACTGACTGTGACTGCTTCAATGAACTGCTCCCTCCATGAGTGAGTGCCAATCACTGAAGCCAGATTTGTGTCCTTCAGCAGTTTGTCCACTGTGTTCTGTTAAAATACATTATATAGGTCAGTAATGAGACAGAGGTAGTCATAGCTCATAGTAATATACACAGAACATATGAGTTCACATTTCATATTAAGTTGGCTTGGCAGTACATTGTTTTTGTCTCTTTTTAAACAAATGTATTTATTGTTCCTTTTCTGCAACCAAGAGATACCACACAAAAAACTATTTATGGTGTCATAGGCTAGTTGAGTAGGCCCAGTATGGTATCCAATATGGCGAATATTAAAAGTACACACACAAAAACACAGGCTTCACTGTTTTGCTGCAGAATTTGAATTAAATTTAGAATTTACTGACCCAAACATTTCACACACAGCACACAGCACACAAAACACAGAACAGATAGATAAACAGCTACAAACACATTGCCTCAGTGCATCTCAAATAAACATGCATGTAATGCACGAGAAAAGAAAAAGTTGGGAATATACAATATTTTCCATATGACTTAATAATAAAATGATATAGGAAAAGTCCCATCACACACACAGCATGCTGGCAGAAACTATACCTGGTCTATTACTCCATTGGGAGTCTGATGTGTAAGAAGGTGCAAGGTGGTTAATGAATTAAAAAACATATACTTTAAATTAACAAACATGTCAATAACAGCTGTTAATCCTGCCTCATGCAGATAGTAGCGTACTTCACAGATATTTAGTCTTGCAGTTGTGATAATAGGATAAAACTTGCCATTAAGTTAACAATAAAAAAAGGCTCTGGTTCATATTTCCTGATTAACTGAATTAGAAATATACTTGTCTGTCCCTTGTATTCAGGGATCTGTTTGTAGGAAAGCCACTCACACACCTTAAACTCACAGGACTCCTCTATGATGACCTCTAGCCTGCTGTGCTCCCCTAGAATGGGTTTGCCCATCTCAGAGATCCTCCGGGCCTCTTCTTCCTCAGGGGTGGGGTTGCCTGTCAGGGAGCACCGACATTTAATTATAATTTCTGTACTTTATTGTATCGTTTACAAAACACACACACACACACACACACACATCCTAAATCTCAGCCAAGGGAACAGGCCTACATCTAAAGAAAGGAAAAGACATTCTGCACTGCACACACTTTCAAAGTATGAAATGATTAAAGGTGCAGTGTGTAGCATTTAGAGAGAATCCTGCTTCTATGATTTTATGTTGAAACAAGCAGCCAATAGGAATTTTTTTTCACCCTAAGTTGAGTATCACAGGCAGCTTTTTTTTTCTCAAACTCCAATCTATTACTCCAAGCATACTGGCAGAGATTGTGCGGGTGGTACACAGCTAGCACTGCCTGCAAAAGTCTGTCCAAGCAAACAATAATCCTGAAAGTCATAAGGGGTGGGATCATTCAGAAGTTTAAACCAGTAGGACAGCAGTTAAAGAAAGCAAGTTTTACCAGGAGGAGCAGAGTTGTTGGAAGGCATATTCATAAGATTTGTTGTAATTTTCTTCCTGGTAAATAAAGAACTAATAACCAGATAACCCATCCTCAGCAACTGTTCCTGGCCCCACCCACAGGGGTGACACACCTATGCCCTCACTGCAGGGACATTTCCAGACTTTTTTGACTGGGGAGAGACAAGACGGGCACTGACTTATGCAGGGTTGGCATGATGTATGTGTCTCAGTTTTCCAGTCATTCCCAATTTATGCAATTCCAGTACTGCAGTAATATTCAAATACACAAAAATAACACACTTATACCACATGCAATAAATTGGGCATCTCTGCAAAGGGGAGTCTTGTGGGTACCCATAGAATCCATTTTCATTCAAATCAGGTCAGAGGTCAAGGGGTCTCTTTGAAAATGGCCATGCCAGTTTTTGCCATCATCATAATTTAGACTAACTTTGGAACATTATTTAGCCCCCTTCCCAACATGCAAGCCATGACATGGTAACAATGGTTTCATATTCAATTCATTTCAATTCAATTTTATTTGTATAGCGCCAATTCATAACAGAAGTTATCTCAGGACACTTTTCAAATAGAACAGGTCTAGACCGAACTCCTTATAACATTATTTACAGAGACCCAACAGTACCACCATGAGCAAGCACTTGGCGACGGGGGCCAGGAAAAACTGCCTGTTAAGAGGCAGAAACCTAGGACAGACCCTTCGGCTCTAGGTGGGTGGTCGTCTGCCTCGACCAGAAATATGATACCATTACCCTGAGCTTTCACGTGACAGGCCCTGCCATCAGCAACCACAATTAACCAATAAAGATTTGCTGTCTTCCAGGAAATAAATAATAATATACTAGTTTTTACCACAGCACATAACAAGAAGTAGCATAAATGGAGCTAAAGCTTTCAGAGAGTTTGGCAATGAAAGACTGAATCCATGCTCATGCTCCACTTTTAATCAAACCTGCATACAATGCAAGGGAGAAAGGTATTAGAATCATTGTTGCTACAGGAGGCAATCTAATTAATTTTGAAAAACACACTAACTTCACTGCTAAGGGTGTGAGAATAAGACTTCCACCTGGGCAGATTTGCAATTTCACAATAATATGTTGGGATTTAAAAATGCTGCACCTTGCACCTTTAACACCAGAAACTACACCCAAACCATCTTACCCTGGTTTAGCAGCAGTGCTGTGAAGACAGACAGACAGACAGACAGGGATTTAATATAATACAACAACTCCATTTGTAGGATCTAATACATTAGAGTGGCTGAAAAAAAAGATCTATACAATTTGTTCAGCAGTTTGGTATACACAGTGCACCCTCACTGTTAGCCCTCATTTCCACTGTACATTACAAACTAATGTAATTGACTCATTCGGCCTCCACTAGCAAACAACTATCTAATTCCTCCATCATCCGTTTGACACATTAATGGTACATTGAGCAGGCCTCTAAAAGATACTGAGTTCATAATTGGCAGCAGTGCCTGTGCTACAGTGGAACAGAGACAGAGTGAATGGCAGCGTTTAATCTTCGGTTACTGGCTCTGACGTAGGTGCCAGGCATTCAGCTGCCTGTGTTCCTGTTGTTTTTGTTTTGATACTTGATCTTGGATATCTCCGCCATCTACTTGGACTGCATTATTTTATGTTAGCGTAAACTGTCATCTCATACTGCATTACTTCATGAAAACATCACTCACTTTAATGCTCATACACTTACCGGAGAGTCCTCGCTTCAGCCATTTGGGGTCCTCAAGCACAAGGAAGAAGTTTTCCTGCTTCTCGTACTCCTCCACATTTATAATGTGCACTTTTAAGATCTGACTGGAGATATGCAAGCACGCGCACGCACAGACACAAACACACAAACAAAGAAAGACATTTATTTTATTTCTAGAACTAAGAATTAAGTACTTTTAAATACAATGAGCAATAAGGTGCGTAAAGACACATCTTAAACATTTGCTCTACCATCTAAATCACATCGCAAATTGAAGTGATCTAAATAATTAATCACAATAGACTGTTCAATTATTCAGGCTTAAACATTGTGTGCTCTGTTTGCCAAAGAAATACAGCTAAACTAAATGACTTGTAGTACAACAATACCCTGGTTAATCAATGTCTGTAAAGTTCATCTGTGGAATACTTTGGCAACTTCCAGGCAACTTGGAAAGAGAGTATACATATGATTATGGCATCATGGTCCCAGCAGAAACAAATGGACTAATAAGGCTAAAAAGCCACATATTTCTCCATGAACTATAATCAATAAATTCTATGAATTGTCATACCCTTTACTGTGCAGCATCTATTGTTACAGTCTTTCACTAAGTGTACAATCAGTCCATGTGCAAACACAGCTTATATAACCTGAAAATTTAATGGGAAAAAGATCTGTCAGCTTACATGGGGTGACTGGAGGTTCCCACACCTGATCGGGGATGGGATTATCTTTGGGTGTCAAGTCGTCAGGTAATTCTGTCTAATAGGACCTCCTCCGCCTTGAGTGGGTGACTGATTACCCATTGTAATCTTTCAGTGAGGTTCAGGTACCCCTTTCCTAAAAGCACTAATGGGCCAAAGTAAAAGCACTGAGGATGCTGCGTGTCAGTGCAGCTGGTTTACAGTTTTGCTGATGTCTAAAGTTCAGAGACTTAGACCATATTCTGGTTTGTCTATTATTTAACCCTGAATAAGCTGAAATGAGAACAAGCAGAATGCCTGCTCTGAAGATTTGCCACCATCTATCTTCCAACACTGCAAGTACAGTTTCATTTAGAATTTCATTTAAGTTGAAAATCTTAACTTTGTTAAAGGATAGGTTCCGTGCTATTCTATATTATTCTTATTACCATCAAAGCCCAGTAAAAAACCCAACACCAACAATGATTTGTTAGTAGGACCAATTGTCCATAAACTATTCAACTCAATCAATGACACTGCTGCACTGGGTTTCTTCCTTGAGCTCCTGGATCTGAAGTTAAAAAAAGTCCCCAACAAAATTGTCAGATTTTGTGAGTGCAGCCAAGCCATATACTGTCATCATCCTGTCTTGCTTGTGTTGTGTAGCTCGGTCAAACCCACAGACCAGCAGCTTTTATACATCCATAACAAAGAGAGCAGAGGAGACAGACAGAGACAATGATGTAACCTAGTGGCTGTGTTTTTATAGAGTCCAGACCTCACACCCTCCACGCTGCCCAGGGGCTGACGCCCAGTGAAATAATACAAATAAGAAAATACAGGCGGAGGGTAGGGTCTCTGCAGATACAGGCACCACCACACACTTCTAGTGGATCATAAGTGATGATTGAGAGGGATTTCTTTTGGTTTGTTTTAAAATATTTATGTCTTTGGTAAGAACTAATGGGCTTGGGGATACGTGCCAACTACAGGGTAAGGAAGTCAGAAAGTACTGAGAGACAAACTAACATATTGTTGGTTTTGGTCTTTTCATGGACGTTGTTGACAATAACAAAAATATAGAATATTGCCAGCCTTATCCTTTAAAAAAGAATTTGTTTGCAGGTTCTTGATCATATAAAATCCTTCTTTTAATGTATAGTATATAGTAGGAAGTTGCAACCTCAAGAGTCGCAACGTCTGCACCTCCTTCCTGGAAATGAACAGACTGATGTTCTAAGGAAATATAGCCATCAGACTCTGTGGCTCCTAAAGTTCTATTTCCTAGCCTCTGCCTCAGTTTGCTGACTGTGCCTCACCTGGTCTGTTCATTGGTGAATTCCAGTTCCCCCCTGGTCTCCTCATAGTCCACCCCAGCCTTGGCACTGCCATCCTCCGTATGGTACGGCACAGCAACGGTGCCCCTAGAGCCCGAGTTCCTCACCACTGTCACCGTCAGCGTGCCTGTGCTCTCACTCACCCGCAGCACTTGCTGGCCAAAGGTGAAGATGCCGGCGTGGTCATCGTCCAAGATAGTGATGGTGGCGACCAGCGGCTCCACTAGTCTGCCCTTGGGTGGAGTTCCTGTCCCTTCATTTCCACCTTCTTCTAACCTCAGTTTCTGAAGACGAACAAAGAAGTGCTCGTCCTCCTCAAAGACGTCATCATCCAAGATGCCCACCTGGAGAGCACAGAGTATTGTATGGTCACTGTCCTCATGGGTGGATGAGGCCATTACAGTTTTAACAAAGACATTTTAAACTCACTATAACTCAACTTTAAAAATTACTATTCCCGGGTCCCGTGTTATTAGTGGGCAGCTCACCACACTAAGGGAACGTTCTATTAGGCTAGCTTTGCAATGCCAATTAGTTATATTTATGTGAAAGTTAGCAGTGACCTTTGTAACACAGACAACTTTTTAAATTCACACTGACAAATTCATTTACGTTAACTAAGATGACTACACTGCAATAAAGGAAACGAAAAAAAATAAAAAGGCCTTCTTTCTGGGAAATGAGTCTTATTTTTTGTCTGAAAAGAAAAATGATCTTGTCAAGCATGTTTTGCATTAGTAAAGTAATCTGGTTTTAAGAAAATATTTCTAACTTTGTCTTAATAAGATATTACATCTAATACTGAGCTTGATTTAACCAGCAACAACAATGGTTTGCATAATATCCCAGCAGAGGAACAAGATTATTTTCCTTATTTTAACGGAAAGACCACTTGCACAACCTCTCAGTTTAAAAGAAAATCATCCTGTCCCAGTGTTGTAGATGAAGCAGCTGTTTAGCTTCTCATTGTTTCAATAAAACATGTAATACATTTATTAAAATTAAGAATGCTTCTGGTGCCTTCATTTCAGACAGTCAGTAACTTATTTTTATTCTGCTGTTTGAGGAGAATTCTTATTTTAGGAGTGTCTATCTCGTCGAGTTTTCATTGCTTGTAATAAGCACCACTTTGCTTACCCTTGTCAGATTTTTTTGGTCAGTACAAGAAAATGTGAACATATTTAATATATATATATATATATATATATATATATATATATATATTTTAATATTTGGCTTGTTTCTAGAATAGCCTTTTTTGCAGTGTGCCTTTCACAGTTCCCTTTTCCCCTTGCTCACCTTTATCTCTTTGCGGGTCTCCCCTGGTTTAAACACTAGGGTTCCCTCACTGAATTCATAGTCCGCCCCAGCATTGGCGGAGCCATTTTCTGTACAGTAGTCCACATAGAACGTGTTCTGGCCTGTGCCCCCGTCAAGGATCACCCCGAGGCTCAGAGAGCCACAGTTCTCTGTGCACTGGTACTGGGCACTTTCAAAACAAATGTGTGAGCACGTGGCCATGTCAGCCTCCTGGCCTCCTGAGCGACGGGCGCGATCAGCAGCATGTTTCTTTAATACGTTGCCAGCACCAATCAACATCCGCGTCGCCTGGACACGGTAGAAGGCGCGACTCTTCTTCTGATGGACCAGGGCAGAGTAGTTGGCCATCTCGATCAGCTGGTCTAGGTCTTTTTCTGGGTGTTTCTCCTTCAGGTCTTTTAGAATGCGGACCACCTATCCATGAGAGAAACCAA
This sequence comes from Dicentrarchus labrax, assembly GCF_905237075.1. Taxonomy (NCBI): domain Eukaryota; kingdom Metazoa; phylum Chordata; class Actinopteri; family Moronidae; genus Dicentrarchus; species Dicentrarchus labrax. The sequence continues at coordinate 8,350,341 of NW_026136705.1, read as the reverse complement.
CTGTAATATTTATAGAAATGTACATTTTCCCAAATTTTCTGTAAAAACTGCTCCAGAGCTTGCTTATTAGTGCCTGTTACAGCAGAAAGTTGTGACTACACAGGTTGGGTGTGCTTTAGGGTCCTGCAGAGAGTTAGGGTGGCCATTTCCTTCACATCAAAAAGGAGGACACTTTGCATACACAGGGACACGCAAGCAGATATTTGTTTGGTAAGATCCGGTTTTAAATTTTAATGTTTTTCCACCAGATTACATAAAGGTGCATACACATACCACATAAATAATAATAAATATACAAGATACAGCTCATGACAACGTGCCCTTCCAATTCAGATTACATAGGTCTAATAAACATCATACAGAAACTGTTCTTAATGTTTTTATCTGGATAGATAAAGGGTAAAAAAAATACAGCACCTTCTGTTTCAGATGTATAGACTTTGCCTATACATATGAGTATGAGCATTTTCAGAATTTCAGTCCAACAACCGACGTTAGCTCACGTTATGTTCTCTGTTGCTGAGAGCTTGATTGACAGCCTGGTGGTAGCAACTGCCTGATCCCTGGCAATCAACACATGGCTCATTTGAATATTAAAATTAGCCATGTGTTGATAGGTCACCACACGAAAATGTAACCAATGAAATTATTTATTTTGATACAGCTTTTTAGCCAATAAGTATTAAACTAACGAGGTAATGTGTCAAAAGGCAACCTTTTTAGTTATTTTCTCAAAAGGAGGACAAATGAGTGTCAGGTTTAAGGCTGCGCCTGCAGCCGGACAGGGTGTTTAAAAGCCGGACTGTCCGGCCTAAAGCCGGACGAATGGCCACCCTACAGAGTGTGGTGGGATTCAACAGCAGAATGAGAAGACAAGTATAGGTGTTTCTTGGGACAAAAAAGTGCAACTTGCATTCTAATCCTGGGATCTTTCTCAAGGAAACTTTGGAAACTCCTACTGCTCAGCCTCCTGCAGATCAACTGTTAAGACTCCTGCTGTCTGCACTCCTGCCATTCAGACCCCTGCTGGGATTGAATCCTACTAGCCTTAGAAAACCCGATATTCCCCTTAAATTCCCATTAAGCAGCTTCAAAGTTAGAAAAACATTAGATCCACCAGTGTGCCTGACATGGTAGAAGATGTTCCCCTGTGTGAAGCTTTCATCCTTGCCACTTGCCTTTTAAAAAATACTACTCAACTAATAAAAGTATTTTTTCTCTTGAAGAAAAATAATAATTTAAGGAGCTCTAACCACTTAATACAAAGTTGAAGCTGAACCAGCCAACATTAGGAGGGGAAAAAATCAATGATTTCACCAATGTGTATCTACAACAGCATTTCTCTCTGAGCCACCTGTCTTACCTCATCTTTGTTCTGGTCTAGTTCATTGCCTGTCTGCACAGAGACTGTCACACCGGAGGAGTTTCCAGGGCACGAACTGCCGTCCGACAACTTTCCATCCATGATCACATCAATGCCTTTGGGCGCAAGGTCACCTTCCATTTCCACCACAATGCCGTGCCTCTTGTCAGCACGGTAACGCTTGTGCATGTATTTGTAGAAGAGTAGGCGACGGTCAGCAATCCAAGCCAAGATCACACACACCGGAAAATAAAGCAGCGTCACCACAGCTTCCCACACCTGGTGATACAGACAGTATGAGAGTATGAGCATTACATGATTTACAAGCTTTGATTTATAAGAAATAATTTAAATACAGTCAATGGAAACAAACCTCTACAATCCCAGGTGAGATGACAGCCAGTATGAGGTAGAGCCAAATGTAGGCAAAAATACTCCAGAAAGCCGTAATGAAAAACACTCGCAGGTGTTTGATCTTGCGAGACTCTCCATCAGGGATCACCCACACACACAGACCAATTATCACAAACATATTGAAGGCAGCGCTTCCCACTATGGTGCCTGGGCCGAGCTCCCCTGCGTCAAAGTTGTGCCCACATACCTGTCAACATTTAAGGGACAAAAAAGACAAATGTGACATAGAACAAAATCAAAGACCTTTTCAAGCCCCATGTAACAGCCAAATAACACAAATCTATTAGAATAGGCCCTTTTTTTGAGTAAGGATAATCAAATATTGAATATCCTGAGGCTTATAAGCTGAAATAAATTGATGTATATAAAAATGTTCAGTTTGGTTGGCTGTGATGTGTCTCAATTAACATCAAGTCGCTCCTCAAGTTTACCCTTATTCCCATGTAATTTATGGTGTAACTGTTTTTTTATCTATGCATGCATGTTTTTAAGAATGTAAAATATCCGAAAATGTCAGACTTTTTTGAAGGTATGTGAAAAGCACATTCACAGTGAAAGACAACATTTTACACGTTAAAAGGATGGGCCTTGTGTACCTCAATAACAGAAAGCAGGATCTCAGGCGCTGAGGAGCCCAGGGCCATGAGTGTGAGGTTGGACACAGTCTCATTCCAGACTCTCACTGTCGCTACTGTTGTTTCACCGTTGGGTTTGGTGATGGTCACCTCTTTCTCCTACAAGGACAAAAGTTGTGAGTGTCAAACATGCTGTCACCACTGAACTCATAAGTTCCAGATATTGCAATCAATGTTCAAATTTTAATTTAAAACTACATCCCATATTTTTTGCAGTTCTATTTGTTTCGACAACCTGTATTCAAAAGAACATGCTACATGTGGAGAATCTAGGAGTTGTGCATATAGTATACTGTATGATATTTCTGAAAAAAAAAAAAATATATATATCTTATATGAAGTTTAATAGTACCTGAGAGGTGATGACTTCGATGGATGCCATGAACCGATCTGCGATGATGGACACACCCACAAACATGTACATGAGACACAGGAAGTAGACGACCGCCCTCCCTGATTGCTCCCCCAATGGAGGATTTATCGGCAACCACACTGGCAGCAGGATACCGGGTCTACACACCACAGCGTCTGAACACGATCGCTTGCCCGTGCTGTTACCAGAGGACTGAGGCAGCTCAGGGCCAGAGGCTCGCTCCACAACCTGGGGCCTGAAGGAGGTACAGGGATAGGCCAGGAGAAGGAGGGAGAAGAGGAGGAAGAGGAGTCGGGAAAGGTGTACATGGAGGGCTTCCATGATGTCCCTGAGTCAGGAGGGGCCTGGGGTCACTGGGGGAGACGCTGGGTCAGAGGACTCTCCTGGAGGAACAGAGGAAGGCACATTGTTTAGGAAAGAGATACAATGATGTGTAACAGATTTACAGTCCACCTGGTTTCTGTCTAACAAAACTTGTGCTTGTATAGCGGGGTCTGTCTGTCTGTTGGCCCAGACTGAAATATCTCAACAACTATTGGATGGATTGCCATTCATTTTTATTACAGATATTCATGATCCCCAGAGGATGAAATGTAATCACTCTGGTGATCCCCCAACTTTTCATCTAGCACCACCATCAGCTCAAACTTTTAATTTGTCCAGTACTTTGGATTCTGACCAAATACCTGCAAAGTAATGACAATCTCATCATCCTCAGCAGTGTTATTCTGTGTTTAGTGCTAATTATCAAATGTTATGGATGTCAAACATGGTTATCATTAGACCTGCTTAACATCAACATGTTAGCATTGTCATTTTGACATGTTAGCATGTGATGTTAGCATTTGGCTCAATGTACCACTGTGTCTGAGTACAGCCTAGCAGTACAGCCTGCTAGCATGATGTAAAATATAAAAACAACACTGACATACAGTAAATGCAAAAAAGCATTATATAACATCACAAGTAAAGGTTTCAGACTCATCTTTAACAAAAGCTGCTGTGGAAGTGGCATTTTCCTACAAAAGCCATTTAAGTGAAGCTTTTCCAAGAACCGATGTGAGATCGAACACTGCCCTAAAAGGGGCCTATTTTGAAACTAGCACCACCTCAGCTTTTGTATAAAAAATAGACCAAAAACATAAGGATGTGGCTGTAAATCATTTAAACCTAAACCCACTGCATTGTTTCCCTTTATCAGTTTTGTGAGTAAAGTTAAATGTGCCCTACTAGCCAAATCTCTTTTTCACTTACTGCATGGTAATTCTGTCCAATAGCCAGCAGGTAATGATCAGCCATAAACTGATGAAAGCACACACCTACCGTATACTGTTTCAGACATGTGCTGCACAGGATGCAGGTTGTTTTGTGTTTTACCACAGACACAAAGACCGGTTATTAGCAGTTAAAAGTAAACAGACCCGACAGAGTCTTCTTAACAGCATTTTAAAATTACATCTGGGAAACTAAAGCTAGGTTGTTAAGCCATGTAGCTCCTGTGGTTATCGTTGTCTAATCACTGGACCCCAATGGTAAGAATGACTAAGCGCTAATTTACGACTCAGGCAATGTTCTTCTGCCCCGCTGTGCAAACATCTCTGTATGATGCTACTTGTCATGAAATGCAAAGTCTCTTGAGAAGCAGTTACTATTGCCATCAATGCCAGTGTTTCTTTATGTCACCTAATGTGGACATGATACCTGAGAACAAAATAGACAAATGTATTTAGTAAATATTCTAATGCTATTAATTCTAATGTCATTATGAGCATTAATGAATGCAATCTGAAGCAATTGCCATTAATAATCATTGCTATTAATTACCCACCCTCTTTATTATCTACTTTACCACTTAGGCTAACGTTAATCTGCCACTGTCCTCCTTGACACCCATTACTGGTAAACTGCATGAGTAACCCTTGTGTGTGCTACCATAACTTATTTATTGGCCATTACAGGTCTTATGACTAATCACTGAGTTGTGATGTTACCAAGCATTCTACTGCTTTCATATGCTGGTCTTATTGACACTGTTCCCTGTCTACAGGTCACACTATGATACAGTATTTTGACTATGAAAAAGACTCAATTACCAACCACTGCCAAGAAACTAACCATCATGATCTTACTTTTGAAAAATGAGAGTGTTTGGATTGAAGGACAATAATGTGGAGCAGACACACACAAAAGTGTAGCAGGCAGATTACAATGTAATCTCGTGTCAGGATGTATGGGTGTGAGTACAGCAGGGTGGTAGAAAGCTTTCAGTGTCTCTCTGTGCTCCTCCTGGGCCCACCACCTCCACTCCCCCTGTACAGGTGACATGGCACTATTGTGCATCGTGAGTTGAAACAGATACTGGGGTGCTGCATCTTTGATGCTGCCTGAGCTCTGCCAGCTCATTATGGAGTTGTGATTCAGAAACACAGCCCAGAGGGCCCGCCGCATCACATTTCACTTTCCAAGGCCTGCTATGGTTACCACGACCTCAGACAGAGGGCCACCTTACACCAGCGGTCTTGAAGGGAGGGAGGGGAGGGTGGCTGGGGTAGGGTCACCAAAAATAACTTCTTCAATGTTCTTATTTGGACAACAATAGTGCCAGAGTGATGTGAGACTACAAATACTGATAAGCATCTTCCTGTAAAATCCATTCTCATATGATGGCTCATTAAAATATAATATTTCTGCACTGTAATGAGAGCACCAGCCTCGTTTTTACCAACAGCCAGCATTTTCACATAAAACCAGCAATATGCACTCAATACACACAGATACAAACACTCACAACACACCACCTAAACAATAAGCCTAAGTGTTAACCAAACTCTTCAATATTTAAAAAACCTGGGCTACAGGAAAAAGACTTTCCTGACATCATGTATTTTAAATAAAATGCAATTTGTTCTGTATGGTAAGTGGTAAATTTGGCCTCGCAAATGATGTATAAAATGCAGCAGAGCCGCTGAGAGCCACATATGCGAGTTAGATAATCAAGAAGCCAGTACTGGAAGAGCTAGATGCATTATTGATTAATGCATTCACCTAAATATAGCAGGATATCTCTTCCTTTCATGTCACCTACAAGCAGCCCTGTAAACATCATTCAGAAGAGCAGACTGATGGATTTATCAGCCAGGCATAAAGGGAGTACTTCCTAGTCTCTCTAGTGCCTCACCTAAATAGATCAGAGCTTTCCTCTGCAGTGACACTGATTCCAGTCAACTCTTTTTCATTTTGCTCCAGGAACAATGTTCAAAAAAGTCACACGTGTTAATGTTAAAGGTTAAGGCATAAAGCAGGGGAAAAAAAGAAATAATAAAAAAAAGAAATGTTTTTCTTCTTTTTACAAGCCATTCTCGTGCCTGTGGGAAGGGGGGTCGTGGGGGTGTTGACAGGTCTGTGGTCTCCTCATCCTCTCAGCGCACAGGAACAGTGAGCTGGCTGACTGCTCATCTCCCCTTACTGCCTCTGACACAGCCACTATCTGTCAACACCAGTGATAAGTGATTGCCTGGGGTTATCTTACGCTGATAGGAGTGGCAGCAAAAAAGGGAGTTAGCACCTTTAACAGTTTATTATTTCCTGCCTGTGCCCTGACAGTGCAGTATACTGTCAGATTAGGGAAGCCAGCCACTCAGGTGTGAGGGTGAGGCAGAGTGATAATTCAGGCATCAATAATATGAAATAAATGTACTCTTATTTGAACGTGACACAAAACACAGCTCCACATGTTTAACTGTGGAGAATACCACCTTTTTTGGAGCTTCTCCAAGGGTTTTTTTTTCAGTCTTTGAACTATTGAACGTGTACGCTAAGGTATGTGTGTGTGTTTGAGTCTATAACTGCCTCCAGGTACAGCATGTCCAGAGGTGCCTCACGGAGTAGAGTTTACTTGTTTACCAGTGGTTCATCCATTAGCAGATAACAGGCACCTTGCAGTGAATATTTATAATGATATATACAATCAGAAATGTAACTATCACCTGGAAAACGAGTGGAATCTGGACATGCAGCTGAGTCATCTTTTGATTTAATCCACCTGGTTTCAGCTTTGGTTACATTTATAAAAATCCGTAAATGTATAAGCATTGTTTTGTGCAAAAACAAAAAAAAGGCAGTTGATAAATTTGGTCTAATTTCACAATGCATTCAGATGCAGGGACCTGAAACGTGTCTGTGTCACGCACCACACGTTCTTTCTCAACCGCCAGTCCATCACTGACAGAAAGAAACTGTTCTGGCCGTGCGGCTTGAACATTAACCTGTACTGTTTGCAGATTGACAAAGATCACCTTTCCGGGATGTAAGCTCTATGTACAGGAAAACCAATAACATACCATGTATACATTTCACAGCCAATCAAAGCCGGCGTGTGTGCTATATCTTAAACACTCAACCACACAGTGAAGCCCCATGCTAAAATGAGAGAGTATAACATTACTGTAGCTGTCGACAAACAAAAAGGTCTATATAAACATCACACGAGTGACGCCACTGTCATTCACAGCCTTGTGCAAAACAAAACATGTAAATAATAAATATATGTATACTAAAGGATCAAGGTGTAAGGTGCTAGTAATTTAAAATGCTATAAACCAAAGTCAGCAATATATATAAAAGGTACAAACATATAAACTTATAAGCTACCCAGAAATACAAAAGAACCTTTATGTTTAAGGCTAGACATGAGATTACTGTAAACCAAGGGTAGATTCTCTATGTAGTTATAACTCCATTGGTGCCACTGGTTTCTCTTTACCATAAAAATAATATCAACAACAAGGATTGCACAATTACCCGTAAATTGCCCCGTCGGGTTAGTAAATCTAACAACTCACTTGCCTGATCAGACAAGTGGTAAAAAAGAATTAAGCCCAGCTTTTTTTCTGGAGCTAATAATGGAAGAAGCTAACGAGTGAGCCATCTCACTTCTTTCTCATCTCCGCTATACTACTGTTGGGCAGCACCGATCGGGCACTCGCAGGAAAACGGCAGTGGGTAAAGACAAAGTTTATAACCTCAGGCACAAGTGAGCTTTTTCATTTTCCTGGAAACAGGAGTTTAGTTGCGGGCCGTTATATAGTGCACAGTTTGAGAGAGTTTGAGAAAAGGCCATGTCAAGTTTCCAAAAAACTTCGCTGGAGTGCTATAACAAAAGCCGACAGCATCTCGCTTGCATGGCAGCTAAGAGGATCTTTGTTGTTATTTGATGACCGCTAAACAATGTGTAGTAAAAATAGTTTTTGGGCAACTAGATTTCTGACCTACTTAAAAAAAAAAAAAAAAACATTAACGCTGAACCCTGACTACACAAATGAATAGTATTAAAACCTACAGTTAGTCTGTGTTTTTGCCACTAAGGGACAGTGCAACAAGCTGTCACCACAACAGCAACATATTATCATTGATATATCATTGATATTATACGTCGATAGGGCAAACATGTTAGCAAACATTTGCTGATCACATTCAAGTTCTTTAGCTCTTAGCTGCTTAATGCTCCACTATGTTCACCAGCTAGTCTCTAACTGCGTCTTCTGTTTGCTGTGGAGCAGGCAGTGTACAGTCGGTTTAACAGAGTTTTTTTAGGAGGAAATTCACTCCTAAAAATTCAATTCACTTCACACTGCAAATGCTCCTAGGACTTCTGTTAAAGAAAGGAAATCATAAAAAAACATTATATTTTGCAAGCAGATCTTTGTCCTGTCAAATATACATTTGTATGCTATAATTTCATTTATATGGATACCTGAGCCTTGCTAATTGATTATCAATTAGTTATAATACTGGTGTTATTAAACTAGTTCCTTTCCTGGGCAAATACAAATCCAGGGAGGAGTTTTACTGTTTTTTCACATCATTATGAAAAGCTCCTCTCTCTCCTTTGACAACACCTTTTCCATTTTGTGGCACAAGGATCTGACTGGACTGTGGTAATCTTTAGGACAGAAAGGATTTGCACCCAATTCTTAATCTGCTGCTGCTCATCAGCATAAAGGTCTGAATGTAAGGGATGGCTATATGGTAATCTTTCAAATTGTGGCTGCAGGTTAGGTGCTAAGCTGTTACTGCTACTCAATGGTGGCGTTTGTGTGTGTGTAAGTGTCGCCCTTATCTTATTCTGTCTATTTATCTATGTTGGTAATTGTCGTTCATGTTAACTAACTCTTCTGATTCTATCGCTGTTTGTTCTGAATCAGCTCCAAGCTATTTTCCCTACTCGTGATCAAGTCTTGGATTTGAGGAATGCAGTATAAAACACATCCATTACAGCACAATAATGTCTGTTCAAGTTACACACAAATCAAGGCAGTTAGACAGTGTGTCCGTTTGACTGCCTCTCTGTGTGCAGTTAAAGTAAAGAAAGGAAAGAAATCCATCCCTTTAATAAGTTAACACAAGGCTTTGGCTTGCTGCTATGGGCCTGTCAATGAACCCAATGAATCAGAGTGTAAGATAATCCACCGGGCCACACAGTCACACAGACAGACACACAGACAGACAAACAGACTGGGTCAAACCACTTCAAACGCATTGAAGGTATCTTGTGGAGGTTTCATTGTAAACAAATACGCTTTTGTTTACATTCAACATTTCCCACTTTTTACCACATTATGCTACTATTTTACCTTAAATGACAGCTTCAAAATCATTCTGGTTGTAATAGGGTGAATGGAACCTCTGTCATTCCTACATCTGTTCTTGCACTATGTAACATTGGTGTCTACGTCAGGAGAAGTGGGTAACGCTTTACAGCAGTAGTCAGACACCCCCAGCTATGTCTATTAGTTTGGTGAAATTGGATTAGGGCTGCACAATTAATTGAAATATTATTGAGATTCCAATATGGCCATGTGCAATATCCAAATCAATGTGTGACAGAGCAGCATTATAAGCACTGTAGTAAACATGTTTCTTTGGTACAGACCCCAAAATATTTCACATCATAATGATTTTTATAGCATTTTGAGTGAAAATTAAATTTATGATGCTAAAATGATGCACTAATCATATCACAATCACAATATATGTAAAAAAATAAAAATAAAAAAAAAACTACTCGCCACTGGAGTTGTAGAAAAGTTGTAGAAGAGAGAGTGACCAAGCGAGAGGCCGGACAAGAGTTAAAGTGGGAATGGCTCTTAGTCATTAGTGAGAGCTTTGTGAAATAAAAGGCTGCAGACAGACGGCATGCTGGCCTTCTTTCTGTGGCTTGCTTGATGTTTGGCTGTGTTAGCAGTTGTCGACTTGTTTTGATCACAAGTAATGTAATTATAATAAATACATGTGTGCAGCAGTCCAAATCTTTATTATTGCTGCTTTGATGCTGGATTGTGCTAACATAACCTTATGTAACACAGACAAACTCAAAATGGTGTCCAGTGGTGTCAGTTTGTCAATTTGGAGGGAAATCGCTGTTCTTTGATAAACAATAGGCCTAATCTTTTTATTAAATAGGATTATCTGTCACTTAATGAAACTGTGTTTGTAATCAGGGGTCTCAAATTTAAATTGGCCTGGAGCCATTGTTGATATTGTCATATCAGCAATAGCAATGGTCTCAGTAGTACAAGATAATATTGATAATATTGATAATATTCCAAAAACATTACAAACATATCATACTTAAAACATACAAACAGCAGTTTCTATACATTTTTATATCATCTTTGTTGTTCGCAGCCAGACAACAAACAGAAGCCTGACAGCTCCTCTATTCTTATCAACTCTTTAAACTCATTTGCAGGCACAATTGACCTTTGACCTTATTTTGCATCAAACTAAATACTTTTTTTAAAATAGAATTGTTTTATTTTGATATAAAACAAGGCGGGAATAAATTATATTTCTGACAGGCTGGAGGGAGGGGGATGGGAGCCCTAAATGTGAAGCTAAAAAGCGAGCATTATGCAAAGCAGACCAGGGTTTGTTAAACAGTTATCTAGTTAAATTGTTTCCATTACATGGAATTTTCCACAAAGCACAATCTCTGCAAATGTTTAAACCAGTTTAAAGTTATGTTAGTCACTGGAGACAGGAGGGAATGTAAGAATGCTCTCACTTTGACAGAGTGAAAACATCACATCAGATCACACCTGAAACAGCTGGATCCACACAGGAACCTCTGAGTTATGTCTTCAATTTCCATGACTATGTTATTCAAAACAAATTTTCATTAGTGTAACTATCTTATTTTATTATTTTTATTTTCTTCACTTCAACTACAAGAACCCCATGTCTGGTGAAAATAAATGTGTAAGATGGCATGTCTAAATCTCTAGTTGTTGCTAGTTGTTGGGCATCCTGTTCCCTTCACACCTTCTTACTTTAGCGTACGTTAAATAATTCCTTGCTCTACCCCTGATTGGTTAGTTGAAATTCCTATATACTGTACAGTATTATATAAGACCCTTTTACGTTAATGTTACGCTATGTTCTGCTTCATTCAGAAATGGCAGCACATTTATGCAAAGAGCTGCGTGCTTAGAGCGAGAGAGGAAGTGTGTTTTTTGTTCTCACGGGCTGCATCACTGAAGGATTTTAAAACGTATGAAGCCTCAATAGCCATTGTGAACGTGAAGGACGCTCGCCCCGCTTCTCACAGTAAATCCACATCAATTTAATCATTTAAGGTTATTAGAGAGTAAATTCTGCAGCCTGCTTTTTATAATAACCACTGAATGACAGGACATGATTCCTGTTTGCTCATATGCTGTATGTAGTGTTTTGCTATATAATTAAACATTATATTATTGATTGAACTGATTTTGTGTTTAAGAGATGATGATTGAGATTATGAATTAATTACGGTGATCTCAGAAGGTGGAACAAGATATGCATTTAATCTGTCCCTGTAACTTTCACCTTGTGCTGCTGCTGCCTTTGTTAATCTGACGGCATTTAATTCAGATTTGTGCCATGGTAACAGTGTTACAGCTCCAATCTAGTCAGACTGCCACTGTTACTTTTACATAAAAGTGACTAGGAGGTTTATGCAGGCATGAGACCATCAGGTTAAATTGTGATCAGATTAAGGTAAAAGGAGGGCAGGTCCTAAAAGGGCTTGAGTTACATGGATACAAGCAAATCTTTACAATAGGTCTAAAAAAGTAGATTCAATGTTTTTTTCGTCATTTACAGTGTAAAGTTTTAGAATGCAATATGTGAATATATTGGATTTAATGCAGTTTATGGAGCACTTTGTAATAGAGGAACCCTGACTGCTCACTTTTTAAATTCTTTATATTAAGACTTTTATATTAAGTATTAGCAATGTTTCAATGACAGACCTACTTAGCATTTCATAGATAAACAGGTCTTAAACTTTAAAAAAGTGACTTATAGACAAAGTTAAACTTCAACAGTAGCCGCTCCCAAAGTCTCTCGACGTGCTTTACCATATCTCTGCACTGTGTGCAGTAACTCAGTCTATAAATTAACTACACTGGCTCAATCAGTACCCACGTGGAATTAATTGGTTTTTGAGAAGACCATGTAGATGTGGCAGGGGGAAAGATAACCCAAGTGGTGCACAGTCTGTACCCTTTGTATCCACTGGGTCAAAATTACCATCAATCTGGACAGCAGCAGTGCAAGCTCGACTGAGCACAAGGCTTAGTTTACAGCACGGTGGGCACGCTGCCACACTGTTCAGTTCTTCAAGTATGGTGATCTACTTTCAGTCGGCACGGTTCAGCTCCATTTCTCTGGCCTGTTTATGTACAGTCCAATGGTGAATTTTAGTGTACTAGAATGATCATAGCAGGTAACGATCGCTTCAGAGTTCTTACACCCAATTTGAACTGATAAAGGCCTGAGGACTGAAACATTGTTAATAAAGTGAGTACAAGTGATTGACAGAGTGCCAATTTCTTTGTTCTTTACTACAATGATCTTAAAAGAATTTATAAAGTGAATTATACTTTAAAAAATATAATTTCCATCTTGTGGGAAACTTTGCCTGCTAGTTACAGCACTATTACGCTCTCCACCAGGCAGCCACACGAGGAGTTCATGCTGACATGTGATTTCAAAAACTGAAAAATGAAATGCTGATCAGTAAGAGATGAAATTATTAACAGACTAGTATCTTTTTAAATTCCCACAAGGGGCTGTCCAGAATACCATTTCAGGGTCACTTGGCTATTAGGTACGCACAATCTAGGACTTGGTTCACACTGCCTACACACTGCACAAGCCATAATGCAATGCAGGACACAACAGCTCTGCCACAGATAGTACCTTCTACTCTCAAAACTTTCAGAGAGACATATCATTCCACTGTATGTTTATTACTGAGGTCGTAGTTAGTAGTGGTGTTACACAGAAATGTGTTTCTAATATTCTTCCCCCTGCCTGTACTCTATGTGAATGAGGTGGGCAAAACATTAAAGACACCAATATAATGCAGTCCAGTTCAACACCAGTGCAAACCGCAACCTCATATATATATATATACATATACATTTACATACTACACAAATAAAGATTTATCACAATATAAACACTATGACAAAATCTTAAATCATCTCACATTATATATTTTAATATCACCAAATACTACTACATCCATCGGTGACTTGAGGTAAAGCATGAATTCTGTACTGTGAGATTTCAGAGGCCCCTCAAGACCTCAGGGAGTCTCTCTTCTTCTCTAATCCGTTTGACTCTGAGGTAGACAATCCATTTGACATCTCTAAGCCATTCTCGTCTCCCGTTTCTCCCCCTCGAGTCATTCTGCCTCTGCTGAGACCATTACACACTTCCTTTTCTTTAAGATCTCTACACGTGTGCCTCGGGCAGGCTCACTGTAAAGGAAGAGGCGGGTGGACAGTGAGAGGCCGCATGGGGCCGGAGGTGAGGTGGACAGAAAGGGGTTGGTAAACGACAAATGACTGAAAGCCAGCAGACAGCAGCTCCTGAGGTTTCCATTACCTGAGACACCCTGCCTAGCCAATGTCACCTTAGAAGGAACAGCATTCTCAACTTCAGTATGAACCCAGACAGGGACACCAGTTATGCAATATTCAAGATACTGTCAGAAACATCAATAACAAACAGAATGTACACATACCGCTGGCTGTGAGGAGGGATATGACAATGTGATGGTGTCAACTGTATAAACACTGCTGCTTGCACTTTGCAGCAGCTGCACTATAACTGCCAGACTTTCACTACTTGAACAATCCCTAATCTTTGAAATGGAGTTTTCTGTCCGATGTGACTCATTGCAGAGGAAATCTCTACCTATTACTCAGTCTTAGTTAACATATTGCTTATAATGTTCATTAACCGGTTGACATCACACTGTGGAGCAACCTGAAGAAAGACGGAAAATGACAACAAGGAAAAGTCAACAAATCACTAACCTATATTCCTGATTGAAACTCTTTTTGGTGCCTCTTATTCTTCACACTGAGCGCTTAGATTCCGGGCAACAATTTAGTTTGGACCAACAAAATGTGCAGAGGCAGCCAGCGGGCCTGAACACACAATAGAAGAGGGAGTCAATGAAAACAAAACAGACCCCCACAGGCAGTAACTCTCCCGATCGCTCATATTCCCACACATACACTCACAGAGGCTGGTAAATACTATCCATTACAGCACGTACACTACTGTAACCTCAAGCTACATAATGATTGTTAAACAAGGCTAACGTGGCAGCGGATTTTGGCTTTTATCAGTCATTATAGTAGCATAAATCAATGACAAAAGGAGGTACAGTAATCCAATTCACTCAGGGTAAACTAGACCCATCCATAGGTCTTAAACAGAGTGGATGAAAAGGTTTCAGTAGGAGCGTTTGATCAAGCCTACAGCTGTACTGACTCATCGAAGGGGATATGTCAGAGAAACGTGAGGTGTAGTATAGCCCTTTGTCCTGTGGCACCTGTGATGGCGCGCAGATCGGTGCCTGCATACAATGCTGCAGCATTGGTTTACCTGAGCCGTCACATGCGTGGGGGGGAGGTTGCATTTCAGGATAAGTGTCAGTGAGCTTTAGTGGTGGACTGCTTGGATTTAGCTTCGGAACCGCAACACATATTGTCTTCCTCGTGTTTAGATGCCACCAAAGACAAGACGGCCCTTATACAAAAACGTTACACTGCAAACAACTTGTAAATAGGGCTGCAACTGCCGATTGTTTTCTTTATTATTTGTTTTGACTACACTGTACCTCGATAAGTGATTTTAACTCAAAAAAAGTACATCGTAAATTTTAAGTGACACTAGCTTAGTTTCTGCAAGTTACAGAAACATTCCCGATTAAGTACTTTTGACATGGAATTCACAGTACAAATAATGATTAGGTTAAGTCACTTAAAGTCATTAGTAAAAGCTGCTTAATCATGTTCATCAGTGTTTTAAACTTATAAAGTTTGTATAACTAAACATTTTCGATGTAATCAGTGAATAAAATGTAAAAAAAAAGTGTGAAAAATTATATATACTACACAAATAAAGATTGGTTTCCCAAAGGCAAAGGACACATATACAACAATGTCACCAATCCGAATGCCAAACAAGAATAACAATTGACAATAAGCAAAAAAGCAAAGAAGAAAAGGTCAAATACTCATATTTAAGAAGCTGATACCGGCTAATGTTTGCCTTTTGCTTGAAAATTGACTCAAAAAATTCATCAGTTATCAAAATATGATGATTAATTGCCAACTACTCAATCCATTAATCATTTCAGCTCTATGTGAAAATGTACTAATACTAGCATTAGTATAACAAAGACTACCTCAATTCACTGTAATATCCACAGCATATAGCTTTTGTCATTATTAGGTATAGTGTTCTGTTATTAACCTGTCCCGTGGTGCTGAAATGACCAAAGGTTCAGTCTAATACATTTTTAAAGACCACAGATATTATGAATTAATATGTTCATAACCTATGAGAACCATCAGAGGTATTGCCCCAAAGGCATGTGTAACCAAAAGAAAAAAGCTAAATATAAAAGAGTGATCATAGTGTCTTTTTGGATGCTCATCTGAAAAGTGATATAAGTGATATCATGTACGTAATCAAATATAATGGATTGGCACTGGGGGTGTATCTGCAGTCAACGCCTCCTGTCTCACACATCACCAACTCTTAACACGCCTGTGGGCAGCCGGTGCAGCCGTGGACACAAGAGCTGGGCGAGTGGGACGCTGTATGTGGCACGGCCAATCTGCTAAATGAATGATGCTTTCATGTCAGTTAAATGTCAGCTCTGAAGTTCAGCCCTTATCGGGAAATGTCAGGGAGAAAGCAGAGTGATCTTTCAGAATAAAATCAATGGGACCTTCTAACTGTCCAGCAGGAACTCACAAACATCAATACACACTCCTAAAGACATACTTAAAGGTGGCGGTCCAGTTTAAAGTCCTTCCTTCCACCATCAGAAACTAGCAGAAATATTTTGGAATATATACTATTTCCATACATCCGGTTTAACTGTTTTTATGGGGATCCAATAGGGAAGCCAAGTCCTTGTCCCCTTGTTCAAAATAAATCAGGAAACCAATATAGCACTGTGTGCTGGAGAGCTAGGCAGCTTTCTCAAGCCATGTGAGAATATTCACGATTACCCCGATTATGGAAATCTACCATGATAAATTCATAGTTGTGTTTTTTATCACGATACGTGATATTATCATAATCCATCCCCATCCCTGAGCTGCACACGAGTTGTTCTAGCATCAACCAAACGTTACATGAGAAAAGACAATACGGCTGCCTTCATGGGACATTTTCCAGTGAACATATGTTGAAACACACTATATGGTGAAGATTTGTTTCAACATGTGGTATTGCAGCAAGCTGTGCCATTGAACGGACTGCTACTGCTTCCACTCATTGTATTTGTGCATACACATACACACTATGTAGGGGGCATTTAACTGGTCCCCGGCAATATTTAGTAGTGTCACCAAGGTTTTAATTCTTAATGATTAGACACATTATTTTGCATTTTTTTCCCCACACATTTACAATATGCGTTTCCTTGCTGACTCATAACTACACAATTCCTCTTAAACAGTGTTCAGTGAAACAGTATGTTTTTAGTTAGTTCAAGACAAGCTTCAAATAAAAAGCTGCTCTGAGTAATGCAGTAGTTATTTAAGTTAACGTTAACGTTTTACAGATTTAATATCAGTATGCTATCAATCAAAAGTACAGGGTTCACGAGGGCGTAGCCTTTAGCAGTCTCCCCAAACCGCCAGTTTATCCTCCGTACCTGTCCCCCTCCGCTCCCCGGCCCGTCGGCTCCTACCTTTAGCTTTATGGCACAGCTCCACCACAGGCTCGCATTGCCTCTGGAAGTCTGGAAACACACGCCCGGTAAAACTATCCCCGTCTCGACACACAGCTGAACTCACAGAGTGAACTTTTCAGTTAACTCACATTGTCGTTAACTAACGGTGGTGATGCTGCGAGTCCACGCGGGCGGCGGATGAGGTGCTGCGTTCAAGTCACCTCCTAAGCCGGTCTTTGTGTGGCTGTAAAAGCGACTTGTTGACGTTGGTGTAAGTGTTTGTGGTCGGGAATAATGATAAAAGTACTAGTTAGTTGGCCATTGAGTATTGAGTGAATTTAAGTGCCAGGCCGCTGGTTTTTGTTCCTAGCCTAACCACAGTGGCTTATTTTGTATTATATGTGAACATCACATCCACTTTGTTTTCGAGAGTACTTGAAGGCAGCACAAGCAGGGGACAGTGCGCAGCTGCAGAGTTAGTACATTTCTGTGGTAAATGGACTGCCTCATCTGGTCAACCTGCGTTCAGTTGGTCAGACATTCCTCCGCTGGTCTTCAACCAGTGCTGGCATATTTACGAGGCATGTAGAGCCGCATGTCGGACTTCCACCGCTGGCTGTCGAGGTGGCGTCCAGAAAACGATGTGGGCTTCCTAGATAACTGGAAGCCTTTTTGGGGAAAACCTGGTCTGATTAGGAGAGACGGCATCCATCCCACTTTGGATGGAGCGGCTCTCTTATCTAGAAATATGGCGAAGTTTATTTCTAAAACCTGACAGTCCAGAGTTAGGACCAGGAAGCAGAGCTGCTGTCTTACACACTTCTCTGCGCTTTCTTTAGAACAGTCACCCACCCAAAACCCCATAGAGACTGTGTCTGTCCCCCGACCACCTAAATTATTTAAAGAAATAAAAACAAGAGTAGTTAAACATAAAAATCTAATAAAAATTAAAACTAACTCCTCAGTAGCAGAAAATAAGAGAATGAAATGTGAACTGTTAAATATCAGGTCTCTGTCCTCTAAAGCTGTTTTAATGAATGAATTAATATCAGATTATGATATTGATTTACTTTGTCTTACCCTAAACCTAAACTAAATTATAATTCATTTGAAAGCCTTGTTCTTAGTCTTTCTCACCCATCCGGGAAAACACTGCAGCCAGTTCTATTTGTTATAGTGTACCGTGCTCCTGGACCGTACTCTGATTTTATATCTGAATTCTCAGAGTTTTTATCAAGTTTAGTCCTTAAATCAGTAAAGTAATTATTGTAGGTGATTTTAATATTCATGTGGATGTTGACAATGACAGCCTTAGTAATGCATTTATCTCATTAATAGACTCAATTGGCTTCTGTCAGAGTGTAAATAAACCAACTCATTGTTTTAATCACACTCTTGACCTTGTTCTATCATGTGGCATTGATATTGAACATTTAATAGTCTTCCCACATAATCCTTTCCTATCTGACTATTATTTAATAACTTTTGAATTCATACTATTAGATTATAAGCCATTAGGCAAAACTTCCTACAGCAGATGTCTATCTGACAGTGCTGTAGCTAGATTTAAGGAGGAGATTCCATCAGTGTTTAATACAATGCCATGTCTGAATTTAACAGTCCTATAATAACTTTAGTCCCTCCGAAATTGATAATCTTGTTGATAGTGCTGCAGGCTCACTATGAAGAACATTAGATTCTATTGCTCCTATAAAAAGGAAATTATTAAAACATAGGAAACTAGCACCTTGGTATAACCACCAAACCTGCCAATTAAAGCAAAAAGCTAGGAAATCTGAAAGGAAATGTTCTTCCAAATTATCAGAATATTGCTCAATTTGGCAATATAATCTTAAAAACTATAGAAAGGTCCTCCGTAATGCCAGAGGAGCCTATTACTCAGCACTAATAGAAGAAAATAAGAACAACCCTAGGTTCCTCTTCAGCACTGTAGCCAGGCTGACAGAGAGTCACAGCTCTATTGAGCCACATATCCCCATAAACTTAAGTAGCAACAACTTTATGAGCTTCTTTTATAATAAAATTATTACTATTAGAGAGAAAATTAATCACCAAATGCCATCAACAGTTATCAGTGGCTCTCCAAGTTCAGGAACTTTAACTAATTTAAACTTAGGTATATATTTACTGTTTTTCTGCTATCGATCTTCATCAGTTAACTTCAATAATTTCTACATCGAAGCCATCAACCTGTCTGTTAGCCCCGATCCTAACTAGGCTGCTTAAAGAAGTCGTACCCTTAATTGGCACTTCTTTACTGGATATGATTAATCTTTCTTTATTATCAGGATATGTACCACAGTCCTTTAAAGTAGCTGTAATTAAACCCCTTCTTAAAAAGCCCACTCTTGACCCAGGGGTTTTAGCCAACTATAGACCGGTCTCTAACCTCCCCTTCCTCTCTAAGATTCTGGAGAAAGTAGTCGCCAAAGAGTTGTGTGACTTTTTACATAACAATAGTTTATTTGAGGATTTTCAGTCAGGATTTAGAGTTCATCACAGCACAGAGACAGCTCTGGTTAAAGTTAATAATGACCTTTTGATTGTTTCAGACAATGGACTTGTCTCTGTACTTGTATTATTAGATCTTGGTGCTGCATTTGACACCATTGACCATGTTATTCTTTTACAGAGACTTGAGCATCAAATTGGCATTAAAGGAACCACACTAAGCTGGTTTAAGTCATATTTATCAGATCGTTTGCAGTTTGTACATGTTAACGATGAATCTTCAATAAATACTACAGTTAGTCATGGAGTTCCACAAGGTTCTGTACTTGGACCAATACTATTTACTTTATATATACTCCCTTTAGGCTACATTATTAGGAATCACTCCATTAACTTTCACTGTTATGCAGATGATACACAGTTATATCTATCAATCAAGCCCGATGAAATTAATCAATTATCTAAATTACAAACATAAAACATGGACATAAAATCCTGGATGAGCTGCAATTTTCTGATGTTAAACTCAGAAAAAAACGAAATTCTTGTACTTGGTCCCAAAAATCTTAGAGACCCACTGTCTAAAGATATAGTTACTCTAGATGGCATTAACTTGGCCTCTAGCACCACTGTCAGGAATCTTGGAGTTATCTTTGATCAGAATTTGTCATTTAATTCCCACATAAAGCAAACCTCTAGGACTGCCTTCTTTCATTTACGTAATATTACAAAAGACACATCCTACCACAGACAGATGCAGAAAAACTAATCCATGCATTTGTTACTTCTAGGCTGGATTACTGCAACTCTTTATTATCAGATTGCCCCAATAAGGCCATTAAAACGCTGCAATTAATTCAAAACGCTGCAGCACGAGTACTGGCAGGAACTAGAAAAAGAGATCACATCTCTCCTGTACTAGCTTCTCTGCACTGGCTCCCTGTAAAATGTAGAATAGAATTTAAAATTCTCCTCCTCACGTATAAAGCTCTTCATGGTCAGGCCCCTTCATATCTTAAAGAGCTCATAGTACCCTATTACCCCTCTAGAACACTATGTTCTCTGAATGCTGGGCTACTTGTGGTTCCTATAGTCTCTAAAAGTAGAACAGGAGCCAGAGCCTTCAGTTACCAAGCTCCTCTCCTGTGGAACCAGCTTTCAGTTGTGGTTCGGGAGGCGGACACCCTCTCCACATTCAAGAGTAGGCTTAAGACATTCCTCTTTGATAAAGCTTATAGTTAGGGCTGGATCAGGTGAGTCCTGAACCATCCCTTAGTTATGCTGCTATAGACCTAGACTATCAGGGGATTTCCCTTGGTGCACTGAGCTCCTCTCTTCCTCTCTCTTTCTGCACTCATTCAGGTCCCATGAATGCATGTTACTAACTTCACTTCTTCCCCGGAGTTCTTGTGCTTTCTCGGCTTGGAGGTTCTTATCGATCCTGGTGGAGCCTCCTGCCATTGTCCTGCTAGATTGCCATTACCAATACTGTTGTTGCTGTGCACCTGTCTGTCTGTCTGTCTGTCTGTCTGTCTGTCTGTCTGTCTGTCTGTCTGTCTGTCTGTCTCTCTATTTGAAAAGTGTCCTGAGATAACTTCTGTTATGAATTGGCGCTATACAAATAAAATTGAATTGAATTGAATTGAATTGAATTTATCACCATCTGCAAGGGCGGATCTAGAGTGCTGGCATGGGGTGGCAACAGCCCCCTAAAAATGCCACCCCACTTTGGTGTTAAATGCTGTCTAATTTAACACATTAATTTAGATTAATATTTTTAGAATAACGTGTTAAAAAACTGAAATGAAGTGAAAAAATGTGTTTGGATATTTTGGATTTCTAATGCCACCTTTATATATTTCTATTCAATTCATTACTAATGTGTCACAATAATGTAACGTTTTGAGTTGAAATTACATCATAATATTGAATAAGCATATATTTCTGCCACCCTTTGCCACCCAATAAATATTTCTCTAGACCTGCTCTTGCTTTTTTATATTATATACTATTATATTATATCATTTATAGACTGACAGGCAGACTGAGATATTTATTCCTGAATGTGTTACAACTTGACTTTTTGCATAATATTAGGATAATAGTGGGGTTTAAGTTATAACCAATGTCTCTATTACTGGTTAATGAATCATCAGTAACAATTTTAAGCCACATTTGGGGTTACCAGTTTATGAAAAATCCCATTGATCACATAATGTACAGAAGCTACTGTACAAGAGATAAAGTTAGGGCTGCCTCTGTAACTCCAGTCTTTGCTGCAGTGACCATGGGTGAGTGGCAGCTCCTATCAATAAAGGCAAAATCCCCCAATCCCCCAAAATATATTTTTTTTAAAGAGAGAGAGAGAAAATTAATAAATATGATATCAGATATCACAGATATACACTTTTTGGTTCATTCAGTTCACCCCATCCTTAGAGTTGGACTATTGTTTTTTCATCCAATTGTATTTAAGAAATGTATACTCAAACACTGGAAATCCACATACCACATACATGACTACACTGACAAACAGACAATTTGACAAACATATTAACTCAAATTGAAATCACATTGGGAGAAGTGTTACAAGCAAGTACGTGTAAATAAAAACTTTTTGTTTTACTTTGTTCTTTGTTTGTTTGTTTGTTTGTTTGTTTTCAGGTGTTTTTTGGAGAATGACACAGGCGGTAAATAATGAGACCCTGATCATATTGTTGACGTTTCAGTAGTTAAGGATAAAAGATCCAAGAGTTATATTATATGATGTATGTTTATGTTTATTTATATTTCACATATTTTATTTAAGTTGATCAAACATGAGGTTGAGTTTGTTTGTTTTATATTTAGGGTAAATGTGTGTTCTAGGTTTTGTTTTGGTCTTGGATTTGTTAATGAAAGATGTTGATTGATTGTATATATTGTTGTGGAAATTTCTCTGCTGCTGGTGAAGAATGAAATAGAGAACTTCTGCCGGCCGACAAGGTTTTATTTTCTTTGCAAAGAAAAGGTCAATCAACACGCGAGCGGTCAAAGATGAAGAAAGATCCCGAGCATGGGGAGACCTAAACATTTACACCTGAGGAACACCTCTTTCACATCCCTTTGTCTGCTGCAAGGGTCTGCCCCTCCAGGAAGTGTTTTCACACCCTTTTGTCTATTGCAGGTATCGGCGCCGACCCCCCGTTGATGTATTTTACATCTGAGATATCCTGCAGTATTTAGGTGCAAAGCTGAGTCTAGACATCACAATTTAAAAAACACAAAAGGACCTGGTATCTTGTGTTAGGAAGGGGGAGGTTGGGCATCTGTTGTGGCTGAAACAAAGAAATTGAAAATAACAATAATAATAATATAATCCAGAAATAATGAATAGATAGTGGAATAAACAACTGTAACCAAGTTTTGTGGTCAAATAAGATTACTGGTAGTTTATAAAAGGGGGGTTTCACTAAAACTGCCACCTCATAATGTTATTATTTTACAAATGAAGTAACTCCTTACCATAGGCAGTCCTGGTTTATGTTGATTAGTCCCCTACAGTCAGGCTAGGGGAGTAACAGATAACATGTAGTGGAGTTATGTAATCAGGATACAACAATTTGCACTGAGCAATAGGATTTTTAGCGGGATTACAGTTTTAAAACAAGCTACAACGCAGTACAGTGTAGGCACAGTATAGGCTGCTGCTGTAGAGTTCTTCTTTAAATATATACACTGAGCAGAGGACACATTAATGATACTAAAAACCTTGGCTACATTGTTCCGTTGTCTTATAGAATATGTTAAAGTCATCGTATTGAGATTCATTTTGTTGTCCTTATTTACATATTTGGTATTAAGATGATCCAAAAGTTACAGAAAGTAATCAAGTTACTTTACTTTAATATTGTGATATTTGGATTAGGTCACTGACTATATTGTGTTGTAACTAAGGTAATTAGTTACTAATTAGTGTTGGATTACATTTTTATAGTTACCCTCTCAACCCTGCCTAAGAACCCACCATTTAAATTAGACAGAATATACAGGAAATACTGAGCCACAGTGCATAGATAGTGTGTATATGTTATACTGTATGTACTGTATGATTCTTGTGTTGGTCTATTCTGTACATCTATTCCATGTCTGTTAGTCCTCGGAGAGGGATCCCCTCCTCTGTTACACAATTTTATCCTCATTAAAGGGTTTTTGTTTTTTTGTTCTGAATTCAGTCGAACAACTCTCATTTGAAATATTTATTACACTAGTGCAACATAGTTTTTAGTGTCTAGGCTCCAACCTCATCACTCCCAGCAGATATGTTTACATAGAGATATTGGGGAGTGATACAAAGGCAGCAGAGGGAGAACTGGGAAATTTTGCAGCTTAAATAGACCGCCAGATTGGAAGGGTGTGCTTGGTTTGTGTGAGGCACTTTGTGTGTGCAGCAGAGCTAGGGCTGGGCAATATATCGATGTAAAAAATATATCGATATATTTTTAAATGTGATATGGAATTAGACCATATTGCATATATCGATCTAGTTCAAATTTGCAATGTGATCCTTGCTCTAAGCAAGCTGTTGACCCGGAGCTCTCTGCACTGCTCCCCGCGCCCCCGCCACCACCCCTCCTCTTTCAATAACCTAACGTAATGTTTGTGTTCACATCCATAATTTAGACTGTAACGTTGTCAGACTGTTAGGTTAGCTAACTGCTGAGTAATTCACTGATGTTACAGGTAACGTAACGTGGTCTTGTCAGCAAAACCCAACGTTAATATTGAGTGTGGTTTTAGTCAGGATGGGTTGCTTGTTCTGTTTACAGGCAGCAAATCTTTATCATACCATTAACGTTATGTTACTAACATTACAGACACTTGTTGCTGAGTCAACCTAACGTACAGCTCAGTAATAGCGTTAACTTACGTTACGTTGTTTTAACGTAATTGTACTTGCTTGTGTAATAAGGGTAGCAGTTTTGGTGAGTGGTAACAGCCTTACTGCCTTCTGAAAATATTAAATTAAAAGTTATAATGCAGCCTAACTTCACAACATGTGTGTGTGTGTAGGTGTGTCTGTGTATGTGTGTGTGTGAGAGAGAGAGAGAGAGAGAGAGACACTGAACATGTGCTCTCACTTTGCGGAAAAAATATCGGGATATATATCGTATATCGATATTCAGCCCAAATATATCGGATATGACTTTGGTCCATATTGCCCAGCCCTAAGCAGAGCAGCTCCATTTGTGATATTGAGCTGTATAAATGAAAACTGACTTGTCCTTACATGCAGATTAGTTTTTCAGACACGTTCCACTGCTTGAAAGAAAGAATGAACTGTGAAATAACAAAATTGTGTTTTATTATTGCACACAAGAGCGTTATTTTGAAAATAAGTTTATAACAAGTGCAAAAGTAAAACAACTTAAAATCAGCCAAACAATCAAATTCATGATTGCACACTTTGTAAAGTTCCTATAAGTGCATTAAAACCCAACCTACAATTAGTCTAAAGGCACATATGTATTGATTATATGATGATTGAGTGTGTTAGCAAGCATTGCAGGTTTCAGCAGGATTCAGCCTAGGAGCTGGTTTTGGTTGCTCTGACAATCACTGAGCTGCCGGTGAACATTGTGGGGAAGAAGTCATTCAAGAACTGGTTCTTCAGACGGTGCAGGAAGTGGACGTATCTCACCCCAGGTCCATAGCCAGAGAACACATGCGACACCTGCAGGCCAACAGAGAGATGTGCAATGAGAAACTGGAACCCTTCAGTGCAGGTAGATTACTGCATCTGTCAGTCTCTCACCTCCTTCCACGTGTGGGAGTAAGTGCTGAGTTCCTCGGTGGGGTTGGCGGTGTGCTCTGAGATCACTGTGCTTTTGTCCGCTGCCAGTAACTTCACATGCAGCTGGTAGATGGACTCATGCAGCTGACTCTCTTCATACCTGACAGAATGACAGATGATTCAAAGGTTATGGTGTGCCAAGAAATTATTTTATCACAGGATGTTCAGGAGTTAACAGATTGCAGGATATTGAATCTCTCCAAACCAAGAATAAAAAGGACTAATTAAGAAGTGGATTTACACATTTCCAATTTATTTCTAAATAACTTCCAAGAGGTTTCCTGGAAAAAATATAATTTGGTATTCATTTTAGCGAAAATTATTCCTCATTGAACCAATCCTTGAATGAAAGTCCTGTTTTCCTTATATTGAGTACCAAATTACATCTTTCCAGAGAATTAGTAGGACATTTTGGGAAAGAAACTGAAGTTTTTGTGACCAGCAACAATGGTGAAATAACAATGGTTTGAATATTCAAACAAACCAATAAGAGAATATTTATACTGGTTTGTGCCACAGAAGAAAGATACAAGAAGTTGTAATTATAGTCCTATTAGATTATACATTCTACAGGTTTATTGATTATGAATTACAAGGCTCGATTCTGATTGGTCAAATACTACATTTTACGGATGCAGTTCTGACCATAGACCATGGACTACAATGGAAGCAATAAAATCATTTTTAAATCAATATTTTCTTGTAGTAACCATGTAAGTGTAAGTGGCTACTTATCTACGTCTTGATAACTTAATTATCTTAAAAGGTCCAGTGTGTAACATTTAGGAAGATCTATTGGTAGAAATGGAATATAATATTCATAGGTATGTTGTGTATAATCACATGAAATAAGAATCATGTTTTTGTTACCTTAGAATGAGCCATTTTTATCTACAGATGCAGAGGTTCTCCTTTACTCTAATGTGGTGAGTTATTTTAACTAAAAATAGTTTAAATGGATTACATTAACACAAATTTTGTAAGTTACACAAACATTCCTGATTAAGTACTTTTTACTAGATATTTTGTTTTCACAATACAAATAAAAAATACAAAATTAGGTAATTGTCACTTATTTAGCTTAATTATTAAAACTACTTGATAAATAATGATTTTTCTTAACTTACCAAATTGATTTAGTTTTACTTAAAAAGTTGAAGTTAATTAGTTCCAACATTTTTTTTTGTTAAATTAACTTTTCTATAGTATCCCAGAATGGACAAACCAAACACTGGCTCTAGATTGGAGTTTCGCAGACATTGTAGTTCCTCCTTTGTGCATGGAAGTTGAGGATGGTTAGAGGCACTAAATCCTACACACTGGTCCTTTAAATGCAAAGATAAAATAGATAATTTAGCAAAAGACAAGCAATCCCAAATCATAACACTATCTCCTGCATATTATCTACACAGACACCTGCCCATGCCCAATCTATTCAAACATTTTATATAACCTACATGACAGACTGTGAGACATGAACTGTACATGGTTCCATACACGTGTATACCGACCACACTGATAAGGCCACTGTGATAAGTAATTACACATGCACTGATATAAGGGCTGGAGGTGGGTGGGGGTGCTTATTAAACCCACCAGTCTTGGATGACTATTTCAGGCTGAAAATCATCCAGCAGCTCTTCCCACAGTCCTTCTGCCTTCAGGTCCACAACCTGCTCCATGGAGAACCAGCTGAGGATAAAGAGAGCAGAATAAGAGTCACAGTTTAAGTTGTAGCCTGATTTTAGATTTTACCAAACCAACTGTAGGTGCAGGTACTGTATATGCTAACTGGTCATCCCTGTTATAATAACCAGCTGCATGGTAGACATCAGATGCCCAGTGTTACCCACCTGAACGTTGGCATTTGACAGATCACAACACCTTCTGGGATGCCACTGGTATCATAGGGGAGGACCTCCGTGCTCGTGGTCCAGCCGCTGAAGTCACCTGTGCATTAATTAAGAGAAACATTTACCTGATCCGAGACTTTATACAAAACTTCATTCATTCCCTTTGTTTTCATTTGCTGCCAAATGTGCTGATCCATCCTGTCTCTCACCATCAGGTTGAAAACGCGGAGGCCCACGAGGTGGCACTTCAGACAGTTCAGGTTCAGGCGGAGGGGTGTCCTTGCTCAAGCCTGAGAGAAATAAGACAAAGAGACAACTGTAAATGGTACCACACCCACTGTAAATACCACAAAGCCAAAGAATACATCTTTCTGACAGGGTCACTGGGTGTGCCTCTGTGTAAAAAACTGTAATTATTAGTCAGCAGCTCATAGAGCTCACGCCTAAATCTCCAGTGTTGCTCTATGTGGGGTCATTTAAGAATCAGACTTTTCAACTTGCACTCCTTTTTTTTTTTACAGTGGTCACTTGAATTTACAAAACTGAAAGTGTGCAATCCAATTACCTACTTTTGCTTATTCCAGTTCTTTGTTTTAATGCTTAATGTAATGTAAATGTCTCAGATGTGGACAGATTTGTTTGCTTTCACCATCAATGCTGCTAGCTTACCCATAAGAAATGAAGCTCCAATATGTTTTGTGGCTCCAGACAGACTTTTCTGGGGGGGCAAAAAGCTGTTTTGATAGTAAAGGTTGCTAACCTCTGTCATATGTTATCACATCCTGTGTCACTTTCCTCCTATTTCACTTCTCACACAGACACTTTGATACCTTTAGAATATGTTCATGTATAAATATGTACACACTAAATAAAGCCTTCCAGAATTTGTATATGTTTTTCCTCAGACAATCACTCATATTCTACAAGACAATGTAGAATACAATTCAAATACATTTCAATCTTCCGTATTGTTGGACTTCCCATAATAAATATTTATTCAAATAGAAAGAACCATCTCTTTAGGACAATCTACTTCCATCACTACAATCTACATTATCCTTTTTCAAAAAACATCTGAAGAGGTCTCTAATTAGCAAAGATTTATTTCCCATTTAATGAATCTCAATATAATAATATAAATCTGGTAAACATAAAACTCTCTATCGTACATTTGTAAACAAAAACATCTTTGTCAGTTGTACATTTCTATCAATCTTGTATTTCTGCTGATGAAACTTTGACGTAGCCCATTACACAATCTTTGTTTTTATCTGTTTCTCTTTTTTTTTAGTATAAATGTATTTATACAGTACAAACCTCTCCTGTACATTGTACTTTTTAAATGTACTGTATAATATATATGTACAAATAAAATAAAATAAATGAAATATCCCACCGAGCATAAAACACACACAATCCTGTTGAGGATTTCAAATGCTACTTTTCGACACTTCCGGTACCACAAACAGAACTACATTTACCTCCACTTTCTGCTCAATCTTAGTGGAGATCTGAGAACCTAACTCACTGAGGAACACAACTAACCAAACTAACCAAATGTATGACAAGTGTGACGTACCTAACATACCTTTATGACACTGTTTGTTTCTATGGTTGCCACTATCCCTGTGTACTGTACTGATAATGTCACAGACAGACAGTGTGGGTATATATATGAGCACCATGGTTTATTTCAGCAGATAAGGCTGTAAAGTGCACACCACTGTAGAGCCCACAGAATAAATACTGAACATCAAAACCAAATAAGCAACAGCAATGAAGACAGAAACATCCTCAGGGACTGTAAGCACAGTGTAGTCTTGCGTTGTAACTGTCAGATTTCACAAAGCCAAGCTGCTCAGTTTAAAAAGAATAGGAGGAAGTCTGAGCTCTATTCTCTCAGTTGTTCCACTGCAGTAGTACCAGTTGCTACAACACACAGAAACCACCTCAGGATCACTTGAGCAGTGAACTACTTTGTGATGACTAATGAATCTAAACTTTGAAACACCCATACTCAAGTTACTGTAATAAGTAGGCCAAAATGTAGACCTACATTAACATCTGTATCAGCACTTAACTGGAAATCAGTATTATTGAACTCTGATCCCTCCTCGGCTTCAGTACTTTAATTTACAGCTGTCTTTGGATCACTACTGAGCAAGAAAACACGCGCATGAGTCGTGTGTGTGGCGGTGCTGAGGTACCGTGAGGCGCAGGGTTCTTCAGTAAGTTTCTGCCGAGCGGTCTGGCTTCATACACGGACTTCCAGTCCAGGCTGTCGGGCATCGGGGCGCCATGCAGGCTCCACTCAGCCTCACACTTCTTCTTCCATTCAGCGGCAGACATGATGCGACCAAATACTGTTTGAAATCAATGCAGGAAGTGAGAGGGTTTTCCTTATCCTCTGTGGTGTTGACACACCCCAGTGTCGCAATGTAAGCAACACAATGCACGTGCACCCCGGCCTCTTAAAGGCACAGTACTTTATTGAATCCTGTTTCCAATCGAGGCTGATCAAATACTAATTAATCAAATAATAATAAAATACGGTAAGCATAATAATTAATAACTTTATAAGCATAGTTGTGTATATAAATGCACATACATTTAAACATACATATATAAACACACATATAGAGACATATATGCTGATTTAATCGCAAACAATAGCATAAACCAATATAATGATGATATATAATGGTATTTAAACTGGAAACAACTACATTATTGTGGAACATTAGCAAATCATTTAACAGAAATATGGTTGGCATTCCAGGTGGCATTAGAAATCAATAAATTGTTTTCTTTCCAAATCTTTTCTAAATACATGCCTTTTATCATTGAACTCGCAATGTGGCCATGTCAATAAATTGTAACGGCTAATTAAAGTTTGTAACACCTTCTTTTTAAATTAATCTAAATGAATGTGTTAAATGTAACAGCATTGGATACCAAGTTGTGATGGCCAGGCATTTTTTGCCGCCCCTATAGATCCACCTTTGTATGAAACAGACAAAAGGCAGTAAAGGGTCATTTGATGAGTCAAAAATATAACTCAGTACATCAATCAATAATAATGTTAAATAATTAAAACGGAGTATATAAAAAGAAATACTTTGTCCTTCACCTTTCTTTTTGTCCTGTGCTACCAATGAGTAGCAAAAATACATTTGAATTTCACTTTACTCTGTTTCTTTTTCGACCTCATTTAATGTACTTTGTGTTTTGGAGGATGCAGGACAACTGTAACG
Source organism: Dicentrarchus labrax (assembly GCF_905237075.1). Lineage (NCBI taxonomy): Eukaryota > Metazoa > Chordata > Actinopteri > Moronidae > Dicentrarchus > Dicentrarchus labrax. The sequence continues at coordinate 8,319,887 of NW_026136705.1, read as the reverse complement.
CTCCAGATGAAAGTTGTCACAAAACAGGAACCGGATTAAAGCAGGAGAAAAATAATCTGTGAGACAGGATTTAATAGGACAAACTGGTAAAAGAAATCACAAAACGTATGTTTTTTAAATACACTTTTATGTTATACTTTTTAATAGTATTTGAATCTAAGCGTAATTTATCACTGTGTAAATTGTTTTGAATCACATCAAGTAGGCCTAACTAATTACAATTTACCACTGATATACTATTCAAGTTGCAGACTGCAGAATCCATAGAACACACCTTTGAACAATAAATCACTTATATATATTATACAGTTTTATGAGTCAGCAGTGGCAGCCTGTCTGCTAACTCTTATTGTTTCTTTCTCAAGCACTTTGCACCTATATGATCACTCCATGGTTACAGGAGGAGACACTTCTGACCTTTGCACTGCTTAGGTTGATGTGCTGTACGTTTACTGGGCAGAGATGAATGTATGCTCATGGTGCACTGATAGATCCTAATGCAAGCTTTATGTAGGCCTGTTCGAATGAAGGGGTGGCTGCAGAGTATCCATTATGAAATGAGTTCAGCAGGGTATTTCCAGCTTCACCTGTTGGAATGAACAATAATGTCACATTATTTTGATTCCTGGCTTTGTAGACTCTTTAAACTCTTCTTTTCCCTGTCTTTTTGGCCATGTTCACACTGCAGGCAAAAGTTTGAGTTTTTGCTCAAATGTGACTCAGATCTAATTTCTTCATGACAATGTGAACAGGGCAATTCACATGGAATCTGGTCTTTTCAATTTTGATTTGGGCCACTTGGATGATGTCCAAATCAGATACTGGTCAGATTTTTTATAGTGTGACCTCAGTGTGAACAGTCATATAAGAATTCATGTGACTTTTATGTCACTCTAGGTCTAGATTCATCACACAGATCACTTCAGGTCTGTGATCTGTCACACTGGAATCTGATATGGGCCACAGATCTGAACAATAAATCAGAACTGAGCACTAAGGCTTGCAATGTGAACGTAGCCTTAGAGAGGTTAAAGCTCCAGGTCAGCTGCAGATAGTAACGAGTTTTCACTGTAAACTTAAATGGATGTGTAGTAAGTTTTGTTTAGAGAAGAATTACATATGTAATCAAAATGTGTTCATTAAAAGATTGCTTACATGTTTTTACTGAAACTAAGATTTGAGCAATGGTCTGGGAATATTTAAACACAAGATGGAGTCATGTTTATTATATACTTTCCAGTATATGGTAATTCTGTGATCTGCACTGATATGACTGTTGAGTTGAATATGGGTTTCTTATGAATACCTAGATTTGACAAATTGAGAAAGGCAGGGTCCACATACACAGCAAATATTTTACAAATGTCTCCACCTTGTGGATTCAAGCAATATGTGCAGTCAGTTGTATTTGTTTTCCGTGTGTATATGAACACACACTTTAATGTACAGTTGATGTAAGCATTTTATTTAAAAAAAACAATTATAACTGAATTCATGAAGACATATTTTTATAATATTACAGCTGTATTTTATTGTAATTCATTATCTGTTTACACAGCAGCCTGCACTTATTGGTGCCACAGCAGGAATTAAAACAGTTACACAAAAATATGTCAGCTACTGCCTATTAAAGAATGCTTCTGCCTAAACAAAATACTGAAACACACCTTTGACCTTAATGATTCTTCAAATTGTTGAAATGTGTTTTATTAAATCAACTTATTTTTGTGTTATTTTAAGTAGAACTATCTTTATTGTCAAGGAAGAAACATTTCCAAAGCAAATACATTTGACCTAATGTTGATTGTTTTTATATTACAGTATACTGTGTACCACCATGTCAAAAACTCCACCTTACATTGACTGCAAACAGTTTTTCTTGGTCAAACTGGGTTTATTCCAAATATTTTTTAATATTCATTTTATGTGGTTAATTCAGGTGTGTTGCTAAGATAAGCCTGAAGCACATTTGAGGGCTAAAAATGAACATAAGTCTGGATGCTTGCCCATTCTCTAGGATGCTTTAAACACTAAAAGGCAGCTGGATGCTGTTTTGGCAGTTGAAAACAGCAGATATAGCTTAAACGTAAGTCATGGAGGTTAATTTATAGTTCAGCTGCCGATGACATAAGAAGGACCCAGAGACAGGAGGGTTTATGGTTGGCAGAGAGCCAGAGAAGCAACAGGGGGCAGCAGACACTGTGTCTGAAGAGTGAACTGCTGCGGGCAACACACTGTACTGTAGTATTATGGGTCCAAAATGCACACATACTCTTAGAATGGAAAAAAGAGAGGGTGTAACACATTTAAATGTAATGCTAAAGCTTTGTAAGTGTTTGCTCTTTGACCGAGGCTATAGGCTGTGTTGGAAAAATAGGACAGCATATTATTAGATTATGTAACAGACATTCAGTAATACGATCACAGCTGCCAATTGTTAGACATATGTTACTGCATGGACATATGTTTAAAAACACAATGTGGCCTCAGTGGTGGTAACAGAGTCAGTTTTTATAGTCTAACAAAATGTCAATGGGTACATATGACAAGTATGCATGGAGACTGATCAGAATTTGTATTTAAAAAAATGTACAGTAGCACCATTGCCACGTCCACACCACTCAGTGTAGACACAGTCATGTAGGCTGTGATAACTTCCCCACCTGGTTATGTCCGTATTCAGTTGACACCTGTTGTCTATCTTAGTGCCCCTGTGCATTGTGGGTTTACTGATCACTGTGTGTTCAAGGTGAACTCTGGCCTGATAATTCATTAGTTAATCAACTCAAAGTAGTGAAGCAGTTGAATAAACAGCTAAACTTTGACAGGACGGACAGTACAAACATTAGCTCTGCTATTAGTAGACGAAGAAGAATCCCTTCTAGTAGAATTACTGCTTTAACCCTGGTTAAAGGGGCAGGCTGGGGGATTACTACACAGCCTGTGAAAACACTCGTATAGCTCTGGAGGAGCTTTAACTAGTCTCAGAAATTAGCTGGACAGAGCCTAATGTTCCAATTACAATCGGTTTAAAAGGTGAAGAATAAAAATCCTTCATATAAACACCTCAATCAGAGTAAACTGGCCCAAACAAACGGGGTAGTTTCCTTTCATAAACCAATCAAAAGATAAATTGTACCATGTGAATGATTTAACCTGATTACTTTCTGGCTGTGTTCTTTCTTCTGCACATGCCTTCCGTCTTGACATAAATACTTGGGGACGTACGCGTCTCCATGTCCAAAAAGTGTCCATACATAACAAGACCACTGCGGAGAGTTTGTTTGTGATAATAACTCTTAAATAACAAACATTATTGGCCGCTTTTCACAGCAGCCATTTTTACATGGACTAGTAGGGTAAACACAGCTGTAACCTGTAACATGAATACTATGTAATGTAAAAATGGCTGCACTGAAAAAGGTGTATTTGCACATATTTATTTTGCTCCCACGAGTAAATCCACTTATGGTGGCAATTCCACTAGAATGAACTTAAAGTGACCTAAATTTTTCAGGCCTTTAGACTTAATATTTTACAAATAAAATAATTTACATTATTAACAGGAAGGCCTAAAAAAGATTATTGCATTATGGGAATTCTACTGCAGGATTCAACGTTTTTGAACTTTAAATCATACAAGGGACTAAAAGCCAGGATATCTCTGCCTCTTCTGCTTTGATTTTGACCATACTTTATAAAACCTGTCTGCCTGAAAATAACTGGAATACACTTTTAGGGGTTACACGACACGTTAAGAGTACCAATAGAAAACCTGACTATCACTTTCATCCGGCTATCCATTCAATACAGAATCACTCATATAAACAATAAAAGAATGACTTCATGTGAAAGCAACCATGGACAAACCTATAAAGGTGAGACTTACACACACTATATTTATCATTATATATGTATACATTTTCCCCAGGGTTATGGCACAGAGCCAGGTGTAGCTGCATGTTACATTCCACAGTACGGCATGTCAGTTGCAGTCACATCACATGTGCAGTGATCCATGGTCACAAACTGTACTTCAAGCCCTGGAATGCCGATTCATTCAGATGCACTGATACATATTTAGTATGCTTAAATAAACATTCTCCAACTAGCACATGGTGTCCTTGTGTTTTGGTTCAGTTAATCCTTCTGAGAGGGCCATACCTATTTACTCGGCAGCAGCACCTGCATGACTCACTTGTTAATACTGTGGTGAAGGGATGAGGTGGAGGACAAATGCCACATCCCTAATCTCACTTTACACATCATTTTCTCCAGAGAATTGAGTTTACCAGTGTAAGTCTGATGCAAACCTTTAAAATGTATATTCATAGCACACATTATGATAAACAGTGTGAAAATAATAATAATTGTTAATTATTATTAATAATCAATGATTATTTATTTAATTATTCAATTTGTATATGCAAAAATAGCGATTTATATTTTTATGATTGAGTAATAATTTTTTGTCCAGCTTCCCATGCAGCATAACAGCACTGCACTGACGTTGCATGTAAATGTAACCAATGGGTTCCCCTTTTGTGGAGTGCGAAGTTAGATGTCTGGTCAAGTCTGAGACTGATAGAGAACGGCCTTGATGAAATTGAATCGGGGTCCAGGGTGGGCGGGGGCTCCTGTTTGACAGGGTGCAGATGAACCAGCAAGCCTGGTATAATTATAGCCTCCCCCTGACCACACTATGTACACGTGACCCTGGCAGCTTTGGTTTCAATGGAGTAGGACCATCTACCACCTTCACTCCAATCCACCCCAGACCTGCAAGAGAAAGTTCAGCTTGCATAATATCCAATTTAGCCCATTTATAATCATCATAATTCATTCAAAACTATTATTAAAGTTATTTTTCAGCCAGTTTTTAGGCTTTAGGCAGTCAGTAGATATATTGTATTCTTTTTTTGTACTTAAACACCTAGATATCTTTAAAAAATTAATCAAGAACAAATATATTCCTTTAAATGTTGTGTTTTTTGCACTTCCCAGCTAGCTCTCTAGACAGGTGTTGAATTTAATGTGAGAGAGAAACTTTAAATAGTCTGCCATAAAGGTGTTATTTATAGAGGCTTGCTATGTCATTGTATTTGGCTGCCAAGCACATAATGTTACTTTTCTAATCATGTTTGAATGAAATAGTTTTCATAATGAAACACATCACTACTTGCTACTAGTGGCAGAGAAATTGTGACATTTTCTCCATTCCTGACCAATTAGACATAATGTGCTCTCACCTAATACTCAGAGTGTAGCACTGCATGCAAAAGCAGCCTGACACTGTGCTATTCTGACACAGGTCCGGGCAGTTGGCATGGATTCCTTTCGAAGGGGGTCAAGCTGTATAAGTTTCCCAAAAGTGATCTGCCAAGGTACGAACTAATGCTCACTTCCTCTAACACACTCTGTGGCATAAGAATTGTTCAACAGTCTAAGGTTTCACAAAAAAAAACTGTTCTGAGTAATGAAACTGCACACGCTGTAACCAAATGATTCCTCTTTCCCTACGCAATTAAAAAACAGAAAATACTCCATCACCTACCATTTTATCATAAAAATGCATTGTACCTGCCCTCGGTTGGAAAGTGTCCAAGCTGTAATGAGGGAATATTTCAGGGGCCTGAGGGGGGTTTCTGAATCTTGTGAAGCTTGAGGAACCCCTTGGTCAACATAAGCAGAAGGCAGATCATCATATCACCGCCCTGTTGCATAACTGTTCTAGACTGGCTTTATTCAGTTGCTCTGGGTGAAATGTCAGCAGCTATCTGGTGTCTCTTTCGCAGGTGCTACTTCTTACATCTAGTGATTACAGTTTTCCAAACCTACTGTGAATTTTAATTATATATACCAGAAATAACTCACTGAAACTAACTAAAACTCACTACTAACTATAATGTTTGAATCTCTTTCAATGCAAAATCATGCCTCAATAATACACACATTAGATAAAATGAGTGTAGCATGCTACATGGTAGCGATTGTGTGGTGCATGGAGTGGAGAAACCTGCACAGAGACTAATTTGGTGGCCTTAAACTCGGAGAAGGACAGGCAGCAGACAGCTGTGTAACAGGAGACGGGGGTTTTAATTCAAGGCAAGGGCAGTGTGACCAGCCGACACTCCATTCGCCTACATCTCTGAACACTGGCAGCACCCAATGGTAGAGGACGTGGAAAGAGATCGGTAAAACAGGAGAAGTGTTAGAGAACATATATGTGTAGAGGGCAGAAGGTCTGAGGTGTAGGCTTGAAGTATGTGGCTTTGGTTGGATATTTGGTAGGAGGCCTGGGGGTGGGGTGGGGTGTGCTACGTGCTGGCTGTACAGACAAGGGTGGTAATGATACGGGGACTGGAAGAAGCAGGTGTGAGCCGGTCAGCTGCCAGTCATGGACAGCTGGGACATCCCACAGTCACCGTTGCTTGCTGGGATGCCCCCCTCTTGGAGCAGCGCCTGTGATAACACTCCCCAAATCCCCATTTGAATTGTTGATGCACCTTTACACACTTTTTTTCTACATGCAGTATGTCAACTCCAGTGGTGTCATCAAAAACTTTCTCTCCAGGGTACATAGATTGGGAGGGTGACGTAGTTTTTGGCAGGTATGGATCCCCGTGGAACAAACCTGGGTCAAAGAACAGCCCTTGCCATCTTAACCTCCCTGACTAAGATACATGGAGCAGGCTGTACTGTTCTCATTATTAAAGGGCCAACGACCAGAATCAGCAGCTAGCTGTAATTAAAAATAAAGGCTTGCTTTTCTGTGTTGTTAACAGTGATTACTGCTGTAAACAAACCTTTAATATCCCAGTGAGTAAGATTTAAGAGGACCTACTGGCAGTTATGTAATGTAATGTAATTACACACACACCTTAGAATGAGTCTTTTTATCTGCAGACGAAGCAGGTCCTCTTCTACGGAGTCTGCCATGTTGAACTGCCATGTTTCTACAGTAAACCACTAAATCCTGCACAATGGTCCTTCAATTAGGAAAACATTAAAGGCCCATTGTGTAGGATTTATTAGCATCTAGCAGTGTAGTTACAGAACACAACTATCGCTTCACCCTCCTTTCTGACAATGGAACTTCCTAAATGTTACACACTGTAGCTTTACTAACTGTTAGATTAAGGTAGAAGCAGGTTTTAGTGTTGGTGACGCTTTTCTTTACATTTGGATCCCAGATTGCAGCTTTAACAGAGTAAGGCTCAGCTTGAATGGAAGCCATCAACCAAGACAAAAGCAAAAGCCCTGCGAATACTGCAAGTTTCATGGAATAGACATTTCTTTTTAATTATTCTGGAAAAAAACTGTACTGAAGCAACTTGTGAAGCAGCTTCGGAACGTAAGCATTGGTAAAATAGTGTGAGACGTTTGAGAGAATACAGTAATATGGGCTAATGAAGCGAATGTCGAAGATGGCATCATCTTTCATGCTCAACATTCCACCTGACAGTCAGTATTCCCATCAAAGATTCAATGTCTGATAATTGGTATATCAATTAGAGCTGGACAGAGTCATGGCTGTTTTGAGGTAGTTTTATCTGTAGGTCAGTGGGAGTCAACATGAAGTGGATGAACATAGCAACAGTATCTGCACAATCTAATGCTATCCAATATAATAGCAAAGCAAAAATAAATGTTTAATTTTGTTGAGCCTGTGTTAAAGAGTGGATTTATCTTCATGGTATTTTTTGATGCATTACCATACTCTGCATTCCTCCTATCAAAATATCAGTCAGACATAACTCTGACTCCTATCTGATGGATAAACTGCATCTTGGGGCAGCATTTTTATAAGAATAGAATACTAACTCTTTCCAACCTTCACGCCTGACACAAAGACACCCGATCTCCACGGCATGCTTGGCAAAAGTTAAGCTCAGCTTTTTTCTTCAACTTCCCCCAAACTCCACCCTTGTGACCCACCCTCCCCATTCAGATACTCCCACCGTCCAACAGGCGCTATGTATGGGTGGTGGGTGAGGGGTGGTAGGGGGAGGGTATGGGTACAGCTGTGGTACCCGTCTTGGATGACTGAGATGTAAATGCGTCCCTTTCATAAACTGTTCAGAGTATCAGTACAGAGGACTGGCCAATGAGGGCGCAGCAGGCACTAAAATGGCCAAGCCAATGGCTGAGTGTCTGCCCAGTATATAAACAGGGAGCAAAGACCTCCAGAGTTGGGTGACCCCTATTTTGGCTGTGGTGAACAGGATCTGATCCCAAGGATTGTTACCTCTGTTCTTGTCTGGTGTGCAGGTAAAGAAATGTCACAGAGATGATTAGTTTTGAAGCAGATATTTGGAAGCATGTGTGGATTCAGAGAATCATCCAAACATTTAGAATGGCAAAAAATCTTGCTACTTATTTTCTGCAATGAAGGAGAATGAGAAGAAGTTTTGGAGTCCATGATGAAGTGAAAGATGAATGCACAACAATTCTGGGATGTTTGAATCTATGTTAACATGCAACATATGATGCATTCTGGAGAAAAAGAGACCTACTGGCTATTAGATGACATTGACTATATAATGAAAATATGCATGAACATTATGTTTTAGCATAGCAGTAGCTGTGTTGCATTGTTAACTTGTATTACTATATATGTATGCTTTCTGCAAATGGTTGTTTCATTTGGATGGTGATTTATGTGGACAGGTGCCTCACAGTTTGTGGCATGTAAGAGACTGCCTGAAGGCCTCTGATGTCCAGTAAATTATTTTAGCCAGTTTAGAGTCATGTTTTTAAGATGGCTTTTTGGACTAACGAGATAATTAGCAAGTGATTACTGCATCAAAATGTTTTTATTTCATAAACCAATATGGCGTATTACCAAAATGCTACACTACAGTTCACTCAGATCGGATTTCATGTGATGTAACAAGTGCGTCATTGCATGCGTCAGTCTTTTACAATTTATATGATCAGCCAATCAGGGGAGATGAAACAAATTACTAAATGTGAAGGTGTACATGCCTATAGATAATTAGATGTAAACAGATCTTGTTGATACGTTGTGCAGTGGACTGAAGGGAAGCACCTGCAGCCTGTCAGCATAGTGACAACTTTAAGTGATGCACTCAGTGTTTGAACCTGTAGGTTGAAGTGTGATACAAAGAAGGTGCAGAGTGTTTCCAAAGGGAATACGTATGTGAAACGTATATTTATGTGTCAACGTGTAAACTGGAGATCTGGGGTCGTGTGTGACCCAAGAGAATTAATACGCTACTTGTAAATGCTGAGGACATTTGACAAAAACGGTATGGAGTCAGATGTGCTGATGCTAAAAATACCCAGGCAATACACACCCCTACCCCTACTCTATTTAAACTGGACATTTGAGTCGTCGAGAATTGAGTGTTACTTGTTACCAGGATTCCTCTGCAGACACCCCCTTAACTCTGCAGCTGTCTTACAGAATATCCCATATCTGTCAAATGTAGAAGATTTTTAGTGGCTATTCTGATCATTTTCACAGAAATTGTCAGATTAGGATGAAGTGGTTTTTGATCATCCGGAGCCTCTGTTTAAGTTTGCTCATCCTGTGTGTCCCTCTCTTTGCAGTGTTAGAAAGCAATCATGCCTTTCGGAAACACCCACAACAACTTCAAACTCAACTACAAGGTTGAGGAGGAGTTCCCCAACCTGTCCAAGCACAACAACCATATGGCCAAGGTCCTGACCAAGGAAATATATGGCAAGCTGAGGGACAAGCAGACACCCAGTGGCTATACCCTGGATGATGTCATCCAGACTGGTGTCGACAACCCCGGTGAGACCAGACAGACACAGAAATATTTTTTATGAATCATAATAACATTTCTTAGTCTTATCTGTGAATAAAATCTAATTAAATAAGCTTGTCTATACAACAACTATTATTTTCCCTCCCATCTTCTAACTCCTGCTTTCCTATTTGCTCCCTCACTTCAGGTCACCCCTTCATCATGACTGTTGGCTGCGTCGCTGGTGATGAGGAGTCTTACGAGGTCTTCAAGGATCTGCTCGACCCCATCATCTCCGACCGTCATGGTGGATACAAGCCCACTGACAAGCACAAGACCGACCTGAACTTCGAGAACCTGAAGGTGCAGTACCCCAGTATTCAAAGAGCAGAAAGGACTATGAGAAACAGATATCCCTACAAAACATGCTCAGTGCCTTACGTTGGTGGCCTTTGTTTCACTTTAAAATCAAACCTTTGTCATTAGGGTGGTGACGACTTGGACCCCAACTATGTTCTGTCCAGCCGTGTCCGTACTGGCCGCAGCATCAAGGGATTCACCCTGCCACCCCACAACAGCCGTGGCGAGCGCAGAGCTGTTGAGAAGCTGTCCGTTGAGGGTAAGCTATTCATAGTTTGATTGCACAAGTATGCAAAGGGTTAAGCACTAAGCCTAGGCCTTTCCCAAACAAAAGAATTATCAAAAATAATTTCCAAGAATTGGAAAGTGTCATTTAAGGACACGCGGGGCATATACCATGATGAATCCAACATGCAAAAAAAACAAAACAGCGCCCTCTGCTTAATATTTCTTGTAGAGATCTATGCTATCGTAGAAGAACATTTAATCTCATAATCGTATGTCTGTCTTTCCAGCTCTGACCAGCCTGGATGGCGAGTTCAAGGGAAAGTACTACCCCCTGAAGTCCATGACTGATGCTGAGCAGGATCAGCTGATCAATGATCACTTCCTGTTTGACAAGCCCGTCTCTCCCCTGCTGACCTGCGCCGGTATGGCCCGTGACTGGCCCGACGCTAGAGGCATCTGGTGAATATGATGAATAATTGTCAGCAGGCCAACTCTCAGTATGGATTTGCACGTCCATTATGATTCTGAGTGTTTTACTGTATCTATCCAGGCACAACGACAACAAGACCTTCCTGGTCTGGGTGAATGAGGAGGATCACCTGCGTGTCATCTCCATGCAGCAGGGTGGCAACATGAGGGAGGTCTTCAGGCGTTTCTGCGTTGGCCTGCAGAAGGTACACATAACAGGTCAAAACGAGCCATAGTTTGAGTGAAGGCAGTGTGGTTGTTTCTCTGACTCTCCTTTCTTATCTGCCAGATTGAGGCGATCTTCAAGAAGCACAACCACGGCTTCATGTGGAACGAGCATCTCGGCTACATCTTGACCTGCCCATCTAACCTGGGTACCGGCCTGCGCGGTGGCGTGCACGTCAAGCTGCCCAAGCTGAGCACACATCCCAAGTTTGAGGAGATCCTCACCAGGCTGCGTCTGCAGAAGCGCGGCACAGGTACAAATATGTCCACTCTTTAGCTTGTACACCTGTGGATCAGGTCTCTACATGGACTCTACAGCATTACCAGATGGAAGGTGTGATGTGTAATCTGTACCTCCTCCCTTTGTCCTCTTTAGGTGGTGTTGACACTGCCTCCGTGGGTGGTGTGTTTGACATCTCCAACGCTGACCGTCTGGGCTCCTCTGAGGTGGACCAGGTCCAGCTGGTGGTTGATGGTGTCAAGCTCATGGTGGAGATGGAGAAGAAGCTGGAGAAGGGAGAGGCCATCGACAGCATGATTCCCGCCCAGAAGTAAAGAGGGACAATCTTATGTTTTTCTCGTGACCATTCATGTGCAATCGAGCCAGCTGATGGGCGCGCAGAGGAAACAGCCGCTCACCTAGAGACTCTTGACTCTGCCCACCTCTTATTCTTCCTTCCAGCTTTTTTTCTTTTCAAGTTCTCCAGTGTTGGTTGGTAACATCCTGGGATCAGCCTCCACTGAGCTGGGCTCGCCTGGCAGACGTGGCATCACCTCCTTTTTTGTTATAAAAAGTGATGATAATTGAAGCTGTTCATACTGCTCAATAAAAAAGTGCCCCATGATACAACTAAACCTATGTTTGCTCTTTTGTGTTGCAGCATGTCAGTTACATTAAGGCCAAGAACCCTCATTGCTCAACAAGTATAATCTTCACATATTAATACTACATCTTGTCAAAGGATCAAAAGCTATCACAAATATTCACACTGTGCGTGGTAACTTTAGAAACAAGACAACGAAATAAAGGAAAAAATGCCAACATCAGTGAATTTTATTAATCTTCAGCTCCGTGTTCTCCTTATATACCACAACCACTCAATCTCAGTTTACAGTTTGTTTCTGAGGGGAGGAATTAAACAGTAGAGCAGTGTAAAATTACTCATACAGGTCAAACTGTGTGCGTTCTTCAGTCTCTTTTGCATATAACATCAACTGCTTCCAAAATTTGCTTTGAAATAACAGTGCATGTTAAATACTGAGCCCCCTATGGGTCCTAATACTGTACCATCCACCATCTAAACCTGACCAGTGACACACTGTCTCTGAGCAGATATACACGTGCTAAATCAACACTCGGGTCAACAAAACTCTTTTTAAGAATTTTTCACAGTAGATTCCACCTTAAGACAATGTTCATCCATCTTATACTAAGAGTGAGTTGTTTTACACAAGTTATTTGCTTTTTAGCCCCTTTCACTTATAATTTCCACTGAAATGCTTCGCAAACAACCTGATTTATTCATGTTTGCAATCAGGAGACAGTGACATAACGTTTCTATGGCTTGAATGCAACCCAGGGCTTTCAACATGTCAGGGCATTATTGGGATCAGTGTAAATTCAAGTTAAAATAGAACCAAACTGCACAATTTATTTCCAACCTAAGTGTCCACGTTGGATCTAAAATGGTTTTCTTCATTTTCTTACACATTGTACGTTCTGGTACATTTCATAGCATATCTAAATACTTCTAAGAACTCAGAAGCCAAGGTTGAGTGAAGTCACTGTATTCCACCCAAGCCTTCCTGTTTATTTTGGTGAAAGGGGGAGAATCTGGTGCTACATTTAGCACCATTTCTTTGTATCAATTCATGTCTAAAAACGATCGTGTCTGCATTTCACAAAGCTTCCGATTCTAGGTGTGTATCATGTTTTATTTTTTCCCCCCTAAAACCCAAACTCTGAAGTCATGCAGGATTGCAGGTTGGTTTTGTTCCCCATTGTCACTGACAGAATCTGCTTTAAACTAGAATTACTTCCCTTGCTCTAGCTATAAATAAACCTTGAGCTCTAAGATATATACTATATTCATATATTTTATATACAGCCATCAACTGACTGATATAAATCCTGTTTTTTTTTTAAATGATATTATTCTAAAAAATAAATAAAGTACCTGTGCAAATATCCACAAATTGAAGTGTTTCACATTTAAGACATTGGCGCCCTCCAGTGGCTAGTTCTGGGTATAACCTATACAGGTACACTGGAAGGAGCTGATTCAAGTCAAAGCAAAGTGCATTGAGGTCTATATTACCTAATGCTAATATACACCACAATGAGAAACGTCCAGGGAGAGGACAAGGACAGACTCCTGGCGTCCATATTGGTGTCTGTTTCTCACCCAGGAGGAGGATTACAGGTCAACACCAGTCTCCCCCATTGGGCTCCATGAAACAGCACACACCAAACAGGACTGAGAAGATGTCATACATGGGTCTACAATGTGAAAGTGTGGATGATGGCTGAGTGTTCCCCTGCAAGAAAACAGGGTCCCAAACAAAGAGCCGAGGAAAGCCAAACGCTCATTGTAACGATAGAAAAAAGTTGGTGGTACGTACGAAGGTGGTGGACAGCTAAGGTTGGCATCCCTGATAAAAGTAGGGAGTCTGGGAGTTTATGATGGGTGGGAGAGGAAATGGGGGTGGCGATAGGGGGGAGTGTTTTGGGTCACCATGAGCAAAGCCACAACTGAGAGATAGTATTAACAGTAAATCAGCAGCCAAACAACATGATCTCTGTAGCCTACGTAAATATCACAGTACGTTATTCACTAAAAACAGGGAGGGAGAATAGAAAGCTTTCTCAGGTTTTTCTCTCTCTTTTTTTTTAATACATTAAATATGTACTGTATGAAGGCGCTGGGGGTTGTTCACTTTAAAGGCAACTGGACTAACAAAAAGAAAACACTGTGCACACTGCCTTCATCGTGCCTTTCCAGATTCAGAATACTCCTCCCTGACCCCTGCAGCCCACAGTCATCAATAATGGACAGACCAGTTTATAGACTGTGCCACCAAAAGGAGAGGGTGGACGTTTGGAGTGTGTGTAAAAGTGAGTGTGTAATCTGAGAGGTTTTGCTGCTGGGCTGATCTGCTTTTGGTGTTTCCCATCAACATGCTGAGATGATGGCTGAGATCACATGGCACAGAATAGAACCAAAGAATTGCATTGCACTGAAAATAAAACCAGACTTTTAACAGTATCTCACTTTGTGGCGGGACAACTGACAGATTTCAAGGGCAAGGTTTGCATGGCGAATCGCATTTGTTGCTCACGCTAGCTCGAAAGATTTAACAGTTGAAGGGCTTTGAGATGGAGAGATATTCTGGAGTGTGTGTATCTGCTGTCACGTCTTCAGTACAATGCTTTTGAAGGAAGGTAAAGAGATGAAACAGGGCGGGAGGTTGGAAAATCCAAATGCTTTGAACGAGTGTTACTGACGATGACCAGTGCCGATGGACAGAGAATCCAGCCAACCAGAGAGCAGCATGAAGTCTTTACAGACCTCATTCTTTTAGAGCCAGCATAGATAAAGTATTCAATGACAATGGTATGAAAGTTATATAACCTTATAATATTTAACCAAATCAGCTGTATTGATTTCATTTTGATCAACACTGCACCAAAATGTTCTTGTCTTCTTATAAGCGAAAAGAATTCTGCTAACCAAGGGGTCTCAAAAAACATTATCTACGTTTTAATTTATGCTAGTCCTATGCAGAGAAACCAATGTGATTGAGAGACTGTGCTAGTATAGATGGAAGATGTCACTGGCTTTTTGTATTCCAGGTCGGCCTCTGATTGGCTGCTTCAAAGGCCTGTCAACCCTGCTCCCACTGACCTTAATCCAGTGCAGTCGTCACTGCTGTATGTACACGAGTCAAAGCAATGCAACCCTCTGTGGGTGCTTATCAGATTCCTCTGTCAGACCATCTCCACGTTTGTGCCTGTTATTGTCCCCAGGTGATAAAAAGTCGCAGTTAATCACCAGTAAGGAAAAGAAATGAACGGTGTGCGTAAAGGTGACATATAAAAGAACAATTTTAAAAAAAGGACTGGCTGGTTAATGACGTCCAATACACAAGAGATGATTTTTCTGTGGTGGTGAAAGTGACAGTGGGGAAAAACAATGATCAGAGCAATAAATAACAAAATAAAGAGTCATTATGGCTAGAGTAGCAATAAAAAATATTCAACTAGATTCCGTCTTATCCAGGTCCAGTGGGTGCAGTTGCTCAGTGAAGAAGTTGGCTGAGCTGGGTGGGGTGATTGGGTGGAGGGGGGTGCTTCAGTCTGTGTGACTTTACGGGTCAGGTGTGTTTATCTGTGTGTGTGTGTGCGTGTGTGTGTGCAGGGGGGGTAAGTCATGAAAGAGACAGAAGGAGAAGTCTTTTCTCTCGGGTCCAGCCCCTCACCCCTTCTCTGCTATTTTTTTTTGTCAATTATTTCCACCCCCCCTCCCTTTTGCGTACACAGACACACACACATCAACACTCACTCACTCACCCAAAAACACACACTGGTTAAGCAAACACACCCTCCGTTCAAAGTTCAAGGTCCTTAGAGATTTGGGTGGCAATGTCACGAAAAGCTAGTGGTGCCCCCCAGAGTCGCGTGTAGCGCACCCCGTTAGAAGTCTCGGAGGTGCCTGTGGAAAGATGGCACACCTCGGCCTCGAAAGCCACGCGGCCCCCTGCCACGCCGTGGGTGCAGGAGAGCAGAAAGGGGCCGGCATGGTGGACCTGGCAGCCACATCCGAGCGCCGCCTCCCGCAGAGCCAGTACCACCTCCGCAGGGTCCCGCCGCCCACCACCTCTCAGATCCCAGCCACGTCCGACGGCCCGGGGCTCGGACGCTTTTTGATACCCAGGTAGATGGCAACTAGAGAGGGAGGGAAAAATCAGGAAAAAATGTCACCACTGGCCACCTAGTCTCATAACTGAAAATAGAAAGGAACATCATTTTTTTACTGTTGATGGAGCTGGAACACGTGCACTGACCTTGTGACCGCAAATCTCCTGATTCCCTCAGATTCATTTGTGACCCTGTAGGACAAACAAGTAGGGTAAGGTAAAGTAATCCTCTGGAGCACAACGACCAACCCACAACTCTCAGATGAGATGGATGGATGGATATCATACAGTGAGACCAAGCAAGCATCAACAACAAGCAGCACATGACGTGCAGAACAATATGTCTTTACCTTACAGGAAGGCAAAAAAGTCAATTTGTATAGCATGCATGTATAAACGCAGTCGACTTTTAAGTCACTATTGTTCATAGCATTCCCATCCATTCTTCCCAAGAACGCATGGAATAAACATTTAATGACTTTGAATTAACCCATTAACCACAAATACAAAATGAAAACATAAAACATTGATTGTAAGGGTAGATTTATGTAAAAAAAAAAAAAAAAAATCTGACTAGTAGTTAAATCTACTCTACTCTGTCTCTACTGACAATAACACTGATCCTGAAACTGAAATTTAAAAACAACTATCAAATGAAA
Source organism: Dicentrarchus labrax (assembly GCF_905237075.1). NCBI lineage: Eukaryota > Metazoa > Chordata > Actinopteri > Moronidae > Dicentrarchus > Dicentrarchus labrax. The sequence continues at coordinate 8,303,293 of NW_026136705.1, read as the reverse complement.
TCTTCTTGATTGCAACCATGCTTGAAACCAAGTGTATGGGACCTTGACAGTATGAAGATGATGAACAAGTCATGCAGACAAGCAATAATTCATAGATAGAGGTATAAAAGAGTCAGGCAGGCATTCACTGACTTCCCGCATGAGCAGGCAGACAGATGGGGGCAGCACAGGCAGACAAGAAAGAAGCGAGAGACATGGGAACTTACTAACTGTTTTTGATCCTTGTGGAAGAGTACAACCCGAGACTGATTTGTTTGAGCCCTGGCGCTTGGATGGGTCAAGGTTGACCCTGATGCCATGACAGGGGAAAGCACAACAAGATAAAGATGGAGAAAAAGAGGGAATATGGGGGTAAGAGCAGGGGGTGGGGGTGGGGGGTAAGAGAGAATATAATTGAATCACAGGAGAGCAAGTGGTGGAAAAGAGCGCAGCGCGGGAGCTGATTGGCAAGGATAAAGCTGAGGTTTGATAAGATTAGACATGTGTGATTATGACGACTGGGAGGGAGAGGGGAGCAGAGGATAATCCAGGGCCACAGAAGGGCTTGCCAAAAGGCCTCGGTGAATAAAATGTTCCGATAAGCATAGATCCATACCCAAGCTGTGCTCAAGCTGTAAGGAAGGACTTTCAACGATACATGGTTTCATATCATACATTTGATTTTCTTGGTTTGATTCAACGTGAATCTTGTCTTTCGTAGACATTTTACATTTGAGATGCTCCTCAGGACAAACGTAAACTCACTGAAACAGCAGAACAAGCCTGACATCCTAAATTAAGGCCCTTGTTCTTTGTTCCCCACGACCATATTAAAACATATGAGAACAAGAAACAAAGTAAAAGTGATGCTAAGTGGAGACTGGTAGGAAGGATTGTAACAACTGATAATGTAACAATAGCTTTAGAAACAAAGATTTTGCCTAAATGACACAAAACCCCAAACAAAATAAACGTAAACATCACAAATAGTGAAAAAGTAGCTATAATACAAACAAACTTTGTATATACTGCAGTTAAAGGACTAGTGTGACATTTTGGAAAATACACTTATTTCAGGTGAGGTATTTTTAGGTGAGAAGATCAATGCCACTCTCATGTCAGTGTGCAGAATATGAAGCTATAGCTGGTACAGAAGAGACTAGCTTATCTTAGCTTAGTCCAAAGATTGGAAACAGCTAGCCTAGCTCTCTCCAAAGTTAAATAACACACCTACAAGCGACACGAAATATTTACCACAACATTTAACAAGTACAAAAAGGCAACATGTAAAAACATTAATTAGTGAACTTTAGAGGTGCTAGTAAGCTTATTCCCCTCTTTTTTCCAGGCTAGCTCTTTCTCCATGCCTCCTGTCTTTTTACTCCAGGCTGTATTATATATTTAATGCACAGACATGAATTTGGCTTGTCTAAGTTTAGTATAAAATGATTAATATTGCCCAGGTTGTGTAATTATACATACAGTATTAACTAAAAAACTTCTAATTCCAGCCATGACATTGTCAGAGATCGGCAGTTAAATTAATAATATGAATCGTTTTTTGAAACACACTCATTCACTTTCTATAGCTGTAAGTACGATATGATGCCTCTCTCCTCTCTGTATGCCAATTATGAAGCTACAGCCAAGAGACTATTTGTTATTAGCTAAGCTAAGTTTAGCATAAAGACTGGACATAGAGGAACAGCTAGCCTTGCTCTGACTGAATATATTTTGTTTAATCCGTACAAAAACGTTCCTTGCTGAGCTTTAGAGGTGCTGGCAGGCAGAACAATTTAAACAGGCTAGCTGTTTCCCCCTGCTTCCTGTCTTTATGCTACACTAAGCTAACTGTCTCATGGCTGTTGCTTTATGTTTAATGGAGGGGTATCAATCTGCTCATTGAACTCTCAGACAAAAAGCAAATAAGTGTATTTCCCACAATGTTTAACTATTCCTTTTAATCGTTTCATCATATTTACAATACATTCAACACTGATTACATTATCAATTACTCAAGGGTTTCAGATTAAGACATTAAAATACTCCTGTATAAAGATTAACAGGAGTAACTTCCAGTCTAAGAGAGGACTGCGTTTTGGTCTCTCAACAACTATACAGCAACAAAACCTGGTGTTTTTCTTCTCTGTCTATGCGACATGTGGCGTGCATCTACCTGCGAGTGAGTTTCGAGGTCAGCTTGGTGAAGAGGTTGGAGGTGGCCCGGGTGCGGGCGTGTGGCAGAGGACTGGCGTCATGGTGGGACAAGGTGGGTGAAGTGGGCGGGGCTGAGTACACCGGGGGCCCACGGTCCCTCAGCTGTCCCCCGTGAAAGGTGCTGCGGATTGTGGAGCCGCGGGTCAGGCGGCATCTGTCTGAAGAGGAAGAAGAGGAGGCAGCTCCGGCCCCAGCGATGCTCAGCGTGGAGGGAGACGCTGCAGGCATGCGGTGGCCCAGGGAGCTACAGCGAGGACGAAGAAGTGATTGTGTCTTAAGTTAGTCCAGCCATCAGATCTTTTTGGTTTCCCTAAATGTATATACATTGTTTAGATAATCCAATTTTTAACCTTTTGCTTCTAAAATGTCATTGGAGCAAAAAGCTGGACTTATTTTGGTTTAAAGCTCTTACACACATGACCTCTATTGGCATCAGCAACCAAATCTAGTATAGTTCTGCTTAACTATATTAGTTGCCGGTACTTTACAGCCAACAAGGTGGAAGAAATATAGTTTTGTCAGATTTTGGAGATTTGGGCATGTTCTTAGTAGAACTGTAGCAACTGAGCCGGCAAGCTTCCAAGACACAAAATGTACTGGGAAGTTCTATTTCAGACTTTCACACATCCTCCTAACAACAGAACAGCTGAAGGTGACAACTGCTACCTCTTTCGCCAGGTTTTATGAGGATGTCCAATCAGAGTAGATGGTAAATGTATTGACCAAGAAAGTTCTCCTCTTGCTCAGCCAGCATTAGCCGATACAGAAGCCTGTTCTGCTATGTGATCCTCGCCGGTATGTGTATGTGTGTGTGTTGCTGTTGTATGTAAAAGGTAATATAGCTACGTGTGAAAAAGAAATGGTCAGATACAATTAATTTGTTGGCAACGTTGTTTAATTTACCCAGCTGCTATCTTACTCAGAGCTGTAGTGGCCCAGAGTGGTAGTGGGCGTCTGCGTCAGAAGTCGCATGCAATGCATGCTGGTACATGTAGGCACAGCCAGCACATTTCTGCGAGCAGGAGAAGTCTGCTTTCACGATCAATATAGCAACACGCACTGAGGAATTTATTGCTTCAATTGACTACATTTAACATCAACACTGATTGCACATCCTCATAAAAAGTGGCAAGATTTCCCTTCAAGTAAATACAAAATGGCTGCAGCATCCATCTTGCACCTACCTTTTAAAGTTAATGTATGGCTGCTGGTACTTGCTTTAACTGCCATTTAAAGATCTGTGCTGACAAATACGAACATTACAACCTCCAACATAAAGTGGTACCTGTTGTCTTTGCCGTTCTGCAGAAGAGAATGTCTGTCAGCGCCCGAGCGGTCTGTGCACACATATGTATTCCGGCGTGTCATAGCGCTTCCAGGGATGTTATTCTACAGAGAGAGGAATGAGGTAAGAGGCAGATATTACTGTCAAGCGTCACTTTGATATACAGTAGAACCAAACCCACTGTACGTTGTTACAGTGCTCAGCATTCACAAAGACAAAAGGGTGTAACAAAAAGCTACTATCTGTAAATGGGTGAAGCTATACCAGAAGTTGTTAGAAACTGCCTAGACTCAGTTTACGTGTTAAATTATTTTCTACTGCCATTTATACTCCTTGTGTATATCATCTTCTATTTTAACTCCACCTCCCAAAAAAGTCAGTTTAAGCTGAGTCTAAATAAATAAAAAAAATAGGTTTTAACAGTGGGCAAATACAGACTGTCAGAACTGCATGATTCTGCTCAGGGAGGAATGTAAAGTTGGCCTGAATTAGAAACCTTTTGGCCACAATTTAATTATTACTATTTTTATTTAATAGTCTAGATCAGTGGTTCCCAACCTTTTTACTTAAGGGACCCCCTTTCTATCATTCAATAAACTGACGACCCCTGACATATATGACAGAGACAGAGATGAGTTTTCCTGATATTTTTATACAATTCTTTGTCTATATTATATGTTCTTATCATTTCTAACAAGATCTTGTGTTCAGATCTTCTTCAACTTTAGATCTTATATAATGTATACTTTAAAAAAGTAATTTTACTAAGTTTTCTTCCCAGAAATGGATGAAATAGTGAGATACAAGTCTACTGTGTATATTTTTTAAGTTTTTTTTTACAACCCTTAAAATCAAGAAGGCCTCAAGACCCCCTGTGAAGCTTTGGCGACCCCTAGTGGGGATCCTTAACCCTAGGTGGGGAACCACTGCCTTATAACATGTTAAGAATAGAGGGTAAAAACAGTATTACATAATAATTCAACAGCATAAATGTCATGAAAATAAATCCATAAATATATTATTTAAAAGTGATTTGATCGTTGTTGATGTTCAGCTTAGGAACCCCGGTGGCAAAACCCTGGGCCCCTTTAGTCTAATGCCTCTAGAACATCACTTGAGATTTACAGTCTCCTCCCAACCTGAGGGGGAAACCTGTCATTTACCGTGGTGGCAGTCATATCTTTGCGGCGGTCTGGGATCTCAGACTTGTTGGGGTTGTTGGCACTGCTGACCATTGGGCTGGAGGGGGGGAGGCTATGGCTCCCCATCACGCTGCAACTGGCCTTACGTGAAGGCATCCGTCCCTCCCGCAGCTCCCGGTCGCCCGTGCTGGTCGGGCTCCGTTTGGGGTGCATGACGGGCATGGAGGGCCCGCCTTTGTTGTGGAGGACAGCAGAGCACAGACACACAGAGACTCATATAAGGAATATTCTGTAGATAAGGCAGGGTATGCAATGTATATTCAGTACAGCTAGTCACAGCCATATGAAAAACCAAAACAATAAGCTAAATAAGTTCTTCTCTCAGATATGAGACTCGAGCTGAGGTCAACAGTGCATGTTACCACGTTTTCTTGTTAGTTTAAACTCCATATTGCACTTTTTCACTTGTTAAGTTATAATGTCTCTCTTCATCATCGTTATGGCTGTTGTCGTCATTGTCATCGTTGTTGTTACAATCGTCATTGTTGCTATTGTTATTGCTGTGCATCCTTCTTTCTGTCTGTCTTACTCTCTTTACCCCCTCCCCTCTCTCACCCTGACTCTCTCTGTAACCCCTACCAGTCGATTCATATGGCTGCCCAACTAGAGCAGGGCTCTGCTCGAGGTTTCTGCCTCTCAAAAGGAAGTTTTTCCTTGCCGTGTGCTTGCTCATGGTGGGAACTGTTGGGTCTCTGTAAAATATTTTGTAAATATTAAGAAATACTGTCTAGACCTGCTTTATTTCAAAAGTGTCTGGAACTGAGAGGAAAACGTGAAGTTTTAACAGCATGCATAGCTCAGATAGAGATGTTAGAGAAGAGACTCACAGAAGTCGCTGTGTCGCCGCTGCCTGTGGTAAGTGGAGGCACTGCGCTGGGTCTTGCTATGTGAAGAAGAGGTGGAGGAGGAAGAGGAGCCAGTGGCTGATGAGTGCTTGTTGGTTCCGTTGGTGATGGGGCTGGGTCGTACCCTCGCCAGGGACAGGCTACTGGCTGTGCGAGCCTCACTGCCCTCCTATAATGTTCCAGTGATATTGGATAGAAAGGTGTCAAAAAGTGTGACCGAATTTGACGTCTGTAAAGTTGAGTATTACAGCGAGAAGGAAGGATGGGTAATTGAATATACCAGGTGGTTTTGGTCTCTCCCAGAAACACAGTTTTGAATGATAATTGCGATAAGAGGGGTTGGGTATCGACCCTCAATACTTTCTGAGCACTGATTGAGATGTGACGGTTAAGAGAAGTTAAAATTAGAATCACCACTTAATAACATTACTTGTGGGGACTGAAAAGAGATTAAATCACTTTAGAAATCATTTTACTAACCTGCTCCCAAAATTATATAACAGAGGGGCATTACCAAATCGTATGCAGAAAAAGTCCCTGACTGATATGACAAAGCTTACAATTAGGAGATACTGTAATATTCATCAAGGGTGTCTTTGGGGTTAAGGGAAGTCAGTGCACAAATTTAAAATGAGTTAGGGTAACAGTTGATTCAAATGTGTGAAGATGGTGTGATGTTTTTCTATTTTATTGATGTAGATAGACAATGTAATTTAATAGACAAACATTTTGTCGTCATAGGGGATTGCAGCAGCTAATACAAAAGAACAGAGCTGTAGATATAGAAAGAAAGAGTGGACATATATACTGTATTCCAGATATTCTGATTTAAAACATGACTTTGCAAATTTGTTTGTTTTAAAGGCGGAGATATAGTGGGAAATTAACATTTTTAGATTTAGTAATCAACGCATTAATTTGGTGATTCAGTGTTTAAGATGAGAGGAAGTCAGATCAGAATCCAACTCAGAGTTACACCAGGACCATTGTGCTGAGGCAGGCTTTATATATATATATATATATGACATATGATTAACACTTGCTTTTTAACCTTGTGTTTGTCATGTTCATTTCTAAGAATGTGCACAACCAACAGTCCAAATGGATGCAGGGTATGCGAGGCAGCCATCATGTGCATGTGAACAAAAGCGTGTATATCTCCAGTCTAAGGCAACATTGATCACATGCATTCAAAAAGTTTGGTTTCTTTTGTTAGAATAAAAAGGGTTTTGGAGAAAAATATTATATTTTGTAAGGTATAAAAAAGTACTATATTTGGAAAAATGGAATGTATGGAAAAATAATTAGAATAATTAGATTATTAAAGTAATACCCAGCCCAGCATGCACAAATAGTGATCATGGAAAAGGTCAGTCTTCATTCATTGCCAGTTGTTCTGGTTAGTATGTTAGTTAGATACCTAGTATGCATAAATAAATATTGTGTAGAACTATATAACTCACATCGCCTTTGCGGCCTAGCAGTAAGTAGGTGGCGGTGACCTCATTGTACTTCTGATTGAGCAGAGAGTCCTTGATTTCCTCTGGAGTGAAACCCATCCCGACCATCACCTCTGAGGAACACAAACAACCAAATACGAAAGGTAAGAAAGGAGATTCATAACATCTTGCATCTTGGCTACACTGACCAGGGTTGTAATGGACACTCTCAGCTAGAACAGCAGGCAGGCCAACAGCCAAGCTGCAGCTGCAGTAATAGTGGCCCAGCTGACTCACCAATGCGAGCTGGATCACTGTAGTCTTCAACAGGTTCTATATGGGGCTTCAGATCGTCCCCTTCATACCCTGTATTTATCCATTTGTCCTTCATGACTTGCTGCAGAAACAGAGGCACAGAAAAGCTTCAGTCCTGTTCGAATTTCACATTAGGTTAAGTTACGCCTTAAGCGCTGCATGTTCTTACTTCTAGGGTGCAGCGTTTGGAGGGGTTGAGCACCAGGAATCGGCGAAGGATCCCCTCACAGTCTGTGGACATATAGAAGGGGACGCGGTACTTTCCTCTCAGCACGCGCTCCCTCAGCTCCTGTTGACCAGATACATCACGTTACACATACAGCACAGGGGCTACGATTGGATATATTGCAATGCTGTAAGCAAAGCAATGTATTGTTTTTTGTTTTGTTTTTCTGGAAAACTGTCATAAATAGTGTACCACCATATGCAGGAAATCTGAGTAAAAACGGTTACATTTATGACACTACTATCTATCTTGAGGGTTTAAACAAAACAATCGATTACGGTTTCAATCAATACAATATCACAAAAAATATATATTACGATATGATATTTTTCAAGCTAATTATGAGATATGAACTTTTCACATTTGTGGCACCCCCTAGAGTTGAAGCACACATGAGTAATTGCCAATTTTTTATATTTTGATAAATATTAATTGGCTTCTAAAACGGAAACGGGGTTTAGGGACGGTTGGACCAGCAGTTAGGGAGGAGATGTCAAAAATAAAAACAAACGAGAATCCAAACCGGGGGTGTGAACCCTGCAGTTACACGTGTCTTAACCACTCGGATGCTGGACATCCCTACTTTATTTGCCTTTAATGCTAGTTTTGAAATAAACATGGTCGGAAAAAGAGAAGAAGCTACTTCTGCAGCCATTATGTCAGCACTATGCATCAAGGCACATTAAAGTAAATTCTGACTTCCCCCTCATAACCACTTCGTTCACTTTGGTTTATGTTTAAGTTTTAATTACAACTTATCCAACACTGCATAAAAGCTTTTCATACTGAAGTCCTCTGATGAGACCAGTCTGTAATAGTGTCTGTCACATAAGAACTTAAATCCCCAGGTTCCTCACTGCAGGCGGTATGCTGGGGTGCAGTTAGATATGAGAGGGGTTAAATACACATTTGTCTCCACCCTCTGGTACAGCTCTAGGGGGCAATTCATTGCCATCTGCTGGATTTTGGATAAAAATACTATTTTTAGTTGTTTTTTTTAGCAGCAGTTCTACTACAGGGTACGATAACATTACAGCACAAAGGGAAGGCACATAATCACTACACTATTTATTAGTTGGGATACGTAGTTGGAACAGAAATTAAATGGCCAATGCACATGTGTTATACAACTAAGGAGATTCAAATGGAAAAAAGTATATGTAGTACGATGCACAATGATGCAAAATGGCACGAAAAGGATGAAACGGTGTACTCCTCCCTTATGTCAGTGATTTTCATCAGGACAAACTGTCGACTGCTCCACAAGTGCACACAGTGACCAGTTTTTCTGATCATAACTGATTTTGACATGTTATACATTACCAAATTCATGAATGGCTTTAGTTTCACTGCTATGGTTCACTCTCACAGCTGTCATAAACATCACAGGCAGCTGCTTTCAGTGAAAAGGCTGTGATAAACCCACTGTACACTGCCTGCTCCGCACTAAACAGCAGACAACAGTTAGAGATTAGCTCTCAAATATCAATATTGGCCTCAAAAATCCAGTATCCGTTGGACTATAGCATCTATTTTAACCACAATTCATGACGACTTTTGATAGGAATACTGTTTTCTTTAAAGAGTCAAGCAGTAATTTAAAGGAAAATAAGAATTCAGGTGAACTATAAAGTAAATAAACACTATAAAGCAACCGATATGAACAAAAAAGATTCTTTCCAGAGGAGAGGATCACTGGAAAAAGAAGAAGAAGGAAGACTGAGAGAAACACAAAGGTCCTGGACCACATTCAAAACCTGGCTGCCACATCTACAAGTCACACACTGGGTCATGAGTTCGCCACTGCATTCCTGGCTTTGACTCAGACTTTATCAAACTACCTCAAAGGGGAGAAAGGGCAGCCTTTGGGGCAGTTCTGTAAAATTCTACCATCAACTGTTACTGTAAACCAGGGCTCTACTTGCTGGTACAATGTTTTAGCACTACAAGAAAGCGCGATACTTCTGAAAATATTTCCATTACTAACATGATACAAACAGCAGTTTCTATAAGTTTTTATTTATTTATTTCATTTTGTATCATTTTTGTAATTTTCAGTCAGTCATTTTGGCGTTTGCGTGCACCTTTGACCTTTGCCATTATTTTGTGCCAAACAAAATACATTTCAAATAATAAAATAAAATTGTTTTTATATTAATTGTATATGAAAGTGTACTTGAAATTGAAATCATATTTTTGACATCATTTCGCAGGCCAGATTTAAGATTACACTTGAAGCAAAGTTCTGCAGATGTACACAAGAGGAATGCAAGAAAATTGGGAATACTGAAAAGAAAAATAACATTTATCACAAACTTTTAAGAACTGCACTGCATCCCTTAGTGTACTTAATCAGATGGTTGTTGTGAACTATGTGTTTCAATATATGTAAACCCATTACTGTTACCATAAACCCCTGAGGACAACTCCTGCCTCTGAGTGTACCCAGACAGACCCTCCCCCCATCCACTTGCCTTCAGGTTCTGGCCATCAAAGGGCAGCGAGCCGCTGACCAGCGTGTAGAGGATGACTCCGAGACTCCAGACATCCACCTCAGGCCCATCATATTTCTTGCCCTGGAAAAGCTCGGGGGCAGCGTAGGGCGGTGAGCCACAGAACGTGTCCAGCTTGTTGCCCAGCGTGAACTCATTGCTGAAGCCGAAGTCGGCAATCTTGATGTTGGCGTCGGCGTCCAGCAGAAGGTTCTCCGCCTGAGTCATGCATACGTTGATGCAGGAGAGGGGGAGGCAGGGATGGACAGCGGGGGGTTGGATGGTGAGGGGGGAGCGGTCGAGAAAATAGTCAGATTGGGGGAGGAAAAAGAGGAGAAAAAAAGAGCGTGAATGAGAGACAGATGGGGAGGGGGGTGGTGCTTGCGTGTTGTCCATAAACACAGATACTGGACATGACTCATACTGTATAAATGTCACTGTGTGTATTGAGGAATGTAATAATCTATTAGAACAGGAGCAGGCTCTGGCTGCCTCCTACCCTTCCCAGCTTGGTAAAAAAAAAAACAGCCTCTCCACTCATCAGCGCTTTACTGTGTGATTAAGATGTTAAAGGGCCCTTTTCACAGACACAGATTAAGACTAGTCCCAGATTATAACTTTCTGTTCAGTGTAATCTGTCAGTGAAAGAAATGTCCCAGTCTTGGACTAGCCTTAATCCACCATCTCTGAAAGCGGTCCAAAAAACAACTTCTGAGCTTCCTCACCTTCAGATCTCTGTGGACAATGTTCTTCGTGTGGCAGTAGTGGACAGCAGAGACAATCTGTGAACACGAGGAGACAGATAAAGCTTTAGTACTGGCAATTAAATGTGATGATTGGCACAACGCTGGCATCGAGGGGAGTGTGCTCGTACCTGTCGAAATTTGGCTCTGGCTTCAACCTCCTTCATTCTCCCATGAGACACGAGGTAGTCAAACACTTCACCTGTGAGTGTGGAAGCAGGAACCGATCAGTCAGGTTGTAAAGCCAGAAGCATTATAGCCATCTTATTATTTGATTATATAGTGCTGATAGACACAATCAATCCAGTTATTAATATTTATAAGGTTCAAGTGCTGTCAAGGTGTCAACTTTATTGTACTACTTGTAGCCACATGAAACCTTAAAGGAACAATTTAACATTTTGGGAAATACACACACAATTTGCTTTCTCGCCGAGAGTAAGGGGAAATTCCATAACACATGTTTGAGTAGCTGCTAGATTTTGGATCTTTTGTGAACTGTTGTTGGATATTAGGGATGGTAAGATTCACCGTTCTGCATCTTTGTTCAAAATTGCCCCATTACAAAATGTGTGCATCGAATACAATTTGGGAGGAATTCTGCATTGTTTCACAAATCTTTGCATCAGTAAAAAGCTATTTATTCACTGTAAAACTTCAATTAATAGCCCATGCTTTTATTTGCTTCAATCACTGAACTCAACCTATATATATGTATATAAGGATAGATATTACATTTTGGTCTTCATGCGTCCAGGCACCACTACAACTGGTCTTTTTTTCCCAACTTAATAATGGGTTTGAAAGAAAGCCACATTCGAAACTGTGTCTGTGACATTCTCCAAGGTCACAGTGAGCAAACGATACGTTTAGGGACAGAACACAGAAAAAAAAGAGATTGGTGACAAGAAACAGACGCAAATAGAAGCATAAAAGAGACTAATCGAGGCCAAAACAAAAGGCGAGCAGCATTAGATGCAATGTGCTGGCATTACTCCTGAAATTGTGTTTAAAGTCAGTTTAAACAGCACCATTACTGCACAGAGACTGCTCAGTTATTTATGTTGTGGTTCCATACTCTATTAAGTTTGAATGTATAAGCGTACCACACCTATTAGGGGAGAGTCCACAGTCATCTCATGGTCCCACTATCATCTGTTTTGGTATGCTAAAGAGTTAAAGAGAGCAAAGCGCTCCAAAACATCACTCAATTTCATTTTAAACACTATATTTTTGTTTGAAGAGTGAAATAATTCACTTGCGTCCACTTCATTTTGACTTGTTTGAATAAATATCTCCAGTATGTGATGTCAAGGACACAGGTTCGCGCTCTTTTTTTGACAATACAGGACAGCACTTGGTCACAATTATTCATACATCACATAATTTACTGGAAGGCCTAGTATTGACACATTTAACCCAGGCTTTATTCCTCCTTTGTGCTGGCTATATCCCTATAATATACACATACATCCCCTAGAACAGTGGTTTCCAACCTTTTTCCTAAAGGGACTCTTTTTCTATCACTCCATAAACTGACAACCCGTCAGTAAGTGACATATTTAATGGATATTTCATATATGCATCAATGCATAACAATAATAATACAGAACAAATGATAAACTGTACAAATAACCCAAACAGTGAACGCAGTAATTGTAGAAAGTTTGCGTAAAATGGGGATTGAATTTGGCAGATTATTTCCTGCGAATATGAGATTTTTTCTTTTTCATACAATTCTCTGACTGTATTGTGTATTTTGTTTCATTTCTTCATTTCATGTCATTCAAACTTAATTCAGTGTTTCCTAATACAGTCCTTGCGACCCCTGAAAAGCTTTGCCCTAGAACCAGGGACTTGCTTTGCCCAGGGGACACTTTTGCAAAATAGCAAGAGGCCAGGGGCCAGTTAATAAACCAACATTAACGATATTTATCAGATCAATAAATATTCAGATCGTTGATGGGACAGAATAAGACGACTTCAAAGTCGCAATCTTCTATTTTCTCGTGTTGCTACCAGGCAGAAACGCTGCACTGCAGCTAGCATGTTTTGACTTGTGATGGTGCCAGATATTAGCATACAACAATTGTCATTTGGCAAATTAAACGCAGTGGTTTAGGACTGGTATGAGGTGGCAAAAAAAAGGCAAACTCATCCATCCATTTTTCATTAAATTGCCTGTTTTCCTTGTCAGTCCTTTAACATGTGCTGTCCTCCAGAAATCAAGTGTCACCATTTCTGTGCAAATCTCTGATAACTAACTAGCTAACTACCAAAGCAACAGCCAAGGGACATTATTGAACATTTACTCATTGGTACTCCCAGTGTGAATTAATTTATTTTCATTGCGAATTAGAAAATTTGTCAGTGGGCCACCCGGCACCCTATCTGGCCTTCATTTCAGTATTACTGCTCTAGAATAATCAGTTTCTTGGCAAAAAAGCAAGTATGTCTCCAAATGTTGAACAATTTCTTTAAATTGTACTTCAGGAGGATATATGAAGGAGATCAACCCTCCAATGTACCAGTGTTTTGTAGTTTCACCTTCAGCCACTGTGTTTTACCATGCATCAAAACTGTAAAATGATCTCGATACTGATCACATACACACACACACACACACACACACACACACACACACACACACACACACACACGCACACACACACACAAGGATTTCCTGTTGGACCTGAATTTAAAACATGAAGTTCCAATACAATCTGCAACCTCCTGCACCACTTGCACTTTTTCCTGGACGTGGTGGCTGATGTACTCACCCCCACTGGCGTACTCCATGATTAGGTAAAGGGTCTTATCAGTCTCAATCACCTCGAACAGCTGCACTGTAGCCCAAAACAGAAGCAGATTAAAATCAAATATATATCAACAAATCCTGCTCATATTATGAATAATATAGCGCAGCAGTCTGCCCGTCTGCCTTAATACCAAGGAACCCGCTGCTAATGCTGTGGGGGGTTTTGATCCATATGGCATTTCAGCTTTAGAAAATCCAACCTCGTGACCTCTATATGCAAGTCTGCAACGTCGCTTGCCACAGTTCGGTCAATGAATGCTCTAAAGCTTATTCAAAGCATTATTCTTCCGTCTGATCACACACAGAAGCAAAACACACACGCATGGACGCACACTCAACACACACAAACATAAAGCCCATTGAGATGTATGCATGTGCCTTACCTATGTTAGGGTGATTTAAGCCTTTCATTATTCGTACCTCCCGAAAGAGCTGGGAAGAAGAAACAAAATTTTAATGTATTGATAATACTACACATAAATAAATCTGTGCTTTAAAGTGTAGCAATGATGGCATCATGTTCACTGAAAGAAATACATTTAGATTCAAAAGAACCATGGTTGTTCTTGGGAGCTGAGGTTAGGGTTCTCAGCATTTTTGGGTCTGTGACGCATACTGCATGTGTCTGTATATCCCAGAATTCACACAGTTGCTGTCAGGCTGTCATGTGAAAATAAGTACAGTATACTTTTGCATTTTCTTTTCAGGCCTCTGATTTTAAGCTTGTTAATTTTAACAGCTTAGGCTAAAAACTTTAATCTCCTGATTCCATTATTTCCACAGTTCTGCCTGACAAACAAAAGAACTGAATCTCAGATGTGGATCATCACCAAAATCTTCACCATCAAATTTTTGAGGCGAAAAACCTCCTTGAACTTGATAGTTTAAGTTGAGACTAATGTCTCTTTATTTCAAGTAAGCTGATCGAGCCTTTGTATTGGTTAGAAATTTAATTTGGTTTTCTAAATGCAAAACATAGTATTAGATATGACATGGAAGAAGAATTTCACTAGCAGTACAGAATCTGAGCTTCCCTCTAAATGATTTACTATACGGCGAATACTCTACCCATATATCTCTCCTTTTACAAGGTTCCAACTTGTACTGGGTCACTTCAACAATCACTATTTGTGCTCAGTATTTTTTTGGAGTTAAACAGGTAGATTAACATGGGACCCTTCCAGGACGCATGGGAACCCTGTACAAGTTTAAAAATGAATCTCATCTCCAAGCTACATTAACAGTAACTACTAGCATAACACTTCTGGATCTCTGGCCGGACTGTTCAACGTTTAATTGCATTATGGGTAATGTAGGTGCCAGGTTTTGACAATAAAACAAAAACTGTTCATTGTGAGCCTGACAACATTCAAGTCCATTCAGGACAACATTTGCATATTCATAGATTCTGGAAGTTTTAATGAGGTAGAAGGTGGAGATGACTTTTTAAAGATTTTAATATGGAAATTTTACTTTTTTGCGGAACAAACCAGGCAGACTATTTGTGTATAAATATGTCTTCATACATATCTGGAGGGGATCTTTAAACAAGTGCAATGCTTAATATGTGGAGTACTCTTTTGAGACACTACTTCATTGGTGAAGGTAGTGTAAAGGCTACATTAAATGGCTTCCTGCTTGGCTGTTTATCATATAGTCTTTGTAGCACAGTAATGTGCAATCAATTCTGCTGTTGAAATCAAACTAGAACCCCCTTAGAGACTGGCGTTGGACCAGTACAAGCAGACAATTTTATACTTTTGTCCTAAAAATAATTCGGTCTCTGATAGTCATCCAAATGAGAATTTTGCGAGGGTGACAACAACCGACACAAACCTCCTCGCCATTAAAAACAACAACAACAAATGGCCCACACACAAATGTGATGGATCTGCAGCCAAAAATGGACCAACTTCTACTCCGAGCACTCCTCACTGCGTGTGATACATCGACTCCGGGGGATATATTTGTACACTTTGTCAGAGCAGAGCAGGGGATTACATTTGAGCCAGCTCCCCTGGTTTCACGTATATAACAGAACACTCCCTCAACAAAAGGCCGTCGCTGAACACCAGTGACTTTCCTCCACATTGTCAACTCCGTCCGGAAAAAATAGGAAAATAAAAAGATTGTGCGATAAGCTTTTCTATCCTCTTTTCTCAATCCTCCCCCTCTTCTATTTTCCGACGTGTCTCCCTCCATTCCCTCCTCCTCCTTCATTCAATTCCTCCAGCAGTCTTCTCCTCTAGCAGTGCCCCCAACGTCACTGTTGCCATAGCGACCCAGGTATTAAGACCGGGCCTCTTTCCCAGCTTCTCCAGCTGTGCTAGAGGGAATCTTGGGATACGTAGTCTCATTTTATCTGGGCTTCCCGTTAATTCCCTGCTCGTCGTGGCAGGGCCGAGCGGTCAGTTCCATCGAAACAACAAACAATCCCCCGGCAACATGTTTCGACCCCGGTCGTCATTAATGACCGCAGATGGACAGAAATCCTATGATGAAGCTGACAGGGATGGACTCCTGGCTTTAATTACAAATCCAGCTGGTGGAAACAAATTGCATTAAAATGTAAGTTGTGTCACATATTTTAGGTGTCCTCCAACATCAGAGAGGCCAGAATAAAATCCTCCTCCTGTAATCTGCCATTTCCTCGTGAAGGAAATCCTTCTTCACGGATATTGAGGTTTAAATTTTCTCATCTGTGATTTCACTTTCCTCTTCCTTCCTTCCTTCCTTCCTTCCTTCCTTCCTTCCTCCCCCTCTTTCACCCACCCCCCTGTACAATACATCTCCCTCATTCCTTCTCCCCTCTACATACATTACCGTCCAGATTATGCTAATATGGACTCTTTCATGTCTTCAGTTCTGAGGATTTTCTCTAGCCCACGGGTATGTAAAGAAGCCCCGCTATCATCACCGGCCAATTGTAGAGCATTCTCTCCAATCAGTGGCCAATCCTTTGCCTCTCTGCTCAATCCTGTCCTAAATGTTGCACCATTGTCTCTCACAGCAGCCGGTCCAGGTCCAAGAAAAGCAGCAGGCATGAATATGGTATAACACGCAAGTTGGGCTTACAGTTCCTGTAAAGCATTCAATATTTTAGCCAGGTGAGGTACAGAAAATCCATTTTCTGTCATGACACAAGCACCAGAAATATGATGAGTCAAAGTATCAGGATTACAGAAAGCCAGTGATCAAAAGGGCAACGAATGGTTATGGGAAAATAAAACAATGAGAAGTAAAGCCTTGATAATACAGCAACAACCCAAGGTCACAGCTATGGGTGATGGGTAAATACACAGATTGAGGAAAAGATTATTAACAAAAAAAGAAACCAAATATAATCAAAAGGATTTTTTTTGTTAAACGCCATTTAGTATGTGCAAATCTTCTTGGACATTTTATGTTGTTACCAGTGACCCACAACATTTCAAGTAGGATGTTTGACATGACTATGGTGGTCCCAGGGCACCCTGATAGCTCGCCTGGTAGAGCTGCTGCCCCATGTACCAAGGCTGAGTTCTTGCTGCAGCAGCAATGGGTTTGACTCCGACCTGTGGCCCTTTGCTGTGTGTAATCCCCTCTCTCTCTACCCCCTTTCCTGTTACGGTGAACAATACCTTCAGCTGTCCTATCCAATAACGGAAAAAGCCCCACTATAAAAAAACGACGGTCCCTGTTCGAGCAATGATCTCACAAGGATTCACATAATTCTGCATCTCTTGTGAAGAAACACTGGTCTTGCTAATGTATGTAGCCAGGCATGCAGACATCTTCCAGTCAAACTAAATCGCACACACACATATAAAGAACAATTATTTCATCCCTGATTTGGTCCTTCTGCTCTGTTCGCTTCTTGCCCACAGGCAGAGGAGCTTGTGCAGGCCGAGGGAGGTATAAAGAGATGAGAGAGGGAGGGAGGGGCGGGCTAAATGAGGGAGACACTTTGGCCTATATGTGCATATAAGCAGCATTCTGGACAAATATGGGTTGATTAAAATGGCTGTCCGCATCTTTTGACTCTCTTCCAGATACTTATTTACCTGACTGTGCGAGATCCAGCTGCATGACAGGGCAGAAAAGCGCTTCATTGGTGTGGTTGGGGGGATAAGATGGAGATATGTGAGCATGTGATAAACACACGATCCAACGGCCTTCATGTCAGCCATGTTGTGTCTAGATATCTACCAGTCCAGGTCTCCTCCTCCAGATGTCTACCATTGTGTGGATGTACCACGCTGAGGTTGCCCTTGATAGCTGGCAAAAGTGTCCACTGCTCAGCCTCTGACCTTCATGCACAACAAACCTCGAGTGTCCACCATTCAGTCTCAGCACCCAACGTGCTGACCAGCAGGAAAACAGGAAGCCAGCGACATGTATACCTGAGCCTTTCTAAAGACACCTCTCACATCAATGAAATGGCCACCAGGCTCTCTTTGTTATCCGCAGCAACGTGTGTTCAGGGGAGACAAATTAAGAACACACACACAGACAAAAAAAAGGACGGGTTGGGTGACCGCAGTTCCCGAGATGACTCACCCCCCCTCTCAGGGCAGTGATTAGCCCAGAGAGAGACGAGAGATGATCTCTGGAGCAGAGGTCTCCTCTCGCTCCCATCCAGTCCCTAGCACCTGCCAAACAGCATCACATCCCACGCGGCCTCTCTCCATCAGCTGCTCTCTCGTTCCTGCCCCCTCTGAGGAGGAAACAGCTGAGGATAAACCTGAACCTCTCCGAGTCCCCGACGGCATATCGGCATTTTGTTGAATTATATCAATGTGACCAAGTCATCCACATTTCTGATGCCTGGCTGCAGCTTACGCGGGCAGATAGTGTGAGAGAGTGTAGCATGTGTCTGCTTTTGTACCTGAGGACATACCCCTCAATGAACAATCCATCAGTGTAAAGAGGGAAAACTCACCTTTTGTAGGCTGGTTGGGTTCAACTGAGTTTTGTCAATGATTTTTATTGCAACCTGGAAGAGACATCAAGCATGTTTTTGATGAGGAAAAGAAAACACACCACCATTAGAGCTTGCTTTTGCTTATAACCTCCATACATGATGCTAAATATACAATACTATTTATGTTTGTGTTCAATCCAGTCATCTATAATGCTTTTATGACTAATAAATCATGTGCTAAAGCTTTATAGATCAGTCATAAGTCAGAATAGAAATTTGGGTTGCCAGGTTGTAAAAGCTCTCTTTTCCCAGGGTTCATCCTTTGGTAATCCATTAAGAAGACAGTAAGTGGTCATACTGTCCAATCAGTCAAATAACCTGGCATCCCAAAAGTTGCTCCTAATGGTTTCGAACTGATCTCTAGCGCTTTATTAAATGACTTATTAAACATTTAAGAAGCAATAAGTTACAACATATAAACATTTTATTAAGTGTACCTTCTCATTGCAGTCATTTAGTATTCAGTGTTTAAATTGAAGTCTTTCTTAACTGAACAACTGATTGAAATCATAACCTCGATTCCCTAAAGACGTCATGATGTCTTGACAGAATAGAAGTCAATCTACTACTTGTTATTTGTCCCATAGAAATGTGTTGAACAAGGAAAAGTATATTAGAGGAGATTCAATTAGAGGGTAAAATGAGAGAATAAGATCTACTTCCTTAAAAAATATGTTGAAAAAATATGATGTTGCAGACCCAATACTGGACCAAATCAAACCTTGAGGATGCAGCAACATCAGCTTAACCATTACCTTCCCTCACCGTGCAAACATCATCTACTCATCCATCTCCTTTCTCCCTCCTCCCACCCAGGACCTCTGCTGCCCTGTGTCTCACCTCCTTGCCCGTCAGGATGTGGCGGGCCAGCTTGACCTTGGCGAAGTTCCCCTTGCCGATGGTCTTGAGCAGACGGTAGTTGCCAATGTGCGGCTGCTCGTCAGAGCAGGAGGCAATGGAGTTCCTGCACCGGGCGCCCAGCGAGCGGCTGGACTGGCTGGTGGCCTTGTCTGAGCGACTGGCCCCCAGCGACACATGCTGGAAGAAAAGGAAGGGGTTAACTCACTGTGCCAGTACCAATATCACACAGAGCAGCAGCAGACTGCCAGAGGACCTCCAGGGCTGCCTGTACCCATGATGGTCTCCAGAAGCAAAACAATATGAGTTAGTCCTTTCTGTCTCTGCAAGCTGGTCATGAACTCTGCTCACCAAAGAATATGGAGACAATATGCTGTTTTTAGGCAGCAATTAGGCTGTTTCAAGGCAAAGGTCCAGGGAACTCCCTGTCTCGCTGTGTCATCGCTCACACTAAGTATCTGCTGTGGTCACTGATGATGCACAGGTAAATATGCTTACAATAAGCAGCCCAGCTTTACTGAATATATAATCTATTGATAGACTGAGAAAGTGACAAACCTGTGCCACATTACCAGAATCCTTCCACCAGATGTTTGTTTCATAAACACAAAAAGGAGCGATGCTGAGCTGAGCTGCATGTGAATACATGCCCTTCATTTCTGGGTTAACAGCTGCTGTCCAGCACATGAACACTTGAACATATTGTTTCCATTTTGGGTTCAGTATCGTCTTCTTCAGAGGTCTGCTGCTTGCTGGAATATGTCTTCATGGAATATGGCAGAGGGCAAAGGTAATACCCTGCAATCTGCGGTAGCCCTGAAGCTTTTACAGTGCTGCTGCTGCTACCGCTGCTGCATGTCACCACCTTGATTCTGGACCCCAGCGCTTCAGAGCATTGTTGTGCAGTGATGATAGAGTCCAATGCTTGAGTCACAGATAATGTTCAGCCAGGAAGCAGAGCAGAAGAGAAAGGGAGGACAACAATGTGCATTTGCACAAACAAAGCTGGATGTATTTACAGTATGAAGCAGCGTCTTGTCATGTGACAAACCAAGCAAAGATAGAGAGGAGGAAAGACAGAGAATAGATGGTGGGGGGAGGGGAGGGGAGGATACCAGGAGATTCGGAAACCAGGGTATCTGACAGAAAAGAAATAGAAAGAGGAATATAAGAGGAAAGAGTAAAAAAGGGAGCAGATGCCGGCACAGTGGTCCCTGGCCAGTCCCAGGCCCTGAGGCATCACACTTCCATCCCCCCAGCATGTCATCTTGCTTTCAGCTTCACACACACACACACACACACACACACACACAAACCACGCAGCCTTAAACCCCACCTTCAAACACTCCCTCCTTCCCATGCTTCCCATTCCTGTTCTCACGCCCCACCTAGAGCAGATCTGGACCCCTAATCTCTACAATCTAAACCCCGACAAGACCAGTCCCATCCAACGGCACCGGAGGCGGACACTGGAGTTACACCAACCCGCTGGCTGTAAGGGTACAACGTAGAAGCCAACCTCACCTGTGCCAATGTGGCAACACAACAGTTCACCCGGTCAATTCACTCGTCTGTCATCATGGCTTAATTGACGTGGGTGATGACAGCAGATCCAGGTCCATTCTGACGGAAGGAACGGATCTGCATTCATAATCAATCAGGCACCTCGTAAACTCACACACTTTATCCACACACACACACACACACACACACACACATCTACTGGCTTAACCATCCCTCTGTGCTGAAAGCTCTGCTAACAAACAGATGGGGGTGGGGGGTAGGGGGGAACTCTTGCCAGAAGTGTTTAGGGCAGAGAAATGACATAATGCAACATCAATCAGTCATGTCACCATTTTGATATACATGATAGATAGATAGATAGATAGATAGATAGATAGATAGATACATAGATAGATAGATAGATAGATAGATAGATAGATAGATAGATAGATGGAATCAATACACATGCACACCCTGCTTTATTCTGCCTGTCTCACATGAATAAATCCCCTTTGCCTCTGTCTCTCCAGCAGCAGGCCGCTACTGTGCTCCACTGTGCTGAATGTATGGCGCTGTCTGACACCCACTGGCTCTGGGGCTGGGCGCTTTGTAGGCTGCGCAGCAATGGACTGCACATCATTCTACGCAGTAATCCCCCTCGTTTCATACGAACAACCCAGATATTCTCGATACATTTGTTTTGGCCTTCTGTGCTCTCGTCCCACCCATCCAATTTCTGGGGAATACACGCACACAGGCGCGCACACGCATATAGGCAGCAGCAGCAGCGGCAGCAGCAGCAAGGAGTATAATGTGACATCACTATCTCTCCACAGCCTTATAATAAGAGGTGACGGCTGGTTTTCAGGCTTTCTGCGCATATCCGCTGAGTGTTATCGTATGCGGATGGACTCATTCCGGGCTGTTTGCCTGCCATCAGCTCTTTCCCTGCGCAGACACTCAAGGTTAGCCCATTTTGAAAGAGCCTGTTCTGCTAAAATATCCTTCCAATATCACCTCTAGAGTCCTTTAACCTAATGAGGAAAAAAATAGCAGCATACACCCCCCCATCCACACTGTGAACAAACCCACGGAGCGCCAAAGGCCACAAATATGAAATCTTTTTTTTCTTTTCTTTTTTGAAGGGATGCACGATTTATCTTGTGCATGCACACAAACAGAGGCTACGGGCTGTAATTGCACTTACATGGTCTCCAGTACTCCTGTCGTTTCCAGACGGTAATGCAGATCGAGAAGACATGTTGTTTTCTTTCTCCTTTTTCCCTGAGTGAGATTCACGGTGCGTTTGCGCGGATGATATTCACAGGCTCCACACACAGAACAACATCCGCAGATGCGACCCACCGTCCCAAATCAATCTGCCTCTTCTCCAGCCGGCCGAGCCGCGGTCGAGAGGAGACCTCTGCCTATCATGGCACCAATGGATATCAGGAGGGGGGGCTGTCCTCAAACAAGCTGCATTCTCCACCATGCACTTTGCAAGAAACACGGCCGATCAACGATGCAGCGAATGCAATGCAATGCAAATCCCGGGCATCGAATAAGTGCTAAAATGCGGTGATGTTTGGCCGGAGCCCAGCGTCTCTGTGGCGACTCTCCACCCCCTGCCTCATTTCGCCATACAAAACAAACACGGCTCCTTCTGGATGTGTGTCATCTCCGTTTGTCATAATACCGACCGATGGAAGCTTTCACGTTAACCCCGCGGCGCCAGTGCAACCCGCTCCCCTTGCAGCCGCTCGCAGAAACACACAGCTTACGGTGCAGCGGGGAAAAAGGCCGAAATGTTCAGAAATCGGTATTCCCGGTCGGGGAGATGCGCACCACCATCAGGCCGGCAAGAATGCACAGAGACACGAGTTCCGGTCTTTGTTTTTGAAGTAAAAGCCTTTATGAATCAACAATAATTCAGTGTGTGTGTGTGTGTGTGTGTGTGTGTGTGTGTGTGTGTGTGTGTGTGTGTGTGTGTGTTACACACTCAGTTTATTAGCTGCACATAAAAACCAACGCAGTCTAATACAGCAGTCCTGCAATAAAAGAAGGCTGTAGTGTGCAGTCAGACTGTTTTAGAGAGGAGTTCATTTACAGTTTATGGTGCTGTTGACCTGTATTATATTAAACTATCATTTCTCCACCCCAGTTATATCAATGAGGATAGACTGAATACCAGAAACACCACCCTCTGTTAATAAAACTATAATATCGAGAAGTTTCAAATGGCTTTACACTACAGGTCAACGTCACCCATTCACACAGAATCGAGAGCAATTTGGGGTTCAGTATCTCACCAAAGGACACTTTGACATGCAGAGGGAGAAGCCAGAGATTGTACTGCCAACTTTCTGGTTAGTGGAGGACTCGCTCTGCCTCATGAACCACAGCTCCCCCAAATACAGGCACATAGCAGGGGCGTTGGGGCACTGACTTATACAGGAGTCTCATGAAGTATGTGTCCAGTCATTCCTAATTTATGCAATTACAACACATTTATACCACATGCAAAAAAAACTGTATGGTTTTATGTCTGCAAAGGAGTCTATAGAAGTTAATTTAGTGACTTGAAGATGATACACAGCTGATGTAGGCTGAGCTGCTGGAGCATGGCTATACAGTATGGATACTGGATCATTAAAGGTCACTGGGGATCAGGCTACATTTTTTCTTTTGCATATAAACAAAGCAAGAAAGAAATATGTTCCACTGCAATGGCCATGAGAAAAACAGATTAGTTCAACTGTATTATAGGATCCAAGCAATATTACATTTGAAATCAATATTCAACATTAAAGATATTACAGAGTTAAGCAAACTTTATAAGTTTAAGATAATAATAGCTATTTCGAACTGTTGAACATTTACCTGAGTGTGCTGTTATCTCTTCTGTATATTTGTGTATTTATTTACTTACTTTATATGCTGTCATTTTCTTCTTTTCTGTATTGTATATGGCCACAGGTTGACTTGCTTTATTTTAAATTTCTTTCATTTCTTCCATGTGTAACAGTGTGCCTCCTTTGAGGGGTCGTTGTGGAAAACAGAAAATGTCCTTTCATTGCTTGTAAAAGCATAAATCAAGATGTTCATAGGGCAACCAGAAACACACACTATATTCTATGTGAGCACTTTTGTGCAGTATGTTAAAATGCCTGTCACTGCATGCATGCTGGGAGTCCGTGAGAAGAAACCAGCAGGCACTGAAGATGGATGGATGGATCAACGCCCCAGCCCGTCAGAGACAAACCTTACGCTTTTATTTTGGAAAACAAATCTCTTCCTTTCCGGTCTGATCTGTCTGACCATATTTCGTTTGACGCAGCTGAGATGCGCCACATCAGAGACGCTTACAGGTCCAACATAACACAACCCACTGCCGGTTTTACCAGCGTAGATTTGTGCGTAAATTAGCATAAACTCTCCAAAGATGGCCGAAGTCTCAGCATCCAAACTGATTCATCTGAGTGTGTTCTGCTTTTATAGGATCTGCTGCTCGGGATGGGTTGTGTGGCAGTGGCCTGTAGAGGGAGAGGAGCAATCTCGACTTGGGTGCCAAGATTCTTCTTTCAGATAAAGCCAGTGATTTAAAAAGAGGTGTCACTTCCTTCCATCCCCTGAACCCCCGTGTCTGCAGTGCAATACAATCTTATTAAAACTTGACTGTGAGGCTGGGAAACATGTTTTAAAATCAGCATTAGGTGTGTAACAAATGATTAGAGCGCCATCAGTTCTGAACAAATACTGTTCATCCAGCCTTCTAAAACTGGCGTTATATATGCTGAACTATCCTCCTCCCAGCACACTGGAATGATAACATTTCCATTTTGTCTTCACTCTGTCCATGACATGCTGTCTGCTGTACTCTGGACTAATGGCCCGTATTGACTTCCAGAGGTCATCTCTGGGGTTGGCAGAGAATCAAAAAAACTTCACTGTCCTCCCACAGAGTGATGGGAGTTTGTCTCTGACTTGGCTCACACTGGTACACATATAATAAAAACATATGAGCAGAAATAAAGTATATGTATATATACGTAGAGAAGAAGGTGCACACTGTGAAGGAGTGGTTGTTGGTGGGTCCCATTGGCTTTATGATGGCATATCACAGTCCCACTACTATGAATATGTATTCTGTACTGTGTTTGGAGATCTGTGCAGAGGCATTGTGCTTGATGCCCTGTACATTCATCAGATCCTACCTGTAGGACACGTCAAGGCATTTCCACCACAGGTGAGTGGTTAGCACTGGAACTAAAAGGATGGGTTTAAGTCAGTCTTTAAATAATGTAAGCACATATTTGTATATAAATGTTGGCAGCTGTCAGCCCTCCATAACATCAGCCTCACACAATTTTTATTTACTCAACCTCCCTCTATTTTATACTTTTTATTGGATAGGTCAAGATGGACAGAAAAGACTGGGTGAGAGAGAGAGCGAATAACACTGCACTCAGGACCCAGCCTTGGTATATTGTGTGCCAGCTCTACCAGGTGAGCTTCCAGGCTGCACCGCTTGATCCCTATTAATTAGTTGGTAACTGACTTGATCCAGCAAACTGTATAAGCACGGCTTTGTACAAGTAAAACATTATGACCTGTAGATAAACATTGTAAAACAACCCCTAAAGCTGTGGTCCCTAACCTTTTTCCTTCAGGAACCCCTTTTCTATCAGTGAGTGACGACCCCTGACTTAGGGGCATATTTTATGGATATTATTTCATATTATAAACCTGATAAACTGTACAATGAAACAATAGAGAACACAATAACTGCAGGAAGTTTGTGTAAAATGACAGATTTTGATGAATTTTGATGCATCAGAGATGAGTTTTTCTGATATTTTTGGGAACTTTTAAGACAATTCTCATACGTATTTAACATTCAATCATACATACTATCCAAGCAAACAGTTTCTTCACAGAAATGAACAAAATGCTGAGACATAGGTTTACAGTGTATTTTTTTAAGTTGTCTTACAACTCTTTAAATCAAAAAGGACCTGTGACCCCCCATGAAGCTATATTTCAATATTAAAATATGCATTTAAACATGTATAAATTAATATGTACATACAGTACATAAAATATGAAAACGATGTCCCTTTCATTCTGGATACTCCTCAGAACATTCATTAGTTTTCATAGGGATTATTTCTTCAGGAGACACTAATGCTAAACTATATTTTTCCTTAACTTGGGTGAACCCCCCTTTAACTCTGTACAGTATATCTGACATGGTGGGGACAGATGGATGATTAACCAGAGAAACACAGACCATTTTAAAGCAACACTATGAAAGGTTTGGCATTGTAACAATCTATAGTCATCTATAGTCATTCTGAGTGACACACAGCCTAAAGCTGCTAGAAGCAACCCTGTGACAGCATGGCTGCTGGTTTATGAGAAGAAGCAGGGTGGGGAGAGTGAACGAGGAAGACTGTGGCATCTGCTCCCCATTAGGCCCACGCTGGAGGACTGGTCCTACTGGGATGCTCAGGTGTGAATGTGTGTATCTCTGCTTACATAATAAAGGCAGGCCAATGAACCCCATCTTAAACTGATTAAAATACTTTGTCATGTTGTCTTTGGCCTGTCCATTTCAATGGACAAAGAATCTGAGCGTGAGACACCACCTAATAGTAAAAATGAAAATAAAAATGGTCTTAAGTGAAAAAACAAAAATGAAAAACACATGTTAATTTATTTTACTTGAATGCTTCACTCATATAAATCAATAAAGTGATGCTTTAATAGCATCTAGTTTGAATGAACACATTTGGAACCAGAGCCAGCATTAGCATGAGTCTCAGGATGCCCCCCTGAAGACTCCCAGTCTAAGTAGGGTTCTAATAAATGTTGAGGTTATTTGACTAAAATGTATTTCACATAATGTTTGTTTAAAAAAACACACTGGTTGTAGTTTTCACATTGTACTCAGGCATGAGCAAGAAAAATGTCCTGAAAAGGATTAGAACTTATTTATATATTAAATATAACTAAATGTTGTTTCTAGAGCAAAAA
The DNA here is from genome assembly GCF_905237075.1 of Dicentrarchus labrax. Lineage (NCBI taxonomy): Eukaryota > Metazoa > Chordata > Actinopteri > Moronidae > Dicentrarchus > Dicentrarchus labrax. Next base: position 8,276,372 of record NW_026136705.1, on the reverse strand, counting down.
CAGTAAAGCAAAGTCACTATAGAAACTCAATAACATCTCTCTGGAAACAAATTTTTGGTGCACTAATGCTGTAAACCAATGGTTCCCAACCTTTTTCTTTAGGGAACCCATTCTCTATCATTGAGTAAACTGACAATTATATTCAAAACTGTACAATGAATCCAAACAGTGAACTCAGTAACTGCAAGACATTTATCTGAACAATCTTCACAGATTGAACCAGATGCTGAGATACAGGCCTGCTGTGTGTATTTTGTAAGTTTTCTTACACCCCTTAAAATCAAGAAGACCTTGCGACCCCTACTCGGGGTCCTGACCCTCAGGTTGGGAACCACTGCTGTGAAGGGACAAAGCCATCAGGTTTATGATGAACACAAGTATGTACAATAAATGGAGAAAATAATGGGGTTATTGAATTAGGAGCAGTTTACAACTTATTATTGTCACTACACTTCTGGTCTATTATTATTATTCCATATTTTATTTCATTTCATCAGACTGATGTATTCTAAATCTATTTGAATTGATTTAACTTTTATTGTGTTTTTATTGTGTTTGCTCTAATGCATTTCTTGGTGATACATAAGGTACTCTGAATGGCTTTGAAGTTTGAAAGGTGTTATATGGTATCACTTTATAAAATAATTATATACTTAAGTATTGTTGAACTAATGCACGGCTCACTGTTGCTCACCACTAACAAATGATCTCTGACATTTTGTGATTAGTTCACACTTAATTTATCATCAGTTAAGGAATGTGAATGTCATGGCTCTACTCCCCTCCTGCTCCCTTTGCTCCTCCTCCTTCCCTGTGTGTACCTCACCTGTGCACTGTGTCACCTGCTCTCTATCTGTTCATCAGTCTCAGCCCTCAAGAACCCCGGTCATCCTTTCATTCCTCGCCAGATTATTTCAACCAACTTGGTGGAAACTTTCGTGGCTCCTTTCAGTGTTTAGCTTTCTACTACAAGTCCACTCGTGATTTTCCTGCGCTAGCTCCTTCGTCTAACAATTTCAGTTCAATTTTCAGAGTCAGCTCTCCTGTGCCTCCGTGTCTCCAGTCTCTCTTGCCATTTCACCTGCCTGCCCCCCCCGTGTGTATGTGTGTGTGTGTAATAAAGACCCTTAGACCGTCCATCTTGTCTGTGTGTCTACTCCTGGGTTCAGTCAACTAGCCTTGACAGTGGTATTTCTGACACATTTACATTGTTTTTTTTTAAATAGTTTTGTGTTGTTCAAAGCAATAAAGCTTAAATATAGAAAATCATTCTCCTATAATTTGTTGTTAATCTCCTATTAATTATGTTGTAAATGTGTAAAAATATACTTTGGTCTATTCCGGTAGAAATATGAAGCTATTTTCTTTTTATAAGAGGCTGTGCAAATGCATGGTCCTGAAATAACCTTGTATGTAACTGTTAATTCATGTATGAATTAATATCCCTTAACTAATGACTACTAAGTGTGAACTAATCACAAATAGTCGAAGGGACTTGATCATTAGTTAGTGAGCACTTCAGTTTGATGAGGATTTGAGCAGTTTGGTCTTGTAATGGCACACAAAGGCCACCAGGGAGTGGCAATGTGTAACTGTTGTCACCAACCGTTGTATGGATTGATGAAAGTGCTAAAAAAACAAAGGAGCAATACACTCAACAAGTACACACTAATGATCATTTTGTATTATGTCATCAATACATAAAACTATTATATGCCCAAAAATAATCATCAAATATACTTTCATCCAGCTGTATAGATTTCTTTGTGTGTTCATTTCAAATAATTTAAGATTTAAGATTCAAAGGCTAGATATCTATATATTTTCTTCTATTCAACTTAAGTGCACATTTAAGAAATGATTCCTCCCACTGCTTGGGCACAGTATATGTATAGGTATATAAATAAACAGTGTTGCTTTCTTGCTATGCTATCCCTCTGCTAGTGCCCTGTAGGTTTCCCCACTGAGCTTCAGCACTGAATGCCTATTGGGTTTGGCTGAGCCAGGCAGGTGCCCCCACTGCCCCTCAGCCGCTTTCATGATCCAACCCAGCCAATGCTTACGACCTGTTCTGTAACACAAACAGGAGAAAGCCTGGGGTGCTCATACACATGCACTGAGGGGTGTGAAAGAGATGAGTGGGTTCATATGTCAGAGGTCGAACGGACCGATTGTTCAGTGTGAGAGGGCAAGTTTGTGGCGCACCGTCAGCAGGAGGGCAGAGAGGATGTGGAGTCATTAGGCTCAAACTTTAACTCTCTGCTGACGAAAGATGGATAGGGGTTCACAAAGGGGTGACAGGAGCTGCTGAGACTCATTCACAACCCATTATGGTTGGTGGTGTTTAGAGCTTTTAAATCATTTGAACACATCTGGAGTGAAAGACGAATGCTGATGTTATAGACTGGTGATGGTTATTCTCTTTTATCTCTTCTCAGCCAGAAAATGAATTACAATGAAAGAAATGTAATGTCTGAAAGTTGTTAGTAATATTACTCTTTAATTAATGAATTAAAGTTGCAGATGGTAGCATTAATTCCAACACATCCAGGTTTTTTGGAAAGCTCAAAATCCTCACACTAATACAGTCAGCTGTGCTCAGGATTTCTGTTGTACTAACAGCTACAAGAAATCCTCCATCACCGTGTTTCTAATACATTGTGTTGTCCATTCAATCAGTGCCTTTCTAACATGTTTTATTACAATTGTATATTTGAGATTCACATTTTTATTGGAGCTCAAGAAGTGATGATTTTCCTTTTTAAAATGTCTGTGGTAGTTAACAACAATTTAATATAGTTCTGATAGGGAGGCAATAACAGAAAAGAGCCTGAAATGTAAACAAAAAAAGAACTAAACAGGAGTTGGGAGGAAAGGTTGCTGCTGGAGACAGATAAAAAACAACAACAGATAATGAGGAGAATTTAGTGCCACATTGACAAGAGAAGACAGTGAAGATGAAAGATTGCAAACAAAATCAGTGCCAGCTATGTTCTTATTGGCTGCACCTGAGGAATGGAAAAAAAGACACCAACAAAGCACATTTACTCGTGTATTTCAATACAATTTTAATCTACTTGTACTTTACTTGAGTATTTCTACTATCTTCTACTTCATTTCAGTTAGAAAATTTCCTGTTTTACTCCACAACCACTAGCAGATTAAGATTTTACACACAAAACGTATGATCAGTTTGTAACAGGGGTTCTGACCCTGTTCTTGCACAGTTCAAATCAAATCATAAATTTTGCAACCTCTCAGGTCGGGTCCTCACACAGACTTTATCTACTGTATGCTGTATGTGTAAACAGAGTTCTAGAAAGGTGGTGATAACAGACTGCTTACCTGACTTACTGATGAACTACTTAAGTTCAGAATTGTACGTAAGCGTATTGTTGTTTGGGGTTGTGACCAGAGGTGATGAGAAAATAATTACAGTAATAATAGCCTATAAAATTGTTTCATTATTCCTTATTTAAGTGCTAGGATGAGCCAGAGGAACCTGAATATTTTCACAGATTATCTGTCTGATGTACTGCTGTTAGGACACAGTGAAGTACACACATATGAAGTTTTTTTTTTCTAAGTTAGCTACTGCAACTTTAATACCCGTCATTTTATTGTTTTGTATGTGCTTTCACATTATGAGCCTCTGTGTCACGTTTTAAATAGTACCTGAAAATGTAGTATAAGGGGGTCCAGAATGATGCTTCAATTAACATTAATACTTTTCCATTGTTCTGCATGCTTATAAATGATCTTAATAACCTTGTCATTTAAATCTTATTTTCTGTTTTCATGGCGATTTTGTAACATCTGTCCAGGGACTGCAAATGAAAAATAGCCTCTTGCCTAACTCTGGCACCTTTACAGCAATGTTTTAACAATGTGCACTGTCCCTGCTAAATAAACCAACAACAAATAAACAACTTACATCGAACTAAACGATCTGCATATTTCTCCCACCAATGGGAAATACAGAGTGATAAATACTTTTTATTCTTAAATTTGCATGTAAGAGTCTATTAAGCTTGTACACAATGTTCAACAGTGTGTCAATGATTTCTTCTAGTACACTTATTTAATCATTACCTGTTTTTGTTCTCTTCTCTCCTGAGCTGCTGCTGTTGAAAGTTTAATGTGCATCATAAAGCAGCTTAATAATAATTATAATTACTGGAACACAATAGACAGGTTATGCCACAGGTCAGCACAACCTCCTCGCACTGTGGAAACAACACGGCCTCCAATCACATCCAGTAACGTGAATCTCTTTGGCTGCCGGTGGGTACTGGTGCACAGGTCACGCTTGTGTTTACCCTTTCCTTCACCTCCCTGGGAGATCAGATAAGCTCTCTTTTGGGGTCTAATGCTGTGGGTTTACTCTAAATCCTACCTCAGAATTGGGTTTCCTGCAACACCTCTTCCTGATGGGGTACAGAACACAACGCGCTTACGTAAATAAGCCGGGGGAGGAGGCACAAGGAGCCAAAGGTGAGACCCTGCTGCCATATTTCACAAGAGCAACCATTGTTTAGCTCCAGACTTATTCCTTGCCATGCAAAGTAGTTTCCGTTCTTGCAAATGGCCTGAGCCAATAAATTTGTTGTTAACGGTAGGAACAGACAACTTACTGGGGAGATCGTGAAAACAGCACGGGGGAGGCTTCTTCATGAACAACGGAGGCGCTTTTAGTTGGACAAACACTGCATCACCCTTGTTTACTGGCACAATCACTGGCAGACACAAATATGTCGTCATCAGGAAAATATTCCGGAACATTTTCAAGAAAAAAGAAGTCCCTGATTGGTATACTGACTGACTGATCCATGCATTCATTTTTTCTTAATAGAGTGAGTTGTGACTGCAGTACAGACCAGTACATTTCATTTTTCATTTCATTTTTCACATGAGCCAGGGCCGAGCATAACAAGGCTGATATGAGCATGTTTGTGTTTGGGGTTACAACAACAAAAATTCCTCCCAGAGAGTAGAGGTGAGGCCTCTAGGACAGGCCATGGACTTCCCTCACAAATACACAGCCTTTAAGGATGTCCGTTTGTCCACCCTGTTTTCCATGAAAAGATCTGACAGCTCGGTCACTCACTGTCATCCCCACTCTCTCCTCTTTCTTTTGCCTCTCATCTATTTTTAACCTCTTGTTTTTGTGGAGTTATTGTGAGAGCTGCGGAGAATAATGCAGCCCTCCGTCACCAACAAGAAGAAGTGGCAAAGTTATTCTAATCATCCTGTCACTCTGTGAGGCGATGAGGTCTTTTGTCCATTTTTTCAAAGTGGAAAATCATCTTTTTAACACTGTTGCATGTTGAGTTTTTCTCTCCAATTCATGCAAGCTCAGCACAAGAGAAAGCTCTACAGTTAGAATTTCACTGTGTGTTGCATGGTATACAATAACAATGCACAAATGTGAATGTTTGACAGTCAAATGGGGAACAGTGTCTGGCAATATGCTACCTGTTTTAATGTAAATGGGAACCATTTAGATGTGCAGATTTGTCATCCAGTAATACAGAAGAAATACAGATGAAGATCGACTGCTCACATGAATATCAGGGAGAATACTACTGTAGCTGTAGAACTTAATCTATTCTGGGCTTGTATTATGGCTGCACAATTCTTTTGACAGACATTATGATTGCGATACAATTCACGATTTGGTGGGTTTTTGCATCACAATTTTCATTTGTACTAAAAGAAAGTATTAAAATCATGATGATGAAACATTTATTGGGGTCTGTTCCAAATAAGCCTGTTATGTTACATCTGGAGAACAAGATTTGTAGACCAGCGCATCTCTGCAGCAATACTGTACTTCATTATAATACTGTTATGACACACATCTCAACTTCATAAAAAAATTGTAGCTTCTGCAATTTGTATTATATTTTGATTAATTGTGCAGCCCTAGCTTATATGTATCTTTGTGGGCTAAAATAAAGAGTTTATATCTGATTAAAACTGTTACATATAAAATTAATTCAGGCTCCTTTCTGTATACAATGTACATACTGTAGGCCAGGGGTCTCAACTCACCAAATTGGCTTGGAGCCATTGCTGGTATTGTCATCTCACAGGAGGGCCAACGTTCAAGTACTACAAGAAAACTCAATATTATCAAAATATTTCCACTACTAACATCATACTTTACAAAATATGCACAACAACAGTTTCTATACATTTTTATATCATCATTTTACAATCTTTGTTGTTCTCAGCCAAACAACAAATAAAGTCCCAAAATCTGTTCTCTTCTTATGAGATGTTTGCACACATTTACAGGCACCTTTGACATTTGCCATTATTTTGAAGAGGTACTTTAAATTAATATGAAACAACTCGAAATAATAATAATAAAAAATAATAATCTTGCAGGACAAACTATATTATCTTTTTGACATCATGTTGGAGGCTGGAGGGAGGGGAATGGAGGGGGATGGAGGGCCAGAAATGGCCCCAGGGCCGGCAGTTTGAGATCCTGTGCTGGGAATGGGCTGAATGATTACATCAGCACACTCACAATGACAATGCTAACATGCTGATGCTAAGCAGGTATAGTGTTTGCCAGGTTCACTATATCTTCATTTAGCATGTTAGCAAGTCAACATTTGCTTATTAGCACTTAAAGGACCAGTGTGTAAGATTTTGTGGCAACTCGTGGTAAAGTTGCAGATTGCAACAAACTGAACAACGCTTGCCTTCCAAGTGTGCAGGAGAAACTATGGTGGCCAGGAGTTTTTGGTTTGTCCATTCTGGACTGCTGTTGAAACATGGTGGTTAAACATGGCTGTCAAAGAGGACGCCCTCCCTCTGCAGATCAAAACTGCTCATTCTAAAGTAACAAAAACACAAGAATTATTATTTTCAGGTGATTATACACTAATGAAAACATATTAAATTTCTGCCAACAGATCCTCTTAAACGTTACGTGCTGAAGTACAGTTGAGGCTGATGGGAACGTCATTAGTTCAATGTCTTTAGACTCAGAATGTCTTTGTAAAATGTTATGGCAATCCATTCAATTGTTCCCAAGACATTTGACCAAAATCTATAAAAGGCAACCTGTTGGTGGCACTAAATGAAAAAGAGAGTCATACAACATAGAGGCTTCAGGTCAGAGGATCACCAAAGTCAATAGACGCCATCATCTGGACCATGAATGTCACAACATTTTATGTTAATCCACAGACCATCCATTGACTGACAGACCATCACCGCCCTCCAAAGGTCTGTGCTACTAGCACGGCTCAAAAAGCAAACCGATGGTTTTCTACAATTAAAATCCACTTAGTTTGCTTCTTTTATGAAGATCACCACCTGGAGGTCTGAGGTTTTCCATCTTCCTATTTACCGCTGTATCATTGGTTGATTGGCGTTGATGCTGAGTGTCCTGCTGTAATGAGGCCAGAGGTCAGGGGATGTGCTCGCATAAATACAGACATTCAGGACCAACAAAGCCTCCCCCTGTTTTTTTCTCACTATTATATAGACGTCAAAATAGTTTAAACAAAGGAAAACAAATAACTCCACAGGTTGGGATGTTTACAGTGTAAGTGGCATCAGGCCAGCGCAGACCTGAGCAAAATATTTATATCCATGTATCCACCCAAGATAACTTTTAGCACAAATCAAAGGTATCAACATTTAAAGAAATAAAGGCTGACGCATGCACACGTTTTCTGATAAAAATTTGAGAAAGTTTATTTTAGATTGTAGTCCCTGTTTTGAACAAAGGTGAACTTCCTCCGCTCCGTCTGTGACTAAGGCTTAAGAATGATGTCTGTTCAGTCTGATTTGGAGTTGAGCGGGCACCGGCAGACAGGGCCATGCACCGCCTCATCGCTAAATAAAGATCCACTTGATGGATACACTCGGATAACATAAATCAGGATATCCCATCAGGAGTGACGAAGTGCACCATTGTTTTGGTTCAAGTGGGCAGCCATCCTGACAGACAGTGTATACTGGACATGGGAGAGGACAGGAGGTTCTCTCTATTGAATCTTGCCCTGATGGGTCATGTCAGAACAGGTCGTTCATATGTGGTTACGCAATGTGGCTGACAGGTGTGGCCCTGCATTTATACCACAGGAACTTTCCCTGGGGACGAGGAACTTTTAGAGGAACTCAGTATATTTCCACTACATGGACCTGGGTCTAAATAAAGTTCCGGAGATATTATCTCACCCTAAAAACAGTCTTTCCAAAATTATAAAAGCTTTGAGGGTGGGCCTTACAGCACGGAACACATCTTATTGGTTGAGCACTTGCAGAATTTTATTTCAAATCTGCAAGCGCTTGTTTTTGTTTACTTTGCTTCAACACATCAGTAACAAAGGACTGAAAGAACCTTTTAGTTGCGTGGAAAGTCGTTCTTTTTGGGTAGAAACCCATCTTAAGTGAATCAGACGTCAGACAAGAATGAAGCTGGATTCATGTGTATAGATGCTTCACTTTTTTTGACTGACACTCAATTTGATAATGTGATTCGATAATCATCTTTACGCTGGCTTTCAGGAAGTTCAGAAATTAATTTTACAATTTTTTATATATTGTAAAAGTTCCCAGGTTGCACCAACCAGAATTTCAATATTAATTTCTAGTTGATTCAACTAGAAATTAATATTGAAATTCTGATCATTTGTTGATGATTATTTGTAGGTTGACAGAAAGATGATGTTGATTGATATGAAGGTAAATGTGATAAATATTCAAATATATAGGCTGTGTGCTGCACTCAAAGAAATAGAACATTAGATTGAAATAAGATAACGTCAACCGGTCCCACTAAACTAATTTATTTAAATTGGAAGTATACTAGATGACTACATTTTAAGATTTAGTCATAGATGACTAAATTTCAGCAAACCGTCTTAATTAAATGCTACATCATACAGTTATGTTGAATTTACTAAACATCATTTAGTTGAATTTATTAAACATCATTACGTTGAATTTACTAAACATCATTACGTTGAATTTACTAAACATCATTATGTGCCATTTACTAAAATAACTTATGTTAAATATACTAAACACAAATTAGTTGTATTCATGTTGTAGCACTTAAAGAAATACAACTTCAGTCAATTTACGTTATTCATGTTTTATTTATTTCTAACAACAAATTCAAATAACAGGCCAAAACGAGGCATGTATCAAATGTGCTGAACAAAGGCCTCAAGTGCTTTTTGTCTGCCTGTGTCTCTGTCTGTCTGCCTGTGTCTGTCTGTCTGTGTCTCTGTCTGCCTGTGTCTCTGTCTTTCTGCCTCTGTATGTCTGTCTGTCTGTCTGTCTGTGTCTCTGTCTGCCTGTGTCAACAATGAGCCACCAGAACAGGTCATTCAAACTCGGAAAATGACTCCTGTAGAGCTTGACAAAGTGGCTGTATTTTACATCAATGTGACACCTACCATAGCATATACTTCTATCCCACAATGTCATATTTCAATAGACTTATATTGGGACAGTGCTGGTGTCTAGAGAAGCTATTCACAGTCTAGGAAATTGACGTTACTCATATAATTTGCCTTTGAGGACCTGTACCTTCGGTGACAGTTTCTGTCCATCCATGTCCATCAACACCTTCTGAATTAATTCGAAGGTGTATTTGAGGTTGCTGGGGTACTCCAGATTTAGGCAGTAGATAAGCCCAAGGAGGAGTGCGCAACCTTTGCCACGCCCTTCACGTCCTGCAGCACTTCCACCCCCTCTATTATAATTTTGACATCCTCGGGGTCATCTGTGGGCTCATCTCCTTCGTATTGGATGACATGGACCACCATGTTGAGTTCAACATCCTAAAAAAGGGATTTAGAACAAAGTATTTGTGAAAATCTGTTTTAACAGTGCAGTGGTTCCCAACCTTCTCTAGATTAGGGCCCACTTGAAAATATTCATGGCCCACCCATCTGAACACTTTAACACAGCTCAAAATGTTGTCTTGAGGTGTAATCAACTACTGTGATAGAAATCAGGAAGTAGAAAATACTTGTATATCTGAAGCTGTAACTAGATCATGACATTTTAGTTCAGACTTGATAAAAATAACAATACTCTAAATAATTATTTCAGCTCTTAATTAGAAACCTGGAAGTAATCTTGCAAACAGCTGGACCGATCAGCGCCAAAACTTGTAACTACGCTGCCAAATGGGCACAGAAGTACAAAAGTACCCCAATTTATTTTCATATGTTTTATACTTTTTGAAATATTTAAGTGCAATTTCATGATGGAAGTCAATTGGTCTGTGATTGTACTGAAACCATGACCAACTTTGGAGTCATCCATCATCGATATGTCAGATGACTGGCATCATAGTTGACTGACATCACAGGCTGGCCACATGAATTCAAAGATCCACATGGGAGCCTTAATGTTCCCATGTGGATCCAGCGATCTATGTTATTTTATTTTTAAAGTTTTATAAATGATTGGTTACTTGATGATTTATGTAAAATAAATACTTATATTGAATATCCAATCCAGCAAATATGTTACACCCAAGGATTCACATCATACCATCTTGCAACTTACCAGGAACTCCTTTATGAGGTCATCAGGACTTTCATTGAGGTAAACACAAAGCGCTTTCAGGAAGCATTCTCTGCTTTTTTCAACAGAGGGATTGTGTAGAAGAGAAATAAACCTTCACAATCTACACACAGTAGTCTCTGTGCACATCTTCAGGACACAGGTTTCCTGTACTGGGTTTGTTTTTCCCATATCGCCTATGGGAAAATTAACCAGAACAGGAAACTGGTATGCTGACTTCTTTCTTCTTCACTTGGGACTGTAGTTATGCACAGAAACAATACAGAATCAGGGTGCAGGTGATCAGAGTGTTCAATCTAATCCACTTGGATTTATCTCTAAAGGTAAGTACGGCAGGTACAGTTAAGTATGAGGGATTTGGAATTATGAATACACGTATTCCAACAGGTAACTATACCTTCGTGTGGCAGTGGTCGGGTCGCTCCACTGGACGACCGGAGGAGACGGCACACGTCGTCTGGCACATGCGAGGCTATAAATTAGCATTGAGTTGTTGCTGCGCTAGCCGCTAGCCAGTAAAAACCGAGTTCAAATTCATAGATATATATACTGACTAGATGTCGCCTTGACTACTGCTGTTCATTGGAATGAATGTATCAATAGAGACGCCATCTTGCAGCGGGGATCCACCCCCCTTTAATGCATTAGCGTCAATGTAGGCAAAGATCTAACGAAAATAAAATCACCATAAATCTTCAAAATCTCAAGCGATTTCTTAGTTTTTTGGTTTGTTCCAACTGACAGACATGTATTTATGATCGAGTCCAGAGAAAATTTAAGCTTTTGATATTAATATAATCTACTTCAAAATGTAATGCCTAGTACTAGTAGGTGTAGGTTTATTATTCTTCCACTTAAGTAAACTTAAAATGAACTATCGTTCCTTACCTTAGCCTAGCCTACTGCATGCAAAATGGCTACAATGGTGTGACTATCCATACTTGAAAATACATGTTAATTTAAACATTTGAATTGTACTGGTTTATTTTGTACATCAGCAAGCCTGCAATACAAAGTCATGTAAGACCTACCCAGCGTAAAATGGTTATATAACACAAAACAAACGTAACGTGCGCACATCCGAAAGTAGGTGCTGGATAAAAAAAGATATTTACAGGATAGAGAAAATATATACATGCATTGTAAACAAATACACCTCCCTGATATTTGTATACATGTTCAGTGAACCATCAAGCATAGGTTACTTAACTGTGCCTCAGGCCTTAAATAGCCGTCATATTTACAAGCAAACTATACAATCAAGGCGTCTTTACAGTCTAACGGTGTTTACTTCTTCATATTATCTAATGTGGAGACTACAATCTTACGTAACATGCAAGAACCATTCAGTATTGAGACACATTTTAGTATAAAAATACACATTCCAGTATGAAAACATCTTCCAGTGTGAAAATGAACATTCCATTTTACCACAGCTTCTTAAATGATTACAGTATAACACAAGTTAACCATTCTTAAAACTTAGTGTTTAGTATCCCTGCTACAACACTACCTTACACAGCTTCTTCCTTAAGACTTTTGCTCTGCAGTTGCAGAGTATGAACCTTTGCCACATGGTGTTGTCTCAACTTATGAAAGGTACAGACAACCAGTGAAATTAAGCTAAAGTGGTGGTTGTCTATGCCATCTTGAGTGTCAACAATGTGATCACGAAGACCAAATATGTCCTCAGACCCTACTTCTGCTTTCACAACTCTGTTTAACAGACTGGGCACTGATGGGCTGCTGAGATGATGTAAGACGCCCGTCGGATGCAGTGCTCAGCCGAGCGAATCACCTTAACGGTACCTTGATTTGGTATTACTAGGCCTCCGTTGTTTCTGAGGGTGAGCAGATGCTAGTTATCGCCAAAAGATGGTATGGTCGAAGCTACCAAACTACTACGACATTCATTGCATGCAAGTTTTCTCATGACTTGCCTAACTACAAATCCCGCAATGTAAACAAGTGCGTTCTCAGTTAGGCATCCAAAGCTTGTTGCTAAATAACTATGGTCCAACACAACACCAGTGATTTGCTCAAAGGGAGAGGATGCAATGTTGTCATCGTCGTCCTCAGCTGGCATCACAGATGACATGTCAACAGCTGACAGACACATGGTGTCATCCTGTGGTTGAACGTTGCCTGTCTTCCCTGGAGCAATGCCACATAATAATAACTCTGGAAGTGAACAGTTGGATTGTTGTTCCATCCACCTGAAATTAAAAAGGTAAGTATATTCCAGGTAAGTATTTCAGTGTGTTTTTAACAGCTGTATCCAGTAGGTGTGGAAGGTAAGTGTGTGTGTGTGTGTGTGTGTGTGTGTGTGTGTGTGTGTGTATTTATATATATATATATATATATATTTATATATATATATAATTTTTAAACTTGGTCATGTGTGTTTTTTTGTAGAATTGTATGTTTGTTTTCTCTCAACAACATTGGTCACTTAAATATCAGCTCCTACCTGAGGCCCTGATGGAATTAAAAAACAGTTCCAAGTGGTCTTGGCTAAAGCGGTATGTGCACACATATCGCTGTCCCTCAAGCAGCTCTGGTATCATTATGGTGAAGGAGTCAATGTCGATGACAAAACCAGTCACAGATAGATACCTTTAAAATAAAGATAAGAGACTTCAATATTCCAATACTGACTATATGAAACCATTAACTTAGTCTGTTAATATTTACTTTAAATATTTTAATTCAGTTCAATTCAATTCAATTTTATTTGTATAGTGCCAATTCATAACAGAAGTTATCTCAGGACACTTTTCAAATAGAGCAGGTCTAGACCGAACTCTTTATAACATTATTTACAGAGACCCAACAGTACCACCATGAGCAAGCACTTGGCGACAAGGGCAAGGAAAAACTGCCTGTTAAAAGGCAGAAACCTAGGACAGATCCTCCGGCTCTAGGTGGGTGGTCGTCTGTCTCGACCAGTTGGGGTGAGAGAGAGAGAGAGAGACAGAGAGAGAGAGAGACAGACAGACAGACAGACAGACAGACAATATCATATCTATATATTTAAATATCATTGCATTATTTGAACAGGAACATACCAGGTTAAGTGAGACAAATTAAAGGGGAAAAGGATCTAAAAGCAATGTCAGGTCAGAGTGAGTCTTAGTGACTGAAGCTCCTGCCATTCCCTACCCCAACAAACCTCCTCCTTTTAGTCCGACAGAGAGTGTGATGAGACCTTGTTAATATGCCATGCAGTGCATGTGTAATCTCTCTACTCATTTATCCAAGTTTTCCCTTTAATTTCTCACCCATCTGAGCATGTAAAATGTAGGCTATGTGACCTTGTTGAGAACATTTGTAATAAAGTCACAAGAACATTGAGTAGAAGGATAGAAGCCAGAGAAAGATAGCAATGAGGTAGACCTATTGATGTGGAATGAAGGAAATAACCTCTCAATACATTAGCCAAAATTTTCTCTGAAATGAAGTCTGCGTGTTTTTCAAATAAACACTTCGCAAAAGGAACCAAACAACACTGGAACGGCAAGCAGACGTTTTATTGAACACAACGTCAAAGGAAAGGATATGAACAAAGAACTTGATCAAGACGTTTTAAAGAGTAAATCTGTAAGTGATTGCTTTGGGTCAAAGTTCATAGTATGTAACAAAACCAGACTCTCCATCTACTCTATGGTTGTATTGTTACTGTTTAAAACTTTTTACTCTTTAATTAGGAGAACATTTGCAATGTATATAATGATACACTCTTAAGGTATTTACCTTTACTTATGAAAAAAAAAAAAAAAAATGCCATCGTTCAGCCTCAACTTGGTCAAGTAAGCTCGGGCTTCAGTCATAAAACCTAACGTGTCTTCCCAGTTGTGGAAACCTAGTGGAGCCTTGAAGCCTCTCGCACGTGGGTTTTTGCTGTTCATAACGTCGAACAATCTGTCAATCACCTTTAACACAAATATTCCTTACTATAGCTGGTTATGATTTACAGTCCATAGACAGGGCCATCATTGACCGACGAAACCCAGACTCAACTGAACTCAATTACAATGCAAGGTTCTACAAACAAGACATGTGAACTAATCTAATGCTCACTAACCACTGTGTTGAGGGAAAGGTAGACCTGTTAGGATAGAGCAGATGTTAGCAGTTGGTTGCTTGTTCAGGAGAATGACAGGATATAGCAACCCTGCCTTGGGGAGAACAGGCTTTAGGTTAGGAGGCATGACTGACTGGCATCTCTGTGTTAGTGTGGTAGCCTGGAAGAATCAGCTGCTGTTAGGTAAGGGGAAAAAGTTGATTGAGCAAAGACCATCTTGATGCCAGAGGCATTTGCTGAGAGAAAAGACTGTTCAAAAGGATTGAGTGCTTGAACCACCAGCTGAGGGATGAAGCTGAAGATTTAGGACAAGAGCAGAAATGTCCTCCTTTAGAAAACAATTATCATTCAACTATCATACTTTTTGCACATTTCATTTCCAACTAAAAAAACAATTCCCTGAAGAAACTTGATCGTAGGAGAACATTCTTCAAACTGCGGATATCCAGCTTCCATGAGCATGCGAAGAGCCATCGCCACCGATTGACTCAGTGTCTGGGCCGCCACTGACACCTGAATTTTCTGCCCCTCAAAGTTGATGTGTTTTCTGGTAATCTTGTTGGCCGCATGAAGACCCTCGTGTTCCTGAACATCATTCAACTCTGATATGTATTTCCATTTAACTGTTCCTGCAGGACTGACGATTGTGCTGTAAGCTTGCAACATGTTCCTAGCCAATTTTAACATATGGCAAGGGTCCATGATCACAAGCACATTTTTTCCCTGAAGAAGGGTGAACAAAATATGTCTTGAGAGGCTGATTCAGCTTTAGCTGGCATCCGAGCATCATACATATGTTAATGTTTGATATATGTCCATCCATTGTGACACACACAACTTGATTCATGCGCGTTCATGAAGTGCCTCCAAGGCGTGCAGAAGCAAAATTCTCTGTGTATCTGGTCTAAGTGAGCTTATGAAGTAAAAGGCAATAGGCATTTTCCAGTGACTACCATAAACACTAGGGCTTCACTTGCCACGCTGGTCTCATCTATTCCACTGCCGAGATCCACAAAACCAATCATTGTCTGTTTGTGTGAGTCGTACTGCACTTGTCTCCTTATAGACATGCCATCCAAAACAAGACACACTCGCCCATACCTAACAGGGTCTTCATTTTTCTGTCTCTGTAGCATGTCTAAGAGTGATGTGTTTAACCCAGGCGCTAAGCCATCTGCAACCATCTGTTACAGGTAAAGCAATAAACAACAGAACACATATTGCCATATCAGTTTCATCTATTTCTGACAAATGTTGTGTTGTAGAAAATATTATATTTACTTTAGAAGAGTGTGAGGATGTGGGAGTGGTATCTTCATGGTTTCCCTCAAGTAAGTGTAGGCTTTAGGTCCATACAAATGCAACGTTAAAGCAAATTCCCGTTGAGCAGGAGTGAAGGCATGGTCGTGCTTGAACAGTTCAACTGGAAGGTCTGGAAGGTTCAGGGAAATAATTATTGTTTCACAGAGACATATTTCAGATTGATTTAGAGACAATTTGTTCAGATGCATTTTTTTTCTACAACCAACTGAAAAACATTTCTCAGGTAAGTAATCAGGAACAATATTGAGACGGCAATCAAAAGGGGTGAGATGAGACATACTACTACAAAATTATAAATGCTACACATGCAAAGAGAGAGAGGGAGAACCGAGTCAACCAACCAAAGTAGAAATCCAGCTTTTGCTCCAGTTCCTCTGTTAGCATCTTGTTCTTTTTAAATCCTCCAACAAGGAGCTCACTGTCTTCTTTTGTCTTCTTTCCCTGTCCTTCGCATTTCTCAAGTCCCGTCGTAACTTCTCCACGTTCTCCTGATTCACAGCCAACTTCTCTTTTGCTTTCACTGGGTCAAGGGCATACTGATGATCCTAAAAAATATTTACAAACTCAGTAGGTTTCATCCTGTCTCCTAACTTCTAAAAATGTCACTGTTACATCCACCAAGCATCCAAAGGTGATAAATCATTTCACTTACTGAGATTGACTGATGAAAGAGGTCTGGTCCTACAAATCCCCTGACAGGTGTGTTGGACCATGGGTGTGGAGATTCTTCAGTTGCCTTGTTTGACGTTCTGTTTAACCTGGATGAACTAGGCTGCTGGAGAAAAGGGAAATTGTTTGAACTTACAGGAACACGTAATCAATTACAAAATGTTGTGATAAAAAAAAATGCTGTGACAAACTTTTGAAAGATGATCAGGAAACTTAAAAATGGATGGGGTCGCTCCTTGCCGTAAAAGGACGGTCTGTCCACTCATGTCAAAATCTTGAGGCCGAAAATGACAGCTGCACAGTATGGTGCGGTCTTTTGGCTCAAACCCCTCTCTCCTGAGTGCTATTGCCCATGACTGATGTCTCTGTTTATCGCTTGGGAATCTACAAACAAAACAAATCCAAAAGTCCATAGCATTTTCGTAGTGTACTTCAAGGGACATAGCCACGTGAGAGCAAAGTAAAGGTTCACCAGGGAGGACGATAACGATAACTTACCATAGCGATAACAGCGTCCACACTGACCAACAACAAGCAAAGTCTCTCCAAGTGTTAAATAATGTGATGGCTAACATGTGATGGGTTCTGATTGACTAATAGCTTTTTATCGTTCTCAAATCGCTCTGAAAGTGATGAGCGTGTGAACGGCCCTGAACATTACTTTACAAACTAACACTGACACAAACATTTGGCAATTCTTCACCATCTTGCAGTCATATTATATTGATAAACACATTCATCGTTGGTTTTCTTCAACTGACATTAACATTACTTAACGTTACCTAGCTTGTCGAGCAAAATTACTTTACAAACTACAATGACACAACTGTGTGGACAAATTTCCAACATCTTACCATCATATTACATTGATATAAATACATTCTGTTCATTGTTGGTTTTCCTAACTGGCAAAACTAACTTGCACTAGCATGGGTAACTAACTAACTAGCATGGTGCGGTCGTCGATAAAGGACTGAAACATGAGACTGAAACAATATAATTTCATAACCAGAAATATACTTTCGTAACATTCAATATCATAAAACACATTCTCACCTGTGATATGTTATCCCTTGCTGTTTGTTTTTTTCAGTTCTTTCGTTTGAACATCCATAAGCAGCACAAAAGTCTGGCATCTTTAGAACTGATCTGAATGAGGGAAAACTAATTTGGCCGTTCAGAACCCCGCTCCAAGATGGCGGCGGTGTTGACGTATGCTTAGAAGCCCAAGGTGACATCTAGTCAGTATATATATCTATGGTTCAATTTAATGGGAAAGGCAGTCTTCATTCCGGCAAAACACTACCGCTTTTTTGTTCACAAACTCAAACTCCGTTTTCATTAGTATGGCTATGTTAATTAATGTACTTACCAGAAAATCCACGAAAGGTTGCAGGGGCACTCGGTGCAGACAGGTAAATCGCAGAAATGGCCGCCGCTCTTTTCTTGCCGAGTGTTACTGCGCAGTGCGCATGTGCCAAATGGACGGAAAACACGTTGGGACAAACTTAATTTTTTTAAAGAACTGTGTCGACTAAATTTTATTAGACAATCTTGTTGAATATTCCCAAAACCTTTATTATTATTTAGATGTAACGTAACTCTCTTGTTTTTATTACTAAAAGTGAATTTATTTAGTATTTTCAACATAAATACATTACATAAGGTGTACTACATCGATTTTCAAGTGTGCCAACAAGAAGCTTCCAGCAAATTGTAATGAGAGATGTTCTATACATTAGTGTAAAATAAGGAATTGTGCTTACTGCTGTAAGACGTCTGTGCAAGTAAGGCATATTGGTTACAACTTAGACTACTCTGAAGGTATACATGCAATACTTACAGTATTGCGAGTAGTTCGTCTTCAGCCTTCTGGCTCTTTCTTATAAAAAGGCCTTAGGAAGTCAAAGTATATAGTATACTAGTATAGTAAGGAAAGTGACTGTTACGGAAGGAAGATGTGAGCTTCCTCCAGGAGACTGCAGTTTGAGTCTCATATGAGGCAAGTTTTTATATTTCCCATTGCCCAGTGGTTCCCAACCTTTTTCCTTAAGGGAATTATTTCCTGTAAAGGCAACTGTTTATACAATTCTCTGTCTGCATTATGTATTTTTTATCAATAGACTTCTTTTTGACAAATTCAGTGTCTTCTTGTCCCTGACGTTTGTTCATTGTTCTATTAGACAATTTACATTTATTTTTATTCACAGAAGTGAACCAGATGCTGAGATATAGGCCTACTATGTTTCTTGCATGTGTGGTATATTAAGTAGCGATGATGTGAAGATGTGTTGAAGAGAAGTCCGCTGACACCATCTTGATTGTATATAAAGGTTTATTTCTTAAACTTACAGCATTATTTCAAGCCCCGGGAGCTTGGAGAGCATCCTGCCAAATGAACAGCTCTGTCTATGTGCGTCGAACATAGGTTTTAAATAGGTCTATTGTTTATTCAAGAAAATAGTAAAGAAACATCTGGTTCTAGTACAGATATGTGAGGTAAAGCAGGGAGATGGGGGATTTACTAAGATAAAGGTCAGAGGCCATTGAGAGGCCCCTAGCCTAAACATTTCATAGTAAGAATTACGACGTTGAACCTCATGTCCTACTAACACTGCATAGGTTGACAAGAATATCATTTGAACTTATAATAACATGTAACTTAAATTTATAGGCCTTCAGACACCACACATGCTTTAAAATCAAGAAAGCATTGCGATCCCCCATGAAGCATTGTTGACCCGCAGTAGAGGCCCCGACACCCTGGTTGCTATAGCCTAAGATATGTATCTTATAACACCTAGATGTAAGCAAGAGAGGAAAAACAGTGGAGAGGTCTTGTCTAGACTAAACAAGCAGCGCTAGTGCTCAGAACTGACCTCAAACATGTGCCTCTGTCAGCCACAACACTCAATCTTTAATTGAGTACTTTTAGATATCTGGAGCACTGCATGAGAAGCAAGCAAACCATGAAAAGTGCATCTCAGTGTGAACAAAGAAAGGGCACGGCTTGCTTCCGAAAACAAACAGCCAATCCAGCCAGATGGATTTTCCATCGCAGAGCTGTGTTAATGAGAGGAAGCAGGGGAGTGCTTCCCAGGGATTGCATTGTGATACTGTGGACCGTTCCACCTTCAGCAGCTTGATCGAGGGAAACCTCCAAGAGTTTGGCCCTCACTCCTACCTGCCCTCCTCAGTATGGTAATCCCCGCCTGGGATACCTGGAAAACAGCAGTCCGCATCCGCCTTCAGCCTGCTATACGAAAGGATGTCTGATAACTGATAATGCTTTTAGATATACATATGACTCAGAAGCTACACTGCCAAACTTAACATTTAGTCAATGCCAACTTCACTTAATGTTCTTCCTGTTCTGTCCCACAAATTCGTGGAACATATTAAAAATAAAAACAAGTGCACGGTGCAGTCCAAGGTCAGAGATATCTGAGATCTATTGTTGGAAACAAGTAAACAGCTTGAAGAAATATTTAAGTTTTTTTTTAGACATATATAAGTCTTTCCCTGGTGGTGCATTAGTTTGCACAAATCAAACACATGTCATTGAGGAAGTTGCTGCAGGACTGAACGTGATAGACGGTCAGAAACATTTAACAATCAGTTAATCACGCAAGTAATTAACTCATCTCTGAGCAATGGGCTGTCATGACATTCACTCTGGAGCAAAACAGATAAACAGACAGTCCACTTATACACATCCACAATGGGGTCTCTTATCTAATGACTGTCAACAGTAACAATAATGTCAAATCCTATCATAGCATACTATATATACTGTTAATATTTGGCATTGCATAAGTACAAAACAAATTGAAATGTATCTACTAAAATTACTTAAAAACTGTTTGAATCTTGCGTTGTCCATTATGATGCATTCTAAGACGATAAGACTCCATTAAAAGCACAAATAGGACTATACTGTAATCATGAAGCCAAACATCAAAGTACATTCAGTCTAATATCTTGTCATTCATTATGCAGGTGCCTTGTACAATTTTCAACTACCTGTCCAAAACAGGAATCTTGCTAATATGTGCACATCCAAGCCAATATTTAACTTGTAAAATTGATGCACATTTCATCATCTGCATCATTTACGCTGAATCATTAACCTCTGATAGATTAATCACAAAATACCACTGCTACTCATTAATGGACAGAAATACTAACCCCAAAACATACAGGCGAGAGGTAACTTTCAACAGAGAGTGTCAGAGAAAATATGTAGACACCATATTCACTCAACGTTTAAATTCCCCTCCAGTCAAAACTTTCTTATAGTTACTTCACCGTGATGTTTGAGCTCCACTGTGCAGTGATGGATGTGCAGAGTTTGTTTTCACATTCATCAGCTGAAGAAAGTTTCTCCATGCTCACCTTAAATCTCATTTTAACACGTATGAGCAGGATTTTGTGATATCACAAGTAACATTTGGTCAATATTTGTATACTTCTGGATATTTCAACGAGGATGAGGGAGGAGATTATGTAAGAATGGTTCATTTAATTTTCTTGGGAAAACCATATCAGACACATATAATTATTTACTATTATTATTATTATTATGGTATATTAACATGTCTGGAGGGGATCTTGAACTTCTTTTAATATGTTGTTTTCTGCTTCTATTACTAGGTGGTACACTTCAATGACTCAAATGAAAAAGGCAGGATTTTAATGTTTTATTTGTGTCTGGAATCTTGGTGTGATAAAAATGAATTAAAAAAAATAATGTTTAAATTTCAGATTTACACACGGTAGCTCATCTGGTAGAGTGCACCCCATGTAGTCTTCACCGCAGTGGCCCAGGTTTAATTCCGAGCTGCTGCATATCAAACCCCCCGTCTATCTTCACCTGCCCTGTCCCATCAAATTAAGGCATATAAAGCTCCAAAAATATCTTAACGTAATATTTATCAGCTGTTGTTGCAAAACATCAACAAAATGTAATATTTAAACTTATTGGATCACCAAGATCAGCTGAGGCCCTTCATGTCCCCTGTGACCAAACTTTACCACACAGGCCTCACTGGTGACGATAAGATGCTGATAAACATATGTCGGGGTGTCCGACCACCAGCTGTAAAATCCAACAATCTGACATCAGACCTCAGGGGTTATTTCTACATTTCAAAGCAGCCAGCTGGTCATTCAAATTCAGATTCTGGCAGGGGTCAGCGTGCAGAATGACCCCTGCTGAGGCTGGCTGACTTTGTTTTGAGAAGCCCACGAGCAGCTCGGACATGAAAAAGCTCTGTGGCTGCTGCACCTTCAGTCTGCACAGCAGAGGGGAAGTTCCCTCCTAGCGCACAACGTAAACTTGGCTCCAATAAAAGCATCCGTTGGCACCTCGGTGGACAACAGGAAATCTTCGTTTATCGAAAAACATCCCGTTGTTGGCCTCGGGGTGTATGACCCCGCTTGTTGTACTGCGGCAGAGCGTCATGTAGTAGCCGTGGTGGAGCCCCATATTTCAAGCTCTCAGTGTACTGAACAAAGCTGTCACATCCTTAAGATAAACAGCCGAGGCATAAAGTATGTATGTATATGTACTGGCAGCTGGTCCTGCGTCAGACCCTCAGACCCTTGTCCGTTTGTCAAAGTGCCTTATGTATTGTTTAACAGAGCTGTAGACTCGGTGTCTGACACTCCCATGTTTAGGGGCCACAACACCTAAAGTTAGAATAAGCCAGAATAAGACAATTGTACGATAAGATATCCATTTTAGAGCTGACATAAGTGTGACAGTATGCAGACAAAAACCTTTCTGTATTTACACTCACAATGACAGAGCTGCTGAATCTGTTCAGTTGACCCAGTCAATGGGTTTTTATTACGTTTCCAGCAACAGATCCATTTCATTCACAGTGAGAGTTCAACACATTTACGTTTCCATACACTATATCCTCACATACATATGGACTATATACCAGAGCATGGGTATATATGGTTGGGTAAATATATGCAATACATCAGATTGCATCTGCTGGCAGTCATTCCTGCACTGATGTGAGGGAATAAAAGGCTAAAAAAGACTGAAGAAGTTACATTTTGAGGATATTTGATACCACTTGTTTACTTCTGTAGGTGTGTAGATCAACATAAGAATACTACAAGTCATGGTGAGCTATTATGATACACAGTCTGTTTCACATTTCCATTAAAAAATGCACATCTGGAGACGGAGAAATGTCCTTAAGTTTGTGAGCGTGTACAGTACGAGGAGTACCTGAGGTCAAGTTTCTTTACGTGGTTGGTAATAACATTTGGTACAATCAGTTTTTGGTCAAGGTGCATGTACATCTCATCAGTATCTTCACAGTATGTCTGTGACTGCTCTCCTAACACCAACAGCTAGTCTTCTCTGTGAAATTTGTTTATGTCTTCCATATTGTGGCTCTCAGCAGGTTGAGGTGTTGCGTTTCTGGCACTTGTCCTGCGGTTTCGCCTCAGGCGGTGCTCTGAGAACCAGTTGGAGACGGTCATGGCGAGGCGGAGGAGACCCAGACTGATGCAGTGCACGTCTGAGGTGATGGGGATGTCAGAGAAGAGGGCGTGATCCCGGCACATGAGGACATTGCTGCATTCAAAGTCTTTGACGATGTTGAGGATCTCCTGGCGCTCCGCCTGCCGCATCATCCCACGTATGTTGAGCAGGGTGGAGACATGCTTCTTCCTGTGGGGAGGAAGGATACAGGGAGGAAGGGGGGTAGACGGGTGTTAATGGAAATTGGGTCTGTTTGGTGTCGCCAAAGGCTGTCATGACTTACTAACAGTCACATCTCTCTGAGTCATAGGATCTTTTTCTGGGAAGGATTGGAAATTTTGATGATATAAATATCGGTAATACTTTGTCATTGTCTAACAAGACAAAAAAAGAGTTTTTTACTAGGGCTGCACAATGAATCACAATACGGCCAAGTGCAATATCCAAATTCCAGAAGCTGCAATTTTTTGACAAAGGTACATGACAGCATTATAAGAAAGTACTGTAGAGCTGAACTGATGCCCTTACAAATCTTCTTCTCCAGTAAACATGTCACATCATCATGATTTTAAGTGTTTTTTTCAGTGAAAATGAAATTTGTGATGCCATTTTTTACCACATCGCGCAGCCCAAGTTTTTACAGTAATCCATTAAATCTCTGGTTGTTCTTCTTGATGAATTAGCATTGACGTGATGAAGTTCTAACCAGGAGGAAAAAGCAAGTGTCACACAATCTAGGGACCCAAATGTTGTTGTTATTGATGGCTTCTAACTGGCAACCAGTGTTAAGGTGCATTACCGCCACCTACTATGTTGGAACCACAAAGCGAGAACAGAACAATATGGAAGTGGTTTAAAGAACCTTGTGTGTAGTATTTGGTGGCATCTAGGGGTGAAGTTGCAGATTGTAATCAACTTGATAACGGCTTGAATGAAAAACACAAAAGGCATTATCTAAAGCCAGTGTCTAGTTTGTCCATTCCGGGCTACCCCACAGAAGAGGACCCACTTATTCTGTAGAAAACGGCTCAACTAAGATAACGAAAACACAACAATTCTTATTTTCAGGTAATTTTAGGTGCATATGTGTATTATTAACACAGTATCATTATTTCCTTTTTAAATATCACAATTATTGTCAATATTAGTTGATGACAACCCTACTTCTAGCTAAAAACATTAGTAAATTTTTGTTTCCGGAGAAGCCGACAGTTGGAATTTAGGTGTGTATGCGCGTATGCCCATGTGTAGACACAGTCACGTGTGCATGAATGAATGCAGTTAAATGAAGCACCCAGAAAACTCAAGGAAGGCCGGCAGCCTCTGATCTCCTAAAATACCAGCAGGGGATGCCATACAGTAAACAAAAGGGGTGAGTTAAGCGATGAGTTAGCATGTCTCCAGGTCTGAACTACTATGTTTTGCTCTCCTCTTCTACACCTCTCCCTCTTTGATTCCAAGAGTGGCACCAGTCTGTCTCCTGCAGGGTGGCAGGAACAGGAAGTACTCGGCAGCAGCTTCCTGTCTGCTCCGCCGAGGGTTATGCGTCACACACGGTCGTTGGTTGCCAACCGTCACCTGAGTCTTAAATCTGTGCACAAACAGCCTCAGCGGCTGGGACTCCCCCCATGAGGCCTCTCAGCTTCATCCATTCTCAAAACAGACCCGCACTCCTCTCCAAAAATAGCAAAGTTAATGTAAAAATGTTTCCGCGCCTCTTTTCCTTGTTTTGATCCATTGTGACAAAAAAAAAAACACAAAAAAAAAAACAACATACATAGTCTTACATTTTCCTTGCTTTGGCTAAGTGCCAAAAACAGCACAGAGAATGTGTAGCAGTAAGCATAAAAGAATATAGGACCTTTGGGGGTAGAGTGAGAGAGAGAGTATCTGTTTTCATAGACGCTTCCTGGTTGCAATAGAAACATTCCAACACTGTTAATTTGTTAAACCACTCACCGTATATCTGGAAACTCTTTCACCAGGACAGCAACCTCCATCTGGATGGATGGAGTGTCCTCCAGGAGAATAATGTCAGCTAGGTGGCAGATAATGCTGTCCAACCAGGATGAACTTGATTCCTGAAGCAGAGAGAAGAGACTTTAATTAACATTAACATTAACAAAACTTAAAGTCCACTCCTAAATCAGTTTCTTCCTGTTCCTACAGTGTGCTGTTTGAATGCTGTCTGTGCAGAGTTTGACACTAGAAGGATGTTTTCACATTCATCTGCTGAAAGTGGAAAGTTTCTCTGAGCTCATTGAACATCTGATTTTAAGGGGCGGGGCCTACCAGCATGATTTGTGACATCACAAGGAAGTCAGTCCTGGTCCAGTATCAACTTGTACAGTGTGATATAGAAACTTGAAGCCACCAGTGCACATCCACTGAGAATGGACTTTACAGTGAAGTAGGAGACATCCTGTGTCCAGCAGCAAAACCTTAGCAATGAACCACATTTGCATATTCAGAGATTCTGGAAGTTTTAATGAGGCAGAAGAAGGAGATGATTTTTAATGATTTTAACGTGGGAAATTCTTATTATTTTTCCAAGCAGACTATTTGTATATATCATAATACATGTCTGGAGGGGATCTTTAAAATTATTAATTAAATTGGACTTTCTTTTGAAATCTGTTCCACCAAAATGCAAAGTTCACTGCACTTGTTATTGGTTATCACTGTTCATCCAAATGGCTTCTTTTCCGATTAAACTAGTGTTTTTAAGATGAGGCCTAGCAGTGAACAATTAAACCGTCAGAGGAAACACAGATTAATACCTCTAAAGGCCAAAGGCCAAACATTTGGGTGATTTACTGAGTGAATAACAAAACTCCACCTCTGTTTTTCTCTGTCCTGTTTTTCCGTCAAACACTCAGGAAAAAGAAAGCAGAATTCTTTGGCTTGGCATTCACTAAAAATAACGACGTCTTTTTTAGACAGCCATTAAAAACTTAACCCCCACCTCCAAGTTCCCAGTTTCCACAGACACTTCATCCCGCTCCTCGGCGAAAAAGGCCATCAAGGCCATCCCAGAGCCACATCAAAGCCGGCCAGCTGACAGGAACAGGAAGTTCCTTCTGAACACAGCGGCTTCCTGTTGTCAGCCGAGGTGACGGACACTTGTTTGAACTCGCGCACAGAAAGGGGGTAAATGCCACACTGTTAGGCCTAGTTGCTTTACACCCTCTTCCCCCCTCATGGTGAGTGCTAACGTAAGCCCGGTTCATCCATCTCCATCTCACTGACGGCAGCCATTTTTCAGAGCTCACTGTATCAACACTGTCTGAGTTATTCCTGACCTAGGAAGTTCGAGGGTCAGGCTCCATTCACAGCCACCAGACGCTGCATTCCCTGCGCCAGCTCTGCTCAGTGTTTTTAAGAATCAGCACTTTGGAATTATTTATAATACTCAGGGTCCCTTGAGTATATGTCCATTGCAGGTTATGTCAGACTAACAGTGCCCGGATTGGCTGATCCAAGTACAGACTTACCAGATCCTTAAAGAGTCCTTTAAGCTGTTTGGCCTCATCTTGCAGGCGGAAAGCCATCCTCTTCCTCATTTTGGAGGATGTGCAGATGACCCGTCCCCGCATGATGGCTCGGACATACTCCACCAGGACCCGCCGGTGCACCTCACCCACCAGCGTCTATCAGTCAGTAACACAGTATCACTAACTGCTCACATATAACCTTCAAGCAAATGCTACAGAGCACTTACACATGTTAAACCAGCTGTTTGATCAAACAAGTGTTACCTGATAAGGTGGACAGTCCATCCTTCGGAACTTCTTGAAGTGTTGTTTAATGCTGGCTTCAATGGCCTCAAAGGCCTCAGTGTTGTTCAACCATTTTCTCTTGATCAGTTTGTCAAAGAAAGGCTGAAACAACAATAGACCAAGTTCTTATTAACAGTGTACACAAACAAATTACATTTACTCAAGTACAGTACTTAATGCATTGTTGAAGTACTTTGCTTGAGTATCTAACGTTTTTGCTACTTTATACTTCTACTCCACTAGATTTCAGAGGTAAATTGTTTTTACTGCACTACATTTATCTGATGGCTGATAGCACGATTTTACATATGATCATCCTATAAAATATGATGGATTGTTAAAACGGAATTAAACAGTGTTTTTTAGCTCTACCTCGAGCTACAACAATAAAATGCTGCTTACACATTTATGCATCAGTAGTCGTTTGAAATTCATAACCCAAGTTCTCTCAGGACACTTTTCAGATAGAGTAGGTCTAAAATAATGAAATGTGTAACATTAAAACACTGACAGTAGTCTTTAGGCTGCATAATGAGTACTTTTAACTAGTAAATATATGTGTTTACTTGTACTTGAACAAGGACCATCTATAAGAAGATAGGCTATTACTATATAGTTATTCTTGATGACTGACACTGGGTCGACTTCCTCTTGAAATAAATGAAACGATGCGATAGATACATTACTGCTTTTGTCCACAGAGGCTGCCAAAATCAACACAAAATTCAATCTCTTTGTAGAGGCTTAAAGTAATATTTTAAACTTTTTGTTATACACATGTGTCACCTTAGTTGTATATGTAGTGTTATTCAGTCTGTTTTTAACAAATTCTATTGCGTCATGGTTGTAAGCGGTGTTTTCCACAGTGAGCCCTTCTGTGGAAATCTAATTGATTGACAATTCTGAACTAAGAAAAACAGGAAAAAGGGTGTTTAGGTGATGGACAGTCATACAGACAAACCTCACTGAATCATATATCCTGTATATGGTGGAAGTCTTGTTAAAGGAAAACTATTTTTAGGGTCTGCGAAGGGGCGATTCTCGTAACTTACTCACCCTGATGTGCTCAAACAGTCTGTCAGTCAGCACCCTCACTGACTGGTTGATGATCCTGTCCAAGGAGGAGTTGGCTCTCTGCGCTGACTCCTCGCTGCCCTGTGGGTCACACTGCCTGCAGCGCTCCACGAAGGATCTACAGGTTATACAGGCGATATGAAGCTGAACTTGCAGTAAATTACTGTAAACCTTTAAATTAATTAAAAAGTAAAAATGGAGAAAATGTTCAGTGGAATAATGAATCATTTATCTACCTGAGAGGAGGGCAACAGTTGACCAGGGCTATGGTCCTGGAAACATATCCGTCCCCTCGGTCTCCAAATTCTGCCTGAGTGTCATGAAACATCTCCACCTTCCTCTGGAAACTAGAACATGAAGGTTTTATGAGAACCTACTGAATACTAATATAGTCTTAAAATGAGAAATCCTGTCTTATCCTGTAAAAATACTCAAGTTAAGACTTCTTTAAAAGAGTAAATACCAGCGCATTAAAAAAAGAAAAATATAGACCATATTCTAACATCAGTAGTTCTAACTCTTGTTTTTCACTCCCTGTAAATCACACGTCTTATGGTTAAAACTCAGATTTTATGCTTCTATGATACAGATAGATAGATAGATAGATAGATAGATAGATAGATAGATAGATAGATAGATAGATAGATAGATAGATAGATACTCACTTGTAGAGAAAGTCAGCCAGTCCAATAAGACTACAGCGAGCAACTCTTGCCCCTAGAAATTGGTTTACAGATGTAGATCTATCCAAGTCCACCTTCAACCTCTGGAAATATGAAAGACATGAGCGATAAGACAGCTGTATCTCAGGCTAAGAAGAAATGTACCAAATACAAAAAAAAGTCTGTTTCAAAGAGGGTTTTCACTGTGAAAATTAAGCGACAATGTACCTGAATGATCGAGCGTGCCAGGTTGGACTGATACTCTTCTATGTGCAAAGTCTGGGCCCATCGCCTCTCCTCTTCATCCAGAACCTGAATCAGCTCGACTGTCACCTTCTCCTGAAAAATCATGGCATAAAATTAAAATGTGTCTACTATCAAGATTCTTTAAGGAACAGTCACGCGAAAGTAAGATTTCTTACCCTAACAATACTGATGCAGTCTTGTTCCAGCCTGTCTACAGTGTCTTGGGGCAGAATGGGTTCCAGTGCAGCATAGCTGATCGGTGTGGTTGTGCCAATGGTTCCTAGGACATCCCTGATAGAAAATCACATATCATCACAAAAGAAGTAAAATTTTTGAGGTTTGTAATACAATTTTGTCAATGTTGGATGGGAGTGTACAGGTTTGCTGTCTAATAAGGTACCATACCTGTTGTAGATGTTGTAGAACCAGTCCAGTAGTGCATAGACGTCTGTGACTTGCAGTGGGCCGCTCGTAATGGTTCGAAGACGTTTGGCCACAGCTTGGTGATAACTTTCCAGATACACCTGGAATGCAGCAAACTCCTCTGGGTAAATGGATACAGCGTTCCTCCTTGCTGCATCCAGGTCATCCACCATCCGACTCCTCAGGCGCTCCAGGTATGAAGCCAGCTGGCCCGCCTGGGTGTCTACCTGATGTGGCAGGCTCCAGTCTGCAGCCTCCGCCACAGCCTGCCTCCACTTTGCCTTCAGTCGCCGAGGACGCTGGCTAGGCTGGATCTGGGGGACCTCTTGCTCTGGCTTGGTCTCCTCTCTCAGACCCCAGGCAGC
Organism: Dicentrarchus labrax; assembly: GCF_905237075.1. NCBI lineage: Eukaryota > Metazoa > Chordata > Actinopteri > Moronidae > Dicentrarchus > Dicentrarchus labrax. The sequence continues at coordinate 8,246,670 of NW_026136705.1, read as the reverse complement.
ATCAGCATGCTCCTCCTGTTGGATCACAAGCACCACCAGCCCTAGGTTGGGACCTGCACTGGGTTGGCGGAGGGACTCCCGCACTACATCCCACATCTCCCTCTGCAGGGCCTCGTACAGGAGCTCCACGTCCTTAGCCTTCCGCCGGCTCGAGTCCAGTGTTGCATTGGAGCTGAGGGATTCATCTAAGGATGAGGATGATAAGAGGATCATGCCGGAAGGGGTGCTGGGACAAAGGGTAGGAGTGAGGGTGGGGGAAGTTGTAGTCGGCAGGAGAGACAGCAGCTCACACTCTCGCTCCAGCTCCTGAATATGTGTGTCGGCCAGGAGAAGGTCCCTGTGGTTGACCAACTGAAGGATCTCCAGTACTGTGGGGAGCAAATAAAGAACACAGGGTTGACCAACAAACAGGTAAAGGTTATATCTGTTTTTATTGTTATTGAGTAGTTGTACATGTGCCTGACTGACAAACTGGCTTGTTTGTTGCTCATTCTGCACACTCTTCTATTCCTAGCAAGGTTCCCTGTGGAGTCTGTGAACAGTAGCTTGGTTGAACTTCTATCTAGAGGAACCTGGGGTTGGAGGAAGTGCGGTCATTTCCTGATTTCACAGTCTGTCGTGATTGAACCCAGTGACTCAGGGGACCTCTCAGACTCATCAGTGAGTTGTCTAGGACTGGGAGGAAGTACTACTGAAGCTTGAGCGCAAAGTTCTCTAACGTAGGAGAAACTCCTCGCAAAAGGCAGATTCTTCTTGGTCCCATGATAAGTAAATTATTTTTTTGAGCAGGACCCAGACTCTTTACACTTGATGTTTCCTTGATTGTTACCTGAGAGGGGCTCTCTGGTTTTCACCACTGGCTCCTCCTCCTCTGTTTCCTCCTCAGTCTCTTGGGATGCCTTGTCTGACATGGATTCCCTCTTCAGCTTGCCCAGACTGACCATCCTGAGGAAGGAGGGCCGCCTGGAAGCCTCCGCCTCGCTGTCTGTGCTCAGGTTTCCGCAGGGAAGGCTTTCTCTGCGCTCCTCCTTACGTCGACCTGTAAAGCTGCAAAGTATCCACAACAGCAACAAAGAACATGAATGACTGCCCCCAAAGCCCTCTAAATAAGATCGCTCTAAGGCTGCATAATTTGCATGTATAGGAATGCTTCAATAGAAATGGCAATTATGAGGCTTGAGGTTTGTATTGTATTGTACAGTAGATTGTATATACACATATACAATCATCTGCTAAACTGTGGTACTGCAAGCATGACGGCCTCAGTTAAAAATAGTCTCATTCAGTAAGCTCAACAAGTACACGACATGTCACTGAAAAACAAAAGAGGTTTCCGTAGATCAACAAGTTGCAATAGCATATTACATAACTCCTCAGGAAATAAGCACACTATATGCTATTCTATTACTGAACAGCAACGGTAACAATACCTCCTCTGGGACTCAGAACTCAGCTGTTTTTCTGCCATAGCTACAATACATTTTGTATGGGTCCTTTTCATTTCCAGTGATTTCTAGGGATGCTATTTGCTGTTTATTTATTGGATATTCTCTTGCTGTTGATTCCTAAAAATGTGCTTTTGTACTTAGGCAAGATATTTTTTTGTCACACAAGCTTTTCCTAACATTTTCTTTTACTTTATCCAATGGATGGACGGATTGCACCATGGTTCTATAAAAATGTGGAATGCATTAAAATGTTCCCCCTTTTTCGCCTTATAATCTTACAAAATCATGTAGTTCTTTGGGTTCTTTCAGTATATACTAAATAATAATACTAGTCTTAATCAAAGATATTATATATCCCTTTTTCCGTTATCCACAACTGCTGAAGCATCTAAAACATGTTCCTCTTTATATAAACAACAGCTAAAATCTTCTAAGATTTTAACTCTTCTTCCTCCCCACCCCTCCTCACCGGAGCAGAGTCATAATTCCTTCGGAGCTCCTGCGTAGTCCTTTCCTTTTCTCCCTCTCTGGTGGGAGAGTCTTTGAGTCTCCAGGGCTGTAGTGGGGAGAGTTGTTCCCCCACACATTGCGTCCTGATATGCGGAGTCCCTTCCCCAGTTTTCCAAGGGTTTTGAGGGGCGAAACTCCACAGATCCGCTCCAGGGTCCCCCTGAGGGGCTTCCCTTTGGGATTCCCTGCCCCATGCCTCTCTGCGTTTACCTCGTTCTCCTCCTCCTCGCCGTCACGGGAAGACCTGAGCTGGAGGTTGCCCCTGACCTCCCCCATGATGAGGCCCATTTCACCTCCATGCCTCTCGTCCTCATCCAGGTCCACATCCTCAAAGGGGTTCAGGTTCTTGTTCAGGTCCTTCAGCTCCTTCAGATCATTGAGATCATTCAAGTCCCTGAGGTCCAAGTCCAGCCGGGGCAGGATCAGTTCACCATTCACTCTGGGGAACTCGTGGCAGCTCTTGGACCTTCCCGGGAGCTTCTTCAGAATAGGCATGGTTGCGCTTGAGATTTTACCAAACTGCAATACAAGAACACAATGTCAGCCTAAGTTAAAGTGTTCAACCAAACAATAAAAAGGTCAAATATATGAGCATCTGATCATCAAATTAACCTTTTTTGACATTCATATAAACACTATTAATTGGGTAAAACAGAGCCCATAGGGACCTGGTGTGGCAATATTGATACCACAGAGAATTAATAATCAGGATATCTTGCAAAATACCTCATAAATCCTCATACAAAAGATATGACTCTGTCCTTTAAGTTCATAGGTTGGCAATTTGTGACTGAAAGTTGAACTTGTGAAATGTGGAAAATTGTTTTTTCTGGTGGTGCATGGTTTATGTAACCGGAATGAAAAACATCCTTTCACATGGTGGTTATGCAATGCTTCACTAAGCAAATAGGAAATACGTATGCAAAATATTGCTGTGTTTACACGTGCTGAACTGCAACTTCAAATAAATATTTTACAATTCAGAAACAAATAATTATGTTAACTGGGTAATACAGTGGCAGGAGAGTTCCTGTATATTGCATTATCTGGACTTTTTACTGCAATACCAAGACAAAATCTGGGTCATTGACTGCTTTTCCAGACTCTATAGTTTCTTTTTTTTAAATTTTATTTTTAATTTTTTGTTAATATTAGGAATCTGTCATATATTTAAAAACTATATCTTTAAGAGTGACATTTATGACAAAGATTTTGTCAGAAAAGGACCACTAAAGAATGTAATACACACACAAAAACACTGGATACTCAATGCCTAAAGGTCAATGCCTTTTAGATTTAATACCAGTGACATGGTCATTTTGGTCTTTCCTTTTAAGGACCTCTAAATGAAGGTTAAATAGTAAACAAAAAGTTTAACCACTCAATATTTTACAATTCTAAGAGGTCAAAATATTCCTTGTTTGATTGTTATGAATTAAAATCTAAATTATAGAAATGATGCCATGATTTTACACTAACAACTCAGTGCTCTGGCTGGCTTACGTTATGGAGCTGTAACACAACCGTTTCCCATATGGTATCAAGGGGAGCTGATTCATGTTTTCTTCTACACATCAGAAACTAGTCCTCTGTTCTTTGTCTGTCATACACATTATTTTCATTTTGCCTTAAAGCAACACTCACATGCCCATAATGGTCATTAAAATGTTTTTTGTTTGCTGTAAGTTCCAACAACATCCATAGTCATTGTTCTGTGCAAAAATGCATTCCAAAATTCAGCCAAAGCTAATATGAGGCACCAAGAGTCTGAGTTAGCCAAGACCTACGAAATTCCCTCTTTTGGTACTATCGATCCCCTGCAGCTCAGCAAGGTAACACTGTCCAGGAAAACACAAAGTACAGACAGGAGGAATGATTACAGCCACCAGTTTCAAAGCACATATGTGCATGTGAGTATTGTTTTAAGATAGACAAAAATGTGAACATTTCCTTTAGCATTGGTGTTTGACTTCGTTATCATCGAATGCACAATTAAAGCTTTTTTTTTTTTTTTTTTTTACTGAAATTGTGTTTGTAACACCTATTATTCAAAGATCATTTCTACTATACTTTTACTTTTAAACATTTTTGCTCTCAAACTAAATATATATGATATATAATATAATATAGTCTTAATAAATGAACCAAGATGTAAACTTTAATAGATTAAGGGTGTGGGAACATAATTGTGCCCTTACTTTAATGCCTTCAGGTATAGCACATCTTGAAAGAGAAAAATAAGAATTGTCGTTTGTAAAGCAAATACTCTGAATTAAAGGCCATCTTCTTTATAATGAATTTGAACAATCCACATTCATTTTCTTAATCGACAGCATCTTCTCTCTTATCTGTAGTTATATATACACACCTGGAAGCTTCCTTGTGTAACCACAGTCCTCAGCTGCTTCCCACTGACCAGCTCCAGTCTAGATAGTGGGGTCAACTGTCTGGTTTTTAGTGGGACTTGGAATTGGATTCAAAATAAGGACTCTGTGGTAACAAGGTGGCCTCTATACTGAAATCATGGAGACAATGTAATTCTAATGTAAATCTTGACATTTGTATCGTTTAGTCAGCACATAGAGAGGTATGATATGCATACACAGTCACTCAGTATTTTTCATAAAAGTTGATCGTTTTCAAAAGAACTCCAATAGGAACCTCAGACTCCTCAGGTTTGAGTTGCAGCAGTGTCGCATTATAGTTTGAAAATGATTAGACATGAAGCATTTATGAAAAGCAACCATATAATGACATTATATGGTTCTCTATACATGTATTTAAAGCAGGTGTACACTATATTATCAATATTATTCAAAAATAAAATGAAGATATGTGAACTTAAAAACATTAGATTATTGTGGCACATTATTAAAGCATTGAATAGAAATATCTAAAGGTGGCATTAGAAATCAATTGTTTTATTCCCAAATCTTCAGGCAAATACAGCTTACATCTTTTTTCATTTAACTTGAGCCTATCACTTAGTTTAAAATTACTTAACATAACAGCTCCTTAAATTTATTTTCATTTTCACATATTATTTTTTACATTTAATCTAAATTAATGTGTTCAGGCATTTTTGTCAAACAATTCAGTCCTCACAAAGTTAAAATAAAATCTTGTGAACTAATCTCCCTCAATCTGAGTTTTCTCACCACAACATCACAAAAACAACATGTAAGTGTGATTTCCTTGTTTACAAGATCACTGGACAACACAAATAACAGGTTTGCAAATTCTGAGAGTGACAATAACTGTTTGAAGAACACAACAAATGGCTAGGCACCAATTTATGTATGGGAAAAATGCAGAGAATGAGACTTACCTGATGAGATTGCCTTGCAGTGTTTCAGTACAATGTCATCCTGGAGTGTGCTGGCTGTGCAGGCTGCCAGGCTGTGGAGTGTGTGCATGTGTGTGTGTGTGACTGATGAGTGTGAGAGTGTGTCCGAAAGTACTCTGTGACTCAAGAGAGCAATGTGGCTGCCTGTGGTTTCCTGACGGGCTCTTTTGTGGTGGAAGGTGATATGTTTTCCTGAGGAAAGGCCTGTCCTGTCCTTTCTCCACCTCCTACACCCCAGACCCTAAACCCCCCCGCCCCCTCTCTACACCGCACCCTGGGGACCCTTCTAATTACACTAATTGCATTAACTGTACCGTTGAGGAGGACAGAGTAGGACAGAGCATTCCCCTGCAGTATTTTATGTTTTATTCTGCTCTACACACACTGTCTGTGTGTTTGCATGCATGTGTGCCCTGACTAATTTCTGTTACAATGAATTATGAGGATGATTCAGTGTCCGCGGCCTTGAGTCCGAATTCCGTTCATAAACCATCAGCAGTGTATTTTTCCTCTGTGGAAGATTTTATGTGGGTTGACCACATCGCTGAGCACTGGTGCTGCTGCCTCTTTGCTTCACAGCAGAGCTTCAAGGTCACTGTAGCCATAGCAGGGCTCAAATGTCACATAAAAAACAGAGCAGTGAGAGAAAACAGCTGGGGGATATATGAGTGGAGTGTGTATGTGGAAATGGCTCAGAGTTGTATTGTGAAATTTTAGAAAATAACCAAGCAAAGCAACATGTCAACAAGGTAAGAAACCCTGTGAAAACATTTCCCAAACCTTCACTGTGGCTCTCCCCTGCCACCTAGTGTACAGTCTGGTGTAGGACAAGAGGTAGTGTCCCACTGTAGCACACCTGACAATGACGGATCTAGAAAGATATTCATGGGGTGGCAAGAGAGTGGCATGGAGACTTTAGGGGAAATATATGCATATTTAATTGCAAACAATTACACTAACTCAAAAACATTTCAATATTGTGGCACATTAGTAAATAACTGAATACAAATATATAAAGGTGATATTAGAAATCAATAAAAAAAATTATTTCTAAATCTTCAAATACATGTCTTTTTTCATTGAACTGAAGCATATCACTTTGTCTAAAATGAGGCCATAACAGATCATGGAATTCATTTACATTTTTAAGAAAAAAAAAAACCTCCCCCCATCATCCCCATACAAAAGATATGACTCTGTCCTTTAAGTTCATAGGTTGGCAACTTGTGACTGAAAGTTGAACTTGTGAAATGTGGAAAATTGTTTTCTGGTGGTGCATCAGCCAGCCATCAGAAAAAATTTGTCTCATCATGTGTTATGTGCCTGGGCTTTTATAAATTCCTACATCCTACACTCCACCTCCTAAGGTCATGATGCTGCCAAAGCTGAGGTCCAACCTGACCTTTATATGTATTTTAGGGAGTCACACTTAGAAGTTGTGTATAAATAAGCTAAAAGTAACTTCAGTAAAAGTTAATGTCCTACTATTTACTAAGAATTTATTGACTCATAAGTCAAAGTTTTGGACTGTTCTTAAGAACATTTCTTAAAAGATTTATCCCGGTACAGATAAGAAGTGTGAGCAACTACTTGGGTTTTCTCCAGGGTGGAGTGTGTGAGTGTTGGCTGTCATGGTCAAGTAGTATTTAGTTTTGTTTAATAACAGTTTCTTTCAAACCTGAAGGACATTGCTTTTTATTTTTGTGTGTTTTCATTTGCCATTGCCATGTACAGTGTGTATATATGTGTATATAGTGATTTGTGTTCCTGCGTCTTTCTGGCAAAAGTTGTGAACAAACATTGGAAGTGGACACTATGTGAAGGGGATGGTGCTTCGTTGATGTGACTGTAACATACCAAAAGGATATAAGATAGTGAGCTTCTATGTTCCTCTCTCTAAACCCAACCGGTCGGAGCATATAGTTACCCACCTAGACCCAGGGTCTGTTCGAGGACGCTTTTCCTTGCTACTGCCGCCAATGGTCTAGGCCTGCTCTGTATGAAATAATGTCTGTTATGCCACCAAATAAATTAAATTGAATTGAACAGAGTGATCCAAGTTCCACTCTGTTTTAAGATACAAAACAATATTGATTGAAAAAAAAACCTTGATAAAAAAGACGTTTCAATATGACAGTCCACAATCCATCCCTAACAACAGCATAAAAAACCAAGAGTTATCACTGCTCAGTGTCAACAAATCTGAAGAGTAGAAGCTACAAAGATATGATTTTTGTCTGAACTATTATACTAGATGACATGAACTTGTACAGGAGTACCTAATGAAGTTGTATTTTAGATTTCCTGGCCTGGAAAAACATTATATAATATAGTAAATAACATAAAACATGAACCCACACTGAAAGAAATAATTTTATTAGCAACTTCTGAGAAGGACTCTCTCTTTGCAAATTAAAAAAAAAAAAGTAGTAACAATACATCTCAAAAACAGAGGAGATGACAGTGAAATATTAAAAAGCTACAGAGTGTAAGCAATGCAACAGGATTATTTCCAGTGTTACATCATACTACTATGTTGGCTCTATCTTCATTTCCGGTAAACGTGACAATAAATAACATTCATGACCATCACAATTTAACAGATGTTAAATAAGTCATATGTGCATCTAATCTAGTGGTGTCATCTAAAAAGTGGTGCAGCTAAAATGCTCATGTGTACAGTGGAACGTACTGTAACTGTTATTGAATTGAACTGTGCCACAGTACAATTCAGTGTTACACTCAGATAGTGATGGCTGCAGTGTAAAATCCACCCTTGGAGGATCAGACTGTGGTGTTGAATGCATAGCGGGGTTATTTTGAAATTAAGAGCTGTATATGCTATTTTTTGAAGATCCTCCTTTCATCAGATACAGTGCCAGAAACTGTTGCATCTAACTATGTGTACATGGAGAGTAATAATACTTGTAAGAGCAAGGTAGTGACACATTTTTCCAGTCGAGTAAAAGTGAGAGTCACATGTTTGGGTGCTGCAAATTACAGGTCCTCTGGGGATACTGCTAGTGGGTAAATTTAGATTTAGATGATGTATTTCTTCCTGAATGATTACTGACTGACTGACTGACTGACTGACTATTTATACTGAATGGGATCTTGAGTGAAGCCCTTGCTCTTAGATAAGCTTTCAAGTTGAAAATGTAGTTCTGTTTAATGTCTTATCCTTGGCCAATTATCCACCCATGAGATATGTCACAAGCAGTTGTTTTTTCAACAAGTGGTTAATAGAATAGTTTGATTTTGGGAAATGTGCCTATTTGATGTCTTGCAGAGAGTTAGATGAGAAGACTAATACAGCTCTCATACCTGTCTGTTACAGGACCAGTGTGTGGGATTTATTGGCATCTAATGGTGTAGATGCAGATTGCAGCCAACCTGAACCAACATGCAAAAACACAAAAAACTTCTCTATCTAGAGCCATTGTGGTTTGACTGGGCTGCTGTAGAAACATGGCAGTTCAACATGGCAGACCCGTGTAGATTAAGGTGACCAGATTTCCGAAATGAAAATCGGGGACATTTTTTAGCACGGTGGTCAAAATCGTTAATCGTTATCGTTATGAAATGAATAACAGGGGCAATTACATGTTAATGTATTTTGACAAAGCAAATGAGTAGCCAATAAGAAGTTACCCTTAACCCTTCCAAACTATTAACCAATATGAAGAACTTGGATTCTGATTTGACTCTGATTCTTCTTCTTATTATTATTTATAGTTTTTTTTTTTTTTAGCTATGTCAATCAACTCATTGGAGCTTGTCAACATGTGCACACCTCCACTCGTGACTCTAGCCATATTTCACAGCAAAGCATTACATGAGAGGATTTACACTTATGCTGTGCACTCCTTGTGATAGAAAGTCAGAACAAACTCTGAGTGCAACCTGCAACGCGTGCTTCCCCCTGTAAGGACAGTGCCCCTAAAATAAAAGAAAAAAGGAGGCGCTCTCCAGCTGGCTCCCCCGTCACTCACCTGCAGCTGCACAGACGAGCAGAGGAGCAAAAAAGCAAACAAATAGAGACCAGCCGGTCGACACAAGCCATTTACCGCGTAACGTCAGCACGTTAGTTAAACTGGTTTAACCCTATGGTTTAACCATAATAACTGGAGTGTGCATCCATACGCAATTTTTTTTCTCCCCCATTCAAATCGGGGACATTTTCGGGGACAGCTTTAACCGGGGACAGGTCGGCCAAATCGGGGACTGTCCCCGAAAATCTGGGACGTCTGGTCACCCTAGTGTAGATAAAACCGTCTCATTCTAAGGTAACAAAAACATAACGATTCAAATATTCACATACACTAATGGAAAGTGCCAATAGATCCTCCTAAACATTACACACTGGACCTTTAAGTATAAGGCTACAACCAATGGCCATTAGCTAAGCTTAGCATAAAAACTGAAAGTAGGAAAAAACAGCCATCTTGAGTCCGTCCAAAAATGATCAAATCTGCCTACCAGCACCTCTAAAGCTAACTAGTTAACATGTCTTGTTTGCAGCTTGCTGAGCTTGTTTAATCATTATAAAAACTAAAGTGTAAAAATGACATGTTGTGGTTATATGGCGGGCGATGTGCTGGCCTATTTCTCGCCAGTTGCGGCGACGTCCTGCGGTCTTGTTTACAACATGTTAATGTTGATGTTCATTTGGAAGGGGATTTTGTTACATTTTGTTACACTTGCGCAGAGCCATGCTAGCTGTTTTTCAGTGCATCCAGTCTTTATGCTAAGCTAGGTAAATTGCCCCCCCGGCTGTATTTTCGTATTCAGTGTACTGATATAACACTGGTATGGATCTATTCATCTCACTTTTAGCAAAAAAGCTTTAGTGTTAGTAGATATTTCTTTCCAAGACATTTTTGTTTCCATGCCATGACAGTGTGTGTGTGTGTGTGTGTGTGTGTGTGTGTGTGTGAGCGTGTGTCTCGGTTAGGGGGTTGTCAGAGGGTCTGGTTTTGGCCTCGGGTGTGCTGTAAGTGTTGGGGTTGGTGTTGGGTGTTGAATTGGTAGGGCTCGTGGCGGTAATGGCTGTGGCAGATGACCGGATGCTCGATGCCTTCGCTCTGCAGTTCTTCCTGCTTGTGAACTCCCTCCAGCTTCGTCACCAGCTCTCTGATGAAGGCCTGAGGACAGCAACCAGAGCAGGTGTCACATGGAGCAGAGATGTAATGCAAATCACTCTTCCCAAGTCCCGCCCCTTTTTGGTCTGTGCTCCAATAACAGTTGAGCAAGCCTCAGTCAACCTTCTCCTTCCCTGTACTTAGATATGCTATGTGCTAGGCTAATCTCTGTTAAAAAGACAACCACATTTTGAAGACTTAAGTTAGCTAGCTGATGTTGGTGAAACGCAAACAAACTAGCTGACTGATGTAGATTAGCTAGCTAGTTAGCTAATCAATGCCGTCTAGTTGCTAGCTAGGGAATTAGGTGGTGTTTTTTTAACATAGACTAGCATTGCACACCCACTTGTCAATGGCGTCTAGTTGCTATACCTTCCAGTTAAAGGTGGGACACGTGAGGAAGGAGGTCGGTGAACATCACTAAATGTAACGTGAAAAAAACGTGAATACATTACCTCGTCCATGAACAATTTCTGCCTGAGACACGTCAGATAGATTTTCATCAGCTATGGTGGTTGTTTAACAATGAAGACAACAACTCCCATGAGCCCATGCTACTTCACAACGTCATTAAACTACATCTTTTGTTATTGTTGGGACGCGAGAGACACCAAGCAGCAGAAATTACATAAAGTACACGGTATATATTTGACTTGCTTTGAAGAATGTTCTTTAGAAACAAATGGGTTTGGGGCCTCGAGCCTCATACACAGGTTGGAAACACGGAGAGAAACCAGCAGTGTGGTTTGAGTCTTTACATGGGATTTGTTGACAATTAAATTAGATAAATAAAAGACATTACAAACCTTCCTTGAACTTTTAGCTGTTATGGTTAGTGGGGCTTTCTGTTTTGTGCTTGTTTCTCTGCTACACTACAACACATCTGCACATTCTCCTCTTCAGCACCAGCTTCAACAGAAATATTGTTGATTCCAACTAAGACAGTTTACATTGACTTTGCTCTGAAATATACAACTGGCATATACATTCATAAACATACTTAAATACTGTAGACAGCCAGTTTATGAGAGGTGGTACCAGATTCTAGCATATAAAATGTAAGGTGCATGAAAGATGGGTCCATGTTTTACAGTAACAGTATTAGCTGTTACAATATGCCTAAACTATAAACTATTTTCCACATATTATGAGCAACACACGAAGAGGAAGCATCCCAGCTGAGTTGCAACAGAGAGATACTTTATATGGCAACATGAGAATCACTAGTCACTGACAGTAAGCCTCTTGTCAGCCTTGTCTGTTTGCACCGTTAATAAAACCACTATCACAATCAATAACAGCTGGATAAGCACTCGACCATTTTGTTCCAAGACCAAGGGTAAATGATTAAAACAAAATGCATTCATCCCTTATCAGAACATTAAACAAACAACAATTAGCAGTGAAGAAGCAAATATAGTGCCAAATAAATGTTGTTTTTAGTCATTTTCCACCCCTTTTTTGTCCATAGATGGAAAAACGCCCTGAAGAGCAGTGGGGTCCCGGGAGGATAACCCAAAGGCCACTGACCAGGGAGTACAGTTCCCTCTCTGTCTACCATTTTGTGCTGTGGTGTAAATGTGTTGCTCAATAATTGTTGTTTAAAGCTGTCAGAATAAGTCATTAAATAAGTGAACAGACTATGATCAGAATGTACATGCCAGGCAATAACACTTCTTGAGCATGACATTAGGTTCACCTCTTCTACTGCTTACCTCACAGCCTGAGCTATATCCTGATGAGAAACAGCATCCAGATATGGTATGTTATGACAACAGTTCAAGTAGAGGTGGACAAAACAACCAGTCACAGTCTTGACTGTAAGCATGTGTTTGGCTATGGATTCATGTGTTTTTGTGTCATCTCTTTTTTAGGTCATTAATCAGCAGTAGTTAAAGTTAATTCTAAGCTGTGGCAAAATCTCACACAAGCAGTGAACATGTCAGATAGCCGCCTGGCCTCTGTTCATGTCTTTAGCTACAAACTCAGGTTGCATGATGTGGTGTGTGATCTTAGAAGACTATTTAGTTGCAAGCAGCTCTTAAAAGGCAGACTTTCTTAAAACAATACTCACATGCCCATATAGGGCTGTGTACTGGAAAGCAACTAGCGATATGATACATATCATGATACAGGCTATACAATTCAATCTGTAAGATTCTGTAAGAAAAGTGATATAGGCCTACTGCAATTTTTTAAATCAAATTTTAGAAAAATTGTCAAAGCAAAACACACATGTATGCATAAAGCCTGATTAAAAAACCTTTTTGTGCAAACAGAACAGTGGAATCTGCATATGTATTTATCACAGTTCCTGTAACATCCAACATCATAGCCTTCAGTTTACATCGATGCAAAGATCTGCTTTTGAGAGTTATTCCTTCTTTTCATGCTGGCCATTAAGCAAAAATATAACCCAGTGTTTGTTAAAAATCAGGCATTACCAGTTTCCAAGGTTACAGTTTTCTTGGTAAATTTCCTTTTTGTGTTACTGCCAATGTACATATTGTCATGTAAGTATTGTTTCAAGACAGACTTGAAAAACACATCCACATCAGAGCCTAATAAACTATGTCTGAGTAAGAAAAGCGGCAGCTACACTGACCCGCCCTGCTCTTTTGCCTGTGTTTGCATCTCTGGGGCCACAGCGAGACCAACGTTTGTGTCCAGAAGGACTCATTGTTTCAGGCTTAAAATGGAAAGAAAATTCAAGAGCGTACAGAAAGCCATTGTTGGGGCGTGTGGAGTGACCATAGGACGAGGTGTCAGAAGCTGCAGCTTCAGTTTAGCTGCACGTGGCCAGTGGGTGTGGGTGTGTGCACGCATGCACGTTGCACATTTGTATATGTAATGTGTGCATCATCATGACTAATCTTGGGTTGGAAATGTATTTTGGTTAAAACATACCTCCGTGTTGTGACTGCACTTTTGAAGAAGTTCCTGTTTAACAAAAGCAAACAAACCAGTCACAAAATCATATATTAATTTTCAATATACCATAAACATCACCTATAAATCTCGTTTTGTCAATATCAGTCAGTAATAAGTACTGTACAATTATATAAACTCTTTCAAACATTTCTATTTGAGTGCTCCGAACAAAAGGTGTCCATCTTGGTGCAGAAACTCATCATGGGGTGAAATGGATGGATATATGACAAAATATTTAACAAATCTGTATACCTCTTCCAATTTCATAATCAGCAACACCCTCAAACACAGTATGATGAGTGCTACCATGGGTCATGTTACCTGTAACTTTTTGACTCGCTCCTCATCATTAGGCAGGTCAATCAAGTCATCAATGTTTACCTCCTCTGGCATGTCACGTTCCTGAAGTAAATATGGACACACACAATCTTAAGAGTCATCATCATACACACTCAGAACACACATTTATCATCTGGTCCAGACACATTCAAACATTTCCCATACAGTCCCATTTGTTCCAATGCTTCATTCAGGTGGACAATATATTACACTAATAGTACAGTAAGCGATTTATTATTTTTTGTAGCTGCACCATTACTTAAAATGGAAGAAAAGGTTTTCTCCATAATTCGGCCAATATATCTTTTATTTGAAATAAAATTCTTCATATTTAAAGGAATAGATCAAGCAGTATTAATTAATTCACATATAGATCAGATACAGATCCATTGTTTAAATAAAAAGATTAAGAGTCTCCAGCCACGCAAGCAGCTTTGTGAGGCTGAGCTAAATCCCTAAATCAGCATGCCAACGCAGCCCACAGGAAATGCACTTGGCTGCAAAGATAATCTGACATAGTGATCAACCCGTGTAATTACAGCAATGGCATGATGCACACTGGCCCAAAAAGACTTTTTCCCATAAACTTACATTGCGAAAGAAGTGGCTGTAAAACGGTGGATACGTTGTTTACCCCCGAAAAGTGACTAATTTCCCTGTCAGATTATGATCCATTTGGCCCGATAACATTTGGAAAGTCCAGAAGAGCCATACGATTAAATCATTTTATCCACATTGAAGTTAGCACTAGAAGTCTCTAGTGCACTACTTTTTAGGCAACGTGATGTGGAAGCATATTTGAAGTTTTTTGGCTTCACGCACCACTGAGCAGCTGTCATAGGAATGCAGCCTCGCCTCAAACACACTCCTCCTCCCTTAATACATCCATGTGCAATATGCTCACAATGCTAGCATTTTGATGTTTAGCAGGTATAACATTTACCATGTCCACCACCTTAGTTTACCATGTTAACATTTGCTTAATAGCACTAACCACAGTACAGGTCCAGCTGAGCCTGATGAAAAACCAACCATAGTATTGGACAAAATTAAATTTTGACCAGATGATGGTGCTAGATGAAAGGTCTGGGGATCAAAGTTATTTCAGTTCTTTGGGGATTATGAATGTGTGTATCAACTCTTATAATAGAGATATTTAATTAAAAATAAAAATGTTAAACTCTTGTGATGATGAAAAACCAAAACTATTTTTGGATATTCTTATGTAGGGCAAAGAGATATATGTGTGACATGCATCTTAAAAGGTCTAGTGTGTAACATTTAGGAGGATCTATTGACGGAAATGGAATTTAATATTCATAGGTACGTTATCATTAGTGTATAATCACCTGAACAATGTTTTTGTTACTTTAGAATGAGCCTTTTACATGTACAGACAGAAATTCTGCTGGCTGCCCTTGACAACTGCCTCTTTGCAGAGTTCTTGCTACTGATTGGATAAAGTTGGACCAGGACATGAGGAAATGTATTCTCGATTACTGCAGAGAGCAGGGACTGGGAGAGCCATGTTACTGACTGAACACCTTATATCAGTGATGGCTGTCAGAATGTAGAGCTATTTAACACTTGTTTTAACAACCAGGTGAGAAGAATAACATACTGCTCCTCCACAGTTACCCAGTATCTCCACAAAAAAACATTTTCTGTTTCAGCAGCAACTGAAGACTTTGCATTCAGCCCTGCATGTCCA
The DNA here is from genome assembly GCF_905237075.1 of Dicentrarchus labrax. Taxonomy (NCBI): domain Eukaryota; kingdom Metazoa; phylum Chordata; class Actinopteri; family Moronidae; genus Dicentrarchus; species Dicentrarchus labrax. The sequence continues at coordinate 8,231,244 of NW_026136705.1, read as the reverse complement.
TCATCTGTATGTTTAGGCTGTGGGGGCTGAATGGTAACAGTGTTCACGTAATACTGTAACAGAGGCTTGTTCTGTTTGAACAAACAGCCATTGTACCAGCTGAGTGAAGGGGCAGTCCCACCCGCCCATCCACACCACAGTACTGCATTTTGTGTGTAGTTAGGCCTTTGACACATACAGGACTCCACAGCCCAGCAGCCTTATCTGTGCACACTTAAACAATACAGGCACTTCCTTCTCACCTGAAAAAGTAATACAATTATAACAGTTCATCTTGTTTTGTGTGCGACATGACTGGGTTCAACTCAATGACACTTGTCTGAGAAGTGTATGTCGTCATCACGGGCCGTATTATGACAACAAAACAGATTAAATCCTTGAAATCATACAAATGACCATTTACCATCATAAGGTTTTGGAGGTTTGTGTGAATATGCCATTGGCTTGGGGGCAAAAGTTCTCCGAAGGCTTGGCCCTGCCTTATCATCGTGTTGATCTGAATGCTGTTTTCTAATAGAGTGGTTTTCAAACTGAGGTCACGGTCCAACAAGGGTCCTTGAGCAAGTTCTACAAGGTCCCCAGCAAAAGAAGGAATAGAATACTTTTTTTTTTTATTATAATACTGATTCCTTAAGACAAAGGGTTGGTGGTCTAATGTGCATGTATTGTGGGGGTGCTTGACATGAAAAAGTTTGGGAACCCCTGTTCTAATAATAACTTGGTTTTACAACACAATCCTGCACTTCCCTCCCCAAGAGCGGCCTCAGCAGCCAGATGTATAGTGTTTACCTCCTCCTGGGACCTACAACAGCGCTTTCGTTTCTCCATAACTTTCCCCTCTTCCTTTTTCTCATCATTCATCCTCCTCTCCGTTCCACACTGCCCATGTAAGGCAGAAAGACCCGATACAGATCTGTGAGAGGGGGGACAGCAGTGGACCTAACATCTACAGGATGCTTGTCCTTGTAAGGAGAACCAGGATGCCCCACCTTTCTCTATATATTCTAGTTCAAAATGAAATACATTTAATTTTATATTTAAAACTTTCTGCCTCATTTTCCATATTTTACTGCTGAGAGGCACATAGTTAAAACATCTACATGATCTATTTAAAAAAATATATTTTATAAGTTATTGTCTTACTACACAATGCAGTATATTCGAACAAGCTGTTTCTTTCTGCTCTGCTTCCTCTCGGACCCATGCACCCACCTGACCCGAGTAAAGCCGGTCCAGGCTCTCGTCGATCCACTTCTCCACGTCCAGCCGCCTCTGCAGCTCCTTCCTGTTGTACTTGACGGTAACCCGGGCATGTCTCTTCGGGATACTGCACCCGTGATCCGGGGACAACCCCAGATCTGATGAATGAACTTCGTCATTTTCTTCAAGCGTCGTCCTGGTCCGGTCGGCTGCCATTTCTGGTCTGGTCTGAACTGCTCTGACTGGTTTCTCGTCTCGTTTCAAGCGCAGGAGGTGAGAGAGCGGCGGTGGGAGGCGACGACGGCACAGACTGCAGGGCACAAGTGTTTACATGGGCTACAGGGTATTTATTCTAAGGCTAACTATTTACATGGCTTTATTTATTTTCTCGTGCAAGAGACTTTCATTTGAACTTTATAAGTTATAATACAATACAAATAATATAATAATAATATGATAAGTTTCATCTGCTTCTCACACACCACCTCCAACTTGATATTTACAGCAGTAAACAAGGAAACTCAGGTTTCAGCTTTTAAATCAAATCTCTAATTTCTGCCTAATCTGACAGCCTGGCCAAGGATGTCTGTAAAACTGCTAATCAATAAATAAATAATAATCAGGTTAAACATTGACAAACACTAAAACTCACAGGACGCAGACATATGTTGGCAGTCTCTTGAGGTCAGGGTAGGAAACTGCAGCTAATTAAGAAGGTGTGTCAGCTGATTGCACCAATTAGGCTGGTGATAATAAAAGTCATGGAAATAAGTCATATGACTATATTGCAACGTCCTCATGCATTTAAGTAGCTACTGTATGCAAATATGCGTACTGATTTTTAATTTATCAAATAAAATCAATCTATCAATGTCTGGGCCCAAGCTGGTGGGTGTTATTATAGTTCACTAAAACGAAACTAAACACTAGATCTAGAACTAGGTGTGGAAAAATATGTTTGTTAAGTGAAATAGAAATAAGAAGAACTTACAAAAAAATAGATATACAGGAAATGTCTAGTTATACTTTTATAGTTTTTAAAACAAGGAGGCATTGGTGCATCTGTTTATTGACACTGGGGCTTCTACATGACTGAGTGTTTGTATTATAATACCTATTCTGAACCTCTTCAGTCTTCACCCTGATAAATACCTCCATATTATTGTATAAAAACAACAAAAAACCCTAAAACTAATAAGATAAATCAAACAATAAAAACTCAACTGAAATGAGAAACAGCACTGTGGAACCTAACTGAACTGAAAACAAAATATACTAAATATTATTAATATAAAGACAAAAGAAAAATACAAAACTATAATCACAATAAGTGGTTAACACTAACAGCATTAGTTCCTTACAGGATTTTCACCCCCAGTTCAGACCTCTTTAAGAAGGAGGGTGTGCCAGTGTATTAAAGTATTTCAAATTATTTTCTATTTTTATTTTTTTAGATTTTTGCTTTAAATCCAGTTAAGTTTCAGATGGCTGCTGTGAAAAACGTGTATTGTACATTGTTGGCTAGACTAAACAAGCAGCTTTGATGCAATTTTCACTATGTTTTATATTTTTTTGGAATAACTGATTAATTGAGAAAACAGCCATAAAGCACTTGAGTACCCAGGCTACAGACCACCTGTATCCTGCAAAATGTGACACTCGGCGTACAGAACAGACACCTCAATCCAGAATTGCATCAAAGCAAATCTTTTATTTCACATCACAACACAACATGATGAAATTAAATAATATGAATGGAAACATAACACAAACTTTGGCATGAACACAAATTGGCACATGAAGGAGCAATGTGATCAGTAGTATATAAGCTATATATATACATTACAGAAATGGCTGACTTTGAGTGATAAAGCAAATTCTCCTCATATCCCTGAATATTTTTGGGATATTTCACACAGCCTTCACAGCCCATAAAACATCCAGGTACAACATCAAGAGTCGGTCTTCATTCAGCATCATCATATAAATATATATTTCTACATCTGTGACAATCAAAGTCAGGCCATAAACATATGTTTTCAAATAAATAAATAATATAAATAATAAGAATGATGGTACGCACAATAAGGAAATAATGGCCAAAGGAAGATTGAAAAGCGAAAAACAAAAATTCAGTATTTTTTTAAAAAATGAGAAAGAATTAAACAAAGTGAACATATTAAAAACAAAAACCCAATAAAACATATTTTTTGGGCAGGTTTTCCAAGACTGTTGTGACTTCCTGTATTTGGTTTGTGTTGTAGGTCCTATGTAGAGTGACTCGTATTATTTGTTTCTTTGGGTCTTAAACGTGGAAGAGCTTTGCCCCATATACTTTTTCAATAATCTTTGTAAAATCATCTTCATCAGAATAGTTCATTTGTCAATATTTTGTTTCTTGGGTTTGCTCCTCTCTTCACTGTGCATGAAGAGAGAGGAGCAGCAAGTGCTAATATTCTCCTACGCCTGTGTGAACGTCCGCATTTTCTCTGTTTCATCTCAGCCCCGCTGCGGAGCCCAGGCCGGCCTCGTCCCTCCACATAAAGTCCTGACGCTCGCCTCTGACCAGGCTGCTCTCCACGGGGGTGTGCCTGTACCCGGATCTTCCGTCGGGGCAGAGGGAGAGGCTGAGGCGGGCCGTGCTGTTGCTGATCTTGAACAGGCCGTTGGGAACGAGGAAGGCTTCTCTTTCGCTACCTCCCAGGTTGTTGACTGTCTCCAAGTCGTTGTAGACTGCACTGTCGTTCAGCTGCTTCCTCCCCTGCAGTCTCCTCCTCCTCCTCAAGAAGATGATACCCGCCACCAGAACCAGCACCAGGACGGCCAGGATGCAAGAGACAGTGAGGGTAGCAGAGGAGGGCTGGGAGGTTTGGCGCAGAGCGGGCTTGAAGCTGGGCTGGAGTGTGAACTCACAGCTCGGACCCATGAAGCCCTTAGGGCACTGGCACACCGGCCCGGTGAAGTGTGTGAAGCAAGTGCCACCGTTCTGGCACGGGCGGGCGCCACAGGCATCTGAGCGCACGCTGCAGTTCTTGCCGGTGTACCCCAGGGTGCAGGAGCAGGTGTAATCGTCCACACCATCTTGGCAGGTTCCAGCATTCTGGCAGGGGCTTGAGGCGCAGTCGTCTATGTTGACCTGGCAGTTGGCACCAGTGAAGCCTGCTTGACAGCGGCACAAAACGCTTTGGCCAAGGTCCAGACACTCTCCACCTGCCGAAGGAGAAAATACTCAGTTCAGCATCCAAGAGATCAGGGACAGGCGTTTGTTTAAAGGAGTGTTAATGGGATTACATTTAACACTCTCTCTGAGTGCTGACAGTAATGCCCATTCACTAAAACAATCTCATGTTCAGCCAAGAAACTGGTGATCTGCACTTCAGCCACAAGGTGTCACCAGAGCGGAGGCACTCACCATTCAGACAGGGCCTGTTGCTGCAGCGGTCCAGCTTCTTCTCGCAGTTGGAGCCAGTGTAGCTGGGGGGGCAGCGGCAGGTGTAGCCTCCTGTCATCGTCTCCACACAGGTGCCGCCGTTGAAGCAGGGACCGTCAGCGCACGTCATGGCAATGATCTCGCAGTTCTTACCATAGAAACCCTGCGGGCAGGTGCAGGAGTAGTCGTTCTCCAGGTCCTGTGGACAGAGGAGGTGAAGAAATGTTGTTGTTATAATTAGAGATATTACCTACTCACTAAATAAATAGATTGGTTAACAAGACCTGGATTTGCCAACTGTAATCTTTTGCACCACTGTGTTTGCTGCTAGAAGTGTAATAGCTGTATTTAAGCTGCATTTTAGAGTTACTGGTCTTGTACTTGAGTTGCAGTGACACTTGAGTGGGATCAAGAACAGTTATCTTATCTGTGACATCTTGTTTCTTTGTTTTGGTGTACACTCACATTGCAGCTGCCTCCGTTCTTGCAGGGGTTGCTGTCGCACTCGTTGGTTTCCAGCTCACAGTTCGTACCTCCAAAGCCGGGGCGGCAGGTGCAGGTGTAGCTGCCCTGGCCCGTGTTGGTGCAGGTTGCCCCATTAGCGCAGGGCTTGTGGTTGGTGCAATAGTTGAGGTCCTGGTCGCAGAAGAGGCCCCCCCAGCCCTCCTGACAGTTACACTGCCACGGTTGGCTGCACGTCCCGTGGAGGCAGCCTGGGTAGCGGACGCATTCATTGCAGGAGGGGCCCTGCCAGCCCATGCGACACGTACAGCCCCCAGGGGCCTCGCAGTAGCCGTGCTTCTCACTGCAGTCCGCCGAGCAGATGGCTGGAGAGGAGAGAGGGGAGGGTGTGTGATTACAATGGGCACGCCTTTTCACACATCTCACACACACACACACACACACACACACACACACACACACACACACACGTGCAGGTCCCCCGTCTGACCCCAGCCCTGTTCCAGACTTCACTGTTGGTTAAGTATTAAGCCAAGCAGCTGGTAGGCACACTGCCGGAGAAAAATGCTTTCTTTTATCTCTCTCAACACACACACACACACACACACACACACACACACACACACACACACACACACACACACACAGATCACCTTGAAAAATGTGTGTGTGTAATGGGGGGCACAGCTCTTTCTCTCATTGTAACAGAGAACAAAAGGCAGATGGAACACCACAGACCCTCTTACAGAAAGAGTAAAACACAACACTACAGGAAAGATAATGGAAATACTGTATGTGCTCTGAAAAGGTTCCGGCTAAATGTGTGTGTGCAGGAGATCAAACCACAAACTGAGCAGTAAGATAAATACACTTTTTATCCATGCCCCGAGTCTAATGTTTCAGCTCAAGTTGCCTTGTCTGCACTTACTGAATTCTCTCAGTTTCTTTACTTACGCAGATGTTTATATGATGTTTTGTAAAATATTTACACTGTTTTTGTATTCTGAAGGACACTTTACAGAAGGATGCCATTTATTTTACATGTTTTTTCTACTGTCTTTACGTTGCCTGATTTTATCTCACTGTTGTGCTAAATTGTTTAAATTTGTTTTTTTCTCGTGTAGTTTGTAACTCTGTTTTGAAAAAATTAATGTTTAATTTATTAGGCTATTGTTATAATTAGAGATATTACCTATTCACTAAATACATTTTTGTCATGAAAGACTACAAAATAAAATGATGATACTACTGTAGATACTACAAGTGCCATCAATCTACTTTAAACCCATTTAGGATACACAGTGTGGTTAAAGTGGGTAAATCCAGTATTTTTAGAGAAATTGAATTCTCACTCGCTCCCTCCACATGTTAGACACTAAACTGAAGCCAGGAAACTAGTACAGGATTTAAGCGTCTTGCTCAAGGGTACATGGGTAATTGTTAATATAGACTTACGCTCAGAGCAGTAGTTTCCCTTCCAGCCCTCCAGGCAGATGCGGTTGCCCTCCTCGTCGCAGGTGTAGTGACCCAGCGTGTCGTCTCTCGGCCTGCAGTAGTCTGCGCAGCCGTCTCCGAAGTAGTACTCGTCGCAGAAGACGTGGTATGAGTAGCGCAGCTCGCTCTGCTCGCCAAAGTGCACGTCCTGGGACCAGTCCTCGCCGATGGTAAGTCTCCTCCGGGTTGCCAGACGGCTCACGAGGTTGTTTTGGTTGTCTGCGGAGGAAAGAGAAAGTTTTAAACTAACTGCATCATGGCAAGGAAGCTGCCTGCCTCATATGGAAAGCCCAAGGGCACTTTGCGCATGTGTCCTATCTTGGCTTTAAGTTGTTTTTTTTGTATCAATGAGTCCAATGAAACAACCTACCTGTGTATTCAGTAGGGGATTCAGCGTTCCAGGCTTCAATGATCAACGAAAATGTTCCCTGGAACAGAAGGAAAACGCGTTTAGTGTTTGCCAAGTGCAATAACAGGGATGCATATAGTTCATTTGGGTATTTTACGCATTTATCTGACTGATAAATAAAATGGCAGATAAACTATGGTCTTCAGTCATTTAAAAAAGACAAGATTAATTCAACCATGTCCTTTCTATCACTGTTTGTGTAACGGATTTCCATTTACCGGCCATTTGAAGTGGAAAGGCACCCTGATGGGAGCGCTGCTAGAAATCGACGTGTGGTCGGCCCTGATGACGTTGGTGTGCCCGGTGCCAAAGGTGCAAGGCGGCTCTGCGGAGATCACATCCTCCGGGTGTTTTAGGCAAATTCGGAAAAATATATGGCAGTCCCTGTGTCTTCTGCACATTCGCTGCGCCGTGTGGAATGAGTTAATTTTCAGCTCAAACACACCAGAGGACAAAACCTGCAATGAAATTAGAAAGAAATGATGTCAGATGCGCTGTGCGTAAAGGCATTTTGTGATTGTTATTGTAGCACAAAAGGAAGCCAACTTACTACGTGCAACAGGGCCAGAGCCGAGAGGTATCTGAGGTGTAGATGTGCCATTTCTTCTCGAGAGTTTGCTTTCCAGTTCTAAGTGGATGTCCGCATTCGTCGTGCTCAATAATATTCCCAAAAGACGTTGAGGAAAAACTCAAAAAAGTTTCATCACTTTGTACTCCGCGGTCCTGTTGGTGTCTCTCAAATCCTTGTCTTCTCCTGATAGTCTTTTCCTCCGTCCTACAGTCCACTTGTTTTGGTTCTGGTGCGTAAAGACGCGGAGTGGTTTTATACTCTCTGATGCTGCGCGTCACAGGCAAAGAGGTGGAGTCGGAGCGGGCCTCGGGGGAGCAGCCTGACATGGGGGCTGCCTGCCTGGGGATTTAGACAACCCACATTACACTATGGACTAAGTTCTACAGAGGAATATGCATAAGAAGCTGGCGCAAGGCAGATTAGCATCCCTGCATGAAGCTCAACCACGCAGAGAAGTGGAAACTAATGTTGGTGATGGAACTGAATCGCCACAAAAGTGTATATTATCAGTATAGAACTGACCAATCTGAAACTAAAACTTAAGTAGTGCCAAATGAAGAACATTTTTTATGCTTTTATAAAAAAAAATTTAACAAAATGAAGAACATTTTTTATGTTTTTATAACGATCAATGTGGCTGGTATATTGAACTAAAAACAAGCCATCCAAGTGAATAAACAATGATTTAGGCTTGAAGATTCTGGGAAATATGTCAAGCAATGAGCGTGCCAGGACATTTTCTAATTACTGCATTTCATCACACATGCACTTCAACAATTCACTTTAACACTTTAACAGTTTCGGGCCTGATAGAGCATTGTTCATAAAGTTTTTCTTTTCTGTTCTGGAGTTCTACACACTACACAAAGATCAGTAGGAAGCGAGGAAGAATAGCGCGCAGCCTTTCTTTCTTTACATCCAACATTATAATTGCTCCGACGCGTGTAAGGTGACAAAGAGTGGGCAGGTCTCGGATCGGACCGCATTGTGCCCCCCTCTGCTGCGCTCTTGAGCCTGGAGAAGGGGGAGTGAGGAGTGAGGAGGAGGGGGGTCCCTGCAGAGTTTGGACTATCATGTTGCTTTTGTCTGGACTTCATGCGAACAGCTGTATGGTAATCAACGGCACATGGTCTGTCGTGTGGGGCTCCAAACCCGGCTATTGTCTCCCCATAGCGTCCCCACCCCAACCTCCACACACACACACACACACTCGCTCTCACACACACGCTCTCACACACACAGCTACCCCCTTATTGATTTAGGGAGGACTCTGGTCGGCCGTCGGTTCCAGCAGCACCTGTCGCTGGCAGGGATGTGGTGGAGGGTAAACACACCTAAACTGTTTTTACGCCCTGGAGCTGAGCCAACCTTCAACACTGAGATAAACCTGTATGACCTCATTTAATAGAACAACAAGCACCCTCAAAGTTAATGTTAGGCTACAGGAGGAGTTGTAAGAGCCCGAAAAATAAACGAACTTACAATATTTATTTGTGTTTGGTTCATGGTGATCGCTCGAGTTAAACCGCTCTTGAATGAACTGGCATAAAGATTTCAAGATAACTGAATGCAATTCAGCTGCTTTTTATTATTAATCTCACACTGTATAAACATGTGCGTTGGGTTATGTGTGTGTGTGTGTGTGTGTGTGTGTGTGGATAGTAGGTGGGTGGGGGTGGGGGTCTTATTGATATTGTAATGAGGAAAGAGGACGCGTGCCTGAAGTGGCCCCCTGTATATCCTGGCACGCTTCCCTCCAGAACAACAAGAGGGAGGAAACATACAGAGTTGTATGTAAAGAAAGTGAAAAGGCTGCTGTGTTTGTCAGCTTTCTGAGCAGCCTGGCAGTTCTGGTGGTTATTTATGGTCAACTCACAAACTTTTATGTCAAACCTTGAGTCCAGAACAGTGGTTCTAAAAGTGGGACCAAGGACCTCCAAGGAATTCCAGGAGGTCACTTGGTGTATCTTCAAGGTCAACCTTTTAAATGTGCTCCACTGACTTATGAGTTATTATGAGTTTGATGTAGTACCAGCATGCTTTGCACACAGGGCTGTTTAAAAATGTGTTTTGTAATCTATAATTCAAATTTCACAAAATTAAAGTAACATCCCTTGATTGCATTTATTATAGTGCATGCAAATACAGACAAAAGAAAATAAATATGACTTTTACATATTCCATAAGACAACAGAACAATGAAATGGGGAAACCAAGATTTTTGGCATCAACTATGTGTCCTCTGCTCAGTGTATTTTTAAAGAAAAACATGGTTTCATGAAGCAGATTCAGGACGTAGCCTATAGAGCATTTTATTTTTAAAAAAGTATAACATTGTGATCCTGCTAATAATCCTCTTACCTACTAAATGTAACTGCAATCTGATTACATCTTTTTTTTTTAACAGATTACAGTTAAATGTTTTTGTTTGTTGATTACGTTTCTTCGTTACATGTAATCCATTACTCTCAAAGACTGATTGTACATTTATTATTTGAGGTTGAACTTTTATTCTTTTTCAAAAAACAAAGGAAGACAAGTAAGGTGGACTATCTTTTAGATAAAAACCCCCCCCCCTTTTTATTTTTTTCTTTGGACACCATGTTGACTGCAATACCGTCACTCCAATACCCGAAGATAATATATTTATGGAACAGGTGACAAAATGTTGAAACTACTGCCTGAATAAAGAGCTGGTAAATATTACAGCCAATGAATGAACCAGCAGGAAGCTCTGTGGCTTACAAAGGAAGAGTGAAATTAAATATAAATCATCAATCATCAATCATTTTAATACAGTGCCCACCTGTTTTCAAATTTAAAAATTTTGTTTTATACATGGCAAACTCTATTTTCACACTTGTAACTATTAATTGGAATGTGTGTGTGTGTGTGTGTGTGTGTGTGTGTGTGTGTGTGTGTGTGTGTGTGTGTGTGTGTGTGTGTGTGTGTGCAGCACGTGTGCATGTTCCTATACATCTTATCATATATCTTACATCCTACAACCCTCATGTCTCACACATGGCTCATACATCATCTTCAATTTCTTTAGGAGAGACAGAAACACTCATTTTCAATGTATGTGTCCATCTACAGTACCTGCTGCATGCCTCCGTGGAGCAGGGTGTGTGTGTGTGTGTGTGTGTGTCTTTGTGTCAGGAGAGCAGATGGACACTGCACCCTCTCTGCTGTTGTCATCCATATTACTTGCAGGAGTGTGACATGAGTGTGCCACGGGGCATGGGAACCAAAGAGGAGTCATGTCATCCCCCCACCGGACCTCCCATTAGTTTGAGTGGCCGGCATCTGCCTCATCTACAGCCCCGCAGCAGCTTGGAGATCCTTCTCCCTGAGGACACTCGGAGAAAGGGGGAGTGCTGCAAATCTGACTCAGGCAGGCCCTCGGGGGAGAAGTCAGCCTGTTGTGGCTACTTCTGCAGCCCCAGCCTGCTGTCTGACTGTGGGATAATAGGAGGTGTGGAATGGGTGTCTAGTGGGCTGCGATGCTCTGTTTGTGTGTGTGTGTGTGTGTGTGTGTGTGTGTGTGTGTGTGTGTGTGTACATGCAGCCTCAAATTTATGCATGTCATTTGGTTGATTGGTTGATCTCATTAAGATGCTGGATGCTGAAGAACTGCTGGGTACCATCCCCATTGAGAGGATGTATGGGCTGAGTCAGAGAGGGTGAGGTGTTATTAGGCAAATCACTGGCTAACAATAATACAGACAGGAATACTGTACTTATCCTTTGTGTTTCTTGTCTCGGGTTAAATCACTGTTTTTAACCATTTCAGGCCTATTACTTCTTGTTAGTTCACACAATATGTGCATTTACACTTAGACAAGCTACTTTTATTTCTGCTTTCCTCCAGACTCTGAACTCCCCCCTTTTGCTTAAGGCCACAGCAGCAGTGCTGGGAAGTAACTCATTACTAGTAATAATATTACAGTAATAATATTACTTTCCCCAGTAACTAGTTGTGTAACTAATTACTGATACATTTCAGTAATAATATTACACTTACTCCTCAAAAGAATAATTAGTAACAATATTACTTTTCTTGTAACAGTTACCTTTGATTTATTTTTGGAATTGTGGAGGAAACGAGTAAGGAGCATGTACAGTACAGAACCTCTACTTCCTCTCTTACTATCAAGATTATATATATTAATGTCCACAGTGAAACTTTAGAATTTCCTTCACAGTACTTAAAGTACTAGATGAGAGCACAAATCCATTGATTCTTTCCAAATAGTTCAAAGTATGAGGCTACAGAGCAAGTTGTTTGTAACATCCTTATTTTAGTCATTTGTCACTTGGTTGCTTTTTTATTTTCCAAGAAAACAAGAATCATAATCTGTTGCTTTTCCTTAGTCCAGTGTTGCCATTGTGCAGACCTAAGAGACATTTTATAATGTATTCTTATGGGATGAAATGAGTAACCCCTAGTGACTAATGATTGAATATAGTATGATACAGAAATGGTTGTATCTTAAAAACTATAGGTTCTATCGAATGATGGGTACCACTGGACGCTCAATAACCCTTACTAAATCGGATATTTAACATATTAAATGTTAAACTTTTTTTGTGTTTTTAAAGGAAAATCAACTTTTTCTACCAATTAAGACATGATAGATATGTGTTATCAAAAACATTGTTTCATGTGTAGCTGCATTTCTCAACAGCAGATTTTGTTCTTCCATTTCTAACAGAAAAAAGTTCTCACATTCATTACAGGGTACATTTAAAAATACCAAATGTTGACCAAAATGCTGTACAGAGATATTAAAAATACACTTACATCATTCAAAATGAACTGACAAGAGCTTCATCAGGTCAGTCAGTACAAATAAAAATAATCATAAGATTATGTCGATAAAAAGCAGTTGCAATGTCATGGGTCTTATGATAAAGCCTGAAAAAGCGTTTAAAGTGTCAACATTCAACATTACATTTCCTTCAAATGAACACGTATAATCATTAATGTTGTTCACTTATTTCATCATAATTTAGATTCATTATATTCATACCAGTATGTGCCATTCATCACTTATTAACAGTCACCCCATGTTCCACTCTGACCATCAATATCACTGTTCCACAGTACACCAGCAAAATATCATTCAGCTACCACAATTTACTTCAGATCAGCTTCTCCTGTGCTTTGCTGTATGGTAGTGCTTCTGTTACACTATTCATAATAATATCTAGAATATTAGGTATTGGAGACCGCAGGCCAAATAGTTTGTGAGCTGGTGAGCTTTCCACTGGTGTGACCACATGCATGGTCCTGTGCTGCTGTTAATTCTCTCATTGTCTCCTTTTTGGCTTGATTATCCTGTTTCCCCACAGCCTGAATCCCCTGGGCTGCACAGAGCACAGCTGTCATTTCATCTTTAAACACCTTCTCCGCGTAAGAATAGGACATCAATATCCATCTTCATGACTGTTAGTTAGTCAGTCAGTCAGTCAGTCAGTCAGTCAGTCAGTTAGTTAGTTAGTTAGTTAGTTAGTTAGTTTAGTGATTAAAAGGACTATTATTTAGGATTTAGTGAAGTTCACCTGTAGGATTTTGTGGAATCTAGCAGTGCAGTTCACCTCACCATGCATGTAGGAGAAACTACAGTGGCTGTAAAACTCACGCCTAAAGCCAGTGTTTGGTTTGTCTGTTCTGGGCCACTGAGGAAACATGGTGGACTCCATAGAAGACTCCCATTGTAAATAAAAACATCTCATTCAAAGATAATAAAAACACAACGATTCTTATAGATCTGAAAAGTAAAAGTTGTGATACCAAAATATAAAAATACTGTTTTAGAGTTGAAAATTAAAATTTTGTCCAATTAAAAGTACAGAAGTATAAAAGTAACTGCAGACATTATGCTAAATGGCTCCATACAAAGATTATATACAGTAGGCTGTATTGATGGATTATTATCGCTAATGTATTAATATATGAGCAGCATTTTAATTTTGCAGCTGTCAGTGGACACCAGTTGAGTGTAACTGAATGTTTGTGAAATTGTCAACAGAAAAACGGTTCACAGTGCAAATAGTTATAAGTGAAGTAAGTTCAATTTTAATCTGCAAAGTAACTACAGCTGTTAGATAAATATATTGCAGTACAGAGTCCAGTTCCCCCTGAAATGTAGTGGAGTATTAGTATTATGTAAGAGTAACTATAAATTGTACTTAGTACATAGTATTAGTATAAGTATAGTACTTTACTAGATGTACTTAGTTACATTCTACTACTGCAATACAAACCACATTGAATTGCATAGCATATTTTTTTGTATTGAATCATGTTGAATCGCATTCTTGAATCAAACTGTGTCAAATTGCACTGTATTGCAAAAGGTGTTTATTGAATCGCATCTGTCTTCAATGTACTGGATTGTTGGCAATGCATCGAGATGCACATCCCTACTGTCTATATATAAATAGTTGAGTACAATAATTTGAGTTGTGCTCAAAATGCACTCCGATCTTGTGAGTCTGATGACCTTCTGTATGAAGACATCTACTTTTTCATAAGCCACCTGAACCATGCTTCGACCACACAAGAACAGGCAGCGTGAGGACCACATTGTGATGGCTAGACGACTGGTCTGAGCAACTCCAAACCTGCAGCTCTTGTGGGGTGTTCCCAGTCTGCAGAGGTCAGTACCTATCAAAAGTGCTCCAAGGAAGGAAAAGAACAAGAGACAGGGTCATGGGGGTTCAAGGCTCATTGATAGGAGTGGGGAGTGAAGGCTGGCCCGTATGGTCCGATCCTACAGACGAGCTACTGTAGCTCAAACTGCTGAAACAGTTAATGCTGGTTCTGATAGAAAGGTGTCAGAACACACAGTGCATCACAGTTTGATGGGGCTGCAGAACATTACGACCACCAGGGAGCCCAGGAGGTCAGAATGATATGGCTGATCGGTGCATGATTCCTTCTTCCCTGTTCAACACACAACCTGTTTGTAAACAGTGGATGGACAATCCAGTGTTTAAAATATCGTATGTTTGCACTTGACTTGATGACTTTTTTATCTCTGTATCATCATTTCTCCATCTGTACTGATAACAGGCTGTCATCTCCATCACTTAAGCAGACATTAGTTCATTATATGTAGCCAGAGTGAACACATAACCCACTGGATCATTATGCATGTCAAGCCAATGCTTATTTAGGAACTCCGCCTATTTTTCTCTAACCAGAGACTGTTCTGATGGAAGCCCAGCCTCTGATGAACAGTTTCTTGCGAAGAACAATGACAAACCTAATTTGCTGAACCTTGAAAGGCCATATATGTTGTTGGTCTTGAATGGGTTTCATCATTCTGGAGAATTTTTGAATTTCCTCCTCCTTTAGAAAAACATGGCTCTTTGGCTGTAGTTCAAATTCACCTAACAGCAACAAATACAGAGTATGTGTCAAAGATACAGTCAACAGTGGTGCTTTAGTTACACAAGGACCACAAATCATACAACCTATAGAGTGTTTCTCTGCAGTGGCTGTGGAAAGGCAAGCATAAAAAAGTGCACATTTTGTACAGTGATCCTCTAAAACGCAATCTGATTATTGCCTTAACATATGGAACAAACAAATCTGTCCCTGTGAGTCACTGATCAAGTCGCAAATCCTCCTCCAAAACAACAGATACGATGAGGTAAATAAAACAAACTGTTTGACTTAGCAGCAGATGTATAATTACTCTTTTGTTGGGGGCACAAAAGGAGGCACGATAATTATTTAATCCCGTCCGAGCTGAGAGACAGATCTCCCTTTCTTCAGTCCTGTACCTTTCCTCCCCGGCCCAGACGTGCTCCTGCAGCAGCTTCAGTGACAGATGGGAGATGAAAGGGGGAGCTGGGAGGAACGAGGGAATGAGAACAGGTGGGGGTGGAAACTGAAGAAAAGGAAAAGGGCACAGGGGTCAACTGGGGCAATGGAAAGGGGGAGGAAACTTACATATAGACTTGCAGGGGGACAGATCGATGGATAGATTTTTTACCGTTTCATTGTGCCTCTCTAAATCTGTGTCTCTTTTTGCCAGATGTCGACCAACTCTGAAGAAAACATGCCTACAGGATAACGCTCGGAGAAAGACCGGAGCAACGTATAGTGGCTGTACTGGCATTTTGGAAATTAGATTTTTGATCCATAACATTAGATTTTCTGCTGATGTAGCATTGGATTCAACCACATGAATGCAATGTAGTCCAGAGAAATGCAGCCTATAATGGAATTGAATAATTGAATTTAATCAGGTACAAGTTTAGTGTAAGTATTCACTTTATAGGGAAAACATTCGTATTTTAGTCCGAAGAGAGGAGAGGGGGATTAGAATGCAGTTTTATAGGTACTTAAAGTGAATAATGCCCTTTCACAGGGCTTAAGTCTCAGGTTTAAGGGCTCTGTAAAGAACTGAAGGTAAAAGCCCGGTTCACAATGTGAATACAGCTGCCTATTCAGGACCCCAGCCCCCCCAGCCAGACACTAATGCTTCCCCCTGCCTTCCTGCAAAGGAGGAAGCCCCAGCAGACTGTTGGACTCCCGCTGCATCCCGCCCTCCTCCCCCTGCCTGCTGCGGCACGCCGTGCCGGCCCTGGCAGCTGTTTAGTCGACTGAGGCAGAAGGAGCTGCAGGGGAACAATGCAATTTGACTTAACTCAACCTCTTTCTGTCTCAGCATGTGTGTGTGTGTGTGTGTGTGTGTGTGTGTGTGTGTGTGTGTGTGTGTGTGTGTGTGTGTGTGGCTTGTGTCAGTATTTTTCCCCAGTATCTGATTAAGAATGGAGCCACAGATATGGAAACCCCCATTCTAAAATCCTAACATCCTAACTATACACCAAAGTTCAGTTGTGAATATAAGATATTTTTACCAGTAGTAAAATTTCAACCTTCACTAAATACTGATGTATAGACCTGCTCACAGCATAATGAGTCGATTAAAGATTGTCCAAGGAACGTGTTAGGTAATGAACAATTTAGTCAGAACTAGAAAATAACTTCTAATCTGTGACAGGAGCAGTGGTTCTGGTTCTGACTCTAAAGCAATGTTACTATATGAATGGAGCACTTCAACTATCTGGACTAAAACATTATTTCATATATTGTCATTGTGAAGTTAAACTATGCGTTCAAAGTGCTTCAGGCCCATCCAATCAGCATGCTAAAGAACAGGGAGTGCAATAAATCCCAGTCAAAATAATAACGGTCCGCACTTGAGATCGAACAGGGCGCACACTGGCCAAACAAAAGAACTAGGCATCACTATTAGTATTATTAGGTGGTGCTAAATGCCCCTTGTTACGAATTCTCCTCCAAAATGCACCCAATGCCCTACTCATTGTAACTGAAGCACCCTCAAACAAAAATACAATGAGATAGGTGCTTGTAATACGTTGGATGATGAATAGCCAACCACATATTATGCTATATTACTACAAATTAAACGTAACATTACCCATATATACTGATAGTACTTTTAACTATACAAACTATGAATATACTGCTTCCTATCACTTTTTAAAATCACTTTCCTCTCTGCCACTGACTTTCCATTTTACAGGCTTGGCCCTTTAACCAGTCCTGTTTGGTCATGTAATATGTCGGCTCTAGGCGTACTCTAAAATGAGGCTCTCAGCGCAAGTTCAAGCATGATCAATGCATGTTTCATGTCCCTTATAACCTCAAGCATCTGAAACTCTGTATTCCTTCACCTCTGATTCACAGGAAAACTGAAAGTACGCCTCTCCTGTACACAGTACTGCTGCACAATACAATGATTGTGGAGAAGAATACGCTCTGGACATGGCCTCATCCTGTGTATCAGCTCGCCCTCTGCACAGTCTGGTCTCTTAAGACAGACTGTGCAACAGAGCCCCCTACTGCAATTTCTATACACCTACAAAATCCATCTGCATGTGACAGCAGCATCAAAATGTGTTTCAGTGAAAGATTATTAAAGATGCTGAAACTCTGTATTCCTTCACTTCTAAAAAGGAGCATACTTCTGTTAATACATCCCATAAAAAGACAAAAACCAACAAAGTTCATCTCTCAGTGCTTTCTGCCTTCCCTTCCTCGTCTGTGGCACTCAACCCCAAGCCCCTTCAAATTTTTAATTTTAAGAAGTTTTGAAATGTTTTATCTTCAGTGAAATCACATTAATCTATCAGGAATATATTTAGATATAGACAGTCACCATATCAAGATAGATATCAGTGAATTTCTTAGTGTCCACGCTGCAGACTCACTGTCAACTAGATAAATCACTTGTGTTCGGTTTAAATACATGGAGTTTATTCCATATTTAAAAGAAATTATTCAACTTCCATATTCAAGTGTTCATGTTTGCAATGTAAAAAACAGAAAATCAGACAATCACAAATTATTCAGTTACAGGTATTTTCAAAGTATCTAACTTAGCTTTCAGACATATAGACCATATAATGGTCAGGTGCGGAAATCCACTCACCATTACAGTACATGTGATAACCTCCAGACACTGATGCAAATACACCTTATACAAGGACACACAAATGGACTCGACTGACTGACTTTTTGCATGTTAACATTAAAAGAATGTAAAGGCTTCAAACGTGGTTTTATGCTTAATAAAAAAAAAATGCGTTCCAACGCAAGTGGTAGGAGTCTCACTTTCAGGAGCAAAAAAAAAAACAAGAAACAACCCTCCACATGTTCTTTCTTTATGGCTAACATTATTGGTTGTTTTCTCAATCCATTTTCATGTAACCTCACAGACAGCGATTCCATCAATACAATGTTTCTATGAATACAGTTTTAAAATATAACCACAGAAAATCTGTTGAGTACTATCAAAAAGTACAGTAACCAGCGGTGGAGTCCAAAGGAACTTAAATGTTCCTGCACCTAAAGGCCATGTATGTAGTCAGTGATACAGCTTAACAACATCTCTGTCTGACACTTTGTTGCTATAACGCTGGCCGTCCATTAAGTTTGTCATGCATGAGTGCGATGGCTCCACCTGTGAAGTCTCTGAGAACCTGCACCGTCTCCCGCTGGAGCTGCAGCGACTCGCGCACAAACTCCTGCTGAGTCTCGGCCAGCTGCTGCACCGACTCAGACAGAAGCTCCAGGGAGCGCGAAACCGTCTCCAACAGGATGTTGGTGGCGTGCTGCTCTTGAAGGCTCAGCGATGCATTATGTAGCATGCTGTCTCTGGTGTTCTGTGAGAGTTGACCTGGCGTTGGAAGCGTGGTTGCCGACGTCACTGACGTTGAAGGTCCGGAGGACGTCTGAGGTTGTCCTTGTTTCTGGATGCCATTGTTTCCTTGGTGATCTTCTGTTAGTTTTGCTGCCGGGGTGGAAGGAAGCACGTCATCCCTTTGGTCATCGTCTGAGTCTCCAAACGCAGCTTCAGCATCTTGAGTCAAAGAAAAAGCTCATCAGTGTTTTTTTATTACTAAAAATATTGTGCAAGAATCCATGGTCTTTCTTAATTGTCCCATCCTGCTTGCGGTGTGCTCCAATGACAGAAGAGAAGACCCTGGTCATCTTTCTCCTTTCCTGTATTTAGATATGCTATGTGCTAGGCCATTCTATGTTAAAAGATAACCACATTTTGAAGATGGTTAAAAGATAAAAGTGGTCTGACTATTAATTTTCTTTCTTTTTCTTTTCTTACATCAAAGAAAAGTGGTAAAGTGAAGAAAACTTCACAATACCAATGGAAGAGTAGGATAATATAATCAATAAACAATGGAAGTCAACCACCTCACTGACTAGGAGAGAGTTTATTGGGAAAAATATGGTCATACTTTGTAACACCAGCACTTAAACAGTCTACAGGTCAGCAGACAGCATGCTGGAAAGGCTGCGGGACTGTGAAAGCATAACATTATCATGTGTTTTGGGAATGTGGTGGCATTCACAGCTATTTGATGACAATCAGAGATAGCATGGAAATTTTTTTTAAAAATTAAGATTTGTTTTCAGGTCCTGTACTTGGGTAAGATGCCACTATATATATATATATATATATATAGCAACATATATAGTATATACATTTATCTTAAGTTAGCTAATGTTAGCAAAAACATTAGCTAACTAACGACTGATATACATTAGCTAGCTAGTTAGGTAGTGTTTTGCCAACATTAGCTTTTAGATGCAACTGGCTAGCAAACTATTTATGTATATTAGCATGGTCGTAAGATAGCTACTGATTGATTAACTAGCTAGTTTTGCTAACATTAGCTAGCTAATTTAAGAGCTACACATACATATATACGTGTGTGTGAGAGGTCTTTTACTTTTTAATCAGCTTTAAAATGTGGTTGTCAGGACGACCAGATAGCTCACCTGGTAGAGCTGGCGCCCCATGTACCAAGACTGAGTCCTTGCAGCAGCCATGGGGTCTCTGACCTGTGGCCCTTTGCTGCGTGTCATCCCCCCACTCTCTCTATCCCCTCTTTCCGGTCACCCCTCTTCAGCTGTCACTATCACTTAAAGCCAATAAAAGCCCCAGAAAACACATTAAAATGTGGTTGCCTAACAATATAGACGAGCTTAGCACATAGCATATTCGAGTACAGGAAAGGAGAAAGTTGACAGAGGCTTGCTTAACTATTATTGGAGCACAGGGCAAAAAGGGGCGGGACTTAGCAAGGTCAACTTGTACCCACATCGTCACAACTCACCTTCTGTTGCAGGTACTTCATACTGCACATCAAAGGCAGTTTGTGATGAGTCCCCTGCAACATTGAAAAATAAGTTACCCATGTTCCATACACTCATATCTTGTGGGCAAAATGTGCGTACAGTAGTTTCACAGAACATTTTGAGAGGGAGGTGACATGGCTTTGCTCAAAATAATTTGATGTGTGTTATATAGAAACATGAAATGTCAAAATTTTCATTTTTGGGTATACTACTCTTCAAAGCACTCACTCGCAGTGTAGGAAGTTGGTGGGGGCATAGACATCATGTCCAACCCTCCATTAGGAGAACTCTGCATTCCCATCATATCCTCCTCTTCCATTTCTTCTTCCTCCTCTGGCACATCATCGTCATCTCCCAGTGGTCCAAAGTCACCTGTGCTCTGGTCTTCCTCATCCATCTCCAGAATCTGGAGCACTATTTTCTCTGTCTGATTAAGGTCTCGGGAAAGACGTGAGTTGAGGCCCCTGTTGGGCACTGTCCCTGATCGCATAGCAGCCACTTTCCGCTTGGTGTCACACTTCAGATCGGACCATTTCTTGATAACCTCGATGACTTCACGTTGGCACTCCCCAATCTCATTGACACGCGCAGTAATTTCTGCCCATGTGCGCTTCTTCATGTCTGTTGGCACACCACGGTTAAATTTGCCTTTAGGGAGAAAAAAAAAAGACTTTAAGCACTTGCCTTCAACTGTCATTGTGATCGACATTTTACATTAATCACAGATGTATTGTCCTTGTTTCCTCTGCTTAGCCTGGTTTATTTTGTGTTTTTGCTACTGTGCAATCATTCATTCATTTTCCAGGAACACAGACACAAAACACAATCTCTTAATTTAAAGGTGAAACCACTGTGACAGGGATAAGCGCTTGAAGACACATACCCACAACAACCATACGATGCTTCCTCACTTCATCCAGCAGTATGTGGACTTCACTGAAAGAGAAACGAGCTTTTCTTTTCTTGAAGCGAGTAACACTGTCTTGGTTGTAGTAAATTGGTGAAGACATCCTCCACACACAGTGTCAACAGGGTGCGTCCAGCTGCTTTGTGGTCTCTGCTGTGCTTCAACTTTTCCAGCTGTCTGTCAGTTGTGTCAAGAGTCTGACAAACAACAAAGTTAAAAGAGCATGCGAGTTAATGGTAAATCTGCTCATGTGTCACAAATGTATTGCTTCATAAACAAAATTAAGAGCTATGCACAAATAGTTTACTTGATGACAGCTAAAGTAAGTAATATTAATTACAGGGATAAAGCTACACTCGTTCAGGCTCAACAGCTGAGCAATGACTGTGTCTAGTTAGTTTAATAGCTAGATAGAAAATGAATGAATGGTATCAACGTTGTAACCGTACTGTACTTACATGCATAGGTCTGACTGTTTTCACGTCGTTAGGCAGGGAAATAGAGCAGGTTTACCGTGATGATAACAATGTCAGTGCAAAGACTGAATGAACAATGGACGATGCTATAGTCCCTTTAGCGTTACACACGCGACAGCCCAGTTAGCTACCTGTTAGCTAAGTCTAGAGTCCACTCGTAGTTAGTCAAATGATACCTAAACCTACATTACCCTGGATATTTCAGCGACTAACATCTATTTCATTCTCCTCACACAGAGCTGCTAACATCCAGTTAGCTGACGTTAGCTCTGGTCGAATGTTACACAACAGCACACACCAGGTTAGCTCTCTTTGCAGCAACACAACGTTAGCCTACGCTACGTTACAGTCAGAAATGGCTAATGAAGCCATTTAGTTCACGTAACCTCACTTCACGAGTTATACCATAATGGCAAAACAGCTATTGAGATAGTGAACATACCCCCTAGTCAAAGAAGTTGGGATTTGGTCCAGAAACGTAATGATAAACTTCCTTATCGACAAGATAGCTATTGTCAAGCTAACCAGTATGGAGCTAACGCTACACAAAAGATGTCCGGTTTACGTTAGTTAGCTAGCTTGCTAACAACAACAGCTGGCAGAAGAATTACTGACAAATATAATATTAATATGACAGTATATAGTACACGGCCTTCACGTGTAACATCTTATAGCAATAAACACAAGTAATCTGGTGATTTCGCTAATGACGTTGCTTCGTTTTATTTCTTATATTTTCCCGTTGCAACAGTGTGCTTTTATTTTGAAGGAGCACGCCTGTTTTCCGGTATCGTAGGCTGGCTTGATTCAACAACCAACAACCAACAACACACACACACACACACACACACACACACACACACACACACACACACACACACACACACACACACACACACACACACACACACACTAGCTCAGTAACACCAATGTGGTCTTAAGTCTCTGATTCAACGTCGTAGTCCCTCCCTCGCGAAGGGTCGTTGGTATTTACTGCATTAACAGTTAGTATGCTGGTGACGTAGCTACAATGCAGAATATATTTTAAAAATACTCTTTGGTTTTATTTGAATGCACCAGGTTTTCTGTCAGTGGAGGGTACAGTTATCTCAGTTTGTCTCAAGATTTCCTATGTATATTCATCCAGGTGCTGAATTCTCAATTAACACCCCAAAATCTGCAACAGGAGGCCAAGGGGCTCCAGACTCCCAGGAAAACTCTACTTTGCAATAACTAAGTAAGTTAAACTATATTTAAAATGGTAATTTAAAAAAGTAAATAAATAAATAGGGAGATTGTGATTTTGGAGCTTTGAAACATTGCAACCTTTTAAAGACAACCTGGTGAGTGGCAAGTGGCATTCAATTGCAAAATCTTTATTGTAGCTCACTATTTGAGCAAGGGTTTTATTAGTTGGCTACTATTTTAAGTTCATCTGAATGGTCCAGAAAAGACAATCCATTTGTCACTACATGTAGAGCTACAACTGTTAGCAGTAGTGCACCAGGTATCAAACTAAGACACATTTAACATACCCCTTTTATTCCAAACATGGCACAGGTATTTATTTTACCAAGCATTTTCAATAACAGTGACCGATCAATGACCGTGGCTATAACTACATGGTTAAAAACCCATAATAATGGCATCGTTACTATTGGCTGCATGCATTAGTGGCATATGTCATATATTATCAATTTACATATTGTGCTGGCATCACCTGGTGCAGGCATGTTGAATAAGTGCATAGTGAAAATTAAAGTAATCTGTAAGCTGAGCCAGACAATGCCCTGGCCTTGTTGCAATACCAGCATTAAACAATAAATGGAAAAATAATGGCCCACCCAAACAATACACACTGGGATCCCTGACTGCTATGCATATACAGTAACAGAACAACTCTGATGCAAAATAATGGAGCATACTAATCGTTAAACCATGATCTACTTGCAATAGGCTATGATGCAAGAGTACCGGGATTCAAACATCAACCTTATTTTTCTTTAACGGTCTCACATTGTTGTTTTCAAGAATAACAATCTGCAGTCAGTGAACTTGGGGATGGTTTCACAAAGACAACATGGGCTCTACCAACTAATGCATAACTATGGCTATACTATATCTGAAAGTCTAATCTATGCAAAGACATGGTCCACCCACACTTTCACCCAAAAGGTCTTCTCAGGACTGCATGGGCATGTACAGACTGACTGCAATTTCCCCAACATCCTGTTAATTGTGTTTCAAATGTTTGGGTGGGACAACTTGCACCCTAATGATTCCTGTTTTCAGTTAGTGTGCAAACAGGTTAATCCTCTGATCAGGTTAAAGTGGGTGGGGATTTTCTGGGAATTTATGAGGTCACTATATTCCACGCACTAATATGAATGTACATACATTGTGCCGTCCTGACAGGTGTAACACAATTTAAGGTTGAGAGACGGAGATGTCAATCAAGCAGTCTATACACACCTACAGTTCTGAGAAGGATATAATTGGAGTGGAAAATGTGTGGGCGGCAAAAGAAAAACAACCAAGCTACATTGTTAAACTCTGTTCACTGACAGAAAACTTGTTCCTCATGTAAGATTTTTATTGTTTTTACAGCGACGAGTGAAGTAGGCTTTCCTGTGTTGTCAGAAGGTTTGAAAAAAACAATGTCACTTATTATTTTTGGTTATCTGTCCAAGGTCATTTTAGCATTTAGTCAAACAGCAAAACTAAAACTTCCACAGACCCCTTTAACATACAATTTTTGTGAAACCAGCCCCCAGCCACAAAGGAATTGGAGCTTTCACATTAGGTTTTTCACAAATTTCTTGGCATCTTAATGTTGGCCTATCTCCTCTCGTGCCCTTTTGATTTGAGGACGTGAGGCAGATCAAAAGCAAAAATGCCAAACAAGTGGACCAAATGACACTAATCCAACATACTATTATCTATATGCTCCGGAATAATGTTGGCAAAAATATTCAGTAGCATTTGTTTATGATCCTCAGCTATAGATACATACATACATTGTGAGTGCAGGTTTGTGCTTTTCTGGGTTGGTACTATAGTATCAATTCTGTCTTGCAAGTTTCATGGAGCAGTGAACAATCCCACAACACTTTCATGGCATTAACATTCTACATAAACCCGCACACACAAGGGATTTTCTGAATAACAGGAGGGATGGTTGAGAATATATTCTGTACTGTGTAAACAAAGTGGTTCTGTATAGCAAGCAGGAGAGACCTCGTCTGGACTCAGGAGTACATGGTCAACTGAAGCCACTGAAAAGAAACAAGAGCAGAGATGATTACTTTATGTAAACAGCAAACTGTTCCTATCAACTAAATCAAATGCTTTTAAATAACTGAATTCCAGCCAAACCCCGCTGATATTTAAAATTCAAATTGCTTTACCTCCTTAACATTGACTTTGATAGTCCCATTGTTATCCTTATCCAGGGTTTTGAAGGCACCTGAATCAGAAAAGATATTAAGACAACAACACCTTCAGTTTATGAGTCAATCAGTCTTATCACAGAGATAAAGCTGCTAAACCAACAAGTAAATCAGTTTATTTTAGGACTGGTGTTTCAAACTTACGGCACATGGCGTCCAGCCTCACAAGGCAGCCAATGTAGTTGTCAAAATCCATGTTCCCATTTTCATCGCTGTATCTGCGAATTATCATCTGGAACAGCTGGTCATTGAGGGGGAAGCCTGAGGAAAAGATGAAACAACTGTCCACTATTACACAGGACTTACACAAAGGCTACATGTACATAGGATTGAGACTGCACTGTGTACAGGTATCATATTCTAATCCTTAAAACGGGATGGTTCACCCCAAAATCAAAAATACATATTCTTCCTCTTACATGTACAGCTATTTATCCAGCGAGATTGTTTTGGTGCGAGTTGCAGACTTTTGAAAAGCCCTAGAGATGTCTGCCTTTTCTCCAGCATTTAGCTTGTGGTAAATGGTAAAAGGAAGGGACCTTAAAATTTTTAAAGGGGGTTTTCTGCCCGCAGGCTTCCATGGTGGTACTGTGTGTCTCGTAATTAATGTTAAAGAGTTCCTAACCTTTTTTTTTTTAAAAGTGTTTTGAAATTACTTTTTTTTTTAATTGGCGCTATACAAATAAAATTGAATTGAATTGAATTGAATTGAATTATACAGCACCTTTCTAGCTAGTTTTTCCAACTATTTGTGCTTATCACTACATCTCACACTGACACACACACAGCAATTCGGGGTTCAGTATCTTGCTTTAGGACACTTGGATATCCAGCAGGAGGAGCCAGGGATTGAACCGCCAACCTTCTAATTAGTGCACGACCCGTTCTACCTTCTGAGCAAAAGCTGCACCCCATTGTAGTGCCCCCCCCCAAAAAAAAAGAAAAACAACAGCAACGTATCTTTCCAGTAACTATTTACTTTCTACATATCACAGCACTGAAACATGCTTGTAACTACTCATGGATGAGAGGCTTGTGACAGCGCAGGATGTGACCATCACATTTGCCCTCTATCCATTACACAGCAGCTCAAACATGAGGCTTTCTATAGAGTTCAGTAACATTTGACTTATATTTGACTAGCTGCCCATATCTATCAAGATGCTGGAATAATGATTGAGCAATTTATCTATTTAAATAGTATTCACTGGTCATGCCGAGATAATAAAATGATGTCAGCAGGAGGTAAGCCAAACCTCACCTCACAAATTCCCCATTTGATAACATGATCATACTTACATGCAGGCTTCTTAAACAACTTTTTATATTTAAAACATGAACACAAAAACACAATTGTAAGTTCTTACTGCATCCATGATGATTACTTTACCTGTGGCAGTTATTAATATACATATTATTATATGTTATATCGTTTTTAGTATTAGTATGTGTGTGTGTATATATATATATATAAATATATAAAAAAAAACTCACCAGCAGCTCTGAAAGCATTGGGCAACTCATCTGCACCAATAAAACCAGAGCCATCACTGTCATGGGCTTTGTACACTCCCTAAACAATGACATTAACAGTATTTAAAGCATTTATGCCATCTGAATGTCTCCTAGTAAGATGACTCACAATCTAGAAAGAGTAAAAGACACAACCTACATCAATATCATTGTAACAACTATATAAGAAATCCCTTTAA
Organism: Dicentrarchus labrax; assembly: GCF_905237075.1. Lineage (NCBI taxonomy): Eukaryota > Metazoa > Chordata > Actinopteri > Moronidae > Dicentrarchus > Dicentrarchus labrax. The sequence goes on along the minus strand of NW_026136705.1, from coordinate 8,204,428 downwards.
ATTTGTTTTTAAAAATAACTAAAAATAAGGTAGTGGATGTTTTTCTTGTAGTGTAGGCTCAATTCAACAAAAAACAAATACATGTGTCATATCAGATTCATTTGACAGGATATTAAATTATCAGTTCCACATGTAGCCAACTTAATAATGTGTGCCCTTCAGTAAACACAGTATACAGATGTATGTCTATTTAAAATGTGGAAGTTAATCAAAATACAGAGGACTTTGGCACACTACATTTAAATCAAAGTCCTAACATCACTAAACAGCTGATACCATTAATACTTTAAGCTACAGTTCCTTCTGTGTCCACTGTTAACTGGAGATGATCAACACTGGCCACAGGAATGTAACAGCACAGAAACAGATGTGTTGTTCAAATGAAACAGGGTTGTTGTACTTGCCTGCCATTTCTTGATATTGTTCCAGAGTTGTTTGAATTCGTGAAAGCCGAGTTTACCAGTGCTGTCGCTCTGACTCAGAATTAAGGACAACAGACATCAAGTCTTCCTTGGCTCCAGCTTAGACAAGCAGTTGTACTACTTGTGGGCATGCTGTATTTGCCCAAGGCGTACTGTTACGGGCCTTCCTCATTCATGTGGTATAGAATTCACAGCAGGAAATGACTATCAACTTTTAGACTGACTTGTTCACACAAGACTGCAGTTTTGGGGTTTACACTACAAATGACAAGGATCACATAACTCCTATTTACACTGTTTTCTACTTAGTGTGCAATTCATATTGATTACTAATAAAACATATTAAAGGTTTGCCTCTAGCTTACAATACAGAGCTATGAACCTTCTGCTTACAGAAGCCAAGCATAGTCTCAGAGCTCTATTAACAGTTTGACCACATTTTTGGGATCATGGATCTCTACTTTTGGAACAGCATGTCTAAGGAAATCTGCTCAGTGCTTAACCCTCTTGCTGCAGGTCAAAGCCATTTCTTGATATTGGTCTTGCTGCAGGTCAAAGGGCCCAGTTGTGAAAATCAGCTTTCTGTTTTTGAGTCATGGCAGTAATTAGCCTGAACGTTTAAATCAATGTCCACAGCTCACGGACACACCCCTTTTTAGAGCCTGTTGATGTATATGTTCTTTTTCTATACTTCTATACTATCACCTGGATTACACAACACATAAAGCCAAGTAACGATAGAAAGGATACATCCATGACTGCCACCATGCTCCTGCAAGACTCAATGCTGAAACCATCAGTCTTCAGGTCGGTACCTGAAATACAAGAGTCACTCACCATGTTGTATCTCTTTTAAAAACATATTGTAAAGGCTGACCACAATGAACTGTGTCACACACAAACATGTCTTACGCTTTGAAATGATTTTGTTCAGGATGTTCATCAGCTCATTTGGGCTCACTTCCATGTCCTAAATATGACAAATATTCAACAGTGCAAACATCACAGAGCTATACAGACAGCCAACTGCATGGTGTTACAAAATGGATGATGGAGAAACATTTTTTGAACAGTTAAAATACCTTGCATATTATTGAAAAAACAATATACCACAAAACCTAAAGGGACATTGTGTAGGAATTTCTCCCATCTAGCAGTGAAACTGTATTTTGCATTCAAACGAATAGTGCTCTCTAGTGCCTGTTTTCAAATGCATATTGCAAGTAGCCGTTATGTACCAAGAAGCCTACCCTTGGGGAACAGGCAACTTCAGCTCCCTTGAAAGTCTTTCTCCTTTATTAGCTCTTTCCACCTGGGAAAAGCACCCCGATGTTTACCCCGTTTGGAATTTGCCGGTCACGTTGCCTTTTAATTCCCTTTTCGCGTACGAATCCCCATTATTAACTAAAGTGCAGTGCAGACTTTCAAATTTGCCGGGGCAGGACAAGCGCCCCGCTGATGTCCTTCTCCGTTATAGCTGGTTTCAGTCACGTGACGCTGCTCTTAAAGGAAACGCGTTGTGGATTAGCTAGACAGGTAGGCTAGTGCTGTTTGTCCCTCTCGGCGATTATAGTTTTTCAAAATGGCGGAACGACATGGAAGCCTCCATGGACTTGCCCGTCCAATGTATATACAGATAAGAAATTCTTCGCTTACGAGAATAAGTCAGATCATTGGCAGAGGTAATTTTACACCAATGAGGACACATTTATGAATGAAGACATTGATTTTAGCTAATAAAATACTTAAAACACTACACAATGTCCCTTTAAATCAATAGCTTAGGCCTTTATTTGCTTCAATCACTGAACTCAACGTGCCTTTACTTGGAACAGGCGTCTATATGGGACAGGCCTTTAATTCCTTTTGCACAAAACTCTAGATAGGAAATACTATTAAATGGTTTAGCCACACCAGGCTAGTAAAAAGGACCCGCTTCTAAGTGGGACCCTGCTTTTAATTTAAGTTTTATGGTATATGTATATATAGTGTGTGGTTAATGCAGAAAACTGAAGAGATTCAAAGAGAAGCACAGGTAGACAGATCACTCACATCCCCAGCGAGTTGCTGGAAGACTCTGCGAAACTGTTTCTCCTCATCGTTCTCATGCTGCTCTGCATATACATTCGGCCTGCGTGGTGGAGGCTGCGGGACAGAGGAACAGCAAACATTATTACAATCCAGAGTTAGGAGAGCAGTGACGGTGAGATATACTGGTAATGTAATGACTGTTACTCACAGGTTCAGAAGGCACAAACTGGGCTGGGTCGATGTTGCTACAAAGAGGATCAAAAATGGAGAGAGAAGTTCAGTCACAAACCACCTTTTTTGGTCTGAGACAGGTACTGTGTGTAGATTCTCACCTGACAACATCAATGATGCCACCGATGAACTTTTTGGCAAAAAACATCTTCTGTCAACTGTGAATGCAAAATGCAATATAAATTAGGAAAAAGATTTACACCACAAACACAGTCCATGACTAAAGACTTCATTGCAATGGGATCAAGGTTTTCTGGAAGTGTCTATGGAGTACGTAGATCAGGATAATGGCAGTAGTGATCACGTGTGGCAAGTGTAATGCAGTACAACATTTCTCAAGTCAGAGATCTGACAATATCAATTAAATAGACGTTAATTCCGACATGCTGCACCTTTTCCTCTGTAAAGAAAGTGTGTGTCAATTGTCTGGCACTATGCAGAGGTCTGACTCAGAAATCCCAAGAATTTTCAGTTTCTTGTGAAAATATAATAATGGAACTATTAAAGACAATAATCATAAAAGCAGGAGTAGATGGCCTACAACAGGCAAACATAACATACAGTATATAGCCATTTTAATGTGTATGTCAACCATTACAAACGTCATGTTTATGCCATGTTAAGCGGTTCCAGGTTCAGTAGCTGGCTACAGCAGCACTGGTTGATGGTTTGTCCTGTTTGGTCTTGTGTTACTTCGTTAAGTTAGCGGCGCACCCACCAACCCCACTTCAAATTGTTCCTGTTGTGGAAAAAATGCAACGCCGCACCCAGACTGCGAAAAATAGATCCGGTGTAAATAGTTGTACAAGAGCAACATACGTTCACAATGACATCTCTGAACTTTAAAAGCCAACTAAGTTAGCTAACTGTTAGTAAGCAATGTGAGATATTTTAAGTTCAAAGATTGGGTAAATTAGTCTAAAAGTTAACGCCGCAGGAGACCGAGCGACAGTATGAACATTAAGGTCGGAAATGAGCATTATGTCAGTTACCTGTTATTGGCCTCACGTTAATCAACTGCAGCTGGCTAATAGCGTTCAAACATTGATTCAACCGAGTAAACCACAAACAGTAACGTTACACGTTTTAAAGCTGGGACGTACTTTGGGTTCCCTCAACAGCTAACGTTAGCTAACGTTAACTAACTTTAGCTTTGGCTAAGCTAATTTACACGGATAACGTAAGGTACAAAACTCAGAATTCAATTACCGCAATTACCAACTATCTTATCTTCCACTGGTTTTAACGTAAATTATACTCCAGTCATCTAGAAGTCGAAGTGTATATTTACCGTGAAGCAACAGCACTTTGTAAAGTTGACGGCAGGATATCTGAGTTGTGAGCTCCTCTAACCTCAGCTGGCAGGAGAGTCCGTCAACACGCCCAACCGACGCCGCAGAGAGCAACTGCGATACGAGAGGAGCTCGTACTGTTGTTTCCGTCTTTGCTTCGGGCTTCAGGAAAGAAGATTGGTTGGTTGGTTTGATATAATGACATACACTACAGTTCTGTGTATACTGTCTGCTGTCCGGCTGTGCTATTAACGTTTTAACAAGTGTCTTGAAATCGTAAATGTCAACAAATGTATTTAGTGTGCACATGCGCAGTGCAACGTGCAAAGCTGGAAAAATGCGTCACTCAGGTTATGTTGTGTGTAGGTATTTAAATTGTACAATTATATGTTTTATTATTGTTGAAAATATGAACATTATTTATCATTCACTAACCAATGTCTCATCAAATTAAGCTGGAATTTATTTCCGACATTTCCGGGACAGCCCATTTACCTCTTTACAGTTATACCATCTTTGTTGAATTTCTCCTTTCTTCTTTTAATTCTTCTATTTATTAATTTATTTTTGCGCAGTGTTCGAACCCAGTTAAAGCACGGTCCTGCCACCATCTGGTGTGGAGTGTGAACTGGGGGAAGCTATTTATATAAAAATTACTGAACATGTATTCTGTAGATATACATTTCTGTTCTTCCATTCTGCTATTACTTTTACGTTTCCTCTATGCAAATATGTCTCCCAGTGCATTTTGGGCCCCATTCCCCTGAGGATACACATCCAAAACCAGTTTGGACTCGTTTAACTGTCTTAGACACAAGGAGTGGTTGTAGAAGATTTATAGGCCTACAGTTCAACCTCTTTAGGTTACCGTTGACTTCCACACAGATATATAAATGTATTTTCAGGACATATAACAAAATATAAATATTTATTATTAAGAAATGTTCACAACGCCAGCACTTGATACACAAGCCCAACAATTTTAGAGTGAACCAAAATATTCTGGTAACTGTGTAGAGGAGCCTAGTGGAAGGCGTTTTATCATTTACCATGATCATGCGGTATGGTACTCGGAACACTGAGAGGAGGAAAAGCTGCAGAAAATAGTGAAGTGGCCACCAAAATCATATGGAAAAGCAGCTAAGAGGTATGTATGATGAACTCTTAAGAAGTAAAGCTGATAGAATTATTACAGACCCCTCTCACCCACTGCACAGTGAATCTGAGCTCTTACCTTCAAGCAGACGTTAGGCTACAGATTACAGATGGCTAACAGAAATATCTTCAAGAAATCCTTTGCCACAAAAGCTGTCACAGTAATGAATGAAAGCAGGATCTGGTAGACTGGGACACAGAGTGGTGCTCCTGACTTTGCTGCAGTTTTTTGCACAGTACTTCAATGTGATGTTGTGTTATATTATATATTTGTATATCATGAGTTGTATTTTTATGAATGTTTTTATATTTCTTATGTCTTATGGTGACACGTTTCCACAATAACGTTTTTGTATTACATCCCAGAGACACTTAGTAGTCCACTGTGCAGGCTTCCAGACTAAAATTAAGACGTCAGTAAAGGCTTGCTTTGTGTCTGTAAGGCTCAATAATTTATTGTGTCATTATCTCTTATGGTATCACTATAATATGTAATATTTATAAGATTATTGTAAGGGTTATAGTGTTTCTGTAGTATTTGTAAAATATCCTTTAGTCTCTTCTGTAATGATAATAGCCACACAAAGAATGATTATTGCTAACTGTGTCAAAATAAAATGTGTTAAGGGAACCAGCTGCCCTATACTAAAAACAAACAAACAAAAAACATATGTTCAGTTGCTCCTTGTAGAGAGAAACTCAGCTTATTTTCACTTCACACCGATCTTTCTTCTTTCATCTGATTGTTGCCACTGGCTTTGCTGTCTATATGTCAATATTCAGACTCACACATAAGTGTTTATCCTTCACAGCTGAACAGGATGCAGAACATGAATATTTAGCAAAGCTGTTCATATGCCATACACTGTGCTTCTCTAACAGGGCCTGGTTTTGTTATAGTTTGGCCTCAGGTAATCCAATTTGATTTGTATATAACAGAGCATGAGCCCTCTGATCAGGAAGGTCAGTCATTGTCCACTCTGCTAGCCATTACTGAATGCTACACTGTAAAAAAACAAGTAGGCTAAAAAAAACTATAATATTCCAACAGCGGGAGCACCCAAAAAATACTGTAAAATAACAGAAAATAACTGACTCGTAAAAGTATAGTAATTTTCTATAATTAAAATAATCTTATGTAGTTTTTGGGTCTTTTTTAATGTAAAATTAAATATATTTATACATGTAAAAACAATAAAATTACATATAAATACATGCAAACACACAAATAATCAGGCTTAAAGAGTGTTTAAATCATTTGATTTTTCTTATTATTATTTTAATCCAAATTAATAGGACTGTAATAATAAATATCACCAACTGTGAAATTACAGTAATTATGACTGTTGTTCAGCTTTTGATGAAAAAATATTTATTCAACATTTTTGTTCCTTCCATAAGTTTAAACACAACGCAACTTTGGCAAGGGCCACATCGTGATGGCTAGACTACTGAGTCAGAGCATCTCCACAACTGCAGCTCCTGTGGGGTGTTCCCGGTCTGCAGTGGTCAGTACCTATCAAAAGTGGTCCAAGGAAGGAGAAGCAGTGAACCGGAGACAGGGTCATGGGGGGCCAAGGCTCATTGATACACGTGCGGAGTGAAGGCTGGCCCGTATGGTCCGATCCTACAGACGAGCTACTGTAGCTCAAACTGCTGAAACAGTTAATGCTGGTTCTGATAGAAAGGTGTCAGAACACACAGTGCATCACAGATTGTTGGTATGGGGCTGCAGAACATTACGACCACCAGGGTGTCCATGTGGTTAGATTGTTATGGCTGATTAGAGCATATGATTGGAATATATATATCTGTCAATTAACAAACAAGTCCATGTAAAATTACAGAACAAATACTTTTCTTAACCTTTAATTGTCACCAATTTGACATAATTTTAGAAATGTATTAACATTATTAAACTTTTATTTTATTTTTTATAATTTTATTTGGTTTATTCATTTATAATCTTTTTTAAATATATTTTTATGGGGGAAAAAAATAAGTTAATTTACATTAGACATATAAATTCACAGGCTATTTTTGTAATTTTATTAATATTTCCATGTATTTAAAAATACAGAAGAAATCTGTAAAATAAACAGGAAAAATTCAGTAAATGTACCTTTTTTTTTACAGTGTACAGAAAGAAAATGACACTGGTCTCTCTTTAGATGGAGATCCCCATGGAGCTCCTTCACTGACCCTGAACCACTGCATGACAGGTAAGGCCCCACTGGAGCTTCAGCAGGATGTTTTCCTGCTATAGAGCTATTTTCCTTTTGACTTTGCTATATCTATAAATGAAAGATTTCTTTGGAGAAGGATATTTTTATGGCAGTTAAACAATTTCACAGAGGAACTGGAACGCGGTTAAAAATCCTAACAATCCCTCTGAAGATTTGCCAATGGACTTGGGGCATGTTTCAAAATGATAGCACACCACACTGAATAATTAAAGACAGCTTAATGAGAACGGAGAGAAAATTGTGTTTTCATTTATTTTGACAAAATCCTATTCTCTGATAATTGGATCATATAAGCAATGATTACCACATACTTGTAATGGATTGTGTCAAACTGCTAAGGGAACTTTTTTTGTTGTTGTTCTGTGATCAGGACTATGTAGAATATCAAAGAAAACTGCTTTTGTTTCCATAGGAGGAGAGGAGCCTGAAGTAGTCAAAAATGTCAAATGTTACATTTCATCCACTTAGGTGCACTGGGGGTTTTGGGTTTAAGACGCTGACCATGAACCACAATGTCTCTGGTTCGAGTATGACGGGGTACCTTTGCTTCATGTTGTCCTGCATCTCTCTGTCCCCTTATTTCCTGATCTCCCCCCTTCTGTCGACCCACTAATAAAGGCACAAAAATGCCAAACATGTATTTAAAAAACGAGACCAAAAAAATCCTATGGGTTATTCATTCTACTGAGTTTCCCTTTAGAGGAAGATGAATCATAGTTGATCAGTTTATCTTTACAGAGTGACACATCAGAAACCAACCCTAGCAAGCTGTATTCCATCTTCTCAGCTTCACAGAACACTTGCACTGAAATTCCTGGCCAACTGGCAGGAAAATTGTTGAATATGAAAAATTTGAACATTGGCACAAAGATCAAACGTCGGCTTTAATCATCTGCCTTTCCTGACACAGCTCCACACCGGCCAGGAGGGTCAGCCACAGAACAGCACCCCCCTCAGGTTTAACTGGCACGACATGGGACTGAACAGCACCTTAAGGGAAGTGTTTGTTCTCCATGCTGCCTGCGAAGTGGCACTGTAGGCATTCAGAAGTGACAGTAGATAGTCTTTCAGCAGATTGTAACATGACGTCTGTGTGCATATAAGTGCTGAATAAAACCAGCAGGTGGAGTCAGAGAGCATTTGATAGAGCTACTACTGTATATTCTGCATTCAGCATGCAAATACTCCAGGTACAAGTCATTTACATAAATATTAATCTGTCTACAATTTGCTGAACAGCTATGGCTGGTTTCCTTTGCCGATGTGAACCACTCTGTCCTCACTGCTACATTTAAACCAGGCCTATGGAGCTGTGTCGGTCTGTTTTCCTTTTTTGGACAGTGATATGGAAGTTAGCATTCAAAATTGTCATTTTAAGAATGACAGAGTTCCTCTCACAAATCATTTCACAAGAAGATTCTCCACATACACACCACTCAGCAACTAACCAACCTGATATATTGTCATCAATAATATTTGTGCTTGTAACCTTTAGAATCTTCCTAAGTCTCTCCCTGCTAACAGTGCAAAAAGAAAAGTATCCTGGCACCATTCATCACTGTCTATTTTCACAGATTTCCTATAAAATCATGCCAAAAAAAGAAAAAAATGCATTTATCCAGCCGAGTGTGTGCACGCACTTTGACAATCAAGTCTCTTGTTTCTTGACTTCAAGAAACTGGCCGAGTTAGTCTCAGTGCTGCTCTGTTTTTATCGCAGCTACATCTCCTCTTAATCCCTCGTGCCCAGCACTATCATGGTTGCCTTGACAGTGCAGACACTTCGCCCGCTCTCTCCTCTGCTGATAAGTCTCAGTGCTACTACCCTCCACTCTCGCCACAGACAGAAGTAGGATTCATAAATACGACATGTCCGTGAACAATCTGCCAAACTACAGGCTCCATTCTCACAACTGTTTATTAGGTTACTAAATCATATACAAGTTCAGCCACTGCATCACCGACACCTGCCTTGATTGTGTGAATGCACCATTGTTCCTGCAAACAAAACATCCCATATGTCATCATACTGAGGGTTGCATATTGGCCTAAACTGCATATGAAAAATGTGACATTAATTGTGAGGCTTTCTGAATGCATGTGTTCCACTATGTCTGGAGTGTAGCCTGATATTTAAGATGTGATGATATATGATGTGCAGTGCAGAAACAGTGATATCTATCCTTCAGATCCCACTCCAGCTAAAATTACTCCATCCATGAAATAGAGGTATCCATGGTTACATCAGGAGCCATGTTAAAGGGTGCCTCAGTGTATCTCTATTCTCTTGCAGTCCACACCTTTTTCCTCATTCATCATTTGAAAGAAATCACTGTGCCACCCCAAGGTTTCCAACAGCTATGATTCAGTTTTGCAAATGAGATTTGCAGTGAATAATTTCAATAACGCTGATGAAGATAGACTGGCTATTAAATATCTATAAATTATGAATGCAAACCGTATTACCTCTGCAGCTACCTGCTCGACTTTGAGGGAGTGAAAAGCAGAGCTTATGTAGTTCTGTGCCACAGAGGCTGCAGATTGAAATATTGTATAGGAGCATCCCCAATACGACATATTTGCAGTCTTCAGAACAACCTGTTACCTTGACAACGCAATTTTATCATTCAAGCCCATTGCTACCTTCTCTCACAGCAGGAATCAAATGTGCCTTAAATGTATACTGCTGCAGGGTTTTACACCTCAATCTGAGCTAGAAATGAGACATCGGATGGGTTGAAATGTGCAGAAAATTTTGAATTATGATTTTACTCACTGCACAGTGGGCAATGTAAGGTGATTTTCTTGTCTTTACAATAGTAGGAAGGTGCTTTTTTGTCTAAAGAGCTTAACAAAAAGCAGATTGGGCAGTATGATTAAAGCAGATACAGCAAGATAAAGTTTTAAAATAGCATAATTAATACTGAAAATATTATAACTATATAACAGATATTTTAAGCATTCTGAATATTTCTGTATCGACACGGGAGGGATAAACTGCAGGGGATCGGAGAGAGGAATTCATAAATTCAAATTGGCAACATGTATTTCCCCAAATACCAGTGACCTCAGGGTGGTTACTATTTCCAGTGACTTACTCATATGCCTAATTGTCAGGCCATATTTGCAAGTTAGTTAGTCATTCTGGTAATTGTTATGCAAACTACATGCAAGCTTTCCACGACTCAAGTCCATCTGCTGTTGTGTCTCTTTCACTAAATTCCACATGCAAGCATCCGGGAAGGAATTCACTGATTTTCCAAAGGTATCTAAATCAAATTAGCAATAAAATGTTATTATCGGGAACCCAGAGCAGTTAGAGAAAGATGTTTTTTGAACATTCAGTCTGTTGTAAACATTTCAGAACATTTTCTTTAGAGGGGTATTTTCCCTAAGATTTTGGAACATTTATTTGTCCAATTGTTTAATTATGATTTCTGTTTATCTTTTTTCTTTTTTTCATTTATTGGCATCAGTTCAGATATGTATTGCTGGTGTAAATGCTGTAGTCTTGGAGCGCTCTTCACATTACAGCACTGCCAGGAGCAACATTTTGAGTGAAGTAAAGAAACTAAGTCAAAAACATATTGGGACCGACCTTAAAATAATCCACTATGTATATTGTGTTTCAATTGCAGTACATAATATGCATCTCAGGTGGCTAAAACAAAACAAAAAATCCCAGAGAAAACACTGTGACTGTGAATACATGACCTCAGTATATCTACAGCCCTGTATATGTGTGTGTGTGTGTGTGTGTGTGTGTGTGTGTGTGTGTGTGTGTGTGTGTGTGTGTGTGTGATGTCACCTTCCTGTCTTGGCTGAGCTCAGAAGATTCGGGACGTATCTGCTGGATAATGAACAAGGTCGAACAGTGTAGGAGGGACGGCTGTGTGCTGGATGGCTCATGGACATCATTACATAAAAGTCATGGCAGTCTGACACGTTGCAGACATTCAAACTGTTTTCACTAACTTGACAGTATGTAGAAGTAATTGGGACTGTGCTCAGAGCTCATATAGAGTTGGCATTCAGTGATATAAAATATAGTGTATGAGTGCTTTTCATTGGGTTGTGCACCAATAATGATAATAGCATCGACCTAGTGGAAGTTGTACGATAGCATACCCTGATCATCTCATTAACTTAAAATTGATAATTACTGTTTGTACAAGCCAGCTGTGCACACTTTATTCTGATATATTATACTATTATTGGCTCACATTGAATATCAGATGTTAGTCAGTCATATTATCCACCTCTAAGAGGTTCCTCTCTGACCACAGCTACAGAGAATTCTCTAATTAAATCTAATGTATTACTTAAACAATAAAGGTTTAATCAGTTTCAGAGTTGCTGTGCTTTGAATAGTGTGTTACCCAGTCGTAAGCAGCCTGTAGCACTGAAAGGATTTCATTACCATACAGGGCTTTTGTGGAGAGTGTGAATGTCCTGTGATGGTCTAAACGCTCACTCAGAGGATTCTCCAGCACAAAAGAGGAAAATGTTGGGGCCAACAATAATCCTGCATTTTTAGCATGGTCCACCACTCTGGTCCAGACTGAAATATATATCTCAACAGCTACTGGATGGATTGTCATTAAATTTGATAGACATTCATGTCCTCCACAAGATGAACTGTAATAATATGATCACTTAACCTTTCATCTAGCACCATTATCAGGTCAAAAATTTAATTTGTCCACTGGTTTATATCTAATACCTGTTAAGAGTAAATAAACCCCAAAACCTATGTAGGCCTATATGGGTATAGTATTCAGCAAATCAGATCTTTAAACAGTAACAGGAGCTAAAGCCAAATGAATTACTTCAAACTAAATGACAAGCACCATGTCTCATATCACTTTACATTTACACTTCACTACATTTTTCTAATAGATATACAGAGAAAGCTCAAAATGAACATCATAAATGTTATCTACATATCTAATAAATAGAGGTACTTTAGACCTCTTGATTGTTTGTTACTCACCCTAATGATGGAACACGATTGTCCATCAGATGTTTAACTAGGGTGTAGCCTATTTAAGATACCAGTGCCTGTGTTCTACTATGATTGCTGTTCTCAGCTAAATAAAAGAGAAATACATATGGAGACTATAGAGTTATTTCCTATATTCTCAAGTCTACTTCCAGTGATCAGAACCTCACGTCAACCCTTGCTGTGCGTTACTTTTCTATATTTCAGAATAAATGAAAATACCTGTGTAGGTGTGCTGGGCACATAGGTGTAAAAATAGGGGACTGGCCTTGGCCTGTAAAATCCCATAACTTTTCAATTTCTCTTGCAGTGAAACCACCTGTGTTCAGAAGTGTGATCACAGAGAGGACAAACATTTGAAGCTTTTCCCCGGATGCTCGACTAAATGAAACAAAATGTTCATGTTTGTAGATGGGCCCTGGTCAAAGTCACTGCCACTCTGTGGTAACAAAATAAGCTTTTTAAGCTGAACAGTATAATGAGGTACTAAATGTAGCATCCATTATCTAACACCCTACCCTCAGTATCAAATAAATTCATGTAAATCAGGTGTTAAATTTATGCTGCTTTCCACCACATAATTGTTGCACCTTAATCTGATTCCTCATTATATGAGCATTGTGCCATGTAAACACAGCCATTGTTCACATTTAATACGTGCTCAGATTCAGCACTTCAGAAATCGATCTATTCATAGAATGTGTTGGTTGCAATCATATAAACACTCGACCTTTCACTCAAGTGAGACAGAGCAGAGGGACAAGGTGGAGAATAAAGGGAACAGAAGACAAGTGATGTTAAAATGAACATTTATAATGACTCTTTGTTGCCGTCGCAAAAATAATCTTTAAAAAACAATTCAATTATTAACACTGAAATGCTGACTTCACTGGTAGTCCACGAGTCATAAAACACAACTCACTGAATTTCTTTTACAAACACAGTACTACAGTTACATTAAATAGTCATTACCGTTAAATCTATTAATGAATAATGTTCAAAGGAACGAATAATAAAAACAATGACACTTTTAAAATCCTCTCATTCCCTCACCGTAGTAGCTGTTGTCATTTTATCAACAGTGTATCATTTAGAAAATATACTGCTTCTGAGATGTTTCTCTGACAAAAGCAGAAAACAGACTGGCAGCATAACAATAATGGTACATGAGCTCAAACGTCGTACAATTAGGGTGATGTTTTTCAAGGGGAGTGGAAATGGGACATAACCATTCCAGTGATCTAACATTTAGTTATGTAGGCTGGCTGCCTTTTGGCTCAGTATGGAATTATTTGGCACTCTTGCTGACAATATTTGCCACAAAAAGTTTTCACACTTTTTCTAAAATGGCACAAGAAGACATTTTTTCCTCTCATTTCTGAATATATTCAGAGAGTTTCATTTTAAAAGACATATAAATGCTGTCCTAGAAAGCCCTTTAGGTAGTTAACACTGTGGACTTTCACAGATTCTCCTCGTCACAAACGAAAGACAGAACTGTTGTCGTTAATATCAAAGAGAAGTGTACCCAATCAGCAACATCACGTTTCTTAAGTTGGAATATTTGATCTTATGCTGTCAGTCCATTTTGTTCTGAGATGGAAAGAACAGAGGTTAAAACCAAGTAAAAACCAAACCCCAGAAAGAAAACCTACAATGGTGTGAAAATGGTTGCAAGGTACTGGCATGCTTTCTTCAGTTTACACTTAAGCAAGCGTTCAACCCTGCAGAATAGTCCAGATAACCAGGAAACAAAAGAACAGTCTCGCAGAGTTTGACAGTAAAAGTGGTGTAAAATATCCAACACATACATGAGTTCTTGGGGGATGGAGAAGGTCAACCAAGTTCATGAGAGGTTCAGAGGGTCAAAGACAAAAAAATAAAAAATAAAAATGGCCTCATATCTGGTTGGCAAAGAATCCTGTGTTTTCTCAGACGAAAAGGGCTCAGAGATACCTTAATCCGTTTAAAGGGCGGACACAGTAGCAGGCGCTCGGTGTGATGAAACACAAATCGTGATATCGTGTAGGCTGAGAGAGTGAGACTCAGAGAGAAGAGAGGAGCGGGCAGCCGTAGCCAGTTTGTAGCGTTCAAAAACCAGTCCTAGCCTTCTTGTGAAAGGGCTCCGTGGGGGCGGATGAACGTCCAGGATACATTTGGAGTGAAAAATAAAAACAAACATAACAACTTTTGGAATGATACTGTAATTCGTTTGGCATTCAGATGAGGAAGCAGTAAATGCAAAGACAGGGGGTTGGTAACACAAAATAACGAGAGAAATATCATTCATGTAACCAGGCCACTCAAAGTCTAATAGGTTTCCTCTGTGATTTTGGATCATGTTGAGGTGGCAGAGGCAATCTTCATTTTGCTGGTGCCGATTATGTCTCTCAGATCTGACAGACCTTGAGCTTGCATCCCTCAGTACTTTCAGAGAAATTAATGTTTCCTAATTTGTAATTTAAAGCAAAAGAGGATGCAAAAGGAACCCCTCCTGGTTTCACATGTCAGGTAAAAACAAAGCACTCAGTGACTGACACAAACCTCTGCTGAAGGGAATGCGAAGGAGAAGCCTTCGAGTGAGGAAACAGGTGCTACTTTTCTATTTTGTCTGAGACTCCAGCCCTTTCCATCATTCATGAGACCCAACAGGATCAGCTTTTATCAAATAAATAAAAGTAACATCAGAGCAACAGCAAAGAATGGCAAAAAAAATTCAAATCAAATAAAACACTGAAAGCCAACATGGTTCGCTTCATTTCACACCCAGTATGACCCACTGATCAGTAAAGTGCATTTATGCAACACCAAACAAACAAGATAATGTTGACAGCGAATCGGAAGTTGTGTTAAAACATATCTGGTTCATGACTGTGGCCGTGCGAGGCCTACCTGACTATAGCTGAAATCTGTTATTGACATAGATATTAACTCTACATGTATTTGACATTCCTGCCCTGAATTTACATTAAAGACTGATAACATTCGACAGAAATTCAAAAAGTAAAAAGTAAATGGGTACATTCATAGATTAGATCTGGGCTTTCAAGCTGTGACGTAAAAAAAAGAAACATTATGGGACAGGTTATGTGAGGTTCAACCTGTTTTGTAAAAGAACTGCATGCCTGATATCCTTAAACAAAAAGCAAAACACAAGGAGCCAATGCACTGAGTAACATTTTCACGTTTGCTTGTTTCACATTTTAATACTCCTCACTGCACCTAAAAATTACAATATCTTCTCTGATGATACGTGGTGATGAACTTCATTGATGAGAATTGGATCTGAGATGTGTGCGCGCGTGTCTTTTTTTTTTTTTTTCGGGCCAACATGACAATAATGAGCTCCCTCCCAACTCACGACATAAAAAACAACTTTTTTTTTCCAACATGAGGCGAGTAAACTTAAGTGCTTTACATTTGACTGCATGCAGCGTTATGTCTTTGAATGTTGCGAGACACCTCGCAAAATTTTTGTAAATTTTTTTTTCCTCCATAATTTTACTTTGATACCATGCAATAGAAGACGTGCAAAAAGATAACACCTAACTCCACAAACACATTTTTGATTGTTAATGGTATGTTATGAATGCTTATAACATGTTATGCTTAGTCCATGCTGGCCTATAGAGACATTTGTGAGACAGCAGTACTTAAGCCACAGGTCAAACAAACACACAAGGGATGCATGGAGTGTAAAACAACATGGATCCATAAAAATCACAATCTTTAACTCTTACTCTATGTACCTATGGGATAAAACAATGCACAAAAAGTTCTTTGTCCTTTGTTTTCTTAAGTAATGTATTTGATTATCTTTTCTTAACTTAAAAGACAGTGTTTGATTGGCACTTGATCAGCACTTCTAAACAAGTTATTGATATCTAACATTTGATCGCACATCTACAATTTCAGAAGCTGCGGAGGTCTAGTTTGGCACAGGTTGTACTATGGAGTCTATTATTACTTTTACTATCTTACCAATACTGTATAGTATTCTATACACCTCGTTTTATGCTCCAGCCTTTTAGAGCATGTTTCTAATCAACAGACCAGACATCTTTTCAACTAAAATATTTTGTATAGTTTACTTATCAAATAGCAGCATTTTCATAACTTACAAAAAGTACATGTAAACCTATTCATTCAAAATCTTAGTAATTTCAAAGGTTCATACAACAGACATAAAACACAAAACAGGACAACATGCTACTATATTGCTTCCAATATTCTTTACATTTTCTTACTGTCAAACTAAATCATCAATGACAGAAATATGGACACCACCAGGTTGATGATGAGTCATCATAATGCACAAACAAATCGCGAAGCTAATCTTAATCAGGCTTAGTTGGCACTCTCATCATCCACACAAATATAACATAGTTCACATTGTATCGACAACGCTGGACTGCATTTGGACTACAAACTAGAATAGCTACAATAAAGTACATATAGATCATATGACATGACATATTGTATTCCACAGAAATGAATTCTAGTCATTTTCAGATAAGAGGATATGCATAAAGGATGTCATTGTTTCGGCTTGAGGTCACAAACAAGTTCCCGCCTTACTCTCGCTGTCGTATGCGTTCTGTCCTTACTATGCTTTGTTTGGAGGCTAAAACTTGAGCTCAGTTTGTTCAGCCGACGTATGAATATTTATTCAACCGAGATTCGCCTTCTTTTGGAAGAAAAAAACAACACTTTCTCTTCCCTAAACAGGCCATAGTTCACAGTCTAAACTTTTCTAAATCCTACTTGTTCTTCTTATAGAGGGAATTTGATACTTTGAGCTAACGTTGCTGGTTGGTCTTGTGGGTGTCACAGTTTTGGAGGCAGGTGTTTTCTGTGCATTTTAGCCTTGTGAACTCTACGGCCTGGGGAAATATTTTCATACCCTTATGACCTATAGTGCATAACTCCCACCAGCAGCACACCCGACACACCGCCCATGAGAAGACAAGACAGGAGGAAGGAGAAAGAGGGGGAGAGCACAGTGAAGGAGGAAGCACAGACAGGGATTAGGACACAGGAGGAATCTCAGAGGGGTGAGAAACAGCGACATGCAGGGGAATAAAAATGTTGAGAGAAAGAGGAAAGTCAATGAGGGGGCTGAGAGAAATAGTATTTGGCACAACATATAGACCGGAGAGCTTAGAAGGAGAGCTCTCTGCGGTCAAGCAGTCCAGTTGCATTGATAAAACATCCCCTTGTTTTGTGCTTGTATCTTATTATATGCTAAAATCTTGGGCAGTAAAAGGTTATCTTATGCTATGATTTCATTAGTGGCCAGATTGTAGTTGTGGATGACTGTGAAGCCTTCCAGACACGTAGCGAAAGGAAAGATTTCAGTTAGGAAGAAAGGCTCACTGTTGCAATTGCCACGCATAATGTTCAGACACAAAGAGTTGTTTCAAACCCATTTACTTTGAAACATGAGTTATGAAAATGAAAAAAGGCTAATCTTTGAATTTCCCAAAAAAAAAAAAAAAAAACGGGAGCGGTTCAGATTTTTCTTGGACGCTACTCAGCACCAACCCTCACAGCCGTGCATTCAGGAAGCTGATCATAGAGCTTGGGTTGATGGGGACACTTGAAAGATGTCTCTAGAGCGGGGGGTGGGGCTGAAGTGGACGTAATAGGACTGGAGAATACAGTGCAGGAGGAATGCGGTGGGAATAATTTATCAGAAAATGTCCGCTAATTTAAGAGCAGTGCATTGGTACTGGTAAACAGAAACATCACAAGACGCTGGAGTATAAATGCTCTTGTGGAGATATCCCTTCTGTCGGTATTCTTGTGTATGTGACATAGATGTGCACATTAAAATATACTCACATCCCAGCAGGGACAGACACGCTTTACATTGTGTTCTTAATGTCTCACAGTGCAGTCTTCAGAGACCCAGTGTACTCAGGATGAACACCATGGATAGCAGCACAGAAGGAAGCCAAGGTAATCTTCGAGTGCTTGGAAATGCTCTAGACAATTAGCCTCCCTGCATTAGACAAACAATTGCCCATAAAAGACAACGATGCCAAAACATTTCATGATGTTTTATTACACGCTCCGCCCGAAGTTAGTGAGCGTTAACGTGTTTTGGGAACGATAACAGGCTGCCTGGATGAACTGCAGAATCGTTTTTTTGATGCAAATTGGGAAGGATGGCTCACAGAAAAAGTGAGTCCAAACCTTCTTTTCAAGTGTCATTCTTTCCCTTTCATTAGTGTATGTCTCTTGACTATTTGGTACCCTTAATGTAAAGGCAATAGTTTCTTTGTTCACAGATATTGGTTCATACAGCTTTTCTTATCAAAATGCTTTTGTAGTGCTTTGTTCTCTTTGCTGAACTAAACTGGTTAGACACTGCTTCAAGGTAGTCTGAGATTTAAAATTAATTCTCGGGAGTTACAAATGTGTGACTAAGGCAAACGTATTGTCAGGTAAAATCTAGAGATGGCCAATTTTTTTTTTTAGAAGACAAAAAAAAGGACCTGCATTGGGAGCGAGGATGGACTTGAAATATTAAGACTGGATTGCTTTTCATCATGAAGTGCTGAAATCAATCCTTTTTCATTAGGTGAGAGGGTGGGTCAGATCCAATGGGCTACTAATGGCTGGACGACACATCAGCTTTTTTTCTTTTTTTTTTTTTTTTTACATCAAGTAAAGAGAATAGTCGCCAGAGAGATTCTGATTTCATGGTAAAGGAGATATAAACCTAATCCTATAGCACCAAGAACGGGTTAAAGAACAACATATTTCTGTGTGTTTGTAGCTGTGACTGAATATGCAAATATGTTTCAGTGTTTGTGGCTTTGTGGGAGCATTATCTATGTGTGTTCATGTAAAATATATTTATACATTCCTGTGTGTCTCCTCTATCCTCTCACATTGATTATTTAACCCCTGAACTATACTTGCAGACAGCAACAGTGAAGTTCAGACTGGGTTTGAGTTATACATTTCTTTCACTGCAACACAATATTTGATCCCTGTAAATAAAAAATAGCGATAGGCTAATATTGTTTTTACATTCAGATCAACCTGCATTCACAGGTTTAAATAATCTATTTGTGTTTGAATGAGACCATGTCAATAAATAAAGGATGAAAATATAAAATACCCAAATTTAGAAACTTCAATTATGATATGAGCCAGAATTCAACATATGTCAACATAGATGTGATTTCTTTAAAGAAATTATACTCAGATTGCTTCCCCTTAGACTGAGATGACCTCAGGTGCTTGTCATAAAACCTCTCCCCTGTTAACAATGCCTTCTGCGTTGTACACAAAGAGCAAGGTTTGTAAAACAGCTCTGTCAGCTGGCTGGAACTTCATCTGATGCGCTCAGCTCACCGGGAGCTGAGGTTTGCAACTGAAATCAAAACCAACAAAACCCAAACAGAAAAAGGAAAAATAAAACAGCTATGAGGTTTTGGAGGAGGGTGAAACCCTGCGGCCTCACCCTTGAATCTGCAGCTTGGCAGTGGACCAGTTCAGCTTACTCTGATCACCTTCGTCAAAAGGACTCGACACAAACTTTTAAAAAACATCAGGACGTCAGTCCTAAAAACACATTCACATATCACACACACTTATCTTGGTTGTCTCCCCCACCTCCTCCTTTGTGATTCTCTCATTTGATACTGAAATATTGAACAGATATTTGGACGTTTCTTTTTTCTATTCATCGTGACCCTCTCAATTCCCTTCTATCTCTGTCTTCATCCTTTCCTTCTTTCCTCTTCTTTTTCCTTTTAGCCCACCTTTTGTGGATTGGTAGCGCGCACGCCCTGCTCATACGTGATCCGCTGGCTGATCAGATACTGCGCTGCTTGCGTAGCGGCTGGCGACCCTGTTATGGTAACTTTACGGTTCCGAGTACCAGGAATGAACTCTCCCTTTTTGGAGATCTGGATGCGGGCCCCTGTTAGCTCCTGGTACTCTACCAGCGTTTTCCCTCCTTTCCCCAAAATGGCACCAACCAGATTCTCGGGCACAGCAATCTCAACCACGTCCTTGGCCCCATCCGCCAGCTTCTCTGTTGCCAACAGGGAGGAGGCCATCAGTGGGGATGAAGCATTTAGGTAACCATTGGAAGCCCCTGTAGCAGCTGCTAGAGAACCCAGGGAGAACCCCCCAAGGCCCGTAGCAGGGTGGCCAGCACTGCCGGAGGCATCGCTAGCATAGGAGGCCAGTAGGTTAGCTGCAGCAGCAGCAGCCGGGTTAGCACTAGCTGCTACTGCAGCAAGTACCCCAGAAGCAGCTGCCGGGTTGAGACCCAGGCCCAGGGTGTTGGTGTTGTAGCCGTAGCTGGCCAGCGTGTTGAGAGCTGAGGTGATGGCCAGCAGATCGTTGCCAGAGAAGCTGGACATGGCGGCAGGGAAGGCGCCCATTCCCGTCAAGCCGGCCTGGCCCAGGAGGCTGGAGGCAGTGGCGGCTGCTGCGGCTGCATTGGGCAGCACCTCGGCCGTATTAGCGTAGGGGGAGCCGGTGGGGTTGGAGTTGGCCACCGGGCCCGAGACGTTGGAGTAGCTGATGTTGAGGCAGCTGCTGCTCTGAGGGTCCTCCTGGATCTTCTGCACTATGATTTCCACAGCCTTGCGGTTCTGTTCTGGCTCCCCACTGATGGTTACCACTCGCTCCTGCAGGTTGATGCCCTCTGGCTTCTGGGAGAGCTGCACCCAAGCCCCGGACTGCTCCATCACTGCTTTCACTGTGGCTCCGCCCTTGCCAATGATCAGCCCAGCTGTGCTATTGGGCACGATCAGTTTGGCCTGTAGAGAAAAAGAAAGATTGAAGTAGCAATAAAAGGTAACATGAGAGAGATTTAACAGCATAAATGGCTGACAGGAGGAGGGATATCTCTCACTGAGTCAGAGTACTACACCAGCCCCCGCTTTACTCAGCGATTTGTTAATCCCAGGGGTTTAGGCTGCAGCTGCCACATGGCTCTGTCTGTATGAAAGACTGTAGGTAAAAATAACCACATACCCTCACATTTTCCTGACCCTACCAGACTGTGGGTCATGGCCCAGAGAACAAGTAAGACTGGCGACTTATAAACAAGGTGTCCTGGAAATGAACTGTCCCTACCACACAGAGACCACACACCCTCACAACCCCACTGACTGCACAGTGTCTCACCTGTTTGACGCGGTCGGGGTTGACAGTGGTCTGTGGCTGCAGTATGCTGACTGGCTCGGGTTTCTGGGCGCTCTGGGGCATCTCGCGGACTTTCTCCGCGATGAAGTTGTGGACACCATTGAGGGCTTCGACTGTACCCTGTATCAGACAAACACGTTCTGTTGTTCCTGTGATGAGAGAAGAGGAAGAAGAGGACAAACAGAAGTGATCAGTTACTGTAATGTGCTCTGAGTGGGTACTTGGCGAGCAGATTTAAGGGATTTGCTCAGGACCAGACAAAAAAAATCTACATTTATATTAAGACGTCTTGGCATTGAAAAATGTTCCTTGACATTTCACAAAGAGACCCAATTACTAAGCTATTCCTCGCTTCCTCCATTTACACAATCAACAGAGGAACAGCTGAAAGAAAGAACCGTGCTTGGTTAGCGAGCCACAGGGGGGGTAGAAGGATTCCTCTTCAATGATGTAACTCTTTCAGTGCTGTAATGCTGAGCCGGTCCTTGCCTTGCAGCTCTAATAGACTAAACACACACTTGTTCCTCCTCTAGGCTTCTTTCTACACCCACATTGACGACCCAACCGGCATTCCGTTGCCATGGCAAAGGGGCCGAGCCGTGGAAACAGGTGATGCAACAGCGAGTCCTTTATACTTACTTGCATGATTTTTAAAACACTCTCCTCTCTGTATCAACCAGTGCTCCCTTGTACATTCTACTGTTCTTTGGTTGAAGTGAATATTAAATGTTTTTCTGATGGCATTAATCTGAATATTTTTTGTGAAAGTTTATTGAGTAAAATTTGTAGGACTGAGCCAATAAGGTGATCTTGCTGCTCTGCTTCATCGTAGACATAAATCTGCATCTGTCCTTCTAGCCTTTTATCAGCACTCAGGAAATGCTCAAATGAACCCAGGGAAATTAGTCAAAGTCAGACCTGATTGGCTTTATGCCACAGACATGTCTAACAATGGATTTAAATGGTCAATAGGTCACTTCAAGCATATCAGGAAAAGCAGTACAGAACTCTAATTGGGCAAAATAGGGGAAAGGGCACCAGACCTGCAACTGACCTTATTTCCTTAGTTTCCTAGTTAAGTTCTTGATAACAGACATACAGTTCTACAAACAGCACGAAGAACATTACACTGCAAAAAAGGAATCTCAAGAAAGTAAAAAGGCCTTGTTTCTTTATTTTTTGTCTGAAAAGAAAAATAATCTTGTCAAGCACGTTTTGCATTAGAAAAGTAATTTGGTTTTAAGAAAATAAATTAAATTTTGTCTTAATAAGTTATCAAAGCTAATATTGAGATAGATTTAATCAGTAACACTTCTTCTCAACTTCACAATTTAAGAGAAAGTAGTCTTGTCCCAGTGTTGTAAATAAAGCAGCTTATTTTGTTTACGCTGTTTGAAAAAATTGTGATTTTTTTTGCTGATCATTATTCTTTGATGTAAGAATTTGAATCTTTGTACAAATTCTTAAATTCAGCTCAATAAGGTGACCAAAATACATATTTTAAGAAAGTCTATGTGTGTGTGTGTGTGTGTGTGTGTGTGTGTGTGTGTAAAAGAAGCTTACAAAGAAAACGTCTTACAACATATTAACTCTGTTTCATTCGTGGTAGAAGAAAAGCAGCAATAGTTCATCTCTACTTCCTTAAAACTGCCTCTTCCTCAGTTGTTGAATTTCCTTATAAAATCACTGTGTTATGTACAGATGCTGCGGGTCGCCATATTTCTACAGTATCCCAGAAAGGACAAACCAAACACTGGATCTAGATAGGGCCTTTTGTGGGCTTCGCAGGCAATGTAGCTAATGTTACATGCTTGGAACAGGAGGGTGAGGAGAGGGGGTTGTAATCTGCAACATCACTGCAAATGCTTCTAAATCCACACTGGTCCTTTAAATCAATATGTTTGCAAACCCCAAGCAATTTGTGTCTGCTAATACTGGCTAGCACAACTGCTAATGATGACTAGTTAGTTAGGGGTACTTTAGTCATTTACTATTGCACTTCCATAAAGTTTGGGGACTCGCAAGAGACAGAATTAAAACAAACATGGTCAAAACCTTAGCCGCAGACACTGAGATTGTCTGGTACCTAGTGTGGGGTCAAGCTCTAAAAATGCTGGGTACTGTATTTCCCATGATGCAACTCAGCATTGTCTTTCATTACTCCCTCCCTGACTTGTTAATGCCAACAAATGCCCTCTAGTTTGTAATGCAGGATTTTGAATGTTTTTATTTATTTAAAATGTTGTAGTTTCTAATCTTAAATAATAATTATTTTATTATTATTTTTGTTGTAATAAGCACAACACATGGTTAAAATGTTGTTTTAAGGCCCATTATGATCTTTCAGTGGCTAGATTCTTATGCTAGCCCCACTGTCAGATTGTTTGGCTCAATACAAGGCTTGTTTTGGAAAGGGCTGTAGAAGGGCTGGGACACTGTTTCTGACCGTCACTTTATTTTTACTGAAAGTGACTAAAATAAGCCAAAATCCAAATCCACCTCAAAGACAGACAAGCAGGCTATAAATGAAATCTCTACGGACAGAAGCACAGTTGTCACTGCTTGGTGTTATTGCACTGCACCTGCCTGTCATTCTTGAGGTGACAAAGTAACAGACTGAAGCCTGCGAGCACAGGCACTTGACCTGTTGTAGATTTTTATGTCGGAGTATCTGTTCATCATAGAATATTATTACTAACATTTCAAGATGATAACAGATAGAATTCATCATATTAACCACACACGAAGCTTTCTCAGCATTGGCTGCAGTGAACCACTGTTTGGAAATGAATCAGACAAGATAAGCAGTGGTATTTCCTATTAAACCTATTCCCTTTTATTTCCCATTTGTTTCTATTAATGGTGAGCGTTTTAGAGGAAATGGTAAAAGTATATTAATTCTTCTGTGGGAAATGCGTGTGTATATGCAGCCAGGATACAAACAACAGGCACAAAATATAAAATATGAGGAGGTTGCAACTAATAGGCGTGCAAAACCTAATTACATTGGAGGTAAATATAAAAACTGGAGCTTGCAGACAGAGATTTCACCTTAGTCTGACTTATTGGAATTTATTTAGACTGAGCAATCTCTTTGCTTGCCCTACCCCGATGCAACAAATCGCAACGCAACATGTCCTTAGAAGACATGTTGCTTTGAGTAATCATTTACTTTTCCAACATTTATTGCTGGGTGAGGAGGTCCCTCTACTCTGCTTGGTAGAACAACCTCTACTTACAGCCCCTTCAGTCAATCAGTGTTTCTTCCTGTTCCTACAGTGTGATGTTTGAATGCTGTCTGTGCAGAGTTTGACACTAGAAGGATGTTTTCACATTCATCTGCTGAAAGTGGAAAGTTTCTCTGTGCTCAATGAAAATCTGATTTTAAGGGGCGGGGCCTACCAACATGATTTGTGACATCACAAATAGTTAGGAAGTCAGTCCTGGTCCAGTATCAACTTGTACAGTGTGATGTAGAAAGTTGAAGCCACCAGTGCACATCCACTGAGAATGGACTTTACAGTGAAGTAGGAGACATCTTGTGTCCAGCAGCAAAATTTGTCTTAAAACATGTCTGGAAGGGATCTTTAAACATCACTGTATCTAGAAGGAGTGACAATGCTGCTTCCAGGTCCGTTTATTCTAAGGCAGAAACCATGATATATGACTACAACTTTTGTCTCTGATGAGACGCCATAAAGAGGACATGAAACTGTCTCTCTCTCTGAATGTTACATTTTCATTCTCCACCCTTTTCACTTCCTAAATTGCTTACATCAGCTTTTTCCTCTTGTCTCTCTTTGTGGATGACAAATTTCATGATAAAACAGGGTTTGAGTTGCAGTAAGAGTTAGCTTGTCCTTTTGTCGGCAGTAGGGGAGAGAAATGTGTCAGAGCCCCTGAGAGCACGCATCTCAGCCCTCAGCTTTCCCCCGAAGAACAATGACTCTCAGGTCTTCTATCTTGATCCTGAAGTAAGAAAGTTTCAATACTTCTGTCTTGTTGCCTGAGCCTTTCTTTGATGAGTCTGTCTCTGCCTTAGCTCGTCCAAATCCTTTGTCTGATTTATTCAGACTGTTAGCATTGCCACACATAAAGTATCACCCATAATTACTGTCATCACATCAGCAGATTTTTAAAGTAATTATTCACACTACAAATTGAGCTGGAATGTTTTTGTTGGAAATCCCAGAAGCTGAATATATTCATCATGTCACGTTGTTGCCATATGGCATGCTTTTCTGAAACATAAACACTGATTTTAAGTGTGGGGATCTTTTGCAGCATACCATTTATATCCAGCAAATCAGAAACATTCTCCTGGACAACTCTTACATTACATCACACACTGACCACAAGTTCCCGACAATCACTGTTGCCATCTTTGAAAAAAGACACTAAACACACCATGCTTATCACAGGCTTTTTCTGGCATTTAGCACAAACAAATAAGCTATTAAATCAAAGACTTGTTTGCTTCATGCATCTAGTCCTAATACGCTGTAAGACACACAAGTAAAGCTCATTACCAATAAATTGTAAATGCAGGCGGGGACAGGATACTGTGGGACCTTTTGGAATAAGTGCATCATTTAGGACTGCAGTAATGTACGATCTGAGGTCTGTGTCGCATTAAAGTACAGCAGGGACTCTACTATTAGGAGGAATACTGACACAAAGTGCTGTCTTCCAGGGTAGGACTTGGTTGCAATTGTTTGACGTTACACATAATCTTTTGTCAAACACTGGCATTTTAAAGGGTGTTAAAGGGTAAGGCTGGCTGGTTCAAAATGTGTGATATTACTGTATACTAGGGGTGTAAGAAAAGAAACTGAGGGCTATGATGTTGGACGGTATCGCCACTGTGATAAATACAAATACAGATCTCACAGTTATGGTTGCATTAAAAAAGTAATCTTCTTTTAGATCAGATTTTATGCATATGGTGGTGTGTTCTTTATATTGTGTTTTCCTTTTTTATTAAATAGCAATATATTGCCTAGCCAATATATTGAATTGTAACCCCTGTATCGTGATATGTATCATATTGCCAGATTCTTGCTAATACACAGCCCTACTGTCTATGTCAACACATCTCATGATAAAAACAAAACCAGAAACGCAATCCTCCGCTCATTACTTCCTGTCAGTGGCTCTCAGCCTCCAGTTGTTCTCACTAAATCTTTAAAAATGGCTCACAAATATACGTTTGTTTAAAGTAATGTCCTAAAACAGCTGGCCACTGTAGTTTTTAGCCAAGATTACTCAAACAGGAGGAAATTTGCATTTGTTGGGTACTATTTTTAGTGGTGCATTAATACACGAAAAAGCATATAATAAATAAATACAAGCAATAAATAAATACAAATCAAATGGAAGAGAGCCTATAGAACTGCGATGAGAAGCAGATAAAAAACAACATGTGAACACTCTTAACCAAATTCACATGAGAACATATTGCTGTACAGTGGATGAGGCTGTGCAATAATTTCAGCAAGTTCAGCTCCATAATAATTCTGTGACAAATGACAACATTTGCAGTCTAAAACTGCAAGATTACTGACTGTATTGTTGATGGATGCCATGTATCATAATACAATGCACAACAGGAGGAGCTATAAAGCTAATAGAATTAATAGTGATTGTGGCGGGTGTTGATGACTCTAAAAAATTGTTTCACTCACTAACGTTGAACTTCTCAAATGTGTGATATTATTTCCCGCTTGTGAAGCGCATTCATTTTTTGTTTACTCACCGCCAAAATAGTGCATTGTCAGTGATAAACCCAGGTAGCATTAGTATTTGAATTGCAACACAACTTACTGTAATTAAAAGCAAATCAGACATTTTGTTTGGTTGCAAATAACAAGCCATTGTGAACGCAACACAAAAGAACCGACAAAGGAAGCTTACGAAGACAATGTCTGGCAGCATATTAACTCTGTTTCATTAGTGGTAGAAGAAAAGCAGGACATAGTTCATCTCTAACCCCTCATAACCGCCTCTTCCTCACTTGTTGAATTTCTTTATTAAATCACAATGTTTGGCTAGCAGCTAAAAGTGGCTAGCTTAACTGCTAATAGTCTAACGATACCAGGTAGGAAAAGTCAGCAGCTACCAAGTTACTGAGCAAAGCGCTTAAAGACTGGCTTGTGAGTCTAAACTGCTAATGACTAGTTAGCAGCTATGCTAGCCACTAGTTTGGGGGTTACTTAAAGGTCCAAGCTCTATGGGCAGAAATGGAATATAATATTCATTAGTGTAAAATGCCTGAATATAGGAATTGATGTGTTTTTGTTGCGTTAGAATGAGCCCTTTTTATTTTCAACGTCAACGGGTTGCCATGTTTCTATAGTAGCCAAGAACGGACTAACCAAACACTGGCTCTACATTGGGCCTTTTGTGTTTATTGTGGGTTTGCAGCCACTGTAGTTTATACTACATGCTTGGAACAGGAGGGTGAGGAGAGGGGGTTGTAATCTGCAACATCACCGCCAAATGCTTCTAAATCCACACTGGTCCTTTAAATCAATATGTTTGCAAACCGCAAGCAATTTGTGTCTGCTAATACTGGCTAGCACAACTGCTAATGATGACTAGTTAGCAGCTCTGTTAGCACTCTAGTTTGGGGGAGATGTTTGTTATTTAAAGGGGTACTTTAGTCATTTACTATTGCACTTCCATAAAGTTTGGGGACTCGCAAGAGACAGAATTAAAACAAACATGGTCAAAATCTTTTCTAGTACCTAGTGTGGGGTCAAGCTCTAAAAATGCCAGCTACTGTATTTCCCATGCAGCAACTGAGTATTGTCTTTCATTAGATACTCTCTGACTTGTAAATGCCAACAAATGCCCTCTAGTTTGTAATACAGGATTTCGTTGTGGTTTCTAACCCAAGCTCAGATGACCCTGTTTATATGACAGTACTACTCCTTGGGAAAAGTAAACTGACCTCCATTTGTAAAACTGGTGGAGTGCCCTTTTAATCAACTAACCTTTGCCAATCACAAAAATACTGCAGCAGCTGTTTGGTTGTTGCGTATTGCTGACACATCCAATATCCAATAAAAACAGAGAGGCTTGCTCTCCAACACAACATTAGCACCATAAAACAGAGCCATACTCTTCCTGGTTGCACTTCCGCCAGGAAGTTTTTGTTCACTGGAGGCACAGAAACATGAAAAAGCTGCATTTTCAATCAGTTTGCAATCCGTGCCCATGATGCCATCCTATAGGGAGCATTAGTGAGTATATACTGCATACAGACGTAGTGTACAAGAGTGCAGCAGTTTCTTTTTCTAATCCTTTTTGAAGCAAATACCTCACCTTATACTCTGTGGAGTGGTGTTTTCCAGTATGAGGTCACATATTGTGATATTCTAATGATCAGATAATGGAAAACACACACCCAGTGTTTCTATGACATCACAACAGCCTCATGTGTTCGTGCTGTACAAAGTAACTTAATACGTGTACTTGGCCGGAGGCCGGCTGCACAAAGCAAAGGGTTTGAAGTTTTGTTTCTAAGTTTATGTTCAAATCGTGAACTCCCACGGCTCTCTCTGCAGCTGCTTAAATATGCGAATGTGTGTAAGTAGGTGTGAGTAGGTGTGTGTGTGTATGTGCTGAATGCACAGTGCGAGTGGGTGAATGCATGGTGTGCTGCATTTATGGGGGCTCAAGTGATCCAGCCATGCAACAGTTCAGATGGGTTCAAATCAAATAATAATAAAAAAAGACAGTCAGTGCCGATGTGTTAGGAGGCAAACATGCAAACAAAATTTTAAGAGAAGTATGATGTCATCTTATCTGGCCTGAACTTTCCCGACTACCAGGAACCAAATCTGAGAGAAACAGTGAGTGGGGAGGAGGAAAGAGGAAACTTGGCGTGTGTTGGAGCAGCTTGAGTACAGCTGGGAGAGGGGTCATGTCCACAGAGAGAGATTGAAACAGGCTATTTCTGGGCCTGCCCCCCTGTCCCCTCGCTCACATACAATCATGCATCATCCACACCCTTCACTATCTCTGCTCATCCATCTCAGTCCGCCACAGCAGGGCCCAGTTGTACATTTCCCATCAGGACCTTTGAATTCACAGTCTCATGTCTTACACTGACGGATGGGAGATGTGAGGTGGGTGGGAGTCTCAGACTGAGCCATCACAGAGAGGATTGCAGAAGAAAATGGCTGCATCGGTTGTTGTCCCCTTGATTTCTCTGGTGTGCGATTGTGCTGTAGTTGGAGTGTGCTCAGGCTGCCGCAGGATGAGAGATGAGGGCGTGAACTGTGTGTAATAGCATTAGCATGCTATATTAGCCCAAATTGCAGCTGATTCAACAATGACGGAAGGTAAACCAGATGTAGCTGATAAGTTTGACAGGCCGAGCAGCTTGCCTCTAACATTCAGGGCAGTCTATATGTTGCTGTTACAAACTTCACCAAGTTGCCCGTACTTAATACATCTAGAGTTTTTAAAGGTTTAGCCTCTACTGACTCCTCAGAAAGCGGCACGCTCTATTGTGCAGTGTACAGTAGCAGTCGTTTCATTTTACTTGTGTGGGCCAGAACAACCACCCAATCAAATCCTTGCCAGCACCCTCTCCCTGAACTCCTCTTCTCACTCATCACGATAATGAGTAGGGGGATGGGCAGAGCAGGTGGTGGCCTATGAACACATCCACAATCCAAAGAGAGAAATAAGGATACATATCGCTCCTTTCATTTGTTCCAATGGGGTAGCCATAGCTCACTCCCTTACACATACTTTAAGGCCTCGTGTGTAGAGAATTTCGAGCCGTGCCACCTCCGAATACTAGTCCGTTCATCATGGCTAACAGAAACATGTCAGAAGAAAAAGTGCAGGAAAAATATGTGCTAGCACATCCCTTCTTCCTCTCCCCCACTGCTTGGTAATTCTCTGCCACGGTTCAGTCAGTCCAATATATCAAAACGCAACTCCCAACAGAATAGGTGAAATTTAAATCATGTTGCGCATTATTTGTGTAATATTTTGTCCTTGTGTATCTAACTCGCTCGTTTTCAGCTGGAATTGTGGCGACAGGAAACATTCAATAACAAAGGTAGCCATTATGATGGAAAATAGACTTCTGGGAGACAATATTCCTCTGTCTTTGACTGTGAACCCTATAATTAAAAAAATCTGTAGTAACTCGTGAATATTTTGTGCTACTCATATTTCATTGGCCATGTGCACTGCTATCTATTTCCTATCTACAGCGGTAATTATGTTCTAAATATATAGACTATAAAAAGTATACTACTACACAGGAATTATTTGCTTGCATCAGTTATCACAGAAAACATCTGGACCTAATAAGCAGTGAGACGCTCAGCACCTGTTATTT
The DNA here is from genome assembly GCF_905237075.1 of Dicentrarchus labrax. Lineage (NCBI taxonomy): Eukaryota > Metazoa > Chordata > Actinopteri > Moronidae > Dicentrarchus > Dicentrarchus labrax. The sequence continues at coordinate 8,173,509 of NW_026136705.1, read as the reverse complement.
TTCAGCAGGTTGAAGCCTCCTCTGAGGCATGAAGGACAAACACCCAGACTCCTCTTCCACTAAGGCATTTGTGTTTGGAGGATAAGATGGTTCAGCTTCGCCCTCCCTGTGATAAGGGTCACCGAGCCGCACGAGCATCCTTCTCCTGTTGCCATTTCTGAGTGAGACTCTCCAGCCCGGCTAATGCATTCAACGTAAGCTATACTACGTCCTCTGCGTCACAGAATCTGCGGGGTGAAATGGCAGCCCCATGCAGTTTTTCCAGACAAGTGAGGTAGTTCTTTTAATGCACAGACATGAGACTGAGAAAATGCAGTGAAGGGTGCAACCTGCTAATCAAGCAACTTAAGTGAAGCTGAAATTTGCTCAAATCTGTAACATCTATCTACACGTTTAGTCCCTCAAGGACATAAGCATAATCAAGTTCAAAGTGTTTATGATTGGTGTGTGATTAATTAATGGACTGCAATTACTCATGGGAAGCCAAATGAAGTGGACTTATCAATCTCCCTCTTGCACCAATGCACCATCATTCCTTCAGCTGGGTGATGATTTGGAAGACTCCTCTCATATACATATATATGAGCCTGTATGCTCATCGATTTTAATTACAGAGTGTCCATTCTTACCTGGGTAGAAGTCTTTGGATTTGGACAGCTTAATGGTGGCACCCGTCTCTTTCTGCAGTTGTACGATAGTCTGGCCGCCCTTGCCAATTATAGAGCCGGCTGCATAGCTGGGGATCAGCACCTTCAGGAAGTACTCACCCTCCTCTGGGGGAGAGACACACAAAGTGGGAAAGGGTCACATCTCGTAAAGTAGCTCTGCACATCATCATATACACCACACTGCGACCCCCCCCGATATCCTGAACAAGCAGAAATTCACAATGGCAATACATAGCTGTGACATATATGGGTAAAGGCAATAACATAAGCTTGTAAGTGTATTCCTCTGGTGAAGGGAAGGTATCTGAAAGGAGATTTTGCCTTTGGAGTTTGTAGCTTTCAGTGCATTCACATTTTATCAGAGATTGGTGACATGTTCTGTGTCCTGTCCCAGATTTCCTGTAGAGTAAATGATGACCTCCTTTCCAGTTTGCAGAGGTCTAATTTTAACTGTTTTCAAGGAGTTTTAGCAACCTCTGACTAAATACAAAGCCAGGTCCAGTGTTACTAATCATTCTTCACATGTGAATAAAGGGAATGTCGAATTAACAGCTCAGCCTGAATGCAAAACGTAGTCTGTGTTTCCTGAGGAAAAAAAGTTACACACAGAGGGACTAAATGCAAACACATGAAGTCGTTATCCATGCAATTTATGAATGCCACTACAGAGTGATCCTTCTTAATTAACAGACGTGAGAAGAACATATGGGAACCAATCCCACAGATTTGTTCAAAGGCTATGCTGCCAAGATGGTCTAAATCTCCTCCATTTTGGAAGGGGCTTCTGTGGCTTACAGTGGCTTGTAGCAGTCAGTGATTGACAGCACATCAGTTTGGAGAATTTGCAGTCAAACATGTTTCCCCCTTTCAGTTGGGAAAGTTCCTTTTCCTACAATGCTAATTAAGAATTAATCAGCGCCAAAGTGTCTGTCCAAGAAAACCCTGATCACACTGAGTGCGCTAATCTAGTAAAAAGCAATCAACCACATATTGAGCGTGGACCCGAATATAATTAAAGAATCTGCCAACAATACATCAAAAGTATTATATTTATAGACGTGGAGCGGCTGTGATTCCCCACTGAATTCCAAATATTATATCGATGACATCATGGTAAACACTTGGTACAGGTGCATTCTTAGCACTGGGACAAATAATCTCCTCTGCATGCTGATTTCGATGCAATGACGTCATGTTCGATCCTTTTCAGCTACCTAAAGGGTGACGTCACTCGAGCGGGCAGAGATGTATAAAAGGCACTGTCCATCTTTACAGGACGAGATGTCTGATTTCAAGTGTGGCATGATAGTGATTTTTCGATCGCGGATGCCACAGTCACACGGCCCGTCACTCGCCGTGTCACTGCATCCTATGTTTTGTGGAGGGGATCAAATGAGGGGGCTTGACCGGCGTGATGGGGAGGGAAGACGGATGGATGGAGGTGGACCGCCCTGCACTGAGACCAACCTGTTGCCTCAGTAATGCACTCATTAGATTCAGATGTGAATGAACATGGCACTGTGACATTAAGGGATTTCACAGCCTAGATGTTAGCTCTTCTCCTTATTGCATTAATATGCCCCTCATGTTCCATTCAGACACAGACTTGTTTTCGTGCACATCACCCATAACCAATGGCTCTGACAAACATACAGACAATGACAGGATTGTTAATGGGATTCACTTTTGATTTAGATGAATTAGCCATGGTTGTGGAGACAATCCCAAATCCAAGAACATATCATGCCCACATTTACCTGAAGGCTCACACATGAAATGAAATTCTACATCTCCATCAAAAGCTAAAAATGTAAATATGTCAGGTGCTGGTCAATATGTAATTTTCTAGATTATCCTAAGGAAAAGAAATAGGACATAAACCTTTACACAGACATCACATTACCATCTATGTTCATCTGTGGCCATTGTCTGATCTTTAGATTTTTATGCTATATTGCAGTCAGCTCTCTGCTTTACAACCAATAACAATAAAATGACCTTGGTGGAAAAATAAAGATCATGCATGTCTGACACGGTCACCGTAAAGCTTCTGAGCCCTCGCTCCTGTCACAAGATATCTGATACCGACAAAACGAATTCCAATTGAACGATGCTGATTGCAAACATCCAAAGACCTGTTGTTGACAGACAAGCCAAAACCCACTGCGTAACTTTCTACTCGTCTTCAACCGGAGTGAACCCAGCAGGAGAGGAAGCCACTAAGATTCCCTCCGTCGCCCTCGCAGCCACGTTTTCTGTCATTAGTCAATAATTAATTCTGTCCTAGTGTCTGAGATCACAGTAACAGGTTTTAATGGCGTCATGTGGTAGAGTAAACATGACAATCTGTTGCTGCAATCCGCCAGGGAACGGGAGCAGTGGGGCACATTGGGAAGCCGAGCCAGTGGGGTGTTAGTTCAAACCCCTGCTTCCAATACTGGAAGGGTGGCTTGGAGGAGAGACACGGACGCTGAGCCAAATGTGTTTAGTTAAGTCACTCAAGGGGGGTGGGTCAGGAGGAAATGCCTTGTGACCGTCCTCCCTCCTTCTCACTACCCCTCCAAGTACCCATTCTGCATTTCAATAGACTAACCGGCTGCTGACAGGCAACAAGGACGATGGAACAAAAATGAGCAATAATGGACAAATGAGGTTTAGGTGTATGAAATAGCACGTAGCCTAACATGATAGATAAATTCAACAAGTCAGACAAAAAGAGTTTGAGGCTTACCCATTCTGAGATCTGCTGCTTCTCAAGTCCTCTGTCAGATCGCCATCAATGCCGGGGCACAATCTCTAAAGGGGATCTTAACATTAGCCTAGGCATAGGTGCAATGGTAGTGTTGAGGAATGCGGCCAGTCGACTTTTTTCTACGAGGTCTAATTCATCAGTGGGTGCAGAAAAAGAGATTTCACCGCAGCATCCGAGCCATGCCTGCAGCTGGCCAGAGCCTCAATTGTCTGAGAAAATGCTAATGCAGGCTCTCAGTGTTTTCAGTGAAAGACGGCACGCATTGTTCAAGCCTGCATCGGTTTGAAGGGGGGGGGGTCTTCCCTGCCGCATCACCCTTTTCACTGCTCTCATCCATATTCATCGAGTGGCCTGTCCGTCTGCAGCAGCACGCAGGACTGACACCTCGCTTGGCCAATGGGTAGCCTCCTCCCTCCAGCACGTCATGTCCCCACCCCCCCGATGCCGGTCCCAAAAAATTGAATTTTCTTCCCTACTCCGCCTCTTTTGACGCAGCACTATAAAGTATGGCGGTCCATTCACTCACTTTTTTTAGTGGAAAGTGACAAAGGTGAAGTGGCAGGGGGAGCAGGCTTCAGCGGTGAATGGGGACGCATGTAGAGTGACCTTCAACAGTGGCTGAAGAGGTGTATGGATAACATAAGCAGATGATGAAGGAGGCGGAGGAGGAGTGATCCGAGACAGCGTGCCTTACGCCACCCACCCTCCTTTCCTCCTTTCCCCCACCCCCAATCCCTTAGACGGCCATGTTTGAGAGGGCGGAGGGGCTCATCAACCATTGCAAATGGCAGTGCCGCAGAATGGTGGAGGGGGGTGATGAAGCCAATCACTACGCCTATAAATCTTACACCGAGAGGTATCTTAAGTGACTGAATGTGTGTAAAAACTGCAACGTGCATGCGTGTGGGTAAGTGTGCGTGGACACGGGGGGGTCCACCTTTATTACATAGTGCTTTCCAGGGAACCTGCAAAAAAAGGAACTATTTTTTCCCCCTGGCTGCTGATTAGTTTCATCCACAAATCAAACCCTAACATCGTGGCCCGTTTGGTTTTGGAGCGAATGCCTTCCAGAAAATTCTACCAGTCTCATTCACTGAGAGATGCTCTGGTATATAGACACAGCCTCCCTGTAGACTCCACTCCCTCTCAGTCTATCCATCTCTCCTTTTCTCTCCGCTTTGCTCTGTCTTCATTTCTATCGCTCTCTCTCTCTCATTCTCTCTTCCACTGCCACCTGGCAAATTCACAGTCCGCTCACGTCACATCGCTCTGCAAGGGCACCTGTGTCCTTCCCACCAAAAATTAAAAAAAAAATACAGCTCACATTCCTGTGCCAACCTTTCCATTAGCAACATTACGAGATCGTACCTAATCCCTCAGCCACACAACCTTTTGGAAGGCACATGCCTGCCAGCAACATGGGCTCAGAGTATGGGTAATTAGAAAGAGAAATGAATGAAAGATGTTCATTTTGAGGATAGAAGGGCAAAGCTGATAAAAGAGGAGTAATTCCCCTCATTCAGTGTCCACAGCTCTTAATGCACACAGAGGGGCTCAGCTTTGAAAGAGCCCAGGCTTTCTTCCCTTTGTTGTAACTGCCAGTCATGTTAATGATCAGTTCGGTAGGAATAACGTGATCAATATCAGACGTAGTCGAGGGGTTGGTGATTACAGGGATGGCAGAAGATTATCAGGCTGTCTACCACTATTGCCAGACAGGCTGTGAATTTGCAGCTCTGCACATAATGCATGTAGATAACATGAAATGGGAGGTGATGCTAAAACACATTACACCAAGCGCAGGGTGACAAGATATTTATGAAACATCTGTTTTGTGTAGTAGTCATTACAAGTGGTGTAAATGTGCATTTCATGTGAACGTATACAGGGAGCCTGTGTTCCTGAGCTCAGCCTGGAGCACTGTGCTCTGAATTAGCCTCAAAGATCTGCACTTGTTTTTAAAATGAGATACTTATCAGAATGACCGGAAGATTGGCTGCCATATCACCTCTGTAAATCTCATTTTGGTGAGCTACTGCATATTCTACTGCATACCTTAGAGACAATGCTAAACCAACTTGTACCATAGAAATGTAATTTACTTTAGACTAAAACTACTTAAATACATTTATAGGGATTTTGGAGAGCAATAAAAGGCCTGTAGGCTTATTACACAACAAGAGTGAACATTGATGACGCTTGTCTCCACTATTCAGGTTAAACTATGCATTAAATAAGTTGCACAGGAATACTTAAATCTGTTTAGCCCCATGGGCATTTTAGTACGTATTGCCATTACAGCACTGAGATTTTATAGGGAAGTAAGGCAGCAGTTTTATTTAACTTTGACACTTACAAGTCAGCATTAAAACACTTACCACAAATCAAATGTCCCGTTACAAATTTAGTGAAGTTATCCTTTATTGATCCCCATAGGGAAATTCACTACCCATCCTAAGTACTGGGAGCACTAGGCAGCCACAGTGCAGTAACATGTATGTTAAAAATCAAACATAAATCTTCTTTTAAAAGACCCTACGAAGCTAGTAATTCTTGTATATGTTAGGGTCATACAGTTCTTGAATCTGAATTCTATTCAATATATATTGTCCACCTTCTTTCTAAAACACACAAAGTAGGGGCAGTTAGAGGAAAACACACTAATGCTGAGAAAGGGGGTTTCTCATTGATTTTCTTGATTAAAGAACTACGGTGACTGCAAAAAACGTGTGTTTGGTTTGTCTGTTCTGGGCTCCTGTAGAAACCTGCTCAGTTCAACATGGTGGCCTACGTAGGAGGGGACTCACTCCCTCTGTAGATAAAAACAGCTCATTCTAAGATAACAAAAACACAATGATTCTTATTTTCAGGTGATTATACAATAAAGAAAACATACCTATGAATATTGTAATTTATTTCTGCCAAAGGATTCTGAATGTTACACACTGGACCTTTAAGTGTAAAATAAGATCTTGTTTAGGAAGCCATGTCTTCAGAGGTAGACCATCATCAGGACACAATTAATTGATTCTAGAAGTACAGCAGGGCTTTGACACAGAGATGCCTTTAAAGAAGATGGAGACAGGATGGTGAAATGGTCTGTATTTTTAGTATTCATTAAGACTTTCCAAATACAATTTCACACCATCTAGCCATTCATATCACCTGGATGGAAAGATCATATTGAAAACTCTCCCAGCAGCAGGAACAGCGTGTGACCTCTCTGTTCTACAGTGGTTTTAGGGGTGCTAATGGAGGACATATGGGGGCTGAATCTGCACTAAAATACTGTCAGGAGGCACAAGGGTCCTTATGTGCCTTGCTGAAATTACATTTCTGAGGTGCAGCGAGGTGCGGCAAAGACGCACTCATGCTGCTAGAAATAGGATATAATGCTGCTATCATCCAATGGCGGGGTGTCTGGGACACAAAGACAGACAAAGCAAATTTCAGTAGCATATGGTGAAGAAACTGCCTGTTCTCCATGGACGTCTAATTAACGTGAAGTTCTTGAATAAGTCCCCATGAGCTGCAGACCATAACAATCACCAGCTGAAATAAGATGTGCAGTCTGTAGCTGGCATACTGGATCAGCCGTCATCCTCACTGCTGCACTCCGACATCTTACTGATGAGTAATGAAGCAAGTGTGCACACACCTCCTTGCTGGTTCTATATTGGCCCCCATTTCTCCTCCAGAAAGAGTGTTTCTGTAGTCTTCCCTCATGCAGGGATATTTGGAACCAACCACATTTTCCCCAAAAAAGGTCCTAATTTGTCAACATCCCAACACCCAGCTCTGCTATTTCACAACTGTAATCCTGTGTAACAGTTCAGACAGCCTAAAAGCCGGTATGGCAAACATCATGAAAGGCTAACAAAAATACCAAACAGATGCTGAGATTTGGCTTACCCCACGACCTAAAAATAACTCGACTTTGATAGGAATCTAGGCTACAAGTGGTGATGAGTGTGTACCCTGCCAGTTACACAGTGTTGTATGATTTTCACCGGATGGGTTTTCCTGCTTTTTGTACTTAAAAACGCACACTAATTCCTGACAACTCTATAGCAGCATTATTTTAGACCCTAAGCAGAAGAATATTACACTAAAATCTCCCAGACCCCTGACACCACATCTTTAAAGTCCATCAAACATGTCAAGTGAACACAAGAGCTCTTGTCTTTCTTCAAATCAACACTTAACAGTCCAGGATCAAAGAGTGTAGTCCCCCTTTAGGTTCAACAGCTACTGTCCACCTTGTATTCAGAGTTATTAGGCCATGAAGGTATCATAAAGCTATGGGATACTGTTTCCAGACCCTTAGGTAGGGATGCATCAATATATCAGCCAATATTCGTCTTGTTGACTGACATCGGCCTATTGGCTGATAAGATGGTATTCACTGATATCACTGGTGTTTGTTGTTTTGCATCAATTTTGCGTTGGCTAAATGTTGTGTTTATTATTTCCAACGTGAATAAAGGCAAAATAATCACCTGCGTTTTACACAACTGGCCTAAACTGCACGCAAATACAGATGTGATCCATGTACACAGTGAGTCAGCTCTGCGTCTCACATGTTGGATGAGACAAGAAATAGAACTGCAACAAGGCAGAGACATTTATCTTTGTAGACAAATTTGTTGGGCACAAAAGGTTGAATAAATAACAAAAAAACCACACAGAATTTCACAATTGGTGCATCTCTACTGTACTTACTTTCTTTGACTTCACTACTGAGTCACTTGATGACTGCAGTGACATTTCTGTCTCCTGTTCTCCATTTCTACTGTTTCTACTTCTACTGTTATCTGTCAAGAGGGCTGTTGCTCAGGAGAAATGCTAATTTATCTTCGGCCTCTGCACAGGAAACATTGGGGAATCCCTGTCTCAGACTGCAAGCACAACACCACTGATGACAGACAGAGGGTTGCTGTGAGTGCTTCTCCTTTGTAATATGAAAGCATTTACACACAAATCACCACTTCTCCACTGAATGAAAGACTCCTCCAGATGTGGAGCAGAGAGGTGACTGGGTTCACAGTCAAAGCTGACCTGAGCTGAGGAGGCCACTCACTGCCTGCTCCTCCCTGCTGGGATATGCAGCCATGAGCTCAGTCAGTGTTTCAAAGTGCCAACTGCACAGGTGCTGCATGTTAATGTGCTTCCCGAATCCGCTCCCATATGCTGCATGTAGTTTCTGTGCATGCAGTGAGGCGATACTGAAGCCACTGTTTTGCTGTTACACTTGCAAAGGCTTCCACAACAACACATTTGACTTCATGTGGAGGGCACACGGCGGATGAGCGGGCTCTTACCTCCAATGTTGGTGCGCTTGGTACAGCCGGCCTCCTCCGCCGGAGTTTCCAGCGGTCGTTTGCGGGAGTCCGGGTTATCAGTCTCCATGAGGGGCTGCTGCAGGCTGTGGAGGTTAGGGTTTGAGTATATCCCGTTATGGTCCACGGCTGCTCCGCCACCACCGGCCATCATCATCTTTTCTCCCCCGGAGCTGTAGATAAATTTGCGCTATCCTCTCTCTCTCTCTCTCTCTCTCTCCCTCTCTCTCTCTCTATCTCTCTCTCTCTCACACACACACGCAGCGCCCTCACTACCACATAGCCCGATAACGCGCACCGCGATATGAACGACAAGTTTTGGGGGGCTCGAAACGGTCTCAAAGGGATCAAAATGTCAGACAACAGCGGGATCGGGGTCTCCTCTCTCCGCTGCTCGCCCTGCGCGTCGCTCACAGAGCTAAATATAAAAATCCCATTGAGTGAAAGGCGCTCATTTAACGCGCTCGCCGTCGCTCCGGCAGCATGCTCCTTATTGTTGACGCGCAAAACAACCTCGCGCCTTCAAACACAACAGCGCGAGAGGCGACCAGCCATTAAAACAAGTGCAACAGCTTCGCGGAGGCTCGGGGCTGGAAGGGGCTTTCTTAAGTCATCTCCCCGTCCTGTGTCCCAGTGGAGTGCGATAAGTGCAGCTGTTGTTATTGTTGTCTTTGTAGTGCGAGCGGAACAGAGTTTGAGAGCTCCGGAGAGGACCACAGTGCCACTGACCGGCCGAAACACGAGGCCAATACTGCCACTGCTTTAAAATGTCATCTCTGTATAAATAGTTGGATTGATATGACCTCCGTTTGCTGGACTGCCGAAATGTTTATTTGACTTTTTCTGAACCTCAAAATACAACACTTCAGGTAGAACGAGAATGATGTAATACTAAAAGCGCTGACCATGTCTGAGTAAAGTCATCTGATCTCATGGTCATTATTATTAGAAGTAAATAAATAAAAAGAAATAAAATATATGCCAATGGTGCACTTGTTTCCGCCTCTGTTTACTTAATTCAATATGAAGTGCGATTAATTCCACAAAGGGAGATCACAGTAACAACAGTACAACAAAAACAGTGAGAGCCGAATGTGTCATTTATTATTTCCAAATTACTGCACAGTATCTACAGCTCTACACTTTCTTCTACTGTTTCCTACAGCACTGGTTCCCAGCCTTTTTCTATCACTGTATAATCTGACTAAGTGACTTATTTTCTGTACATTTCATGTTATACTGTATGAATAACAATAACAGTAGAGAACAGCTGATAAAGTGTTCAATGAACCCAACCAGTGAACACAGTAACTGCAGGAGATTTGGATGAATTCTGAGCAGATTATTTAATGTGAATATTGATCACAGATGAGTTTTACTGATAATATTAGTAACTTTTTTTTTACAATCCTCTATTATTTGTTATTTTTAAATATTTAACAGTCATACAGACTTCTTCTTGGACAAATTCAGTGTTTTCTTGATGCCTGTTCACTGTTTTATGCTCTTCAGTTGTTTTAGTTTTCCTAATGCAGGATGAGGCTGTTTATGAGAGACTGAAGGCTCTCTGAATATATCTTGTGTTCAGGTCTTCAAAGTTTACATCTTGAATAATAATCTATACTTTAAAAATTACAATTTCATTTAGTTTGCTCAAGAAAAAAGTATGAAATATTAAGATATAGTCCTTAAAACCCCTAAAAATCAAGAAACCCCCCCATGAAGCTTTGGCGACCCTTAGTGGGGGTCCCAGTCCCTTGGTAGGGAACCACTGACCTAGAGTCGGTGTTCAACCACATGGCAGTGTGTTACTGTTTCAGGTGGCAAATGTGATGTTTGATTCTCTAGCTATGTTCACACTGCAGACAAAAGTGACCCAAATCAGATCTTTGTGTGCTCATATGTGACTCACATCTGTTTTTTTTTTCACGACAGTGTGAACAGCACAAATCACATTGAATCTGATCTTTTTAGTTTTTATTTCATATGTGGCCCTAAGTCAGATACAGGTCTAATTTTTTTTGCAATGCGGCCTCAGTCACATTTCAGAATTCATGTGACTTTTACATCACTCTGGATCTACATTTGTCACAGTTCTGTGCTGGCAGGAGTCACTCAGCTGCAGTGGAGGCAGTCAGTGGAGGGACAGTGATAAGTATTTGGGGTGACAGTTATGTACAAGCAAAACTTGGTAACTGGTCTGTGTTTGCTCTGACTCAGCATCACACACACCTCCATACGAAAGAGGCAGTGTTAGCTTCACAAACAGCCTTAATTCAAAATGTGTCTCTCTTTCTCCTTGTCTCCGTCCTTGTTATCATCTGCTCACTGGCTGGCTTCCACTGCACATCAACCTATAAATGAAACCGTACACGTATTCTGTGGCTTCCATTTCCAATATTAGAATCTGGAATCTGATACGGGCCACATTTTAAAAATAATGTGAACAGCCAAACAAAAAAAGTCAGATATGTGCAATAAATCAGATTGAGCACTTGCAGTGTGAAGGTAGCCTAAATGTGACTGTTCAGGAACACACACCCCTGAGGACATCCTTCACATTACACCATCACTTCAGTCTGAACCATCGGGACTTCCACATGTAAACAAAAGGCACAGTGTTTCTTAATTTGATGGTGTCTGCGCTGTAAACTCCTCTTTCTGAGCTGGAGCACCCTTATCTTCTCTGTCTTGAACCTCGGCTGACTCCATCTCAGAGCCGGCTGTCAGCGCTGACACCCTCTGGGCAAGCCGCTCAAGGACCAAATCAGCAGTGCTGGTAAGAGTGTGCTGAAAAGACAGGAAGCAAAACAACACAACATCAGATATCAATAAAAAATATCAATATCAGCTCTGAGCTTTGCTTCAGAAATACCACAGCAGTTGTCCTGGTGAGGTCTGTGCTGAGCTGATACTGGATGTGTGAGGGTGACAAATTTATCGTTATAGCAGATCACGGTAATACGTTTTCTTTGGGGTTTGATAAAGTTTCTGGAAAATTATGCTACAAGAGCCATCACATGATAGCTGAAATTTTACAGGAGCAAAGCAAACAAAAATAATTTTATTAAAGTCAATTATGTCTTTATTAGATAATTGTGCTGTTAGTTCTCAAGCTGATATGGTTCTTATTCGAAAATGGACAGTTTCTGACAATTACAGTCCACTGCAGATGAAGGGAACAGACAAAGTAGGCAAAAAGGGCCCCTAAAATCAGGTCTTTCAGTTCTGCTGCAATTGCTTCTGATGGCCAGTAGAGGTCAGCAATGACTTGATGCTTGTTTCAATTCACCTCTCCATTAGAAATAAGATCTTTTCTCAGGTCAAGAACATGCTTTTGTGTTGACATAGTAAGCAGATGAAGTATTCATCCTGCTGATATACATTCATTTTTTTTATATTTCATTTATATATCTGATCCAGGACTGTGATCACAGGGTATATAGTAGGATATTATTATTACAGAATGTATAGTAATAACAAAACAAACAGCACAGTAAAGTATAACAAATGTAACTCAAATAAAGGAAGAACATCATTCAAAAAGGCACCTAGTTTACAATGAACTTCTGGCTTATCTGACTGTGCTGATCAGCAGCAGAGAGGCACTGACCCTGGCAGGAAGTGACCTTCGTTAAGACCAGCGTAAGACAGCTTTCTGCTACGTACCTGTAAGATATGCAGTCCCTTTAGTGTGAGGACAGCCAGCTCTCTCAAACCGTCCCCAGTCAAGTCTAGGTAGATGATGGACAGCAACGGGCTCTTGAAGCTCCGCCTCCACTGCAGCTGAAACTGTCCGTCTCGTCCGCTACCTGCCGGCTGGAACTTGTAACAGAGAAGTTCCTGCTCGGCAGAGAGGAAGATAAAATTGCCATCATCAGGATGTGACCACATCAGTCTGTAATTCTAATTAGATGCCTGAAAGGTGACGTCAAGGGTGGAGGTCATTGATTTGTCATTATACAACACAAGGTTGCACAACAAAATGGAAGAACATATGAAATAAATAAAAAATAAAATAAACCTAAATATACAGTTATTTATATACATACACGTATACACCTATGAAGTAGTTCTATAGTGCATTTGTGTAGGATTTCATGTCTTACTATGTCAGGTTCCATCACGTTCACTTGCTCTGGACCTGCTGTATATCATTTTGTTTTTCGTTTTGTGCGGCTTTATATAACCATAAATATGATTTGATGGTTTTCCTCTAACCGTAACATTAATTTGGCCACAGCACAAGCTAAAATAGAATTCAAAAAATTCCAGGACAGCATAAAATATTCCTGGATATTTGGTCATTTTAATTAATTTCCAGATGTTTCCATGACTGGAAAACTAGTCTCTAAATTTGCATGTTTTTCAGGTTTTCTAGGATGCGTGGGAACCCTGTTTTTTTATTGTCAACAAATCCCATTAAAACACCAAAACAAACAATGAATTCAAACCCTGATATATCTTATTCCTCTGTGCCATAGAGCTCCATTGTTGTCCAAAAACACATCAATAAGCCAAACTATTGCACTGGGCGACATGAATCCCACATACTGCTGCTGCACATACTCACTCGAGCCCCAAATGTGGATTAATCACCGCTGAAAATAGTCCACAACAAATGCACAATGTCCTCCTGTTTGAGCAATGTTTGTTCAAAACTACAGTTCCCAGCTGTTTCAGAACAATAATAAATGACTGAGCTCATATTTAAAAGACTTATGTCTACATTAGGGACCAATGGCCTTGGAGCTGAGACCCACAAACAGGCTGAGGAAGTCAGAAAGTACTTAGAGATGGACAATACTACTACAATATAAAATATAAAATGTAGTATATCATCAGATTTATTCTTTAAAGTCCATTAGTAAAGAGGAGCTCTGACCTGCCCATATGTTCCCAACAGCACCTCCTTCTGCCCGTCAAAATCCAGGTCAATGACCAGAGCACAAAGCACTGCGTCCCATTGGTCACTCTCTGAGAGGCACACCGGGTGAGACAAGCCTCGCTCCTGGACATCTCTGAGAAAACATACACAACAAATACACAGTCCAGAACTCAGCCCAGAGCCATTTTCCCAACCACAGAGATGAAGTATGAGTGAAAATTCTACACTGACATCTTTACAAAGTTATCTGACCTGTAGACAACTGCCATCTCTATAGTGCTGGTTACCAGAAGGTTGTAGCCTTCCGTTTCCACACCTGAAAAAGACAAAGACAATCCCCAGTGATGGCCAGGCATAAGTCACGCTGCAGATTCAAAAAGAAAAAAAATGAAGAAGAGAAAGACAGGGATACAAGTCTTAAGATGTGAGACTAAAAAAGTCCAGTAACATACTTTTCCCTCTGCTGGGCTGGTTGGGCTCAGCTGGGCAGCTCAGAGGGAACAGCAGCACTGTAGAGATTGGACTGTCAAACTGGAACCGCCAGCTCTGCAAAACCTCTGATAAAAAAACAAAAAAACACACAACATCCTTCAAACACACCGTGGAATAGTCCTATAGAGCAGTGATTCCCAACCTTTTTCCTTAAGGGACCCTTGAGCAATTCCATTTTATGCTACTTTATACTTCAACTCCACTACATTTTTTTGACAGCTAGCTATGTTTAAGATTTGGATGAAATAGAAAATATAATTCAACTAATAAATGATGATACATTACTATAGGTTAAACAACCCAGCAGTATAAGGAATTAAAATGAGTCCCACTTTTACCAGCTAGAACATGAACACATCACTATAATTCAGCAATATAATATACATTATTCTGAAATGGGTGCATATTGAGTACTTTTACTTTTGGTACTTAAATAATATTTTCATGCTACTACTTTTGTACTTTCACTTAAGAGTTTGAATGCAGGATTTTACTTACTTAATAAGTCATACACACTAACCCAAACCCTAATGTTCGTTTACTGTAATTAAGAATTTGTAAAGTCTCTGCACAGCCACACCCACACACACAGCTGATTGTTATTATTCTGTGTACTGTACACTACATTTACTGTCCATCAGGGCCTGGATTCACAGTGTGAAATGTAGTTACCTCAAGAATCTCCACAATGGAATGAAGCCAGTAGTAGCCGTAACATACTACTTTCTGCTAGCAATCCCACAATGCAATGTGTCACATTTGTTGCCTTCAAACTCTTGAGTTTGTGGTTACGACATGAGAAGTTGTATACACAAACTTGTACACACCGATTTTTTTATCACAATGTTGTGATTACCCTTGCCCTGCGTTGGGCATGTCTTTGAAGGTAATGTTTCCTAAACTTTTTTTTCTGGGGACCAACTATTAAAGGTCCAGTGTGTAACATTTAGTAGGAAACATTGGCAGAAATTGAATATACTATTCTTTTTAAATGAAACAAAATTAATGAATTGAGGTTAACATGTTCTTTGTTTTCTCAGTAAGACAGAATGTGCTCTTAAGTTTATGAGACAAAATATGTGCATTTAGGAAAAGTTAAGGCTCTTGTTTTTTTACCTTGTCAGTAAAACAATTTGCACATTTAAAAAAATTAATTAGATAAAATAAATGCATTTCGGTTAGCAGGCTTTCGTTTTTTCCTCACAGAAGCGGTAATTTGGAGAACCCATCTCCTTTTTACAGAATGTACGCGCATGTTATAAATGAAACAAATGTGTGCATTTAGAAGAAGTATCTTGTTTTTCCATCATCAGCCAAACACATTTACACATTTATATACGACCCAGTCTCTTGGAATGAATGTTCTAAGGTGCCGGTGAGACATGAAATACAATCCAGGAAATCCAGCTGGAGTAAGTCCCTCTTTATTCTGTGTTTGGTCTCCCTCACCTGGTCCTGTCTGGTCGACCAGAGCCAGTCCAACGCAGCCGCTCTGACAGCCAAAAGCTGAGAGTCGCCGGCCACCCGATATAGTCAACACATCCAACCACAGCACACTGCATGGAGGCCGGGGGAACACAGAGGGTTATCGGTTATACATACAGTTAGTTAGTCCTTACTGACAGCAGTGACATGCCGCTTTTTGCCTCCAGCTTATATGCAATATCAATGATTGCCAAAGTGTACTGTCTTCATTATGTGTCTTACTCCTCTTTTATTTGTCTTTTATAGTGCTGAGTCTGGTGGGCGGTAGAGCCCAATTGTTTTAGTCTGAGATGCTGGTGCTCCAGTGCAACATCTAGTGGCACTGAATGCCGTATATATAACCTTCAAATTTAGAATTCTTGTATATATCAGCCCCACAGGCTGAGCATGAACAGAACTGTTTTTTTGAGTCATTATTTGATAATAAATAAAATTGGAACATGCAGGAAAATCCTGAGACTGATTAACAAACAGAAATGAAGACACTTACAAGTTGCTGCTGGTCTCAATCAACCAATTAATCACCACACACAATCAAACACCAACAGATACAGAGCAAACAGAGCCAAAGGAACGTAGACTAACTTGCTTGGTAGCTGTTGTAGTTCAGGGAAGAGTCTCTCCACTGGCTGCTCCTCAAACTGGTGGAGGGAGGCGTTCTGTTGGAAACAGGAGAGTCGGGCTAAATGGTGCTCTGATCAATCAAAGTGAACAACTCAACTACAGAGGTGCAAAACTCATGACCATCTTGTTTTGTCTTGCGAGAAGACAATAGTCATGTAATGATCTTTTGGTATATTCAATGGTAAAAATACCATAGGAAATATTTTAAGATATAAAGACATTATACACACAAATCATAAATATAGAGATAAAGAAGAAGAAAGGAATAAATCTACATTATATATATCCGATTAGAATCACACACACACACACACACACACACACACACACACACACACACACACTTGGTTCTAGTCTCTGATCTGACCTCCTTGTACAGGTGGATCCTCTGGTCATGACCACTGAGCAGGAATACTGTCTCTCTGCCTCCATCGTCACACTGCACTCTGACACAGAGAGAAAAGGTTGCTGACATTTATTATCCAGATACAGTCATGTTTCTGGCTGCTGACAGACGTGGCCATAGAGACAATAAAATCTAATTCATAAGTACTTTTATAAAGCTATTTTTATAAGCCATTTATAAGATGTGAAACATCAGCAGTGGCACATTTCATTTAAAATGAAACAGTGATACACACAGAGACATTAGGTAATAACAGCAGATTAAATGAGATAAGATCGTTTTCAGTAAGGTAAAAGCTCAAGAATATAAAAAAGTGAATTACATTTATTAAATATTAAAAGCAGTATATTATAAAGTAGTGTAAATGTATTTTATAGGATTCAGTACACAGCTGACATTTTAACTTGTTAAGTAGCTGGAATGGAAGTATGTTGTTGGGCTGGTACTGTGTTTTCGGTTGTTTTAGTAATATTTATTTATTCCATTGCATCATTTCTATTCACAAAGTCACCTCAGAACATTCAAGTGTGCATTTTGTTTATTATTGACACTTGTGATCTACCTGCTCTAGACGCCATGTTTTATAACCACAGTGGGAATGTAAGCATTTACTATACTTACACTTTAACAGCTTGCCATGCAAAGCAAAGTCTGTCCACTGGTTTGTAATGACTCCACTCTGTTGCTGTTGTACTTGTCACAGTAATGTGAGTGCAGTATTTTGTCCATTCTGGGATCCTGAGGGAATGGTGACTCCTCACAGCTGATTGGTCAGGAGTTGGATCTTTATACGTTTGATCTGTCATCCTGAGCAAACCTTGTACTTGCAGGTTTGGCCTGCAGTGGTGGTTGCCATGGCAACTGAACTCAGTGTGAACTTGGTTTGCGCTATCTCTGAGACCGAAAAAGCCAGGGTTTGCTCCTGGATGTCTCTGCCTTTAGTATGTATCGCTCATTGGTGTATATCACAGCTCTGCAGCAGCAGACTTACTCTGTGTGGTACAGCTGGAAGGGCGTGAACTGCAACTCCAGGTTCAGGCAGCTTTCTGTTCAGAGACACACAGTAACATCAGCATCTGGTAGCAAAACCACCGTACACATCAGGACACAGCTTCACTCACGTGCAATAGACTCCAGGTTGAACTCTGATCCGGGCTCATAGTCACAGTAGATATTCAGGAACGGTGTGGCTTTGTCACCAGAGTCCTGCAGGAGTTGAGCCATAATTAACAATGCTTCTATAATTGTAGAAAGGATTTACAACCTTTACAGTAAAGTTTAAACATGCTACATTGTGAGCTTCAATATGAAAATATACCTTCACGAATGTGATGCCCACCACCAGACCTCTTTTGGGTGGAGACTTGTTGAAGGCATCGATTGATACGATCTCTGCATCAACTAGATAAAGAAGACAGGATCCAGTCTTTATGCAGCACAGCAGCAGCACACGATTCAGGACTAAATTAGTTACAAAAACTGCATTACTAAAAATAACTCTGACTAGTATACTCTATTCTTCAGATATTTATTGGGCCAAGACTTTGTTGGTTTAGTTTATAGATTATTTGAGGGAGAAAATAATTTTTTATCAAATTTTACTAACTTTCATACTCCCACCTTATTTAAAGTTTAATAACAAGAAAATAACAGTGGAGGAAGGTATTATTTTACCTGGTGGTGTAATAATTAATGTGCAATAGTTTCAATAACTATAATCAAATTCAGATAGGTTTACTATCCCAATAAACTTATCCAAACAACCTGCAACAGTTAAATACACAGGATCTCTTTGGCTACTGCAGTTGTTGGGAGGTTTAATCTGTAACAGCTACAGGACATACAGTATTAGAATTCATATTCCATGTCAACCATATGGTTCAGGTCTTTCAATATGTTTAACTTATTGGGGAGGATAGCATGATTTAAGACTACAGAGGTGGACAGGGATTCAGGACAGGAGCAATCACTGCTCAGCACATCTGGAAAAAGACAACTGAACCCAACCCAACAACAAACAACTTTATTAAAGAATATTTTAATTAAACATTCTTTAAGATGTTCAATAATTGTCCAATTGTACTTGACATTGCTATTGCTATTACTGAACTGTAAATCACAGCGCACTCTGCTGGACAAACCTTGCAGTGACACCAATAGCACATTCTTCTGCATTATATACCAGTTTAAAAACAGTCTTCATATATCAACATATATGCATACAATACCGATATGTCTGCTTACTTAACTTACCCTAAATGCATCACATCACTGTGCTTCCTGCAATAGTTAATACAGTAGTACGGCTGGGTTGTTTAGCCTATATCAATGCAACTTTAGAAGCTCATCATGTGGTCTGTTCGTAAAATATGAATCAGCTAAGTAACTAGTGACAACAGCTGTCAGATAAATGTAATGGAGTAAAGGTAGCCTCAGTGAAAGGACCTCAAATGTGCACTTGGTTGCATCATACCACTATGTGCAGGTGTGTTCGTATTACGTCCCTGCACATGGTCTGAACATAATCAACAACATTGATATGATTATTATACAACTATAGCAGACCACATTCCACTGACCCATGTCCCATTTGATCTTAAAACAATAATAACTCTCTATAATATCCCCAAAGGGCCAGTCAGTGTATAGTCCCTGCTGTGTTCTAGGGACGGTGTCATGGTGCACTATAATGTCACGGTCTGGAGGTTTTACCTGGTATGTAGGTGAACTGAACCTCTTTGGCCACAGGTCGGATTTTCTGCTGCAGCTCCTGGTACCTGAAACA
This sequence comes from Dicentrarchus labrax, assembly GCF_905237075.1. Taxonomy (NCBI): domain Eukaryota; kingdom Metazoa; phylum Chordata; class Actinopteri; family Moronidae; genus Dicentrarchus; species Dicentrarchus labrax. Next base: position 8,154,070 of record NW_026136705.1, on the reverse strand, counting down.
CACCACCTTCCCTTTGAGAGTGGCCGCCAACAGCTCCTGCTCCCCGGCCTGACACAGCCCGTAAACGTTGCTCTGCGACGGGAAGCGGCTGAAGCTGTCCTCCACGAACGGATACGACTCTCGGAGCATCCTGAAGGACTGAAGGACGGAACTGAACTCACTGTTTGTTATCAGAAGAGTCAAGAATGAGAATGAAGACTGCTCATGTTCGCTGTGTGGCTGCTCTGCTCTCCAACTACATGAGATTTCCGTCATTCATTTCAAAATTGTTGCTAACACTCAGAACAAACAGTTTATTTCAAATGAACGACGGGTCCAGTGATAACCGGTGTTATTCTGTGTGGAAGTACGGTGTCCGGTAGTTTCACTGACTCCAAACAGCTCGAGCAAACTGACGTGAAGCAAAACATCCGGGTTGGGTAGAAGGTGCGTTCACGTGTGTGGGGTATCTAGCATTGAGTACTTCTAAACGAACCAGTGAAGAGGAAAATCAGGCTTTTCTAGACAAAACAGCATTCAAATAAAAAAAATTAGGCTATCTCCAATTTCACCAAGTAGATTTCCAGTTTCTTTTACTCTTAGTTTTTTATGTATTTTTGTTTGTTTTGTTTGCATGTCTTAATCTGTCGCTAAAACGTAGCTCTGTGCTGATTGGTTTTAAACAGTCTTCCACCCTGATACAGAGTGACTCTGGTCATTATCTTCCGGGTAAAACAATTAGAATCCGTAACATTAACCGGTTGTGGACGTCTGAATGTGTCCTGTAATTCCGCCCCCACCTGAGGCTCTGAAAGCAGCACGCCGGTTTTCTTCTTCATGTTATTAATTAATGACAGATTCCATCATCACGTGCACAATGCTGCCATCTACCGGCAGTCTCTGCTACATCGCAAAATACTTTTCATTTACAGGTGATTCTGGTATTAATAATGTTCTACTCTGACTTCCAGTCTATCTCTGCTCACTTATTCTCTTCTTTTTATGCATTTCTGGCTCTAAATCACTTATTTATTATTTACATTTACAATGTGCACTGTGCTAAAAAATAATTGCATTCTCAACACCACAGCAAACCTCTCAGATACAAGAGTCAAACCTGATAGTACAGATAGTTCTACAATACTGTTAGTGTTAATATTATTGTATGTATTTAATAGAATGTAAACATACCATTGTGAGCTCAATAATCACATTCTGTGTATACAGAGGAATATGATTAGAAAGATAAATGTTGTCATTAGGACTGCTTATTCAGCAACATCTATACAGCCCACCTACAACCCAGTCAGTCAGATCACTGACAGTTAATGATGTTTGTCCAGCAGATGTCAGTGAAAACTCACTCATCATGTTGTTGAAGCGACTGTAGAGGAAAGCTGTACGTTGCCCTCCTGCTGGGCAGCTTTACCCCTCAGCAGATGCAGGTTGTCTCAGAGACCTTTTAAAGAAAATTCGCATTTAACTGATAAATACTGTGGTGACCTTGAGGAAATTATGGTCCAAGCTTCTTCTGTTATCATGTCATCGTCATCTGTTAGGCTTTCTCTTACCCAGTCTTACGTGAGTAAATAAGCAAAATAGTGTCACAGAAGATTTTTGGATGAAACATGCACTCCCAGGCGGTCTGTTGCCAAGCCCGGGTTCAGTCTTGGCTCAGCCTAAACTTGACCTTGTGCCTGCCTTAGCAGCCAGTGCTTCTCCTTCACTGCAGCAGAGGAACCTGCGTGTTTCCTCACAAGAACTCTCACATCCTCATCCTCACCAGTGTTATCACAATTAATTGGGAATTCAGTGGCAGCCATGGAGAAACACATTCATAATGATGTGAATTTCAGGAGTTCTGTTCCCATCTGTTCTCTAGTCACTAACATTTAATGGAATTAGCTGGCTGAGATACCAACAACAAACAACAGCAACACAACTTTAAGGACGGAGTTGTGACTCAGAAGCCAGACCTAGCTCTCTGAAATAAGGCAGCAGGGTCTCTACTATCAAAAATATTTGATTTATGAGAAGAAGAAAGAAGAAGAAGAAGAAGAGCTCAGCTGTGACTCCTTTGAACAACAGTTTGATTGAATTCTAATTCTACACTTTACCACTGCAAAGCAAACAAGCACTGAGACCTGTACTTTATTGTTGGTATATTTCACTACAGCATCAGTAACAGGACTAGGGAGCCTCTTTGCATTCACATGTGATGTGAAATACCTTTTCACCAGTCTTTATCAGATAATAGAACAACGTTGCAGCATTGTATCACTGTCTGCTAACATTCTCTATCCTCAGGGGAAAAAAACCTGGTGTGTTAAAAAGAAAGTAGATCAAAAAGCTAGAAAACATCATTTGAAGCTGTCTCTGTTGTGTTACCAGCACCCATGAAAAGGTCTATAATAACATTGGAATACATCACTGGGCATTTTAAATGGGCCAGAGACTGACCAAACATTTCTGCACATTCACTTACGATACACGACATTACTGGATGGTTTTCCTATAGTTGTCACTTAATGTCCGAAAACCCTTGTTACACTGTCATCCTTGGGATAGACACATCATATAAAGGGTTATTTAGGGACAGAAAAGATTGTTGCATAAGATCTGTAATTCGTTTCCATCAAACCAAATACAGGGTTTCTGCAGATTTCAAGAGGTTAAATTTAAGACTTTTTATGACCTTTTTAACATCAATATGAATGCAATTTAAGACTGACAAAAAAGCACAAGAATATAAGGGAAAATCAGTATTGGGTCCACGGTGGCCTGTTCTGTAGTTGCTACAGCATGATCAATAAAAAACATTTAAAATTTAAAATCAACCTTCAGTTTCAGTTTCAATAAAGCGAGAAAACAACTTAATAACAACATCATACTTATTACAAAGCCACAATAGAGTAATGTCAATAATAATAATAATAATAATAATAATAATAATAATAATCCTGATATGCTGTAAGTTTGGGTTTAGAAAAGAACTGACTAAGAAGTCAGTGTTAAGGTTATATTTAAGTATCTGACATTAAAAACTTGAAGTGAAAGTATGAGTGAAACAGAGGGATATTATTGCCAGCAGGAGATAAACTTCTTACACACTTTTGATTTTTATGCTTTAAAGTCAAGCACTAGCTTTAAGAAACGTTCAGCTCATAAAAGCTAAAACACACACTCATTCATCAGTTCAGTGGATGTCGACCATCCCGCATTGTGTGTCACAATGTCCAGTGTGTGTGTTGCAGGGGTGAGGCAGACGGAGGTGAGGCCCTGTGAGCTGCTGCTCCATATTGTGACAGTTCAGAGGTGGCAGTGTGCTACACCCCCACTTCTCCTAATACCACCTGCTAATCCATCTGCAGGATTACTGTCCACTGTAATCACTCATCCTCCACACTGACACACCTCACCTCACACTGCAACTCCTGACTCATTACACACACACACACACACACACACACACACACACACACACGCACACACACACGCACACCAGCACACATACCTTGCATAAGAAGTGCATTGTGGCTGTAGTTTTTATGTTATGTGAATCAGCTTTACCAGCACTTTTAACAGTTATCAGAAATAATATATGATATGATAATACTGACTTTATTCATATAACTGCATGCAATGATGCACTGCCGAAAGTGCTTCACAACACAACATTACTGAGAGCAGTAGACAGTAGAAATGAAAATGAATAGTAACAATAAGTAAAATACTTAATATAATACCATAATACATCAAAAACAACAAAAAAACAACAACAGGGAAAATGATATAAATAGCAAAAATACAAACTCAGGAGCTGAGTACCCTTTGCACTTTTGTATTGTTTATACTTTATCATTGTTACTTTAACATTGAGAGCAACTTTAAGGGTCAAACTCCTTGTGTGTGTGTGTGTGTGTGTGTGTGTGTGTGTGTGTGTGTGTGTGTGTGTGTGTGTGTGTGTGTGTGTGTGTGTGTGATAATGTGAGTGTGGGATCATGGGGGCAGAAGTTTATGTTGTAAATCTGCCACATGATCTCAGGCCCTTGTTTTTCTATTTTTTTTATTTACTAATGTTTTATTGATTTCAAAAAAATGTATCTCCTTGAATGTGTACACATACTTGGCCAATAAAGCTACCCCAAAATTAAAAGCCACATTCAAAAGATACCAAGGGAGGTTTCCAAGTAACTAAGTACATTTACTCAAGCACTGTTTACTCAAGTGCAATTTTAAGGTACTTGTAATTCGCCAAAGGATTTCTATTTTATGCAACTTTATCCTTCTACTGGAGGGAAGTATTGTATTTTTTTCTCTGCTACATTTATTTTAAAGCTTTACTGCCCTACAAAGGCACAATAACAGAAGCAGTGAAGGGGTTTAAGCAGTGATGTGTCGTTAGTGAACGAGTTGGCTCTAAGACTCCTTCAAATTAACGATTGGAGCCAGTCCCTGTCTGAGAGCCGATTCCTTTCTTTTTCTTTAAATAAATAAATATCAGACTGAATAACATGATGATCCTATAGCGTATTTATTAAATATAATGCTGAAACATTTGACTTTTGGTAATAGCATAAGACTCAAGCAAATGTTGCACCAACATACAAAATATAGTTCAATATAAATAAAAATAAAATGTTTTAATAAGGTTTTTACCATAGTGAAAAATAATGGCTTCTAGGAGGGATAAGGTTTAGTAATTACAGTGAATAATTTATGTGATATGGTAAATGGACTGTACAGCGCTTGCAAGGTGCCAACTGCTCATCACAAACAGAAACTAACACATTCAAACACTGATGCACAGCATCAGGAGCAATTTTGGGTTCAGTATGTTGCACAAGGTCACAGTCACCTGATATATGTGCACACATTCCAATCATAGGTCAAAACCAGCTAAATTCTCTATATCTTCTGCTGTTTTCTTGTCTTTCTCCTAGTTTCTACTAGTTTTAAAATAAGTTTAAAGTTTAATTACAGAGGCCTGGAGTAACCTCAGTCTGTTCATGTTTACAAAGTGCTGCAGGAATGAGTCTTACAACTCGGAAAAGCATTTTAGTACCTCTGGTGCCCTATCCTCGAGGTCAGTGTGTTTTAAAAATGAAATGAGTCAAATAAGACTATAGAGGTTGTTGGCAACATTGAACGTCAGCACGCAGAAAATGAAGACTTATCTACTCACTAGTCCGCCTCTTACAAACTATTCTAACTCAAACTTTCCAACTTGTAGATTTTAATTACATTATCTCGATGAACAAAACACGTGATTATCATAAACCTTTGTTCGCAACTGAGCTTATTTTCTTTAATAATCCAAAATCTAATGGAAATATCCTGTTGGCTTGTTGTCAGAGGAACATGGCTGAGACTAACTTCTGGGGCTGGCCTTCAAAAAAACGTCGTCCCTGCAGCACTTTTCATCCAGTCATTAATACTACATGTCATTCATTCAGGACATATACTGTTGTTAACTGATACCGCTGACATGACAACACTAGAAAGCTATCAATTACCACAGATCGAAAATCATTTGGAGAAGGGATCTCTTCAGAGCCAGTGTGAAGCGGAGGAACAAGTACAGCAAACAATAACCCTTTAATGTACATCAGAGTCTGAGTGTAATGCTTTACGGAAGACATGTGAATCTATCCTTCGTGTTCAGCTGCACCTTCCTCCCTCACAGGGTCACACTCATTGACACAGGACATGTTCAATCTGCAGGTCATATTGGGCTTCGTGGTGACTCAGCAGGTTGAAGGTTTGCACATACTGACGAGGTCATGTGTCTGAGGCTCAGGGTGGAGCGCTGTCTAGCTGCCTATCACCTGTGTGGACTGCCTCATAAACAAGAAGGGCACTTTGAACTGAGTGTCGAAGATGGTGCTTGGTGGTGAAGTGGACTTTCGTGTGTGTGTCTGTGTGTGTCTGTGTGTGTGTGTGTGTGTGTGTGTGTGTGTGTGTGTGTGTGTGTTTGTGCGTCCAGTCTGACAGTATGGAGCTCCAAGTGGACAGGAAGGAGGGGCTGGTGGGGTCTGTGCTGAGCTGCTGGTGGCACCTGGTTTGCACAGAGGAGATTATTACAGTGTGTGTGTGTGTGTGTGTGTGTGTGTGTGTGTGTGTGTGTGTGTGTGTGTGTGTGTGTGTGTGTGTGCGCGTGTGTGCAGGGTGAGTGATTGGGGCTGACAGCAGCCTCTGTATTGCTGGCTGGCCTGCAGATTTAGCCGACCTGTTTTAGACACTCTAATCTGGATTAACTGCAGCAGTGTGTCAGTGGGGACCAGAACCAGAGCCTCCCCCACCCTCTGCCCCTTCACCTGCTTCTCCTCCATCCCTCTCACTTCCCCTCCCCTCCCTCCCTGTACCTGTTTCCCCTCCTCTCTTCCGCCTGACTCACATGGACCTGTTCTCTCTCTTATTCCCATCTTCCTCAGTTTTAAGGCCTGGCTCGGCCTCCAGTATGTTGAGCACAAACTGTTTGGTCTTAAAATAAAAACGCACGCTTGCATCATTCTGAGTGTGTCTCTGTGAGTCCAGCTTTAGGGGGGGAGGGCAGTCGGGCAGGGATTATACCAGCTCAGTCCTCTCCCCTACTTCCCTATTTGCTGTTGCAGCTGCAGGACGAGCTGTTCCACTATTGGGTGGAGACTGCATCGCCATCGCCACATCATCTGGACAGTGTTCGTCTAACATATATGATCTTTTTTATCAGATGAATATAAGTCACAAAAAATACTTTTAAGTCACTGATTGCAACTCCTCTTGTTAATAATTCTACAATATTTCAATATAACATATGTCCTAATGACTAAATGAAAAAGTAATTTGCAAATAAAATTCAACAATAAAAGCCAAAAAAATAAAGAAAATTTATTTTGGAAAAATTAAAAGCAGTCATAATTTAATGTCAAATTAAATTAGAGATAAAGTTTGTCAAAGGCTTTCAGAGCATTATATAATGTGCACAACAATGCATGCACACACACACACACACACACACACACACACACACACACACACACACACAAACACACAGTTCATAATACATATGCACATGTATCTCACTCATTCTCACTGTAGTCCATAAAAACAAAGTGGGAATCCCCTGCTTTCTCTTTACCCATTTCTATGTAACACTGTCTGTCTGTAGTTCTCCATGAGGGACTGCGGCTGTCTCCTTGCTCTGAATCCTCTGTCCACTTGCTCTTCCTTCCTCCACCTTCAACTCCTCTCGCAGCCACATTCTCTGTATCTTCTGCTGTTTTCTTGTCTTTCTTTTCCCCTCAGTCTACACACACCATCTCGTCCATTTTCCCCCATTTGTGCAGCAACACTTCCCTCCAGCCTCCTTTCCTGCTCCACCACTGAACGGATTGCTCTGTCTTTCCTCCCTTTATCTGGAGATAAGATACTTACTTTTCAGATAAAGCATATTATGATAAATCAAATGAGCTTTGTCGCTTTTGTGCATCTGGGTGTTTGGTGTGTGTGTGTGTGTGTGTGTGTGTGTGTGTGTGTGTGTGTGTGTGTGCCGCGTGTGTATGCAGCTGTTCTGGAGATAAATGTAATCTGTCAATTATGTGTGAATGTGTAGCCGATGCGAAGCAGGTTAATTGATCAGCAGGAGGAAAAAGGGGAATTGGCATTTTTATAAACATGCTGTGGGCCCCATTTATTGAACTTTGTTGAAAGCATATCACATTTTCTTATGCACCAGTATACACACCAGGTAGCCAGTTAGATGGATACATTTATATAATGTTATTCTTTTTTTAAACAGTGCTTAACCATAAGGTATATCAGGAATTGTCTACAGTCTTACTGTTTGTATATTTATTGTCACCGAGGCCTTGGTGGGGTGAGGGGGCTGGGGTTTGTTTTACTAATGTTTGATGTTGTTCTGTAATTGGCAATCTATGAATAAAGTTTGAAAAAAATAATTCATGATGTTCTTTTCTATTTCTTATAAAGATAAATAAATATTCATGGTTTGTGGCACAACATCGGTAGCTATATTTTGTCACATAATGCAAATTTTATTCTGACTAATGTTGTTTCTAAAAATATTTGCATTATCTCTGTTTTATTTTACTTCATATTCATATATATGTATGAATATATATAGCATGTATATATACTATATATATACATACATATATCAAAGACTAGAAACATACAAATCATTTATAACTTGTGAAAATAAACTGGTATGGTTTGTCTTACTGTGTAGCCTGTTGCTTTGGGTAGTTTACCGGTGTGTGTGTGTGTGTGTGTGTGTGTGTGTGTGTGTGTGTGTGTGTGTGTGTGTGTGTGTGTGTGTGTGTGTGTGTGTGTGTGCGCGCGCGCGCGCGGTGGGAGGGGTTTGCTGGAGCCACTTGCTCCCTCTAATTAGCAGCGTGTGCCGGTAAAGAAACTCAGTGGAGCGACCTCACCAAGGCGCAAAGGCATCCGGGGGCCACTTCACCTGTGTGATGACTTAACTTGTGTGAAGTCCGACTTGCAGACGCAGTTCGGATGCTCAGCGCGCGGCAGTGTGCTCTGGTGCTAAGCTGACACACAGTAAACGCTCAAACTGCAGATAGGGGAAAAGAAAGACACTTTGAGGTTTTCTGGTGAACTCCGGCGCGTTCCGCTTCTTTCCGCAGCGGGTTTGGATCCGACGCACTTCCGACTTGTTGCCCCCGCTGAGCTCTGAGGGGTCCTCGGCTGCTGCGTTGCGTGTCCGACATAACAAGTCAGCGACAGGACTTAAAAGCCAGCTGTAAGGATGATGTCCTACATAAAGCAACCCCATTACACCATGAACGGGTTAAATTTGCCTGGCCCCGGTATGGATGTGCTGCACACAACCGTCGCCTATCCGTGTAAGTACAAACTGTTATATTTTAAAGACTTTTTACACTTTTTGTTATACTTTAATGCATTTGTCTCCTGCTGCTGTGGTAATTTATAGTATACAATCTACCCAGAATGATGCGTAAAGACGCGCAGCCTGTGCGTAAAGCTGCAGCTAACGGAAAAGAAATGAAAGAGGATAAAAAATAGTTTCACCAGAGGCTGTATGGATGAAAAGGTTTGATAATAATGATTCCATAGTAAATCGTACCATAGAATTTTCATTACTATACCGATCTGAGTCCAAGAAAATTTGAATATTTAACTTTGTTATGAGATATTATTGATTTAATGAATGTAAAATATCTTCTTACATTCCTCTACAGCCGTGCCGGTATTGGTGCAGATATATTCGTTAATGAATGCTTTTTTAAACTGAAGCGCACATAATCTGCGCTCACTGCTGAGCTCAGTGTCTGTCAGGATTCAGACAAGATTTTACTTTTTCTTTGTTTCTCACTTTTTCCCTCAAATGTTCTCATTCCGCTGACGCTCAGATAAACGCAGACTGACAGTAGATGGAGACACTTGCTGTGCTCAATGCCAAATCCTAACTGCATCTACAATTCCTCACAATACTTGTTCTGAAACAAATACACCCAGGCATTTGGCTGTGTACCATAGAGGGCAGATCTGACTTTGAATGTACAAACAAATGTCTCCTCCTTCTCTGGGAAAGCCAAAAGAACCAGTGACTGTTAGAATAATTTGATACAATGAGCAATGACTTGTCTCCATATTGGTCACAAGCAGCCTGTAGAGAAAAAAAGTCAGTCAAAACAGAAATGTACTGTGAGGTTTCCATTCATATTTTATCTGTCGTCATCCTCTCACACAGAGCAGGAAAACAACAAACTAATCTCTTCAATGACCGCCATGTTATAATAAGAGTCTGAGTTATAATTCGTGTCATCTCTCTGTTTGCTGCCAGGCAGTATAATAATCCTCTCTGTGCGTCTCTTTGGTTTGCAGCCACTCCCCGGAAGCAGCGCAGAGAGCGCACCACCTTCACCCGGACACAGCTGGACATCCTGGAGGCCCTGTTCTCCAAGACCCGCTACCCAGACATCTTCATGAGGGAGGAGGTGGCCCTCAAGATCAACCTGCCTGAGTCACGTGTGCAGGTACTGGAGCAGTAGGCTGCAGCCAAGATCCACACTGTTCAGTGTTTGTGGGTTACTTAGAGTGAGATTTAAAGACAACTACAAGTCACACTCTCACCTCTGTATCCCACACCTCTGATTATTTACAACTCAGGACACATATTTCCACGTTCACACAAACTCAAACAAACGTTGTGTCTTTCTCTCCAGGTTTGGTTTAAAAACCGCCGTGCCAAGTGCCGTCAACAGCAACAGCAGAGCAGTGGCCAGTCCAAACCCCGCCCCCCTAAAAAGAAGGCTTCTCCAGTGCAGGAACCCAGCGCCCCTGATCCTGTTCCTAACCCATCTGGCTCCTACAGCCCCTCCTCTGCCCAGTCAGGCCCCAGCCTGGCCCCGAGCTCCAGCACTGGAAACACTGCAGTGTCCATCTGGAGCCCGGCCATCTCGCCCCTGCCCGATCCCCTGGCCTCCTCCTCTGCGCCCTGCATGCAGCGGCCCTCCCCCTACCCCATGAGCTACGGCCAGCCGTCGGCCTACAGCCAGGGCTACGCCAGCACCACCTCCTACTTCACCGGCCTGGACTGCAGCGCCTACCTGTCCCCCATGCACTCGCAGCTGTCAGGCACCGTGGGCGCCCTCAGCCCCATCACCGTGCCCTCCATGGGGGGCTCCCTAAGCCAGTCCCCAGCCTCGCTGTCCTCGCAGGGCTACAGCACTGCCTCCTCCCTGGGCTTCACCTCTGTTGACTGCCTGGACTACAAGGACCAGCAGGCCTGGAAACTGGGCTTCACCACAATGGACTGCCTGGACCACAAAGACCAAAACTCCTGGAAGTTCCAGGTCCTCTAGAAAGGGAGAGAGGGTGTGTCAACATGTCATGCGTCTCAACGAGTCCGGTGTGTGATAGTGCGAGGCAGTGCAGCCAGAGGACTCGTTATCTTTGATTTTCAGTTTCTCGTTTGTAAGATTTTGTTTTATTTTCAAAAGGGTGACCTCTGTAGAAGTTGATTTGAATGACTTTGGAGATGAAGGGACCAGGGACTGTCATCGATGCTGCCTGACTGCAAATCATTTATCTGTTGTCTTCTTCACGCTACGTTAAGTAAGAGAACAAAAGCTTTGAAAGAGTTTGTAGGGATATACTGGAGTCGTGCTTATGGAAACACACCGGGCCATCTCTTCTTTTAACGAGACCGTCTGACTCAGACACTGTTTCATCAACTGCCGTCGTCGTAGAGTGAGAGGAGAGCTGCTTTGACAGGAAGGAGCTCAGAAGTCCTCTAGGTCACTTCCTCCTTCAGGGTTTAATTATTTTAAGCTATTTATTATTAATTTATGCTACATTTAAATATGTAATTTGGTTTAGATATTTTTGAGCATTTGTGTTACAGTGTTAGCCTTTAGTGTTATCCTCCCAATCTGTTTGATGGAAAAATTAGACCTTCTGTTTTAGTTGTGTGACATATTAAAGTGATCTATTCTTTACACGCCTGTGCACTGACACTCATTGCAGGTTTACGGCTCATTGGGCCTGATTCTGACACAGTTATTAATTGACCCACAGGTCGGTATGAAGACACAGTGCGGATGTAAAGTGGCCATGTTGTGCTCAGGTCTGGACCCGTCATGTTTGTCATATGGCCTGCATGGCTCTCACTGGTCCGTCTTGGTTATTTTAGCTTATCTGATTCTGGGAGTGTCCCAATCCTCTTAGCCTCCCTTCAGCAATGCCCTAAGTGAATTAGTTAGGATTATTGCCCTATCCCCCTCTGTCTCTCTCTGTCTCTCACCCATCTCACCCACCTCTTCCTTTCCTGGCTCTCTCCTCACCTTTTTTTCCCTCTTTCGTCATTCTCGCTCCGACTCTACAGTATCTCTTTTCTCGATCGCCACCTGTTGTCTACCTTTTGCTTCTCTTCCCCCCCAAAACTAACATATTATTCCAAAGCATCTCAATCATTGACAGCAATGCAGTTTAATAAAGCCTTTTCATTAAACAGTTGTTTTTATTAATTGTTCTGGCTGTGAGATGTCGGCTCAGTGGATCCCCTTCTTTCAACCCCCACCACTCCACCAATCTCCCCAACTCCTCTGACAACTTGGTAATCCCCACATGACCTGCTTACTGCCACGCACATTTAGCTATGACATCAAATATCTGGAAATATTTCACAGACGTATGTGTTGTTTGTGTGTTGTGGGAGTTTGTGTCAAAAGCTGTGTATTATGCTATCTTTTTAAAGCGAAATGGAATTGTAGAGCAGTTGCGTAACTTTAGAGCAGTTGCCATAAAATGATCAATAAATCTAATCTATGGTTTTACGGTATTGTTTAGATTCAGATTACATTTGTGCAACTGACGTGCTTAATGTCGGCTAAATTAAAGGCTTGATAAAGTGTCACTCCTGAGAGATTTCTGATGTAATTCTGATATAAATAATAAACACAAATTCTACTTTTGTTGCTATTTAAATCATATCCCTGTCCTCAACCATGTAAAACGTTCTTCTTTGTTTCCATTATAAATTCACATCTACTGCACTGAGAGAGAGAGAACGGGTAGCGAGGGACATTTCAAAGCATTTTTCTGCACTCAACACTGGCCTAATCCCACTCTGTGCTCAATTTAATCCCTCTGCCCTCCCTCTCTGTGGTGTGATTGGTTAATCCCTGCGTCTGCGCACCCTGATTGGTTAACCTCTCTTGGAGGGTGCAGTGCACTTGTAATCTTCCCCCTCAGCACTGAGAGTTTCAGACAGACATTTGCGCTGTAATCCCACGGAGCAGCAGATGTGATGGGGGATGGACGGCACCGAGCAGACCTTGAGGAAGGTGAACGCCAGAAAACAAAAACACGGCACGCGGTCTGAGGAGGAGAACTTGTGTTGGCAAAGTCCAAACGTTGGTTGAAAGTGATTGTTACAGGTCCTAACACATGGTGACAGTGGTAAAAATTAGATCAGTGGTTCCCACCTTTTTCCTTCAGGGACTGCTTTTCTACCATTGAGTAAACTGATGATCCCTGACTAAGTCCGTCTGTATTTTATTTTTAAAAATTCTTTTTCACAATCATAAATATTTTATAGCTTCTTTTTTTGACAAATTCAATGTTTTCTTCTCCCTGATGCTTGGTCATTGTTCTATTATACAATTTACATTTACTTTTTCTTCACAGAAGTGAACCTGTATCATTTTTAAGTTTTCTTACACGCCAAACCAAGAAGAACTCACGATCCCCCATGATGTTTTGTAACCCCTAGTGGGGGTTTGTCTCACAGTGAGGGGCTGTAACGGGTATGTTTAGGTCACTTCTCTGCCTACACAGGAAGTGATGAATATATGAAATATCTAATCACATTCTGAACACAGTTATGGGAAATATACAAGCAGAACTGCTTCATGAAGCAGTTCTTCATTACTGGGATATCACTGTGAACCATTAGCTGTCACAGGTATATTATCAATAATGGACTAAATGTAGTCAAATGTGAACCTGCTCTTTACTAATGATACTGAGATCTTTCTTTTCTAATGCCCCTGATCTGTCAGACAGTGGTGGTCCATTGACTGACATCCATTACTTAAGTACCTATGTCACAATGTAAAAATACTGAATAATACAAAATAATTTACTTAAAGTACAAAAGTATTATCAGCAAAAATATGAAAGCAAGAAAAATGGCCTCCGTCAGTGTTTAGATTATGATATATTATACTATTGGATTATTATTAGCCTACTGAATGAACACACAAGCAGCTTGTTCATGTTAGCAGCCAGCTGTGAAGCTATTTTTTCCCCATTGTATATACACTGGGGCAGTGCTACGTATCCTATTTGGAGGGCTACTTTTCTTTATATTTTTTAAATTCAGTTTCATTTCAATGGTGCCAAATCCTAACAGTTAACTCAGGACACTTTTCACATGGAGCAAATTTAGATCATACTCCTTATAACATAATTTAAGGAAACTCAACAATTCCCACACTAATTGCAAACCAAGTCAGAAATCTTGTCATGCATAGTCATGGTTAACATCTACATTAAGACAATTACAAAATCAGCCATCTATCACCTCAAGAATATATCAAGAATTAAAGGATTTATGTCTCAGGGGGATTTAGGAAAACTGTCCTTTATCTTCAGTAGGCTCGACTAGTTACGCTTGCTCTGTGTGTCAAAAAACTGACTTTAAAATACTGCTGTGGGTTCAAAAGATACTGAATGGTTTGGAGCCAAAATGCATTTCTGACCTTCCGACCTGTTGGATGGTCTGGGTTCAGGTCTGCTTACTGTCGCCAGAATCAAAACTAAACACAAAGGAGCAGCATTCAGATGTTATGCTCCACTCCCAGAAAACTCTAAATCTGCTCCAACTCTCAGTTCTTCTGAATCAGGGCTTAAAACCTGCTTTCCTGTTTCACACTGCATTTGAAACATTCAGGACTGTTTATTCATGAAATAATATATGCACTGTAATATTTATTATCTATCATTTTTCTTTTAGTTTTACTTTACTTAATATTTGCGTCCTTTTGTATTGCCTTGTTCCATTTAAATACACTATATACTATGCATATAATATCCACTCATATCCAGCCTTTGTTTTGGCCACTGGAGCATCTCAGCCTGAGTGAAAAACTGTAACGCAAATAAATCACACCAACCAGCATCAGTTTTTAACACCTATTTATTACCACCATAATATGAGAAATTTGGAAAATACAAAGATCAGCTTATTTATACGTCTGAAAATCTTGAGGAATAAGAAAAATAGAAAAGAAAACAAATATGAGGTTATATTGTGTATCACAAATTTTGAGAAAGGGACAGATTATGTGTTCAGATCTACAGGGAGTGCAAGAGACACACAGAGCCTAAACATGCAGAGTGTAACTGTCACTATAATGTCAATTCATACTGTTGTGACGAGTCTAAAGCCTATGTGTGGAGAATACGATAGAGACAGAAGCAGAGTGTGTGATGACTGATCTACAGTGAACAACTGGATAGACGGAGAGATGGTAAACCATCGCCCCCGTGTGGCTGCCATTAGAATAGAAGTTGCCTTGGAAAACAGAGAAGCCCTTCCTGATTTTCTATAACGAATCAGATCACTGTAACAAAAACTGATGTTGACAATGTTAATTGCTTTTTTCTGTTAATGCAATGATTTTGGAAGTGGTAAAGAGAAGAGATGCTCATCCATGAATTATATGCGTAAAAAAAATAGACACCATATCCACAACGATAATCAATATTCTTAAGCAACCAAAAGATTCTTATTTGTTGAGTACAAGTGGTTTGACAGATCAGAGCTCATGCATCCACACAGACAGACCAACAGTCCGCCGTCCCCTCCCAGTGCAGATCACAGAGGTGGAGGTGGTCTGAAAAGGTACAGCGAGCCATCTGGCTGCAGCTGCAGAGCGAGGGGGCAGTGGGGGTGTAGAGGGACGGACTGGGTTGGGAGGGGAGGAGGGTGTTCAGATGGAGCAGAGGCCTCGGGACTAGTTTTAATAGCACCCTGCTGTGGAAGTTGCAGCTCCCCTTAAGCACACTAGCCCCTCGGCCACATCCCTCTGCTTCACCTCTGTTAGCCACACAAACCACACCCGCTGGGCCTCCCACCCCGGAGGAATCCAGGTGAGCTCGAGGGTGGGCTTCATGTTCTTGAGGCACCACCCAAACCCAGTGACGTGTTTGTTTGAGTATGTGTGCACATGTGCGTCTGATCTGAAAAACCTTTTACATGCACGAAAAAGGTACCCTAAAAACATTTGGTGAAGACAAAAAACCTATGAGAGACCATACTTCAACATATTTCTATCTCTTCATAATCAGGATTACTCTAAAGTCTACTGAGAAGTTGGGCAGGCTGGGGAGGGAGGGGGACAGGGACGGGAGGAGGTGGGTGGGTGGGGTAGAATGAAGGAGTGAGGGCTGGGGCGGGTAAAGAAAAACAGGACAGAGGTGAAACATTAGGGAGGCCGTCTAAGCGCGCTCTCCACGGATGCGGCGTGCCAGCTGGATGTCTTTGGGCATGATGGTGACACGCTTGGCATGGATGGCACACAGGTTGGTGTCCTCAAACAGACCCACAAGGTACGCCTCACTGGCCTCCTGCAGGGGGAGAGAGGGACAGCACATATTAGCAGGAGCAGTGTGTCAGTTATACAGTTTGGAAGTTACACTGCTATCGCTTTTGAAAGGACCAGTGTGTAGGATTTAATGGCATCGAGCGGTGAAGTTGCAGACTGCAACCAACTGAATACAGCTCAGCCTTCCACACCTGCAGGGCTCCGATGGCGGCGCTCTGGAAACGCAGGTCGGTCTTGAAGTCCTGAGCGATCTCCCTCACCAGGCGCTGGAAGGGCAGCTTACGGATCAGCAGCTCAGTGGACTTCTGGTACCGACGGATCTCTCGCAAAGCCACAGTACCAGGCCTTAAACACACAACCAAACTCTAGCAGGTTAGTTTAACTTTAATTCATCTGCTGAAGGAATAACGCCTCCATGTGACACCCTTTAGTCACTTAAAACCCCGTCACCCCAATAGTTTTTAACTCTGATGTGCAGTTTACCTCCTACTGCCTAACTCAGAGTTTCTGCAGGTTTCAACAGGTTCAATTTAAGACGTTTGAAGGCCATTATTAATGCAAATTTAAGACCTCTTTTACATCTAAAGTGTATTTAGGATATGAAGGAAAATCACTATTGGTTCCATGATTTATCCCCGTAGCCTCAAGTAGAATCAAACAGAAGGATGTGAATGTTTTCGTTTTAATACCACCAGTGTAAAACGCTGCAAACAAGAGGTTTTAGTAAATAAAAAAATATCAAAACATAAAGCATTATGAAAGAAAGAATTCAAATCAAGGCGTTACCTGTAACGATGGGGCTTCTTGACACCACCAGTAGAGGGGGCGCTCTTACGGGCAGCCTTGGTGGCCAGCTGCTTACGAGGAGCCTTTCCTCCAGTGGACTTACGAGCGGTCTGCTTGGTACGAGCCATTTCGACGAAGTGTCACCTGAAGGGAATATCACAAAAATGTAACAGCATACTTTGAATTGTTCATAGTATGGTTCCCTTTTTCTCTCTGGCCTTAACATGATTTATACACACTCTCCACCTGCTATTATCAGTTCTATCCTAATATAACTGTTTATTCATACATTTATAGATTATCAGACAAGTCACAACAACACATACTGAATATGTCAATTATAATGATTCAGTTAAATAGTTCAAATTGAGTGTTAGCTTCATATTTACGTTTTGGTGATATTAAATTATCTTATATAATATAGAATTATAATAAAGGCAAGGTTTACAAAATGCGTTTTCTGTTTATTATCATTATTTTCTCCTAGAACTTGCATGCACAAGGGTCCGTAAACTATCATCTTTTTTTAATGCTTTCCATCACTCAACGTTTTTGAGAGAGGGACTTTTGTTTTCCCTCCATCTATCTCACAGTCTTTGATGTTTGGTCATGTTGGGTCGCCTGGGAAAACTTTTCCCCCGGTTTGGCAGCTGTACAGACAAACCGTGCCCAGCCAATCCAGACACAGTGTTCTCCCCACCAAACCAATCACATTGCTGAACAGGTCTTCATCCCGAAACAGACCAATCCGCTGCGTCTGTGTCTCACTTGAGGACCAATGGCGTTTCATCCTGCAGGGTTTTAGGGCGGGACGAGCAGCCTTAAGCCCGCCTCATACCGCAAGATTATGGCCGCAGACCCAAATCAACCTACCAATATACAGGCAATGAGCGGGACGTAAACTTTGACATTTCTCTTCATAAACAAACAACGTGTGCATACAAGATTACCAACAAAACGTAGAGGACAAGTGTGGCTATCGAATGAGGGTCAAGGCGTGCGAAGCGGGTGAATATTAAAGCGAGACAGCGAGGTTGAAATGGAGTATGAAAGTGGAGCAGATATTTCGGCAGTGCAAGTACTGAGCCGTTTTTCTGTGTGCCTGGGCATCGGGGCAGCTGCTTTTTCTCCTCTCTACAGCGTCGAAATAACACGCTATTTCAGCACTAAAACTACTTTATCTGTCCCATTTTCTTCACTAAACGATGAATAGTATCTCATGGTTGAAAAAGTGTGACAAAAATGGAACTTACCGTGGGTGAATTTAACGCTTTTTCTTCGCGCGGATACAAGTGTGTTGTGGTTGTCTGGCAGTGTCAGATATTTACTATCTCTCACACAATGGAAGCAGGGAGAGCTGGAGCAAAATGGCGGCCGTGTCAATCATCTGTCTCCCACAATGCAACTGCCAACATTTGTAAACATTGTAACTTCATTTCCTCAACAACAACTTTTTGTTACAAACGTTGTTGGTTTTGTGACAATACCGTCATAATAAGAAAGTGACACATAATTATGTAATTATTTTGTTAGGTATAACTGTTACAGTTACATGTTTTCACATAAACATTTATCAAGAAATACAAATTACAGAACAAGAAAGGGGATTAAATTATATTAAGAATTCAGGCACAGGATATTAGCATGAATATAAAAAAACAATACAATTATTTGGACTCTAAAGGGCCAAAGCCATTTTAAAAATACATACAAGAGACTGTGAGACTGTGGCGGTACAATATGTTTTGACCAGTTGTGGAAGTGCAATTTTGAGGTACTTGAGTAATTCCATTGTACGCTACTTTATATTTGTTATCAGACAAATATTGTACTTTTACTGTCGCAGGTTACAAACACTCACACATTTCTTTTTTTCAGTTGTCCTACTTCACTACATTTAAATTAAAAGCGTTTTGTTACTTTGCAGATTCAGAATAAAAATACAAAATATAATCAAGATAATCATAAACAAATAAATGATGATGTATCATTACACACTAAAACACCTGGCAGTATATGAAGTAGTTAAAGTGAATTAAAGTAATACATCAGTGCAATAAATATGTTATTCTGAAGTTCTGCATAATGAGTGCTTTTACTTTTGGTACTTTAAGTATGTTTGATGCTAATACTTTTCTGCATTTGCTAAAGTAAAAATTTGAATGCAGGACTTTTACTTGTAGAGTATTTTTACACTGTGGCTACTTTTATTTTGGTAAGATGAGTACCTCTTCCACCACTGGTTATATAGTATAATAATTATTTTTTTGTTCAATATGAATTTGAGAGTGAAAAAATTGTAGAATGTAAAATAGAATCCATATTTTTGAAAAACAGACAATTAAAATGTGTAAAAGTCAGGTTCTGTATGACTGCTGCTATTTCATTTGCCTTTCCCCATTGATTTTAGCTCAATGTCAACATTGCTCTGGGTTGATTGGACGATTGTTTAGGTCACCTGTGGGGACTGACCCATAATCATTGTGACCATATTTTTATTGGTTTGACTTTCTCAACATCCACATTCATTATAGAGTACATACCATGTATATAAATAAATAATAAATCCTTCTTTACTCCCTCCCTCCCTTCCCCTCCATCCACCCCTCCCCAGCAACTCTCTCCATTTTTTTTTACGCTATCAACATTTTAATTGGATGTCATAAAATCGTTATTTAGTTATTCTTCTTGAATTCATTTTTCTTCCCTTAAATATCTGTACAGGAGAAAATGAGAAAAATAACAAACTGACTGACTCCTCATGATGATTGACAGCAACAGTAGGATATTATTACACCTCTAAGAGAACAGAGATAAAACCAACATTTTAATGTAGTTATTGCTGGAGTTGAATCACTTAATATCACCAGTTCTGACATTTATCAAGAGTTTTATCTCCCTGATCACCCTACTGGCCGACATATGAAACAGGAAGGAAAGTAAATCTAAGCGTATGAGTTCAGGCCTGCATGATCAAAGGTTATGTTCTTGTGATGGCATCATCATTTCTACATATTCCATGTGGATGACATTTAAGCACACATGCTGTAATCAGTCATGCTGACATGAAGGTTATGCCAAGCTCCAAACTGATGCTGCAAAACTACTCTGATTCATGACCAGCCTTCCTGTTTTGATGGATGTTTGGCCCTGGAGCAGTCAAAGCATTTTTCTTATCATTTGTAGTGCCCCCTATTGGCCTCATTTGAAAAGCCCTCATTTAGCTTCTCTCTTCGAAAATAAATATAGAACTCTGTTTGGACATGTGTTAGAACTCACATCACAGCACCAGAGCAGTTAGAATTCAGTCACCTGTAATGACATGTCTGAACCAATTCATTTAGTTACTTTCAAACAGTTTCAGTTGCCTTAGAAGCTCCAGAAAACACAAACTTTCTTTTTTAAATCTGTATAAATCTTATCAACAAAAATAAAAGGCAGAAATAAAGGGTAAATTTAAAGATCCTCATCCCAATGGTTTGTGCTTCTCTCCACACTGAAAAAAACTACTTAAAATTCAGAACGATATGGCAATTGCTTCCATTCATTTTTATTAAATTTAGTCAATATTTCTTTTCTAATTCAAATGAATTCAAATTTATATATTTGAAGGTGTTCACAAAATCTCAGTATGTGTTAAATAAGTCATAATGCATTTAAAAATATTTTATTTTTTATACCACCTATTTTTTTTTTTTTTTAAAAAAAAAAATTTTTTTTTTTTTGGTTTGAAGAAAGGGGGTTTTTTTTTTTTTTTTTATGTGTATAATTTAATTTCAAAAATGAACAGCAAATTTTTTGTCAATTTACCAAGGATGGCAATAGTGCTTGGGAGGTTTTAGTGATTTAAAATCTGTAGCATGCTTCTCTTGATCATGTGCCATTATATTGTATTTGTCAGATGTTTATTGATCTCTATAGAGACTTTCTTGTCTTGCTTTCCTCACTGGGAGGTCAGAGTTAGCCACCGAGTCTGGTGGAGGTAAGAAGTCCTGCTCAAGGAACTCTCAGCAGGGTGAATGTTTACTGAAACAGGGGCGGAAATAGGCCATCTGGCTGAAATACGCTAACTCTTACCTT
Organism: Dicentrarchus labrax; assembly: GCF_905237075.1. Lineage (NCBI taxonomy): Eukaryota > Metazoa > Chordata > Actinopteri > Moronidae > Dicentrarchus > Dicentrarchus labrax. Next base: position 8,133,128 of record NW_026136705.1, on the reverse strand, counting down.
TAGTCCAAAATGCTGCATGTACACTAATAACATCTGTGCTTGCAGATGTTTTTCTGCACCAGAAGTTGGCCAGGAAATGCAAGTTGGAACAAGAGAGTTTTGGAGGAGATCAGGTAGACCTTGTAGGTGGTGAGTGGGATTTTACAGATTTTGTTGAATTTGACTGGGAGCCAGTGGAAGTCTCTGGATCGGGTGTGAATGAGCAGCATTTTAAAGTGTATTGAGGACTTTGGTGCCATTGAATTTTATACATCCAGTTTTTAACAAGTTTACATTCAGTGTTACTGACACCTTGCGTGTATCCTTGGGGTCTAACATATATGTTGAATGTATTTCCTTACTCGTAAAACATTTGCAAAGCTGATTTTTAAACTATTCTAAATCCAGCGTTGCTTACATCCATGTTTATCTGGTGGGGTGTATTGCCTGGTGCTATCGACCACCCACTACCTGTGTGAACATGAGACAAACAAAACAGTTCCATAGCTCTACTAGAGGTCAAAAACTGCACAGTGAAGTTAAAGCCCACTAACCCTACAAGGAACTTTCATTCTGTGTTGATTCTGGCAGCCCCTGTGGACAAAAGCGATAGTGTTTCTACCGCCTCGTTTCATTGATTTCAAGTGAAATCCAACCCGGTGGCAGCCATTAAGAACAGCTATATAAAAATAGTTCTCACTGACATTGTTGTTTGAGTCAGTGTTAAATTGAGATTCGTAATCCGTTTAAAAACTCCTTGTACGACATTTGACACGCTGAGAATGTTGAATTTTCTAAAAGCAACATATTGACATCAGGTCAGCCTACTGTGACCAGTCAGTAATGATTTAAGATAAACTCTGAAATATATGACTGGAAATTATTTCCTTCACATAGAGCGCACACAGCCAATGTTACGCTTACTGACAACTGACAACTAGCACTGCTTTGTGCTCCTGTCTCCTAAACTAGATTTTGAATTTTGTCCTTCCTCAAGGAATTATCAGACTGAACCAAACAGAGGTGTATCAGTAACATCACGCACATATTAAAAGACATGGATTATAGCTATTCCTGAACAGTTTTATTTATTTCATATCTAACTTTAGATACCTCTAGTTTGAGACAAGAGTGTTTTCACATTCAAGTACACGGTGCCTTACTTCAATGCCCCATCTGAAAAGGTAGAGGCTTTACATAAGGCAAGAGGAGCAAAACCTGCAAGCGATATAGAAGTCAAACAGTTACAGAGTACAACCTGGATTTAGACATATTTGAAACAAATTGTAATCCATACATTATGGTGAACCAAGAGGGCATGTAGTATAATACCAGATGGATGTACTATACATTGATTTTCAGCCTGAAAATAAAAAGCCCCAGGTATCTTTAAAAAAAGAAACGTTCCCTCCTTCGTTGTTTTAAATTCAGAACCAGTGAGGCGATACAAAACTAAATAGCCCCAGGTCACCTGTCAACCCTGAACTGTCAAGAATCATCAAAAGTGATCTCTAATCTAGATATCACAATGTTTGTGCATTATGACAATGGACCTGACAATGAGAGTAAACAAAATATGGTCTGTAGGAACACAATTTAAGGCTCATCACCAAGTTGTTTTTTTCCACAAAGCAGCGGCAACATGTTCTTCACTACGTTGTTTGAGAGGACAATATTTTCATCTTTATTCAGTCAGTCCAGTTCATGAAAGTACCGTGAATGTGATGGGAAAAAAAGAAATAAAAATAACCTCTTACACATCTAAAGGTACAACAGGCATTCATCCATCTTCCCCTCTTTATCCCGTATGTGCAACAACTGCGCCAAGTCGTTTGGTCCCTCTTCCAATGAAGAACAAACAAGTACCAAAACATTCCATTAGAAGTCATTGAAATCGGTTTATAGCAAAGTTACATAAAAATGGCACAGTCACAGAGAAAATAAGACATTGATAACCACTGTATTAACTGAAAGTAACCATTGCAGCCCCTTATTAAACCTCCCACCCAGTCGGATTCTTTGAGACAAACGTGGACACACTGTACCGCCTACTTGTGTACGTAGCAGAGGGAGGGCGTGATGACCTATGTGTATCCTCCTTCAATAACTTGTGCTGTAACATCCAGAAAAAACGCAATGGATAATGAAGTACACAGAAGTGTTCTGTAAGAGTGCATGCATTTCTAAAATGCAAACCTTAATCCCAGTTATGCTCATACCCAGCTCCACGCCTAAAAACAAAAAAATCAACTAAAAATCCCTTTTTACTAGTGATTCTATTCATATATATATATATATAGTATATATATTTTACATTTTTGTGGTTCCTGTAAAAGTACCTTACGTCTTACATATCATATACATTTATGACTGGCTACTGTCTCAATCAATCACAATAATATGACCTCTTGGACAATAATTTCAGGTACATTCAGGACTTTCTGTAAAAAGTCTTACAATTTTCTTTACAATTCATTAAAAATACAGAGGAGCAAAAATATTGGTGATACGACAGTCCACTGTCCTGCAGAGGCTGCTCAACCGTAGCTCAACAGAGTCTTTCTTCTTCTACACAGCTAAAGATCATTTCACACAACCCCCCCCCCCGACAAATGCTTCATTCTGTACGTATCTCTGTCTCTGGCCTCTGCATGGCCAGGTCAGTCTGGATAAAGGCTCCCTGGCCCAGTGCTGTGGAGTACGCTCTGTTGTTGTGGCTCGCTGTGAATCCCGGGGCCGGATAGGAGCTGGAGCCTCCACGTTTTTGAACAGGGGCCTGAGGCTGAGGTACTGGGTGGTAATCGTCCAAGTTATCATAGTGGGACTGCGCCGTTTTAGTGCTGTGTTTCTGATATGAGTAGTCTCTGTCCAGTTCAGGCTTCCCCTGGTTGTAATGCTGCTGCTCTCGGACACTGTGTGATCGCTCCGGTTTGGAGCGGGCAGGTTGTTCCCTGGGGGCTGCTGGCTGGTCGTCTGTACTGTGGTAGCCGCTCGACGTTTTCGCTTTACCCTGGTGGTGGTCAGAATCAGGACACTCGTAACGTGGCTGAAAGTTCCTCTTGCTGGGATACTCCTGCTGCCAGTGTTTAGACCTGCTGCCGTCTCCACCCTGCTTGTCGTCTCCAGTCTCATACTTGGCCTCGTGTCGGCCGCTCTCCTGCTGATGGGAGAGACTGTGGCTCAGAGTAGCTGGAAGGGAGTGAGAGGATTGGCATTTCTTGGAGCTGCTTTGCTTGGCGAGCCCATCTGACTTTTCGCCCACTGTGGTGCCCTGGACATGCTTGTCAGTCTCCATGTACATGAGAACATCAGGGTCTGACACCATGTGTCTGGGGAGGTAGCGCCCGTCTTTGCTCTCGGCTGCAACCAGCACAGCTTTGCCTGGGTCAGACTTACTGCGCAGGTGCAGGGTTTCATAGCCTGATATATCTGCTGGTGCAAACAAGCCGACATTGTCATACTGAGAGAGGACGGGGCCTTTAATCTTCTGTCTGGCCCTGCTCTCCCTGCGTATGGAGTGCATGCGGAGCCTTTCTGACTCCTCAGCGTCCCAAGCAAGGTAAGCAGCAGCCTCCTGGGTTCCATGACCTGGGGGCATGTCTCTGCTCACAAAGCTGTGCTCCTTCCCTGGTGGAAGAATGTGTCGAGCCACGTAGTGGTACCCAGTCGCCTTTCCACCCGGTCGGCCAGCAACGGCTCCTGGCTCTCGGCTGCCATAGGAGTGAACGTGCCTGACCCGGATGGTGCCGTAAGGGTCAATGTCATAGTAAGGTGCCTCCAAAGGGCTGGAACCGGAGTACGGACTGTAGCGATACTGGACCCGTCCATTCTCAAAGTAAGGCTGCAGCTGGGTGACGTGGTAGTCGGCTTGTGAGGACTGCTGCGGGGACTGCTGGTACGCTTTGCACTGATACACGGGTCGGTGGTAGAAGAACATATCATCATCTGGAGGAACTTCAGTCCTCTGGATGGGCACTGAGCGGATAGTGGAAGGAACATGCAGTGAGTGCACTCTGCGGATGGTGGGATAGCCGTGGGTTCTGTCATGGCTATAACCCTGATGCCCTGGCCCTGGAGACACGTACACACTGCGGGTGTTTCCTCTGGACTTTATGGAGTGGTGATAGGACCTGGGGCCTAAAGTGCTGTATCTATTGTCTACTCGGGCACTGTAAGGTATCTGAGGCTCAGATTTGGACACGAAGGAGAGGTGTGGGGGGACGCTGTCTGGCCGGTAGTGGTGTGGCATGGACTGCGGGCCTAGAGGAACAGGCCTCTGGTGGTAGTATGCAGCTCCTGGAGGCTCAATTAAGACTGGCTCTCCTTTAGCGTGGTACAGGTAGGCTGGCTGGTGCGTGGAAGATTTACGAGGAGAAAGAGGATGGTGAGGCAGAGGATCTTCTAGATGCACGGGTGCAGGGCCCTCACCCAGGATATGGTAGGAGGCTTCACTTTGGCTGAGTGCTGCTGTGGCCAGTTTGCTCTCTATGGTGCGGACAGGAGGGGCTGGAGGTGCGGGTCCGTACGAGTCGTGGTACTTTGCAGACTCTGTACAGGGCTGTACTGGCTTTATGGCCTCCCAAGGCTTCTCAACAGGCTCAGCAGAGGTGGGGGCCACTCTTGCACTAGCCTTTGAGAGGGGTGGAGGTTGGGTTTGGGGTTGGGTTTGGGGTTGGGGTTGGGGTTTGGGTTTGGGGTTGGGGTTGGGGTTGGGGTTGGGGTTGGGGTTGGGGTTGGGTTTGGGGTTTGGGGTTGGGTTTGGGGTTGGGGTTGGGTTTGGGGTTGAGATTGCGTTTGAGGCTGCGGATGAGGCTGTTTTGGAAGATGAGGCTGTATCTGAGCTCGACTCTGCTGCTGAGCTTGTGTTTGATGCTGGGATGAGACAGCATGCCGTTTAGGCTTTTGAATTGGTGGAGGTGCCGGTTCTGATGGTTTTGGAAGTATTGGGGGCGGTGCAGGCTCCTCTGGTTTGACCTGAGACAAAACACAACAAAACAGAGCTTATTTACTAAAGAAACATTACAAAACCAAAAGATAAGCGTTGCTGCTCTGGGACAAGAGTTATCATGAAAACCTGACCACACACACATCAGCTAGGTGCTGTCCAGTGTCACCAGTCTGGTAACTGGTAGCAGCATGCCATATATTCTAAATGTCTGGTTGCTTTTTGTTTGTATTTCTTATGTTACTTTTATACTTTTGGCTTAAAAAAACAAGAAAGCAGTGAATATTTAAAAGCTCTGAAGACTTAAGATGATCATGATATGAGACATTAGTGACTCTAACACCTAGCACTAATTAAAATATGACCTATGCAGGCCAAAAAATACAGAATATGATAGCATCAAATAAGCTACACATCTGACAACCCCCAAGGCAAATGTACTGACACATTTGGTATTCTGACTGTATGCCACAAACACAGTGTGTAATAAGAGCACAGGCCATTCCTAATCATGAAATTAATAATTAATTAATTAATCCAAATATATATATGCTCAACCTTTATATGCTCAAGGCACTCTCGTGTCTGTACACTAAATATGTAGCTAGAACCAGGAGACCCTTAGCTTAGCATTTACTCCAAAGAAAAAAAACACATACCAGCACCCCTAAAGCTCACAAATTATCACATTATATCTAGGTAGTTTAATCTACACAAACAAATGTGTGGTCAGGTGCAGTGATTTCATGGAGTCTGTTCTGGTTACAAGACTCCAGGAAGACATACAGTACAAGCTAGAATGTCTTGATTAGTGAGCTTTAGAGGTGCTGGTACTGTAAAACCTTACTAATTGTCTGCAGGCTGTAGCTCATGTTATGCTGCATATGAATAATGAATCCATTTGGATTATGCTTACTGTGTCTCAATATCACAATATAGTGGCCATTAATAATTTCTAAGTAACATTCTGCATGTGAAACTGATATGACACTTACCTCAGGAACAGGCTCTGGTAAGACTCCAGTGACTTTGCAGCTGCCACTGGGGGTGGTGACTGGAGTGTTACTAGATGAGCCGGTACGGACTGGGATCTGACCTGTGACTGGCTGCTGCCTTTCTGGACTTTTCCTGGTTGGAGAGGTCAGGCTGGTTGAACTGGGGAGTGGGGGACACTTGTAAAGAGGAGTGTCTGGTGGGGTGGATTCTCTTTTCTCTGTTTCTGGCTGTGTACCAGGTGGAGTTGTAGAGGACTTGGCACTGTCTGATAGCTTGGTAATCGTGCCAGTTAACTCTTTTGGTTGCTGCTTGATTGTGGGACTGGAAGTGGAGGGATAAGATGGGGCCAGGCTGATCGTTGGAGCAGTGCTGTTTGGCGGTGGGGAACTTCCTCTCCCTGCTCCCTCATCGGAGGAAGTCTGGAAATGTGGGAGCGCTGGATGTGGCAAGTCCTGGAAGTTAGAGCCCTCCTGTGGCTGCAGAGGGAAAACCGGCGTGGGGGGCTCAGAGGGCCGGGACTGACAATGAACGGAGACCTGCTGGGCAGACTCGGCTAGGGCCAGGGCCAGCATGCGGGCAGCATTTTTAGGAGGGGGAGGAGGAGGAGGAGGGGCAGTAGTGGGAGCTGTAGAGCTCAGGGAACGAGGGGTGAGGTCCTTTGAAGAGTCCGGAGTTACAACTCCTAGCAGGGACACAAAAACACAAGGGATCTATAGTTGAAAAATGAGCAAGACAGCAGTAGGTGAAGAAAAGACATGACAGCAGGCAGGTTGGTTTCAAGTGCTTCAAGAGTGGAAAAGAGGGGAAAAGTTAAGTGTGGTGCTTGGGCATCATAAGAAAAGATTTATTTAAGATGAAATCCATGCAAACCTGGGAAACTAAACCTAGAAAAAAAGCATTCATGTAATTAATGGCATGATGTGAATATTGAATATTGAAAATAAGGCAATAAGCCTTATTTTCAATATTCACAGTGTAAACATGCCAGAAACTATACTTAAATGACATTCTGTGCTCCTACCGCGGTGCTCTTGGCTGCTGGCAGCTGGCGCTTCCTGTACGCTGTCCTCTCCCCTCAGCTCCTGACTGTCCACACTGTCAAAGGCTGCCAGCTTAGAGTGCAGCTCTATTTGGAAAGCCTCACTTAGCGATGGCTCGGCTGCCCTCAGCAGCACACTGCCCATCAGGGGAGGAGAGTCCTTGGCTGCTGAAGCAGGAGATAATGGTTGTGGAGAGGTGGCCTGTCCGGCTGTATTCTTGTCAGGCATCTCTGTAGAGAAAAGCTCTGAAGTGGCAAATGGTGTCAAACTGGTGGCCTTTCCGCATTTAATAGGTGACACAGCCTGGGTGGGTTTATCAGTGTAAGAATAGGAAGTGGTCAGTTTCTTGCTCTCCACCTTCTCTCTGGCAGCCCGGCTGAAGTCCGTGGACAACATGGGGGAGGTCAAGCTGCCCAGGAAGGTGGCAGAGATGAGCTCAGAGCTGTTGGTCTTTCCGCACGCACTGCCGGGGCTCCTCTTTAACATGGAGCACTCGGCCCCAGCTGGCAAGTCATCTAGGGGGAAGGCGTAGGAGGTGTCGGGGAGACTGCACTGGAATGACATGGGGTCAAAGTCCAAGGAGGCCATGCCGATGTCCGGCGGGCTGAGGTCCACGTCTTCACCAGCTGAGCGGGGAGGTGAAATGAGAGCAGGCACACAGATGGGCCCGTCGTCTCCGTCGCTGTCCTCTGTGGCGTCCAGGTTGTCGTAGGAGTTGCAATGCTGCCGGCTGTCCAGCAGCTCGCCATTAAAAGAGGCTGACAGGGCGTCGCTGCTGGAGCGTGGCCGCCGGGGACGGTACACCTTGGACTCTCCTGAAGGAGGAAAATGACATAATCAGAAACAAACATTTGTTTCAAGTCCCTGTGGGTAACAGTGGGCTACACTGTAGAAAGAGCATTAAAAGTATGCTATGGGCTGCGCTGACTGATTCAACTCAAATAATACAATTACCTTCAACATTGTGCAGGGAACTCAGTGACTCTTCACTTTTGGCTGATCTTAACGTTGCTGTGTCTCCTCTGCCGCCTGAAACATAGTGATTAAACGGTACCATCATTCAGCTGTGTTTCGTCAGATAAGTTCTTCTCATTGCATAATGGTAAAGTGATTGAAAAAGCTGAGTGTGTTTTCATTCCAGGTGTGAAGAACTGACTCACCAGCGAGAGCCATGGCCTTTAGTTCATTGGGCTCACTGGGGTTGCGGTGCAGCTTGCGCTTGGACATGGAGGAAGATTTGCCTAAGTTGAAGAAAGAACGCCAGCTACCCACAGGGGACTTCTTGGATTTAATGGGAGGCCTCTTCCTGTGATTAAAAAACAGTGGTGTACAAGCAGTTAGTATCACTAACTCATTGACAAATACATAGACGCCAGGACATAGTAATTAGTTACAATAATGTGTTTTTAACTCTACACATGTAAAATCAGATCATCTCCATTTTTTATATATTTGCCCAAGTCTAAAACTTGAGACAGTCCAGATATGGCAACTTGGTGCAGGAGGAATATGGCTGCCTGCAGTCTCACCAGCTACCAGCAGAGGGAGACACACTCCAGCAATTTTGGCTGTTTGTATAAATTTTGATTTTATATTCATCAAATGACACAACAGGAAGAGGGGTTGACAAACCTCTCAGTGGGAAACTCGATGACTGTGTGGAACTTGCCCTGCAGGGCAGCTGGACCTTCGCCCACCTCGATGTATTTGCTGTCTTCAGTGACCGGAGAGTTGATCTGAGCCTGGGTCCTGGCCTGGGCCTCCTCCAGACTCAGAAGTTTAGTGGAGGGTGATGAGACCAGCAGGGATTTGGGCCGTGACAATGAATTGTGACCTGGTGATGTAGAACATCACAACATTATTGCTCAAGCAGAAGAAGCAGAATGACAATTTTGGCAGGGGTCTTATCTTACTGATGCCTGTACGTACCTGCTCCCTCTCGTATTAGTGAGCTGAGTTTAGTGCTGAAGAGGACATCCACGTGGTTCAGGATGAACTCCACCACCACAGACTGGATCCGGACTTCCATGAAGGCTGCTGTGCCACTGAAGCATGCAGATTCAATCTGTTTGGACCTGAAACAATCATCAAAAGACAACAGTGAAAAAAGAATTACTATATAAATAATTTTAGTAAAATCTCAAAGCTTCTGTCTCGAGGTGGGCGATATATATCGTTTGCGATAATATCATCATTGTTGTTTTGACGATGTGCAAATTTCCATTATCAAGTATTTAAATTACTTCGCCAAAAACATTGAAACGCACGCGGAAACTCCTCACATCCACTTAATACACGGTGCAGCAACGCTCTCTACAGCATGGCAGGATTCAGTCACACGAGTAGTGGGCCTACGTGATCATATGACCTCTCGCTAGCATCTTCCTTGCAACAGTTTAGCAGCGCGTTGTGATGGTAAAGAGAAAATGCAAGCACCTCCAGTCCCTGAAGCTAGCGGTACTTCAGATGATTTAGTGCCGAGACGTGGGTCTACCTCTGGCATGGAAATGGTTTGGTTTCGAAAAGATTTTTTTAGCGCAGCGCTCAGAGCGCTTCAAGTTGAAATCTGTTCAACTTTTAACACCGCTGGGCGCTCGGAAAATGAGTTTTTGAGCGCTCTCAGCGCTAAAAACGCGTTTGGTGGACACAAGCCCTAACTCAGACAATTCCAATCACATTTTAAAGGATATCGTCTGATTATCGCTATCGCCAAAATCCCCAAAAATTACGATATATTATTTTTTGCCCATATCACCCACCCCTACTTCTGTCTCAAAGTGTGAGGAAAAATCATTTAGAGATAGACACTACAGGTAAAAAAAATTAACTAATAGATATCAACATGAAACTTCCCCAGCTGATTACTTACTTTAAGAAAAAAAAAGTTTTCTAAAATTGTATGTTTTAGTATCCAAATAAGGCATTAGCTAATGCTACTAAGTTTTACTGAAATCTACAGACAAAAACAAAGTGTAGTAAAATTGCACCTAAATGTATTTTTGGGGCTTTTTAAAGTAAAATAGGCCATAATCTCAAAATTCACAAGTGCTTGAAAAAAAAAAATGTTTTTGCCTGTTGTGTCTTGTCTTAAAGTTGCATAATTTTTGAGATGCATTTCCAACATTTGATGTTAATCAGAACCCTCCCACAAACAGCGGCTTCAATTCTCCCATTCAGGCAGAATGACTCATTTAGATCAGCAGACAGGGAGCTCTCTGCTGCACAGAGCCCATTATCACGTCTGATTCAAGTCTGAGAAATCATTAATGTGAGTAGTATAAAAAACACCCACATAATCTCAAATACATACAGGTCAAACTGAGAAGATTATTAGAATTATCTCGAGATCAACTTTGTTATAAAAAAAAAAAAAAAAAAAAAAAAAACCCAAATCACTCAAATAACAGAACTCTGGACAATCCAAACAGCGTATACACTGCAATGAAAAACATGCATTCAAAGAACATTCTATGGATGCTGCGGAGTCTCACCTCAGCAGGTTGGGTGCCCACACGATGGCCAAGTTCTTGCTGTGCATGTTGGTGATGTAGCTGAACGCCGCCAGGTGGGAAAGGTGCCTCATGAGGAACTCCAGGGTCCTACAAATCAAATATTCATTTATTCAGTTTTAATTGGCTCCCACTAGTGATGTGCAAACTAATGGCCATGATAGAGCTACTTCTTCAGAGCGTCCATATTTCACTGTGCTCAAATCTCGCAGGAATGTCACTTAGAAATTAGCATTTGTATGCTTTCACAAAGGACAGGAAATTCAATTCATCAGCACCAATGCAAAGGTCAGCAGGGACCTGTTAAATGATTCCATTTAATACAGTGTAGCACTACAAAAACCCTTGATTTTAACATTAACAGACACACACAATTGATGATAATGCACAGGCAGTTTCTGAGTCTGCCAAAGGGAGGCAGTGTGCCTCTACACTGACCTGTAATGCGGCGGAGGAAGCTGCTGGATGACATCATGGATTTTGATGAGTCGCTCTTCGTCCGTTGCTGCTGATACAGCATCCTTCAGAGTGCAAACAAAGGGAGAGATGGGGAGATAGTGACAGGGAGATAAACAGCGGGATGTGTCAGGGTATCAACATTAAACTCATTCACTTGTCATCCCAGGTTCACAGTGCTGCATGGAGCATGGAGGGGACATCAGTCTGCAGCCACAGCCCCCTCCTCTCCCCAGCTGCCATAACAACCAGCAAACATTTACTTCATCTTCAGGGACGGCTCTGTTGTGCCTGGAGAAGGTTTTTATTCCAAGTCACACACAGAGTGGTTGCTGCACTTGTAATGATAGGGTGTGTCAAGTACAATGCTGTGATTTTAGGGGTGTCTGTGACTCATAACTGTAAGATAAATTTGAGAAATTCCAACAAGATGAATCTGAGCAATTTCTTTTCTTTTTTAAAGAGATCAAGGACACATTTGAAATTAAGTCAGTCACATCCTATCAGTGTCTTTCGGGGCATCTTTGTGGGCACAGAAACTCAAAACAAGCTCAAAAGTCAGGCGCTGTATAGTAATAGTTAGTAGACCCGTATCCACACATTAGTGTAGGAAAGTGGTGTGTGAGAAGTGTTTGCTTACAGAGAATTTCTCGTAGAGTTGGTAGGTGAGCAGGGGGTTAGGCAGCTCTCTGAAGTAGAGCTTACACAGCGAGCCAACACAGTGGATGTCCTGGATGTAAACATCTTTGGTCAGGTCGGGGATCTGCTCAGAGTCAAACTCGTGCCTGATGAAAGAGAAAGAGGGCAAAGCCAGAGTCAACAAACTGACTTCTTCTCACCACTGCAGTTTGATGGATAGCTGCATTTCAGTAGTGTTTTAGAAGAGAAAATTATTGATATGTCCCTTTTCTGTTAAAGGTGGGGTCAGTGATTCTAGGGAACACGATTCTATTCCAATAAACCCTTTTTTTTTTCGAAATTCTGCAAATATCACCTCTATTATTTATTTAGAAATTATATCTCTAACCACAAAAATAAATAGACTGTAAGACTGAAATATAGTCTTAGTCAACAAAATCTGCACTTACGTATATGCACTTAATATTACTGAAAGCGTACACTAAGGTGACCTAGAGAGTCTATCAACATGAACTCATCCCTTCTCACATCTGGATTTTGGCAGCTGGACAATTGGGGGGACATTGCTTAGAGAGCTTTTATAGAGGAAATCAAACTAACTGTAAAAGTGGAAATTAGAGCTGCATAATTAATCCAAATTTAACTGAAACTGCAATATGGCCAAGTGCAATAGGAAAAGTCATTTTTTCATAAAGCTAAAGCTAAACTGTGTGACAAAAAGCATTTTAATGTCCAGATCTCCAGAGATGCCCTGGCCTACAAAACTATTTCTCCAGATTTAATAAAAATTTTTGTTTGGTATACACCCCCAAAAAGTTTCAGATTCTTATGACTTTAACTTTTTTTCTCAGTGAGATTCTAATGTAAAAATGACCATTCCCACACTCATTGTGAATCATATCGCAATATCTGTCCAAATGATCTCAATATGGTATTTTTACCATATCATGCAGCCCTAGTGGAAATCACACCCTTGCAAGTGGTCGTCCCCACATAAGCAGGCACATCTTAGAGCATAGCATAGCAGAACGAAAACAATATCATCTAACATGTCCACAACACATATGTTGCCTTTTATAAGCCACGACTGTTCCAGATGTCCTGCCAAAGTTCTTCTCCTGGTATGACAACATTAGATAGTAAAAACTGTTGATGAGGAACAACTGTTACACTGCATGTCATCATGGCTTTTCTTCTTTACAGGTGCAACAATCCCTTAGATGGAATTCATGTGTTATCAGCCTTTAGATAAGGGCTATTGTGGGATTACATTAGACTAAAAAGGTGGTTTCCTGATACACTTGAATCGAACACAGTAGTAATAAAAAGGCAGCATGTTTCTCCTACCGCAATTTCTGGATATTTGAGGCGATTCCAGAGAGGCGGTAGATGCCGTCCACCACACCGTGCTTTTCAATGAACTCGGTGCAGCTCTTGAGGACCTGGGGCACTGCGAAGAGAAAGACAGTGTGCCATCACATAACCCATCAGTCAATATGTGTCCAAGTCTTCACTGAGGTCAAGAGTAGTTTGACTTTCCTCTCTGATGTGAGTACACAGTGTGAAAACACACTTTTGGAGTTGAGGGTGGAAACGTTTGAACCTTGTAAAATAGAAACAAATATAGAGTTTAAAAAAGATTTCATTTCTTTATTTGGTGCTGTTGATTGGCCTTTAACCCATTTTCTACATCGATGTAGTCTTCTGGTTGAAGCAAACGCTGAGATAACATGTTGTTGTCTGTGAGTGAGGCGCTCTGCTTTGAAGCACAATGCCAATGATTGTGTGTTAGAGATGGATAGACAAAAAAGAAAAACCTCAGAAAAACACAGCTTCTTCATTCTCCCTCATCCACCATGAATCATACAGACATGTTATTTATCTGTGTTCGTGTGTGTGTATGGGAGATAAGGAGTGTGTGTGTGTGTGTGTGTGTGTGTGTGTGTGTGTGTGTGTGTGTGTGTATGTATGTATATATATATATATATATATATATATATATATATATATATAGAGGCTCCCAGGCCTCCCACAGCTCACACATCATTCAGATGATGACAGAGAGTGGGACACTCGCTGAAGCAGCTGTTCAGGAGAATTCCACACATAGCGAAAGAGAAAACAAGGCCATAGAAGCCAGGAAACTAGTTGGCATTCGGCAAAACCAGTGAGGGTGGGTAAATCTTCTGAAAGTCCTTCACGTAGGAAGATTTTGACATTTTTCACAAAGATACACACCATGTGTTTGAAAGTGGGGTCCGTGTTGGACATACAAGAATTCATCCACTTAAATTCTAGTTAAAACAACGACATTCAAACCAGCTTTCATCTGATTTAGGGATGATTCCGATCCCTTGAACACCACTTTTAAAAGCTCTGTGCAGCAAAAAGTGAAAACCTTCTGCCACTGACTGTAAATGAGTATGATGATGTATGTGTTGCGCTCTCAAGCGCCGCTGCCATTACTGCGGCAGCAGAGTGGAACTGAACACATTCGGACTGACAGTGGAAGCAAAGATGTTTGGGCTATTAATGGGATAATTAATGTACCGCCTCTGTGGATGTGAAAGTGCTGTGTAAGAGAAGCTACAGTAATTAAACCCAGCAGGAATTACTTGCCAACTTATGATTTAAATCTTCAAACTCAATGATTTATCGTACTCAGAGGTTTAAGTTGGCAGGAACAGCTTTTTGATTTTTTTACCATCATACGGAGCTTAAAGGAAAAGCTTCTTTTTACATTTTTTATTTTAAATATTTAACAATATTATTTAATAATGTATTTATTTATATTTTTTACTCTTCTGGACTCAATAGACATCTTCAAATTACTTGTTTTGTCTGACCAACATCCCACTTTAACGTCTGCTTGTAATACATGATGGAATTTGGAAAATGTAGTAGCAAGGTAGCGGTGTAGATTGTAACTTTTATTTTAAATGTAAATGTTTGACATTTTCAGCTAATTTTACAGGATGTCTTGGCAAAAGTGCTTAAAACATGACACCCTTTACATACCGTTCAAAAGTTTGGAGTCACTTAGAAATGCCCTTATTTTTGAAAGAAAATCACTGTTTTTTTCAATGAAGATAACATTAAATTAATCAGAAATACAGTCTAGACATTGTTAATGTGGTAAATGACTATTCTAGCTGGAAATGGCTGATTTTTAACGGAATATCTACGTAGGTGTACAGAGGCCCATTTTCAGCAACCATCACTCCTGTGTTCTAATGGTACATTGTGTTAGCTAATCGTGTTAAAAGGCTAATTGATGATTACAAAACCCTTGTGCAATTATGTTAGCACAGCTGAAAACTGTTGTGCTGATTAGAGAAGCTATAAAACTGGCCTTCCTTTGAGCTAGTTGAGTATCTGGAGCATCTGTGGGTTCGATTATACTCTCAAAATGGCCAGAAAACTCGACAGTCTATTCTTGTTCTCAGAAATGAAGGCTATTCCATGCGAGAAATTGCCAAGACACTGAAGATTTCCTACAACGGTGTGTACTACTCCCTTCAGAGAACAGCACGAACGGGCTCTAACCAGAATAGAAAGAGAAGTGGGAGGCCCCAGTGCACAACTAAGCAAGAGCACAAGTACATTAGAGTCTCTAGTTTGAGAAATAGACGCCTCACAGGTCCTCAACTGGCAGCTTCATTAAATGGTACCGGCAAAACGCCAGTCTCAATGTCCACAGTGAAGAGGCGACTCCGGGATGCTGGCCTTCTAGGCAGAGTGGCAAAGAAAAAGCCATATCTGAGACTGGCCAATAAAAGGAAAAGATTAAGATGGGCAAAAGAACACAGACACTGGACAGAGGAAGATTGGAAAAAAGTGTTATGGACAGACGAATCTAAGTTTGAGGCGTTTGGATCACACAGAAGAACATTTGTGAGATGCAGAACAAGTGAACAGATGCTGGAGGAGTGCCTGACACCATCTGTCAAACATGGTGGAGGTAATGTGATGGTCTGGGGCTGCTTTGGTGCTGGTACAGTGGGAGATTTGTACAAGGTAAAAGGGATTTTGAATAAGGAAGGCTATCACTCCATTTTGCAACGCCATGCCATACCCTGTGGACAGCGCTTGATTGGAGCCAATTTCCTCCTACAACAGGACAATGACCCAAAGCACACCTCCAAACCATGCAAGAACTATTTAGGGAAGAAGCAGTCAGCTGGTATTCTGTCTGTAACGGAGTGGCCAGCACAGTCACCAGATCTCAACCCTATTGAGCTGTTGTGGGAGCAGCTTGACCGTATGGTACGTAAGAAGTGCCCATCAGGCCAATCCAACTTGTGGGAGGTGCTTCAGGAAGCGTGGCGCGAAATTTCTTCAGATTACCTCAACAAATTGACAGCTAGAATGCCAAAGGTCGGCAAGGCTGTAATTGCTGCAAATGGAGAATTCTTTGACGAAAGCAAAGTTTGAAGGACTAAATTATTATTTCTAACCTCGTCAATGTCTTGACTATATTTTCTATTCATTTTGCAACTCATTTGATGAATAAAAGTGTGAGTTTTCATGGAAAACATGAAATTGTCTGGGTGACCCCAAACTTTTGAACGTTAGTGTACATGACAGCGTTAAATGCGGGTTTATGAGTGCCACTAGTAGTGCCACTAAAAAGTTAAAAGTTAGTTGTTAAACAACTGAGTTATTGTATTAAGCTGCATTTTCATAAATTTAGCTTACTGATATTTTGGTAAGGGCCAGTCAGGAACCGGTACCAGTTTAGTACCGGTCTATATAGCCGCAGAGTTTCAGTAATCTACTTGTAAACTATAAATTATAATCATAACAGTGAGAACACCTTGACCATTTGACCCAGAAGACTTTGAGTGTCTTATCCCTCCACGTCAAGGTAAGGCAGGATTTACAGAGGTCAAGGATTGACTCCTTCACCCATGAATGAAGGATGAAGAAGAGGAGGTTTAAACCCTACAAACGTGGCTACACGAGCAGATACCGGACTCCAACGTCACCATACCGGCTTCCAGACGGTTCGAGCCGACATGGACACCACCGCGACCAGCATGAAGAAAGGAGGGGGACTTGCCGTGCTCATAAACAACAGGTGGTGTAACGCTGGGCACGTCTGTGTGAAAGAGCGTGTCTGCGGCCCGGACATCGAGCTCGTCACCGTCGGACTTCGTCCATGTTATCTGCCACGGGAACCTTCCAGTGTTGTCGCTATCACTGTCTATGTTCCTCACAGTGGTCTTCATCATCACCATCACTGTTTACATTTATGATGTCTTATTTATTCTCCTGTACAGCACTTTGGTCAACTTTGGTTGTTTTTAAAGTGCTTAACAAATAAAGCTGGATTGGATTGGATTGGATGAATGTGTGACTGTGATACAGAAGGGCCCAACACTGATCTGTGGCCAGAAGTCTGTTAATAGACAGAACTCAGTGTGATCACTGTGAAGCTAATGTGCTGGTAAGTTAAGAACCATTCATGTCTAGGCAAAGAATACGAGCCATTAACATGAATAAATGTGTTTTCAAGTCGGCGTCAACGTGAACTGAAATTAAGTTATTGATTAAGCTTCAAGAGCAGAGTAGCATCATTATGTTGGTTGGAGCTGATGTTAAGAGTGTAATCAGAACACCATCATCCTCCTACTCTGTCACTGAGAGCATCACATCAGCTCACCTGCCAGACAACACGCTGCTGCTGAGAGCTCAGAAAATCAATGTGGCTGCAGCAGATAGATTCATAGACTTTAGCCCAACAAATATCTTAATTACAGCCAGACAGGGCTGGCAGAGCTAGTGTGTACATACTGTGTGTGCTGTGTATTTCTTTAAAGAAGGTACATGATGACTTTCATCTTCAAACTATTAGCTCAAGGTTGGAATGGAAGAGGCAGCAGGTGTGTTTGGGGTGGTAAAAAAAGATTGATACAACAAAATATACAACTGAGCTCTGGCAGCCACTTCCTTAGGCATTTCATTACTGTGAGGCTGTTAGCCAACCAGCAAAGCCTCGATGAGGTCACCGCATCCGGCCAAGATATAGTCCTGTGCACAACCCCCCTGAAAAACCGCAACTTGTTGCTTTTACACTTTGATTTTTGTGCAAATTAAGCAAATAATAATGAATGACTCATGAATTAATTAATGAGATTTAGAGATGATGGTAGGTGGATTTTGTTACCTTTGGACCGAGCCAGGTGGAAGTAGTGCTGCATCATACAATAATACCAATTTAATTAAAAGTCCAGTTTAGTTAGGAGGAGTTAGTGGCATCTAGCAGTGTAGTTGCAGATCGCAACCCCATCACTTTACCCTCCCCTTCCATGCAATGAGAAAATATGGTGGCAACAAAACACATGAACGCCCCAGTGTTTGGTTTGTCCCTTCTTTACATACCTATGAATAATATATTCCATTTTTGCCAGTAGATCCTTCTAAATGTTACACACTGGACACTGAAATTCAGGTATCAGAACTGAAAAAAAGTAAACTGGTGCATCTCTAGTCTCTAATGTAACCCTGTTGCAAATAAAGGCCTGTTCTCTCTGCCGTAAATCAAGGTCCTGATTAGTGGCCACTAGGGCTGGCTATTCTTAAGAACCTCATGATTCGATTCGATTTTGATTCTTTAGGTCACAATTCAATTCGATATCGACTTTGATTCGATATTGATTTAAATGCTTCGATATCGATTCAGTAATAAGTACAATTACACAAATAATTCATTAGAGTACCTGTTGATAATTTTAAAATAATTGCCGACTTCAACGACTTCAAAACCGCTGTCTTTACCTCTGTGTACAGCTTCGGGACAGCGACTTCCGTCATGTGTTTGCGTGTTGGTATGGCGTTTCGTGGTTCGAGTGTGTATACCATCTTCTTAAAACCCCTGTTTTCCACGACACTGTACGGTCGTAGGTCCTTAGATATGAAGATGGCCACAGACTCCGTTATCTTCTGTGTGCAGGGGAGAGTTTGGCGGCAGTTTGCAAAGGAAGGATCTGTCGAGTTCCGTCTGTTTTGAATCCACAGGCTGGTTTAACATTGCTGCTACCTGCTTCGGTTGCCATGTTGTTGTTGTGTGGTCGAGTGCGGCCTCTGTTCGTACAACGCAAGTCACACAAGGGTGTTGCTCACTGTGCCACCACTGGCCAGGGGCTTGAACCGATTCAGAGGATTTAATGAATCCATATTGAATTGGGAAAGAATATATTTCAATGCATTGATAAATCGATATTTTTACCCACCCCTAGTGGCCACTATTTATTTATACAGTGTTTCCTCTATGTTGATTTTGGAGCGGCGGCCCGCCGCTGTTAAATTTCTGCCGCCACGGTATCAGAAATGGGGCAGACGCACAATGTAGTCACGGTTGCCTTTTAAATGATCCTGCCGACATAATGTACCCTCGTTGGCTGCCGCTCACATTGCAATTTAACAACAAGTAGAACTATTCAGAGGTTATTGGGGCTGTCCAGTTTAACTCCACATACTGTTGTGTTGATGTAGCTTATTGTCAAAACGTTCGCTTTCTTCCAAGTCGACTATAACAGCTCCACCAAAAACGTCACCGCGGTGGGTCCGTTTTAATTGGACAACGTTCAACTTGTCAGTTCTCAGCTCAACATCCTGATATCAAACATCTGGAAACATTAAAACGGTAAATATATTTGTTTGTGTCGCAGCGAAGTGTCACTTCTGTTTCATACGTAAAACGTTTGCCGGCGTGACGGGGACGGGGAAGGGGGGGTGTTCGGACGGGCCTGCCGCCGCAGCTAAAAAAAATCCTAGAGGAAACACTGTTTATAGATAATATTATATATTCCCTACATAAATGGATTCAGGAAATACTACTGCTCTCAGTGTTTATTGCATGTTTCTTACCATCATGTCCTGAGTTGAGGAGGTGTTCCCCCAGGTCGCAGCCGAACACCCTCTCCCGGAGGATGCCTCTCTGCTTCAGCTTCTGCTTGGTGGGCCTGGACTTCATGAAGGAGCGCAAGAAGGTGATCAACTTCCCGTGCTTCTTAGACACTGAGGAAGAAAGGACACATCTTAGGTCTCCTACACAGCTGTGTACTACTCTACAGTAAGTGTGGGTTTGACACTGGATCAGCTTTCACACAAGGTCTATCTGTGCACTAGAGTGAAACCCCATACAAGCTGCTCAGGATTGTCCTATTGTCCATTCCGGCTTCATTCTAATGCAAACCCCTCCTTTATGCATGTGTAGCTTCCTTGAGGCGAAAGCTTCGTTCTTAAATACCACCTCCCAGGCAACTACAAAAGAATCCTCCACATCCAATACCAGTATCCTCCGCTCCCCTTCAAAACAAGACAAAAAAAAAAAAAAAAAAAAAAAGAGCAGACCTTTTTAAAAACCAAAACCGCATTAGTCAGATGGTATGTCTGGGAAAGGGTCGTAAGCTTCTTAAACTACACACCAGTTGTTTTCTCTGCTTCAGAGAGATGTGGAAAGGCTATCAAGTGAATCAAACAATCTGCATTTTTGGATGGCGGGAACAATGGAGCTGGCCTCGACTCCAACCATTTGTTCAGAAAATCTTCATTGAAAATCACACTGTCAGCCACTGGTGAGACAGTAGCTAGTGTTTTTCCACTCTTGGGTCAGTTAACTTTTCAGTTCAGTTTGGGTCATCAATCAGTCTTAAACACTGATCAAAACACTGATCAAATAAGTGTCATAGTACATCTATGCCACTTTTTCAATGACTGTAGGAATACTGAAGCTCTGTGGAGATTAAACAGTTGACTGCAGGGTTAAAAACAAACTATTTCCCCATCTTAACACTGTACTTACTGGGCTGAATATTAAAGAACTCAGTTTTTTAAATCTTCACCACACTATAAAGCTTTCAATATAGACCTAAGAATGTCAAAGAATAAGACAATGTCTCCCAGTCCACTTTCATGTTTTTTGTCTCTCTGTTCTCTTGCTGGTGTCACAGTCCTCCCTCAGCTCCTGTCACTTCTTCAGGTAAAACATTCTCGTCTTGGATCTCACCCTTTTCTAGTCTCTCTTTGATCCTCTGTGGACACTTGCATTATGCTGCCCTTCACACTGACTTTGACCAACAACTCTCTTATTCCTTAACTCTGCGGCTGTCTACAGTGCGACTATCCTGGCTGAATCCTGGAGACAGATAAAAGATCGTAGAGCACTTAACAGCCACATGTCTCATTCAGGAAAGAAACAACAATCGCTGAGTTTACTACTTAGGGGAAGGCAGTAAAAACATCCACTAGCTATCTGATCTATGATCCTTGTGTTCTTTCAGCCACACCATCTGCAACTTCACTAAATCTTTAAAAACAGAGTGACCACAGCAACATATCCTGTCTTAGGTGCTCTGGCTAAAGTGGAAAAACTTCTGTGTCGCATCAGTAATTTTACTTATATTCCAGGCCACATTCCTTAAACTGATTATAAACACAGTCAAGATCACTCCCCTTCCACTTCCCTTCTTGACATTGTATTTATTTTACCTGCTCCAGACTTCAGAGCAACACAAACACAGGGTGCTATTTAAAGAAGTCAGCATTTAAAATTCAATCAAATAAATAACTTGTCTTTGGAGAGATGCAGTTTCTATTTACTGCGCCTCACTGAGCTCTGCTTCGATTGCAATACAACTGAAAGTAGGCCAGTGCTCACCAAACTCCAGAAACAAAACAATACAAGTTAAAGAAAGCTAAGGCTGAATTGTGTTTGGAAGATAACAAGAATACAATGGTGTCAAGGCAGCGTCTTTACTTGCAGCTCTTTTAGCGATGATTTGACAGAAGCGATGATTAATTTATAGATACTTACACAGCATCCTGAAGCACATGTGTGTACTGTTATGAATATATTAATTTAAAAGAACCATCCAAAAACATCTGCTGTGTGAGACTTGGCCCTCCTGCCCAGAGACCATTCGTTAACCACAAATTAATGAGACTGCCTGTTTTGCATGTTAAATGTACACTATGGAGGTAAATTGCATGCAGCAGAGTTAATTGACAGTCCATCGAGTACATTTAGAATGCAAATATAAAGCCCGGAGTAAAACTAATGAGCTGATGGGAATGGAAAGTTACTTTGTAGCTGAATTAATTTAACTGTTTCTCATTGTGTTGGCAGAATACTAACAAAAATATATGCGCACGGTGACAGTGAACGTCTCAGATATACTATCAGCAGGCAACTCTGTTCAGTGACACTTTTCTCACATTTGCTCTTTTAAATCAAACGCTTCCGAGGGACGAGTGAAAGTACAGGGGAACTCTGCATGTGTGAAAAAAGTTAGTATAGAATGTATTTGTTACTCCAGAAGGCGCTGTGTGAAATCTGATAAATGTCCTTGAGTGTTGTCACTTGAGACAGCGTCGACTGGGGCTGAAGACTACTAAACTAAGTTTAAAAAAAATTAAAAATCTGTGGCTGTGGAGTTACAAAGAAGCAACTTTACCAGACATCTCTGCTACATTAGCAGCTGCTAGCATATTACACCCGACTCTCTTACCAAACTGTCGCTGGTTGAGTTGCATTGTGGATAATGTTAGGAAGAATGTGTGGAATAAAAAGGCAATATTATTGGTTCTGCTGCTGTTGCAACTGTCCATCATGAGTAGGAAGGGGAATTAGGTTGAGAACTGGTTTCTTTCAAGACGAAAGAACACAACAGTGATGGCTGTAATGTCTGATAAATGATCATTTCAAGTAAGGGTGAAAACACCGGCAATATGCTGAAACATCTTTCTATGCAACATGGGCTCAAATTCCAGGAATGCCATGTATTTGACACTCTACGCATGAGTGCCGTTGCTTCCCAACTGAGCAGCACGTCCATACTGAGAGGAGATATCCTGTTATAATAATATTAGTGCCATGCAGGCAGGCTTAGCAGGCTTTTTCTTTGACTAAGACGACCTAAATGAAAATGTATGCTGTATAAATAATCTTTCATAATCTCATTGCGTTGATGCTGAAATCCTCTGTAGGCCTACTTTTTTTTTTTTCACATAGAAAATTGATCGGGTATCAGTTAAGGAATCCACAAAGAATCAGGCCAATAACTAGAATCGATAGCAGAATTGGATTCCCTAATTGTGAGTCTGACGTGTTATAGGAGTGTAACACTTTATGAGTGGAGTAATCTTTTAAGTGTTAGGGAAAGAGTTACTGAGTTAAAAAAACAAAAAACGGGACAGTGTTTAGGTTGACATCCAATTCACATTGTTAAAAATAACAGACATTTCTCCTGAAATGAAGTTCAGACTTTGCTTCCATTCTTTGCACGTCTACCAATCTGCCCACTACGAGTCATTCTGCCCACTGCGTGACACGTTTTCTCATTTCACTTTTTTGTAGCTGATAATCAAATATATTCTGTCTGTTTAGTAGTTTCGTACAGTAGAATTATTTTGGCTGGTGCTCAAAACACACACACAAGTCTCTGACAACAACCAAACCCTTGCCAAGACAGATTTATAACTACCTCACTATTCCAAGTAAATAAATAATGCTTGAATCAAACTTCTGAGTCCTGTGTCTCTATTGTGTGCCATTTTAATGAAGCGGCACAATCAATTCTGAGCCAACAGTGGGCCTCTGCTCCTGCATCCGCAAACAAGACCCATCGTTCCATTTCAGGGAAAAATGGAGCTACAGTTCACCCCTCAGGGAGAAATTCCTTCTGTGCTTCTGTACCCGCAGACAAAACAGCTGAGGCAGCTTTGTTTACTCACTGTTGAGGCATCAAAAAGGGCCTTCAGTATCACGTACAGGGGGAGGAGGAGGAGGAAGGGGGGGCTGTTTTAGCGATGTGCTGGCCTACACTAACACATCACTTTTTATTTAGGAACCCAGACTGACTGGAAGAAGTGAGGAAGAGGAGTGCAATGACAAGCATGACTCTCCAGAGGACGGACAGAGACTCCCATCTGCTTACTGTCAAGGCAGATGACAGCCTGAGGGCCAGCAGCTCTTCAAGCATGCTCAGCACTGAAACGGCCTCTGACACACTCACTGCTGAAATCCAGCTGGGTAAAGGCATTTCATTTAAGAATAGTGGGACTGATAAAGATTCCTTCCTGTGCCTTTAATTACAAGAGTTATAGCTTTGGGGGGCGCTTAAAGGGCTATTCCAGTGATTTAGTATTGCACTTTCACAAAGTTTCAGGGGACACATTTGATAAAGGATGGACAAGCGGAAGTTGAGATACCCTGACTTATTATAGTCCGTAGTATGTGTCAAACCACACATTTCATTCGACCCTCACTTCCTGGTACATATGAGCTGCTTTTAAACTCCACATCTCCAGTTTGTATCGCAGGCTTTTTAATTATAACTTTGTAATCTCAAGCCCAAATCATATAATACTAACCCTCATCAGGGTTATTTTCTCAGATTTAAAAAAGCTCCCCGTTTTACACAGGTACATTAGTAGTACTAACCATTAGCGGTAAAGAGTACCCCTTTAACACAAACAGCTGAGATTAAAGCTGCAGTAGGTAATTTTTATGAAAATATGTTTTGTCATATTTGTTGATACTTTCACTATATCCTGACAGTAGTACATGAGACAGATAATCTGTGAGAAAATCAGGTTCCTCTGGCTCCTCCTAGTGCTCCTAATGGTATTTGCAAGAATCTACCGTGCCTGGACAAAAACAACCAATCAGAGCCAAGAACGATAGTTGACTGTTGACCAACATTCTCAGGGGGGCATCAAATACAGGTGGAGGAGGAACCGGAGTGTTTCACAGATTATCTGTACTACTGTCAGGGCATAGTCAAAGTTTCAGCAAATATGACAAAAAAGTTTTCATAAAAAGTTACCTACTGCAATTTAAAATGGTTTCTGTAGAATAATTCTGGATATTCACAAAACCCATAAAATCTGATGTATCTGTATATTTCTGACATGTGACACACTAGGAGGGGGATGGGGGTACAGCTGTTCACAGCTAGGCAAATGAGGGCCAATTTCCCTAGCTGTCATTTGTATATAACAGATACAATCCAGACAGGACAAAGATAAACACAATAATGCCTGAAGAACACAGACAGGTTTCAGTTCTGACCGTGTGACTATGACGAGGCTTTTCCCCAAGAGAGCCCAGTGAGGGGACATGATGAGCCGGGGGTGAGGAGAAAAGAGGCTAAGCATTACAGCAGGAACAATTACAGACGTAATGGCAAACATCATGCTCTCTTTCCCCCCGCTCCGACCCAAAACCGACTGCCTCATTCCATTTAGTTAGTGAGAGGCTTTTCATAGGACACAGATTAGAGGAAAAATTCGAACTTCATAGCAACACAATAGACTTCCACTGGTTCCTAAAGTAGAGCAGTGACACTGTAGAGCCAATGAGCAGACTCTAGCCTGAGATATTTGATACAACTACTGTGCGTGTCAGTGTTCCCTGAATACATAACGACCAGTAGGCGTGACCGCAGCTCCTCAGGGCTTAAGAATGCTCTCATCACAGATCAGCCCTTTCGCTTCAGCCAGCGACCCCCTCGAGGCTCAACAGCCACACACGCCTATGTATGCTGCTGAGCGGGAAATTCAAACTGCCCTGCTCTACACTGTTGTCGTTTTAGAAAATCATTATGTGAATGAGCTGAATACAATTATATCATCCAACTCAGAAATCTACATGCTGTGAGAATAAGGGTTTTTCTATGGACTAAATGTGTTACTATGGTGGGTCCTTCAGATTGAAAGTGTTTTTTTTCTGAGAGCCAGTGCAGAAATTTGGAGGTGTTTGACAATCATGAAGAGTCTGAGAATTTAGTTTGCCAACTTATCATTACTATTGCATTTCCTTTAGAGTCTGTTGAAAGTGACTAAGTACGAAATCCTTTCAATATATCCCCCACAATTAATCATAAGAGACAAAGTTTTTCCAGGGTAGTTACTTAAGGACTTAGAGCCTGTCCTCACGAATACACGGCCTCACCCAATACGATGTCTTTTCGAAAAAAATCTCCGTAAACAAGGTGTCGTTTCCAGAAATATCTGTGTCCACACGGATTCACAGAAACGATCCGAAACGCTGTAGTACATATGCCAGGCCTGTATGTGGTGCTGTGACACCGCCACACCAATACACTAAAACTGGAAGAGAAGCCATGGAGCATGCGCTGTTTACAAACAAGTAGTAGTCCGCCATTGTTGTTGTTATTGTTGTTATGATGCGTCTAGCGGTGGCAGCTGAGGTTAAAGGCTAGAGAGGCGGGGCTAATCCGTTATCGCTGTCCAGACGACTCCGAGCAATCCGGCGTTTTCGGATTTTCCCACTCTGGGACCTGTTTCCAAAAAATACTGTTTTCACACCCCGAAAACGCTGTATCCGTCTGAACGCGAGGCCGATACGATAAAGTATTTATCCGGATTTGAGAAAAACTTATTCGTGAGGACAGGCCCTTAAGGAACTCAACAGGCAACTCAATGACTATTAGAAATATATATTGCTTCCTGATGGCATTGAAAAAAGTGTCTGCTGAGAGGTGACTACCAAAGAGATAATGTTACTTATCCAACTAAAAAGCTGAAGCATCACACTGGGAGACACACTGTTTACACTCATTAACACATCCTGACCATAGCCATTGTGTAAACAACAAAACAGTGTCTGCCTATTAAAAGGCAGTCATGAGTGACAGTGACCTCTGTTTGAGCATTAAGCGTGTGGTCTGGTGATAGTAGGAGCTAAATGTCTTATTGTTCTGACTCTCAATGCACCACTGAACATAACTTCAGTAAAGGGAGGAGAGGATAGAGAGGCAACATCAGCTGGGCCCTGTGTGGGCGCACCCAATAGTTCGGCCAAATGGTGTAACAGTACACCAAGTCTGAGTAATCTTGGAGAATCTTAATGAATATCAGCATCAGTACTGCAAATGGGCGAGACCCCTTCAAAGTCACTTCTATATAAAACCAAAAAGTAACTTCATTGATGGAGAACTGGCTTCCTTCCACTGGCTAGTGCTGTGAGACCAGTGGTTCCCTGGGTGTCAGGACCCCCACTAGGGGTCGCCAAAGCTTCATGGGGAATTGCGAGGCCTTCTTGATTTTTTGACGGTGTAAGAAAAAATACCAAAAAGTCCATATCTCAGCATTTCATTCACGGAGAAAACTAAATGAAATATATATTTTTTAAGTTTACATTATTATTTATTTACAGCCTTGACCTGCATTACAAAACTATGCAGTTAAAACAACCACAGAGCTAAGAGAACAATGGCAAGGTGTCAGGGAGACGAAAACACTAAATTTGTTAAACCAAAAAGCCTATAAAATAATGTATGATTGTTAAAAAAAATCAAACAAATGAAATACATATCGTAATACAGACCCAAAATCTGCTCAAAATTCAAAACAAACTTCCTGCAGTTATTGCATTCACTATTTGGGTGCACTGTACAGTATATCAGTTGTTCTCTATTGTTATTGTGGAGTGAATATTATATGAAATATGTTACTTAGTCAGGGGTCGACAGATGACTCCTGATAGAAAAAGGGTCGCTTGAGGAAAAAGGTGGGGAACTTACTGTGTCAGACCAGGTTTGACTTTTCTGAGCAACTCAACTATGGCACTGACTGCTTTATTATACAGTGATAAATGTTTATTCAGATACCCAACAGCTACACAATCTGATACATTCAAATGTTTAACTTTCTTCTTTGCTAAATAAACCAGTTACTCCAAAACTTCATTTTAAAAGTCAAACTTTTCCTAAAACTAATTTAAATGTAACTTTAAGTTAAAATTTAAACACCTGGGGGAAGTTATTAAACACGTGTAAGGAGAGAGAAAAGGGGAAAAACGTGGAGTCATGTGAGGAAGGAACAATATTTTCCACACTTCCATCATTCAAAGCGCACTCCCTTCTCACTGTTTCTTCCCAGTAAGACACAACCCATGTAGAATAATGTTAGCTCACTGTTACCGGTGTCCAGAATAACGGGGGGGCCTGTTATATCCATGAGTGGATACTGGAGCGAACACGTAACATCAAACACAATTCAAACGCATTTTCTTACCTTGGCTCCATAACGCCGGACGTGCTTTGAGGCTTTATGACAGGAGTTCAAAAAAGTCCGAAGTACAACTACCCACTTATCTTTAGCTAACCGCACACCTGTACAAAACAACCGTGAACCCTCGTGTGAAAGTCGTAAAAACGGCGAAGTGTTTTCAAACACGTGAAAAAGACAATTCAAGGCTGAAAGTTTCGACCCAACGAGCAGAGGAGCTCGGCGGCAGACTGCTCTGTCAGCTAGTGTCCACATACACTCACACACACACAGAGCTAGCTCCGCTTCCACAGATTGCTTTACAACCCCTCATATGCTGCCTTCAAGCGCACCCGGAAATATGGAAATCACCGATTGTTATTCCCAGTGTAACAAAGCTGAGAGTTTTATTTAAGTAAATCTCATATACAGGGCTGCAATTTAAGATAGTTTTCATTATCGATTAAGTATTTGATTACTTTCATGATTAACTGATTTGCTGATTGGTCCATAAATATCAGAAAATGGTGGAAAATGTTTTTCCCCAAAGCCCAAGGTGACCTCCTCTACAGAGGCAGATCTCGAGAGATGTTCATGGGGCGGCATGGAGACTTTAAGGGGTGGTAGAAATATATGCTGATTTAATTACCAACAATCACATATATCAATATTTACTTGGAAATGAAGATATTTGAACCAAGTGTGAACCTATCGTCCCCCATTGGTTTGTGGAGTACCACGTTGAAGCTTCGAGTGTTGCATTATGGTCGTCACCATGACAGTTTGATGGAGCCAGTGGAGGTGAGTTGAGCTGCTCTCATTGGCAAAAACACATTAGGAAACTGTTTACTGAGCTAATAAATCCAATGAGAGGTTGGGTCAATTCTCCATTAGACTACATGGTATAATTTTTTATTGCAGCCAATGCAGCTCCCCCTGTTGGTCTTTACATAGAATGCAGATCCAGAAGCTCTGTCCATTATATATACTGTCAATGGCCTGAACTCAAAAACGTTACATTATTTTGGCACATTAGTAAAACATTGAAAATAGAACTATCTAAAGGTGGCATTAAAAAATACTTACTTACTAAAATGGGCCACAACAGGTCAAATTATATATGCTAAATGCAACTTATCATTGCAGCTCTAATTATATGAAGGACTGGGAGGGGGTGGGCCTAAACAGCAGTTGATATATTAAACACTGTCATGCCTGTAGTCACACTCCTTCTGAGCTCCAATACCCAAGACCAGGGTCTGTAAATACTGTAAAGCATTGCTGTATTTAAGTGCTACTGTGCTAATGTAATCATACAATCTTACAGAAGAGCAGAGCATAGATGTACAACCCTACTGGCCATCAGGTTCTCACACAGTGTTCATGTACGCTTCCCTTCGGCACAATACACCCCCGTACCTCATGCTTCATGTTCACACTACTGACTTGAACATGTGCTAATATTTCCTACAGCATTTGAAGGTAGCACAGGAGTCAGGCAGCCAAGAGGCAAGCTGTTGGGTTTTACACAGTGGAAAACACTCCTTTATACTGCACACGCACGCACACACACGCGCACACACACGCGCACACACACGCACACACACGCACGCACACGCACGCACACACGCACACACACACACACACCTCTAACAAGCAGCATCCCCGCTATTATTCTGTAGTGACTCTCCAAATTTAACAATTGTTTAATTACAATAATTACTTACTTAGGCAAATAATATACTAGTTGTGTACTTCAAGGCCTGCATACAAGTTTCATAAAATTGCTACAAACCCTCTAGACTGGATTAGGTTGAGGGTTGAGAAACTATGATACACAGTTACTATGAGAGTGGAAGTAGAGTAAACTTCCTGTTATTCTTATTTTCTTCCCCCCTGACCTAATCTCCCCTTGGCTGCTGCCAGGTTTACAGTTTCAATGTCCGCCCAGACTGACACAATCAAACAACTCATCAGGCTCCAACTGGTCTGGTGTTAGGTTGGGAGAGAGACTCTCAAAGTCCTGTAAGCTGTCGACCGACCCCCAGCTGACACTCGCCGACTGTCACAATGATTCAGTCCACCTTAAACAACATACAGGATAACCCTAACCCTTGCCTTGACTTTAAATCTGCTATCCCCTCTGAGGGGCCCCTCAGCCCCCTGAAAGCATTATCTTATTAATTCCTTAACTGGTTTAGTCCCTAAGCAGACATGTTGAGTCAAAATAAAGTTTAACTAATTTGTTGTTGGTCCAGAATCACAAGACTGCAGTCAGAGTTCTCCACAGCATGTAATTGCTTTAAGTTGACATGTGTATAACAAGTTTGGGCTGAGCCTTAAATTTCTCTACACGTACACCGTCTGATATTTTTCATCTTCAGCGATGGAAAGTAACTAAGTACATCTACTCAAGTGCAGTTCTAAGGTACTTGTACTTTGGGATATTTGAATTTTATGCAACTTGATACTTCTATTTCACTACTTTTTCCACTAGGAGAATGTTGTACTTCGCTATAGTTACTAGTTACTTTACAAATTAAGATTTCACATAAAAACATATGATGAGCAGACAAAATTGGCTGGTTGGCTTGTGATATCTTACAAAAAAGATGTCAGAGATGTTAGCAGTTCCACCAAAGAGACATTTCCATTTTGTACTTCTCAGAAGGTTCATTTAAATTAAAGGTCACTTTATCCAATATTTCACATAAAGGCAGAGTTAGTCCAAACAAAAAGTACAACATCTGTGAAACATAAGTAAGTTTTTATCTTCCTTACCTTTCCTACCACATTAATCATCTCAAAACCCACAGGTTTATCTTGTGACCCTTTGAGGGGCCGGACCCCTAGGTTGGTAACCACTGGACTAAACTACCTAACTGTATATAAATTAGTTCAAACTAGGTACAACATTAAGCATCAGTATTAATTATCTAATAATGTAATATATAATAATATATCAGTCACTAGTTTTTTTTGCAGAACCAGTACTTTTACTTTAATACATCGTCATTCTCTATAAAACTGTTTTTTCCCTCTAATATCACAGAGCACTTACTCAACACACTGGGCAAAGTTACTGAGAAAGTCAAACTAAGGTCAACTCAAACAACTTTAATGACTGACTGGTGAAATGGTTAACTTCTGAAAGTACAGAGTGAAATCATCCTACCATTTTCTCCCTGAGCTGATCATGAGGAGGAGCTGTAATGGATAGCATGGGGCTGCATAAACAAGATACAGTGAGTCTGGAGTTCTCTCTCCTCTATCTGATTTGTCCACTTTGTATTTACAGTGCTTTTTACTTTTATACGTTTCCCACGATACCTTTGAAATAAAATCATATTAATTTGGCACTTTTACAACAGTGGGAGGCAGTATGGTCGTCATTGAGATGGCTGAGACAGTAAAGCAGCAGGTGGAGTTTGCCTTTAGGACTGAAGACTATTAGCAATGTGCTGAAAAACCCCAGTAATCATATTGCATATAACAGGATGACAGCTATCATACAGCTGCTATTTTGCATGGATGTGAACAGTTTTTTTCACTCCTGTGATACAGAAAGAACGAGGAAGTGTAGTTTTCAGTTGCATACAAAGTTCAATGTACAGGAGCAAAAAGCTATGCTGTTTGCCATAAACACGGCTGTAAATCTCAATTCCTATTTGCTGGTTAAAGATGCAGTAGGTCACTTTAATGAAAATAACTGTCATATTTGCTGACATTTTCACTGTGTCCTAGAATTAGTACATGAGACAGATAATCTGTGAAACAATCGGGTTCCTCTGGTTCCTTCTAGAGCTCCTAATGGCATTTTCAAGAAGGTTGAGGCTTAAAGATAATTGATTGTTGAGATTGTTGATTGAATGAGACTCAGCAATCAACTATCTTTCTTGGCTCTGATAGGTTGTTTTTATTCAGACCCGGTGGATGTTTGTAAATGCCATTAGGAGCACTAGGAGGAGCCAGAGGAACCTGATTGTTTCACAGATTATCTGTCTCAGGTACTACTGTCAGGATGTAGTGAAAGTTTCAGCAAATATGACAAAAAATATTTTATTGAAATGACCTACTGCAGCTTTAATTGCTTGTGAGCTTTGCAACAACAAAGTACATAATCATTTATTTTAGTAATAACACCAATGCAACATATCACAATAATAATACAATACAGCTTTGTGTAATGGAACTGGAACAGATACTTATTTGCAAACATTTGCCAGCAAATATGTAAAAAATGATCTTTGTGCTTTACACACTTGGTTTACGACACCCTGAATTGTCAGTATGTAATCACAAGCTGCCTCCCACAAACAAAGATGCTGTCCACAACAAGAGTCTCTTACTGAAGCTGCAGAACAACAAGTTACTTGAATAGTTTCACAGCCCAGTACCGGAGCACCAGGAAATGATCTGAGATCCTCGGGAACAGGAGGACAAATCTTACTCTGTCTCACACATTCTCTCCTCATATCCCTTCCTCTTCCCCTCACTCAACCAGCTGTCTTGGCTCATGTATGCTCACAGCTGCCCAAATCACTGGTCCCCAGACATGACGAAGGCCTGCACTGAGAAGGGGAACAGAGGGGGGCTCTACATCTGGGTCAGTAACTGGTAGGTCTATTGGGCTGTCTGGGGAGGAAAGAAGGCCGACAGTCATATTTTATCCAAAGCTCACAACTCTTTGTTTTCACACCGATGTCAACAAAAGAGTCTATTTTTACTGTGAAGAGAGTAGTCTCTGTTCTCAGATTCCACAGCAACACCAACACCAGCACATAGGCCAGAGGACTAATAACTCCTAATAGCTTCTATCGTCTCCGTTTTAACTGGAGCAGTGCGGCATGTTAACAATTTCCATGGTTTGACTGGAAAACAGCAAAGGTTAGTGGTGAGCAGAGTGGATCTAGGCAGAGCAAGCATATTTTTCCAATGCTGTGTGGCTCCCTGCAGGAATGTGCTCTTTCAGTCACCATGGAGAGGGAGACAGAGATTCTTACTGTTGCAGGACAAAGCTTAACGCTCAATGGATGGGTTTACAGGCCCCCTCATTGTAAAAGGATTAAATAAATCAAGGCCGGTCGAGACCTAGCACCACGGCACCCCTGCCGCGCCCTTTCAGCTTCGACCAAACAGACACACACAAACACAGCTGGCCCCCGTCCAGACACAGGGTACATTCAGCCGCTCTGAGAAATGCTGTAGTAACCTGGCTCACCCCTGAAGTAATTTGCATACACCTTGAGGGCGAAACAGAAAAAGAACAGGGGCGAGAGGGATATATGAAATGTGGGGTTGTATTTTTACATCACTACGTCTAATAGTAAAACTATTATGTACAGTATACAGTTTTTCTTTTACAGACAGACGCAAAATAGACTCAAAACCTAGATAAAAAATAGATAAAACCTGAAGCAGATTCAAAATACAGCAGTGTGACTAAGAAAAATATTACAATACAGAAGGACTTTAAGTAACAAACTTAGGTTATATTTATGAATTTAATTTGCCAGCGGGCGTTACACTAGAGCACCAGCATGTCAGACCAAAACAATGGGAAATAAAATAAAACTCCCCACCTGTTAGTCTTTCCACTGTTTCAACAATCATCAACTCTGGTTTGGTCGAAAATAAACCCTTAATTCACAGAGTTAGATGTGAAAGTATTTGTGAAAAGGTTAATCCTTGGAGACAAATCCACCCGTCAAAGTACGTCTACTAACAGTGCACGTTTTTGCCACTGATAGGCTCAGATTGTTATTCTCAGTAGTCATAGACAAAAACGCTAATTTTACCTCATATATCATTATAACATCATGATTTTATGTGTGGCCAGAAACAAAATAAAACTCACCAGAACAGTCTTTGTTAGTCTTTCCACTGTTCCAACAATCACCAACTCTGGTTTGGTTGAAATAAATCCTTAATTCACCGACATAGATGAGAAATACAGCGGTTTCAGTTGCTCCACTCAGCTGCACACACAGCTATGTAAAGAAACCACAGAGAGCCTGCGATAGTAACACCATGACTCCACTATATCTTTACATTGCTAATAGTCGTTTGCTGCTATATTGTTTTAAATCTCACATAAATAACCTTTAAAAGGGAAATATGGCCATTAATTGCATCATACAGACCCTGTTCTTATACAAGTTTATAGCAATTCAATTCCAGTGAAAGCAAGTGCAACACACACACACACACACACACACACACACACACACACACACACACACACACACACACACACACACACACACACACACACACACACACTCTACTATTACTGCACAACCAGATGTGGCTACAGTCTTATTGGTCTACCAACTGAGTGTAGAGATAATGTGAATAAGTGTGTTAAAGGTCACAGACAGGACACTTTGTTGTGAAGAGGTTCTCGTCTTATAATGATACACCAGAAAGCGTAAAGTTTTAAGCTCCTGTAACTGGTTTACAGACTAGTTGTATTAGAGTCACACAGTGCAAACACATCACTTGGGGTTGTGGAGTAAGTCTTTGGTTAGGTGGGTGGCAGTGCAGCACACCAAAGGATTTTGTCTACCTGAACTTAGGCTGTAGTGGTTAAGCGGGTCGGCCACCCATGCACTCTCCTGTATTACACTCTCCATCTCCAAGTCTGCATGCAGCCCGATGGACAGATGGACCAACAGACAGATGGATGGATGGGCGATGGAGACATGAGAGAATCAGCAGAGGGAGAGAAGCACTTCAAGTTAGAGAACAGAGCAACTGTGTACTTTGGGACTGTGAGCTCAGTAGCTTTGCATAGAAATGATACTTTGATGCTAAAGCAATAAACTGTTTTATGAGACAGCATACAGATAAAACAATTTTTAGTAATGAAGTATACTCAATTAAAGAAACTTTGCATTCAACAATAAAACAAGTTTTCTCGCATGAGAGAACTTCAATTTAACTTTAAAGTTATAATCCTTAAGATTCTTCTGAAATAATCCCAGTCTTTGACAATATTTATGGTTGGCATTTTTCAGAAGTAGCCATTCTGTGCATTTATATTCTGTAATTGCCTTACTATATAGTAGTTTTCATTGTTGGTGGCAGGGTCTGCAATTCCCACATACATTCAAATTGCCTATAGTACCTACCCTAGAGCTGTATTTGAAGGACCATTGTGTAACACCCTCGCCTCACTATTCTTATTTTCAGGTGATTACACACTAATGAAAACATACCTATGGATATTATATTCCATTTCTGCCAACAGATCCTCCTAAATGTTACACACTGGACCGTTAACTTATTGCTGATGCTGACCAAACGTTTCCTGCTGCTGCTAGTTCACATTAAAAGCGTTGGTAAAAAAAACGCTGTGGGTTTTATGGTGAAGCAGTCACAGGAAATGCAATGTATTGTTCACCAAAGTTAGTGCTATGGCATTTTATGGTTTTGAGTATTTCTAGTGGTAACGGAACAGTCAGGAGCTGCCACAGTGAGCGGTTAAAGAAAGAGTTGCAGGCGACACGCTGCACACCTCCAACTTTTCAGCAAGTTAACCAACTCAACTGTTGTGTGGAAAACCACTCGCATTGTGTGCAGCATGAAATCAGAAGGCGGTTGCTTGCGGCATTATAGGTAAAGGCCAATTGTTATTACCGTTATTGTCATTATTTGTTAAAACAATGTAAGCTTGTTTGGCTGTGCTGTAAACAGACACACCAGTTGCTCTACTGTTGTATTTCTGACAGATTAGTACTAAACAGCACTTACTACCCAGTTACTACCATCGACCACGGGTATTGTCAAATCAACCAAGACTTAAACTTAAGGATTACAACTTTAACTACATTCAAACTTGGATGAACAAAATGTCATACAAGTCAAAATGTGCAAATGCATTTTGTGTGTGAGTGAGTATAGGTAGAGTGACAGGTGGATGAAGTGTGTATACCAACACGCACAGGGAGGGAAGAGACTCCAAGAAGCAGGCTGCAGGCCAGAGCAGGGGGAGGCTGAGGCAGAGGAGTCACAGTCAAAAATGCAACAAATCAAGACACATGCTAAAACTACTGTACATCCCTGTGCACGGAGACAACAACAGTATTAATGGTGCATTGCAGTGGAGAACAAGCAGTGCAGTTTTGACACATAAACGGGCATTAAACAGCATTACATTTAGTTGTTTGTTCTGGAACTGCTAAAAATGAACTTGATCCAGGATCTGCTCATTTAAGATCATGTTAATACTACTGACAACAGGGCATCTGCAGGTTTTAGAAGACCAAATATTAGACTGGATATTACTACGGTATGCAGAATATAAACCAATTACATATTTGTAATTGAACATAGCTTCAGAACATATTCAGTAACAAAGATCAACAAAGATATATATAAATATAAATAAGCAATTGATTATCCTGTATTCAGAATATTTAAATAATATACTTGACCTGCGGATACTCTGTAGAGTGAAAAATGCATGACTGACAAATAAGGACACATGCAAAAAACGAAAAAGAGCAACAAGCATTGAAACATTGCTCAAAAGCAGGGGAGGGGGCAGGCAGATTAATACTGTGGAGTGTGCTGTGCGTGTACTGCAACAGTTAACTGTACACCACAACATGGATTTCTAATCAGTCACACAGTCTGAAAGGCTGAAAAACTTGAGTTTGAGACTCGATTGGCACAGATAACACCATGCGCCTATATCAACCCTCATAATTGTGGATCTTGTGGGGTTGCTGTGTCATCACTTAATGCAGACCCCGGAGTCTCTGAGGCTTTTCGATGGTTAGGAACCCCGACTCCACTCCCCCACCCCAAAGCCAGCCGAGTGGCTGTTGTGACAGCGAGTCATGTTGATTTAATCAGTCTTTGGGTTTGGAAGATCTGACGTGGATTCGTACAAGACATTGAGGTTTGATCAAAAGAGCTCGGTCAACATTACGTGAGCTGCTATTTCTATAGGGCACTGCAGTGTGCAATTCAGAGTGAGGGCAAAGTTCAAGTTGAGCTCGAGTGTGTGTCGCAGCCGCCAAATGTTGTTAAGCACTCTCTTTGATTCCACAAGGGTTTATGTTATACTTTTGTCTTTGACACTCTCAGGCGCGTGCTAAAGAGCTTATCTGTTTGCTCTGGACAGCAATAGATTAGCACAGTTATTTGCAGTGGATTTGCATAGTGCTGAGTCAATATAACATGATTAGCGGGCTATTTCAGGGAATGACGTATCAGAATTATAGGTTTCCTTTCACTGTAACATGCTCATAAATTTAAATTATATTATCTTTATACTGATGATTATGTGTCATAATTCAGTTAAATGAAAACAGGCAAAGGCCTCTAACAGAGCTCTGTATATTTCATTTTCAGGTTAGGCAATATCTATACCTTCACTGCATTTCACACATTCAAAATTATGAAATGGTGGCGTAAACATATCACACTAGAAATCCACTCTAGAGCTCTTGTTTTTAATACAAAATCAATTCCATGACACAAGTCTTTCAGACCACACACATACACACGACCCCGGGCCACATCATCCATCACAGACCTAACCGCTTCCTGAAAACGTGGCCATACCAGTGGGCATTAACTGCCCTCAGTGATAACTTCCTTCCAACACATTTCCTGTGAATGGTTTAAGAGGAGGAGAAGGAGTACCTGGCTTTGGCACCGTGTTGGTCATGGACTGCGGCACTTTATCATTTATGAGCTCCACACACTCGCTGGGAAAGAAGCCAACCTGGAGACAGTACAGGAGTGAGACAGGCAGGGTGAGGTGGGGAGGAAGTGCAATCGGATTTAGATAATAAAATGAAGACTGAGAGAGTGACAACACAGTGTCTACACTGAGGTGTGGTTGTTACATCAATCACCTGACAGGGTTCCCTCTTTTTAAGAATTTCAACACCTTTCCAGGACATTTTCCAAGAGTTTTTATTGACAATACAGGACAGCACTTACTCCCAAACAGTCATCTAATTGATTGCCTTGTATTGATTATTTTTTAACGATAAGGATAAAGTGTCTCAGGTTTAATACAGGTAGGTGGTCAGAGTTATTTGTATGACATTGTGTTACCTCGCTTTTGCGGCACTCTTGGCTCACCACAGCTCATTTTTCTGCTGGGGCAGAAGAATTTTCCTCTCACCATGTGGCCACAGCCCATAGGTCACAGTTCAAATCAAGAAGAATGTATCTTGTTTTAGAGAAAATCTGGCAACGTGAGTGAGGAGCTAAAATACAATAAAAATGTTCCAGGACAACATAAATTATTTCCAGGATTTGGGGTAATTTTAATCAAATTCTAGTCATTCCATGACAGGAAAATTTGTCTCTAAATTTCCAGGTTTTCCAGGACGAATGGAAACCCTGCCTGAATTTGGTGTTAGAAGCACTGTGGCTAAGATGGCATTTTGGACTTGGTTTGGACATTTACTGATCAGGTGGTGTTCACACATAAGGTATCACTTTTGGTACAGCTTTGCTTTCAAAGAACCATATTGAAAGAAAAAAAAACCTGAACTCTACATTGTGTAGGACTACCAGATGACACTCAAACACACACAACCTCTAACATTAATGACTGGCTGACTACCCCCTAATGGATACAGGTGGTACTGCAGGTGTGGTTCTGTCACTTAATCCCTCAACACATGTCCCCTTTGAGTTTCAGCCACGGTTAGTATGAATCTAGAAAGTGCAGATCTGATATATATGAAAGTCAGGTTTCCACTGGCTCAAAGTCAGCATCCATATGGAAGACAGTCTCTCCATGCGTTTGTTCAGAAGGAGAAGCTGTGCAGTCCAGAGGAGGGCAGACAGCTCGTCCGGAATATAACTGAACAGATCAGTGAGTGCGTCCTGGCTGCCACCCTGTCAGTGAGCCTGACTGGCGGGGCTACTACTTGTAGGCAGAGAACCAAAACACACAGAGGGCTGTGTGGAGAGGGGGCAGCAGGTCAGAGGAGGTTCAGCCAGACTTGAGCCTTAAGACCAGGCCTTGTTGCTGCACTGAAAAGCTTCTGATTGCAACTAATGTAATCTCTTCAGCAGAGTTTAGGTTTTAAGGTTGAAAATAAATGATGGGCAGAATTAACAATAATATAAGAGTTTCATTCTGACATTATTGGACCACAATTTAGAGACACAGGGCTAATTAAGAAAAGGAGGCAAGGAAAATGTGCACTGCAGTTTTTGTTGAATTTGAGGCCACATTCTATGTGGATTCAGCTCCTGATTTACAAAGACAGCCGCTCATCACACAGTCAGGTCCTGGGACTGACCTGGTTGACCATTTGGGATTTGTCTGAGATCATCGAGCGCAGAAAATAAATTATCTTTAATCCTAAACATTTACTCAGAGATAGTTTAAATCCACTGGACACAGTTAGTATTACATAATCCGATGCACAAAAGTATAATCAAATCAAGTGGATATCATCCAATGTTAGTATTTTTAGCACAGAATTTCCTCTTTGTGTTTTCAAAATTGTAATAACCGGAAAGGCTGTTAATTTAACAGTTTGTTTTTTTCTAGTTTCAAAACAGATATATGCACAAACATTTTATTATGTGTTATTAAGTTTCTAAATTTGTCTTCATCTTTATTTCATTTAGAGGCAAAATTCAAAGTACCGTAAACAAAAATAGTCTATCTATGCTCTGATGCTGAGAGCTGAAACTGGGAGAACTGAAGTCGACTTAAGTTCTGAACAGCACAAGTTTCAGTGTGTTATAGGATTGTACCGACGACTGCGAAGGAATATGAATGAGTTCAGCGTTACAGCAGGAGGCACACACCCTGTAATCTGCTCAAAAGATTCACATAAAAGAGGATTTGTTTCTTTGTTTTGTCTTTGGACAAACTCGGAGTATTTCAAATCTGCTTTACATAGCAGCATTCTCTCCTTGTCCTTGAAATGCCTCAAGTACAAATCTAATCAAACATTTACAGCCAGGAGAAGAGACATTGTGTTTTGTTGCCCCCAGCCTGCAAAGTGTTATGTGAGCTGCGTACCTGAAAGCCATGCTTGCCCCTCCACCACGTGGTGTCTTCTTTCGGGGGCATGTCAATCACTGACACAATGTCGCCAACCTTCAGAGAGCAACAGAGGAAGGAAAGATTAAAGATGTGTCTGATTGTCCCTCTACCTCCGTCCATAGAAGACATCAATGACTGCTAAAAATGAAGACGTGGTCCCCCGGTTAGCTCAGTCGGTAGAGCTGGCGACCCATGTACGGAGTTGCTGCAGCGGCCCAGGGTTTGAATCCGACCTGCGGCCCTTTGCTGCGTGTCATCCCCTCTCTCTCTGCCCCCCTTTCCTGTCTGTCTTCAGCTTTCACTATCCAATAAAGGCAATAAAAGGCCAAAAAAATAACTTTGTAAGACGTTACATAGCGAGGCTTGAACTATCAATCACAAAAGCATCATTTTGGTAAATATGTTCTGAGCAATTTGACTGGTTCAGAAAGTCTTCATACTTACCTTTTCAGCCTATTCTGAATTTGCTCACAGTAAACATTTGTATCGAAAGGACAGCTTTATTGCTGCTGCAGTCCATTTTCTCTTTCTTTCTTAAGGCCTTTGCACACCAAGTCCGTGTTATTTAAGGTACCTCCTCACACTTTGTTGATCACAATTACACAACAACTCCAAAACTTTTGTCTGTCATTAAAGCTGCAGTAGGTAATTTTTCTGTTATATTTGCTGAAACTTTCACTATATCCTGACAGTAATTCATGAGACAGATAATCTGTGAAACAATCAGGTTCCTCTGGCTCCTCCTAGTGCTCCTAATGACATTTGGAAGAATCCACCGGGCCTGAACGAAAACAACCAATCAGAGCCAAGAAAGACAGTTGATTGTTGAGTCTCATTCCCAGGGCATCAAACAGCGACACTCTGAAACCCTGGGAAGGAGATCAATCAACTATTTTCAAGCCTCCAACCCAGAGCTTCTTTATATCTTTCTAATTTCAGGAATAATGACAAAAAGGTATTTTTTTTTATAAAGGTTACCTACTGCAGCTTTAATGTTTTCAGAATAAGTTTGAATCAAAAGAAAGAGAACAAGGACAGCACAGAGACAGACAGAGAGAGAGCGAGAGTGTGGACACGGAGATTAAGGACAGCTCAGCCTCTTGTAGCCACGGTGCACAAAAGCAAAATTCGAGCAGAGAGTGGCGACAGCCTACAGAGGCTCCTCCAATGGAGGTTTCTGTATTCAGACCTTCGAATCCACCTGCTCCAGCGAGTTGACACTTCTGTCTGACATCAAGCAACCAGTGGAGATAAGCAAGGGAGGAAATGAGAGAGAATGAGCGAGAGACAGAGCGACAGCGGTGTCCGGCTTTGCAGGAGTAGACAGCTCCTTTATCAGCAGGTGAAACTCTCCCTGTCTGACACCTCTGACCCAATATTTCCTTTTTCTTTTTCTACTTTTAAGAGAGAGGAGCACAAAGTCATCCTCATTGGTGGATGCCTCTGTCTTGAATTGTGAGATTAACAAAGGACATCAGACTAATGATTTTCATCGGATGATGGATTAAAAAAACGCAAACAAAAATGATGTACTTGGTGTGCAAAGGCCATCACTGTCAAGCAGCTGAGGAAATATCAGCGAGGAATTAGAATGGAATTTCAGCATACAGACACAGAGAGAGAAGTGTGTGTGTGTGTGTGTGTGTGTGTGTGTGTGTGTGTGTGTTTGTGTGACAGAGAGAACTGTTGTTGTTGTTGTCACCTCAAAGGACAGCTCGTCTGAGGCCTGTGCGATGTAGCGCTTGATGACGTGGGCAGCAGCAATAGCTGGCACATTGATAGACGACTCTTCATGGACTAACAGATGATTTCCCTTATTGTCGACCTAGAACACACACACACGTACACACGTACACACACACGTACACACACACACACACACACACACACACACACACACACACACACACACATCAGCTAACGATCGAATGGGTGGAAAAGTTACAGAAACATGACAATATAATAGCCCTGCCAAAAAAGTTTGGTAGAGTGCAGAAGAAATTCAGCAATTCCTTTTCTATCAGCTTATTCAAGGATTTCTACTGCTGAAAAGAAATGGATTAGTATGGGGATAGCTAGAAACAAGGCTTTAGTAACACTGCAGCAATATAAAAGTATTGCTATAGTAATTCTGTAGCTTAGGACTGGGCGATATGGCTTAAAAATAAAATCTCCGATTTTTTCACACGAAACCCGATTTACGATTTTAATCGATTTTTTTGTAGACTGTTTTTTTAGCGAGGTTTAGCGGTTTGTGGGCTGCGGTCCTGTATATCTCGCAGAGAGCAACATTTCTCCCACTCGGCTGCATGCCTCTGCTTGAGGTGCTGGAATAAATTGGTCGTACTGCTACCTTTGGTTGCAACAGCTTTCAAACAAACTTTGCAGTGGGTCGTGGTTTGTTCGCTGTCGGACGCCACAAAACCAAACCAGTTCCAAACAACCTTTTTTGGGGATGAGCTCATCCTGGCTTGCTGCCATATTGTGTTTATCTGTGGAGAGGTCAGCGCACTCTGACCTACGGGAGCCCAAAGTAGTGATGGGAATTCCGGCTCTTTTTAGAGAACCAGCTCCTTTGGCTCGGCTCACTAAAAAGAGCCGGCTCTTTCGGCTCCCAAGTGGCTCCTCATATTTTTTGTTGCTTAAATTAATTTATTACCAAATTATGTGTAAAATGAATATCTAATGTAAATACATGCATTATATCAAATGTTTAGTATTTACATGGATTTATTAATATACTCAACATAGAACAGAGTGCTACAAAAATAAATTATAAAACACAAAAACAAAGATCCATCTTAATCAGACAAAAAGCTGCTTGATATGAAATTTTTAACTTTGCACAGTCTACACTCTGCCTTTGAACTGTCTACCACATACATATATGTCCAAACTTTACTACGTTTCCTGTCACTCATTTTCCTCACCTTTCCAGTGTGTAGTCTCTGTCTATGTAGCGCCAAGGTCTCTCGCTCTCACATCTCCCTCCCACTTGTTCACGTGCTCACTGTGCCTCGTGTGTCTGTAACCCCTCCCTCCCCCTCCTGCTCAGTGTAGATACACAGATGCCGCCACACATCTTGACCAATCACGCGGCTTTAACAGGAAAAATGTGAAAATCTGGGGTGAAAAAAATCCAGATTTGGCTCCCAATCAGAAGCCGGCTCCCGTCGTTCACTTCAAAGAGCCGGCTCTTAGAGCCGGATCGTTCGCGACCGACCCATCACTAGCCCAAAGGGAGCGCCGGTCTTGTGGAAGTTCAAGAGAAAACCGATTTCAACTAAAAATAAATCGTGTTTAACTATGAATTTGATTAATCGATAAAATCGATTTATCGCCCAGCCCTAACTGTAGCTATAGAAATTTACATTAATCTTTTACAGCAAAGTAGGAGACTATAAGGCCCCAGTTCCTGGTTTTAATCTGCAATGACTTTCTGTCACCATTTGTCTTCCTTTCCTTATTTGTTGATTGTTGGGTATTTTTGGTCTTTCTCTTTGCGGCATTAGATAACTCTGCATTGTTTGAGACTAAAGCTCCAGCAATTCAAACAGCAAACTCTGCATTAGAGATGCAAGGATTAGTTGATTAATCGATTAGTTGTCGACTATTAAATTAATATGCAACTATTTTGATAATCAATTAATCGTTTCGGACATTTGTTAAGAAATTCTTTCAAGATTTCAGCTTCTCAAATTTGAATATTTTCTGGTTTCTTCATTCCTCCATGACACTAAACTGAAGACAATTGACACTTTGGCTTTGGAAAACACTGATCAACATTTTTCACAATTTTCTGATATTTTATGAACCAAACAAGTAATTGATTAATTGAGAAAATGACAGACAGATTAATCAGTAACAAAAATAATCCTTAGTTGCAGTCCTACTCTGCATGGCTATTACATTGGGCACTGGGAATTAGCTGTAGCTATAACTGCTGTGATACACTGCACTGGATATTTAGCTATTTACTATGTAAACTGTATATATCCATAACAAATGAAATGAATTGAAATTGTGTTAAAAATCCTGCAGGTTTGTAACTGGAAAAGAATACTACAGTGGTTTTCCTTATTCACAATGTGCAACAGAATTTCCTGAATGACCATTCCATGTGTAGGTAAGACCATCCAAAGGCAGAAATAATAATAAATAATAGCTGTCTAAAGAAAAGCCTCAGACCTTTGGCTCTCGGGCCCACAGAAAATATTGTGTTTTTTTCTGCTAAAGAGTCAGTGAGCTCCTTTAAGACTGATGACAGTGCAGCCTTACCTCCATCCACGTGAGGGCGGGCCCGCAGTTGATCTTGTTGTCAGCGATGGCTGAGAGCCGGGAGAGGTAAGCTAACAACATCTGTGAAACTGACTGAGATGGAAGAAAACACACAGGCCAGTTAGAGTCATTTACTGCAGATGGTACTTTTTACTGCTGTAATAAAACGTTGAACATTAAACTGAGCTCTTACGATGGGTGTTAATAATTACCATTAAAAGTCATCAGCTGTTTTTGTTGTCTGTTTCTTGAGTGACAGGCAGCTAATTACAGTGTTAGAGAGTGTTGCATGGTGGTAAACCACTTGAAATGACATTTGCAGTTATAATTTCATATTACAAGGCAAATTTAGTTTTATTTAGCAAATTTTAGTTTCCGGTGCCCAGCATCTGCATGATTGAGCTAATGATGACAGTAAACTTTAAAGAGAAGAAGTGGTGTTCACAATTGAGACCTTAAGAATCCCATATATACAGCTACTGGTCAAAGTATAACAGTGTGCTGCAGGCAGCTTTGTCAAGCTATTATTCTGAAAGCGTCCACACACACA
Source organism: Dicentrarchus labrax (assembly GCF_905237075.1). Classification (NCBI taxonomy): domain Eukaryota; kingdom Metazoa; phylum Chordata; class Actinopteri; family Moronidae; genus Dicentrarchus; species Dicentrarchus labrax. The sequence continues at coordinate 8,088,676 of NW_026136705.1, read as the reverse complement.
ATACCCCTCAGTGATAAACTGGTTTTACCAGTTTGGTTTGATACCTCTGCATTCCTTTTAAAGCCTCTATCTGACCATAAAGGTTTTGTGTGGCTCGGAATATGTTTCACAGGCAGGTTGAAGAGGGAATAGCTGGCAAATTACCAAACTGTGCATTCCCAAGACAAAAGCCATGTAGATCATATTGGATATCAAAGCACAGTAACTGGAATAGGTTTTATCTAGATAAGTGATACCTTGTTAGCTTGGATTTTAAAAGCATTTGAGGAGCTATCATTCATTTAATTTAGGGGGTTGACCAAGAATGTATGGTTTAGTGAGAGTGTAATGTAGTGTGTGAGATTTAAGAAAAGCAAGGTTCCCCAAATAAAAAAGAAAATTAATACTGCATACTCTATGTGAAAAAAAAACTTGTTTTAATAAGATTTTACCTGTGGCCAGGATTCAAGTTAAATGTGAAGAAAATGGGAACTAAATCCAATAAAGCTCCTTAGTGGATTATTTTGCTTACGGCCTTGAATGCTTCAGTTTGTAGTTAGAAATCCACTGAGCGAGTGTGTGAATGTGTATTTTTGGTGCCTACCTCTGACTGATCAGTCAGACTGTCCAATCGAGGCAGCTCAGGCAACTGGGAGAAGCGTCGGTCGTAAATGCAGAGGTGCAGGTGCTTGTCCAGGACACGGAAATCCTCATAGCTGCGCTTCACAATCCAACTTCGACCCTTCAGAACCACAACAAAAACACACGGGTGTAAGCAGCGAGGAAACATTCCATTCAACTGCAGCTATGTGTAAGCTGATGCTGTGTAATGCACACAGTTGTGCCTAAAACAATGAAATCACAAAAAAAGTGTTTGAATTGTAAAGTTTACCCAAAATGCAATGTTGCACTTTGGTAGTGACCCTTGCTAAACATTGTGTGTACCTTGATGCTGCCAAGTGTTTCTAAAGAACGGATTCCTGTTTGAGTTTGATGAATGCATTTTCCTACCACCAGATAGTAAATGGTTTCCATTAATTTCTGTACAATATGATAATCAGCTAGCTGAATCTGTGTGGGATTGCTTTGAAGACTATTCTGGGTTGGTGCGTTCAGGTCCTGGAGGGAGCATCCAACATTTGAGTGCCTTAGGGCAGGCTGCACAATGGCAACTCTTTGAATACAAGACGATGCCACATTTACATGATCCTTTATATATGTTTGTCTTTTGGTTGTGATTTTCAAACATTCCTTCTGCTTGGAAGGGAGGAAAAGTGATTTATCCATCTAAAAATGAAAGTGGTCCCTCATAGTGACAAACCCACAGTTAATTATCACCTGAGTGTGCCTCTTTCAGCTAATTGTTTTGGTTCAACTTCAAGAAATGTCTGTAATTTCTGTCTCCTGCTGAATTTTGTATTTTTTGCTGGTCATGCCACTCCACTCCATCCATTTTATTTTATTCTCTCATATATATACAAACCGGTTTGAGTGTTCTGCCATCTAGCGGCACCACCATTACTGTGACTGCTGCTGATGAAGGTACTTTATATAGATAATAAGAAAAAACGAGAAATAGAGAAAAAAAACAATTTCACTATTCGCCACACTTCAAATGATGTACTGTGTAATACTACTGTACTAATGAGCTAGCATAATCAATCAAAAGTTCATCACAGACCAGTTATATAAGTAAAAACATTATAAAACACAAATGTATGTTTTTTCATAGGAATTCAAGATTATTTCATCTTGGTGAACATCTTGGTCCTCTACATGCCCGTGGAATCTACGTTAAGTGTAGCCCCTTAACAAACCATAGCAGGCTTCTTGGGTTGTCTAGTGAGGTTGAAAACTCAAGTCAAATACGGACACCAAATATTTTCTTATTACATTTATGGATAACATTACAGGAAAAGTCTCTGTGTTAAGACAAGACAAGTCCACTAAAACCTTTATCAACCAAACTACTGTCACACTGTGTCATGCTTCAAAAACAATTACTGAAAAAAATTGAAATGGAAGTCTCCCATGGACTTGCTTTGATATTGGAAATGTCTTCATAAACAAAGAACATTAACAGCTTACTCAGCCCTTCCTATTAAAATGCAGTGATTAAATGCCAACAGTGCAAGTGTAAACCAAGAGAATTTTGCCCCAATCCACCACATTAAATCTAACTATTTCTCTTTTTCTTTTTTAAATCTAAGCGTTCTTCCATTGATTTGTTGTTTCTTTTTCATCCAGTAAAACAGAACTCCAAACCTCAAAACCCCACTGAGAGAAACTAGCGGTGGAAAAAGCATTTTGCTTTGATTTGGCCTAGAAAGATCTGTCTCTACTGAGGCCAGGGCTTGTGCGACTGGGACTGCAGTGCAGCCCTCAGCCCACTGCTTCTAGTGCTGTTTTAAAAGTGCTGGCTGGTGGAGACGCGCAGGGAGGGCTCTGTGGGCTAGGGGAACTCTTCATGCTTTCCTGCCCCACTTTCAGACTGGTGCTTCAAGTTCCCCCCTTTTTCTGGGTCTGTGGAACTGGACCAATCTCACTGTTACTGTGCTACTTTCTCTGTTGAGTGCAGAGCTCAAGGCCAACTCTTTGCCAGGTCCTCCCCTTTTCAGAGAGATCAAGTGTAGATTTAGCAGTTTTCCGATGGCTGTAAGAAGTTGGAATTTCCAAGTACACAGCCGCATACTTGTGCGGCATTGCCAAGGTCGTGCAAATGGAATAAGATCTGTAGAGTGGAATGCATGAAACCAGAATCACAAAATGTCACTGGAGGAGGCTGGGGCAAAGCTTCTGAGCAGCTGGTGTGCATGTGTGTGTTCTACTTCAGGGCTATGCCCAATTTTGGGTTAATCAATTATTTTTGCAAAACTTTGTGTATGATGTAAGCATAAATAATTTGACTGTTACTTTACTCTGACATACTCCTTAAAAAGGAATTTTAAAGATGACTAAGTCAACTTTTTTCTACTTTGCAAGACCTTTGCAGTGAAACTAAGCAAGGAATGAACAACTATCTGTAAGAATGAGACAACTATGGACACAGCAGTGCCAGATGAAGGGAATACGCCATAAGGCCTCTGCCATCAATAATAGCAACTGATACTACTGTTTTCATTAGTGTATAAAATCACCTGAATGTAGGAACCATTGTGTTTTTGTTACCTTAGAATGAGCTGTTTTTATCTACAGACACTGCGGGTCGCCTTCAATAGAGTCCACCATGTTGAACCACTATGTTTCTACATTAGCCAAGAAGGGAAAAACCAAACACTGGCTCTGAATGGGGTGTTTGCATTTTTTGCACTTGTTTCTCTTTCGCACTTAGAAGGGGAGGGTGAAGGGAGCAAGTTGCAATCTGCAACTACACTGCAAAATAACACTAAATCCTACAAACTAGACCTTTAACACCATTTTATGTCACTAATATAATGATGAGCATAACAGTGCATGAGCAGTTAACTTTTAATTCTTAAGAATATTTTGACATTGGAATTCTAGCGGTAAAGTTGCAGATTACAGATTACAACTAACTGAACACTGCTCGCGTCTGTATCTGACAACCTTGGAATTAGAATGGGCCGTGAAGTGTGTAGGAGAAATTACGTTGGCTGCAAAAATAGGGAAAAAAACAAAAAGGCCCTGTCTAGAGTCAATTTGCTTTGTCCGTTTTGGGCTACTGTAGAAACATTGCGGACTCCATGGCGACCTGTGGTGTCTGGAAATAAAAACGGCACATTCTATGTTAAAGACAACACAATGATTCCTATATTCAAGTGATTACACACTAATGAAAACATACCTATGAATATTATTATTATATTATATTCTATTCTATTCAGCCAAAAGATCTTCCTAAATGTTACACACTGGACCTTGAGCAAAAATTGCAAATCAATACTAGTACTAATACTAGGCTATAGAGTCATTCATTCATTCCTTAACAGGCAATATAGTAATAGTATGGAAAACCCTGCTGTTTATTCCGGCATCACGTTGGCTAAAATGTTGCTGACATTCTTAAATGATAAGTCGATAACATAATTATTGTGACAGGCCTACTATCCTCCAAGAGATCTACATAAGCATCGAAATCTGAAAAATACAGCAGAGGTAACATAAAATATGCAGGAACAGGTGTGCAGTACTTTATAAAACCTCTGGGTTTGAAGAACTCGCACTCTGAAGCCCTTTCTATCCGACATTCTTTAGAATCACTCACCCATCCTGGCATCCTTCCACAGCTCTTTTCCATTCAGTTCCAAATTCCCACATAACTTTTTGAGATTTTTGAAACAATAAGTTAGGTATTTTAGAAATGTATGAATTTGAGCCAGCCCTCTGCTCACAGGGAGGACTGTGCTGGGTTTGTGAACAGATTGTACTGAACCATCATTTGTGGGTTGGAAATCACCTTTGACAGTTTTTTTTTTGTGTGTGTTTGCAGGTAAAAATTGAGTGGCTGTGAAAGTTTGTATATAATTACATGAAGTGTATGCATGCTGTGGGAGGTTGGGTATGCATTTATATTTCTGTATGACTGCACCGCCGACCCAGTGGAGTCTGCTGTCTTACCTGGCAGTAAATATGAACTAAGTACACCAGCTCCTTGGACTCATAGCCGTTCCGTGTCACTTCACACTGTTCATCCCCGAGGGACAACTGAAAGATACAGAGAAAGAGAGGGGTTGCCACATTAGACAAGCATTTTTCATTTCAAGGAAAGATATCAAATCAGGTAATGGTGATTGAAAAAACTGACTTTAACATCTTCAACTTCACAAACCCTTTGAAAGTCCATTATTACAAACTCATGGGCGGACAGCACTACAGCATGCACAAAACCCACAAAACGTCAATTTAGATTCTATTCACGATCCTGGGGTTTGCCAAACATGTGCAGGCAGGGAAATGTGCACAAAACGAGGCAGGAGAAATCTTTTCTTTTCATGATGCAGCATAACTGATTCAGTCATAAGTGTAGTATGATGTAGCTTTAATGAAGAGTACCGGCACAAGATGTAAAATAAATATGAGCTGTTGTCAAACAGTGTAGGAAAAGTATTTTATTAACTTTAGAGCTACTCATAAGGACATTTCAAGGCAATATTAGGAGTATTAGTTTCACTGTCCCAACATTGCCATTATTTCAAGATATTATTACTCAAAGGAAACATCTCTAAGAACAATTTTTTCCTTTCCGATATCCCTGTCCCTTGCCAGACAAAGCGAGGATGAAGTGACAGTGCTTATCTATACTACATGGGGAAAAAACGGGGCAACACAAAATAATTGAAAAAAACACGGGGACACATTCAAACGCGGTCCACTGACAGGAAGCATCCGAAAATAAATGGACATTGTATAAGATGATTACACTCATGAGTTCCAAGTGGAACAGTGGCGAGCGCCCACATGTTGATGAAATATAGGTGAGGAAACAAAACATGAAGCTGGGGGCGCTGGCACAGCTAGCATATGCGTAGCAGAGAACAGGATAGTATGGACAGCTGTGTTAAGGAAGAAGCTTCTGTCGGGTCTCTTCTTTCACAGCTTCATCCAACTTCACTGTCTTGTGTGTTTTAAGAAACAGACCTCAGCTAGATGCTCTTTAGAAAGAAAAGTTCAACTCAAAACTTCATGGAAAAGAAATATGGCTCACATTCTTCTCCAAGACTTGTAATTGACCTTTTTCACAGCAGCCATTTCGATATTAATTAGGTGAAAATGTCTATTAGGAACTGTTGCATTTTTTCTTGTTTATTGTATATTGTATACAAAACCAAAATCATATATCACAGTTGCATAACATTACACCTACATTAAATTGTTCCCCCCTTAAAATTACTTATCCGCATTAAGCCAATATGGACACGTTTTATTTCATTTTTGGTACCTGGATTACAATTCAGAAGTGCATATCTAGCATTTCATGCACACAATCCTATATAAAAGGTAATTACATTAAATGTGTTTGTAACATAAATGACCTCTATAGTCCTTTATATTTCTCATTTTCCTTGGTTCTTTATTGATAACATTATCTCATACCATGTTATTCAGATATATAAACCTAATGTTGAAATGGTGGCGCATGTGGAGTGTTCCATTCTCTAAGCCTGATAAATGACCCACACTCACAATAATATAATACACAGCCTGTATTTGATTAAACCTGGGTACATGAGAGAAATCACAATAAAACTGAATCCCCAGACTCTCTTCCATGTAATTCAGTATATAAGAGTCACTTGTGTTCTCTCATCCCACCAACACCTACAGTCCTCAGTTAATCCCATTATTTTAAACCTTACAAGTGTTCAGTAAACTCCAATTTTGCATAAAATCAGGAAATGTTAAATATTCCTCGTCTCCAAATATCACTGGGGCCCCCAGTGGTACTTAAGTTCCTCTGCTTAAAAGATAAATACATGTCACTTTTGTGGGTATCTCCCACAGAGAAAACTCCTTCCTCAATGCATTTAAGGTTATCTCTACATTATCCCACATGAATGAATATTTTTGCCTAATAGGGCTATATTTGAATTAACCCGTGAACTGTTAAGCATACAGCTCTGGAGTGGTCAAGGATGTGGTTTTTATCTGACACATGAACTTGTATCCTTTTCTATTCTGACTCAGCACTAGAGGTCTGAATGGGGCTACCATTTGGCTCTGCAGTTCAATCCAACCTAAATTACTGTTACTCTGCTTACCTAACTTGATGATCTCAAAGGCCCATCATTTAAATGTCTATATTTGGAAGAGCTCGTCCCTAACAACAGCAGCAACGGTCCCATTTTGAGAGTATTTGATGTAGTTTGTTTCTGTATGAATCAAGCATTAAGTATCTTCTTCTCAGCTACTCTAAATCAAACTTTAACAACCAACACAGGCCTTTTCCATCTCTCAATGACCCATGACTTAATGTGGAGCCATTGTCACAGGTTCTGCTTTTATGGGGGCCAAGTTCCTGATCCTACATTTGGGCACTGCTCATGTTCTAAATGCAAGTTCCAGTTATTGTTGGGGGAAATGCTCACTTCCAACGCAGCAAAGGGACAGGTCATGTGTATAGATAAGCACTGGAAGTGTGTTTCAATATACAGGTGATATTGGGATTCAGAATATGAGCTCTGCATGTTTTGCTGCCTTGTTCTGCATTTTTAAGAGTAAATTGTGTGTACAGTGTTGGGGAGTATGCAACTACAGGGGTTAAATTAGATTTTCCAGTAATGCTGGTCTCCCTTTATTCCATTCTGATGACCTCCCATTAGGGATGTAACCATACACTCCACTCATAATTCAATACAATTCACAATATCATTTTCTCATCTTTTTTCATTTTTTTTTTACAAAATGAGATTGAAGACAATTGATGGCTGGAAAATATCCCTTTATTTCTCAGACAAAAATCTAAAGAATTTATTTTCTCTTACAATGCTTTTTTATTTCTGTGGTAGGGGTTAACTGTGCAAAACACTGCATATTTCCTTTTCTTTGTAAATGTGGAACTTAAAATATATCCCTGTAAACTACGGAAAACATATCTCTTGCCATTTCTTGTCTCATATCTTTTTACCTGACTTAAAGCTACTACACCTCTGGTTTTAAACAGGATGGTGCATCCCCATTTTCAAACCATTCATCTAAGGCCGCCATGACTTTGCCTGCTGCTGACGTGAGTAACGTAGCCCTCTGCTGTTTAAAAATAGTATCATGATTAATTATTCCTTTCACCGATTTGAATCTTCACATATTTGTATCGCGGTTTCACTGTCTGGTTATATATTGTTACATTTCTACCTCCCATTGTTGGTGGGACCCTTCTATTAATTTACCAATTTACTGTTGTGTCAGAGACATAAGAGCTAGTATGTCTAAACGTAAAAAAAAGATGTGCATTAGCTCAACTTTCTCCATTGCTGTCAGTCCCACCGTGAGCTGTGACAGTGTTTTCCTGATTTGCAAAGTGGTGTGGCTATTTCACCGACATTTATTCCAATGTTCTGGTTTGAAAACCACAGTGGAGAAGCAAGGCAGATCATAGAACCAAAGCCTTACAGGTTGTGTAAAGTTCAGGTTATGGAAAGCTCGAGGTTACGGGTCATCAAGTCCCCGTAGTGGACAATGGGCAGTTACATGCCTCTCTCCATGTGTATAACTTACAGTGTGCATGTATAGTTTTTTGAGCATTACATATGTCATTTGGGGTTCTTTTTCACCCCAGAGGACCCCTCAGGGTCATGAGTAGAGCTTATACACTTACAGCAGGAGAATATATCAAGATATGATGTGGCACATCACTGAGCCAGGTGGGGTGAGGTCTTTGCACACATGCAATTTGTTTCAGACTGGAAGGAGTCTCCATTATAAACAATGGTTATATTGTTGAAAGTCAGTGAAACTCGGCCTGGCAGTACCTGCTGTTCAGGACAGACTTCCTCAGTATCTCTCTCTGGTTCTTAGTGCTCCAGGCTTTTACAGGTTTGGTACAACTCGTCACCTCTCTCTCTCTCACACAACTGCATTGATGATGATTTCTTTTTCTATTATATTTGCTTCAGCTTTGTAGGTTATAGGTCCAGTGTGTAACATTTAAGAGGATCTACTGGCAGAAATGTAACACTGTATGCATAGTTATGGTTTAATTTGCCTATAAGCACCTGAATTTGGGAATAGTTGTGTTTCTTTACCTTAGAATAAGCTGTTTTTATCTACAGAGGGAATGGGTCCTCTTCTATGCCATGTTTAACCACCATGTTTCTACAGTAGCCCAGAACAGACAAACCAAACACTGGCTCTAGATAAGAGCCTTTCAAGTTGGTCGTTAGTTTCGTGGCCACTACACACTTTGGAGACAAATAATATATTTAAATTAGTTGTAATCTGCAAATCTATGCCGCTAAATCGTACACACTGGTCCTTTAATTCAGCATCTGTTTATTCAAACAAAGATACCTTTTCTGCTTCCACGATGGCAAGCATAAAAACTGAGACGTAACGTATTTATGTGCTTTGTAGGTCTAAAGAGAAAGATATTGTCTAAGCAATGTCATGGTGCCAGTGAGGGGAGAAAAACACATGGAAGTGTTTTTGTTCCCATTAAAGAGGGCTTGATTTAAAGACAGTTGTTAATGGAGGGGCAGCAGTAAATAGAGGCTTCACAGAACAACAATGTCCTTTTCTGTGGCTGTGTCTTCTTTTAGAGACACAAACTAGTATGACAGCAAATGACCTAATTACCTCTCTGTTGTTTAGTATCCACCGCACCAAGCAACCTAGAAATGTTTTGCACTCCATGCACAAGCAAAAGCTCCTCTCTTCACAGAGCAGCCAGCAAAAGCAATAAAAACAATGTTTAAGTGAGCCCATAAAGACATTCAAGCTGAGTGCAACAGGGCCTTCTCCCATTTCACTGCAAGTATTTAAGGGTTTGGACCTATACTTTAGGGAAAAGGACAGCTGACCAATGACCAGCTGTGACTGAGGAGACACATTGTTTTCATTGACTGGGATCACTGCTGTTGCAGACATCATGTAGGAAAACAAAGCGCTGCTAGTTTAACATAGAACGCAGAAAAACTCAACAGGCTGGATAAGAGCAGCATTACAAAACTGTGTTTGACATGTTCATTATCTGGAATATTTTTGCAATGATGAATTACACCTTGTCAACTCCTCGTCAGCTTTAAATGTATTCAGCCCCACATCCCTGCACATCGGCTGCTGTCAAATCATAGCATGGATTTGAATATTGTTTTTTGGTAAACTGATTATCCATGCTAGCAGTGAGGCTTGTCTGACGGTTGGTCGATTCACTCCACACTGATATGTCTCAACAACTGTTGGATGGATTGCCATGAAATGTGGTACAAACATTCATGGTCTCCTCAGGGTGAATTAATAACTTTGGGAATTCTTTAACTGTTAAAATTTCATTTGTCCAATACTTGCAAACTAATGACATTTCCATCAGAATCAACTGTACTTTGTGTTTAGTACTATTAAATGTTACCACGTTAACATGCTGAACTAAGATGGTAAACATGGTAAACAATATACTTCTGCTAAACATCTAGATGTTTGCATTACTGTGCAGTCTGACAGAGCCACTAGTATTCATATGTATGTTTTCATTAGTGTATAATCACCTACCAATAAAGGAATTGTTTTGTTTTTGTTAGAATGAGCTGTTTTTATCTACAGAGGGAGCGGGTTGCTTCCATGGAGTCCGCCATGTTGAACTGCCATGTTTCTACAGTAGCCCAGAATGAACAAACCAAACACTGACTCTAGATATTTGCCTTAATTTCCCTGCCACCATAGTTTCTCCTACACACTTGGAAGGCTGAACTGTATTCAGATGGTTTGATGGGGAAGAGTCTCTTGCTCCTACCATCAATAAGTGGCAGCCTGTGGCCCCAGTTAGCAGCACTAATATTTGGGAACCATCCTAGATGATCAGCTTAATTTTGACGCTGTAAGGAGCGGCCAATAAATCAATGCACATTCACTGTTCTTCAGTATAACGTTTTAGTCTTTTTATTGAAGGATCAGGATTCAAGTAGTTTAAGCTTACAACAAAAAAAGACTTTGTACTCTGTGTTCAGACACCAGATTGTATAAATAAAAAGGCAAACTAAAGATTGTTCTTCTTAAGGGATCCTAGAAGTGTTGCATACGTCGTTTGAGACATCTTACATTTGCTATATATTGGTTTGGAAATCTCAAACTGAAAAACAAAAAACTACAGTTATGTCACTACTGTAAATTCAAATGATATCTGTCAGTTCCATCAAGCCTGGGCTGTGCAGACAGCTCAGGTCATCTACAGTAAGTGGACTTCCAGCAGCCTTTATACAGAGTATAATATAATATATTTATACTGAGTTTAATTGGCCCCCACCAGGACAGATATTTTACTTCCCTAGAGGTGACACTACTTCATCCTATTTAGCCCTATGCATGCCCAATCCAGCCCTTTGTCTTAGTGAATGTTATTCCTCAACAATAAAAAAAGAAAAGATATGAGGTCATGTATTCCATCGGCTTTGGCTTTTTAAAATGTAATTTGGCTGGTTTCTGGCTTTTTCCCCTCTCTACTTTCTCTCTGTTTTTTTTTTCTGACCAGTGACAAATACAATAGTAATGTCTGAGTTTCTCCTATATACTTTCTTGCATTTCTTGCTGTTTTCACTAATTGCTGTACTTTTTTTGCATTTATGATTACTGACTGCTACATTTAAACCAAACAGAAAAGCTTTACTGTACTTACTTTGGCCAGACTTTCTGTAACACATTCAAGAGAACTCTGGGATTAAAAGTTTTTTTCTGTGATTTTCTGGCAACAATTCATTGGAACAGAATGGTGAAGAATTTTGTCTTTGACATGAGTTTATCTGCCATTTTTAAAGGTCCAGTGTGTAACATTTAGGAGGCTCTATTGGCATAAATACATTATTCATAGGTATGTATTCATCAGGTGTATAATCACCTGACATATGAATCGTGTTTTTGTTACCTTAGAATGAGCCGTTTTTATCTATAAAGGGAGCCGGTCAAACTTGTGTGGAGTCCACCATCTTGATCTGCTGTTTTTTTACAGTAGCCCAGAACAGACAAACCATTGGCTCTAGACAAGACCTTTCACAAGTACATATACCGTCTCATACACACTTGGAAGGCTAAGCTGTATGCCATTGGTTGCAATTTGCAACTTCACTGCTAGATGCCACCAACTTATACATAATGGTTCTTTAAATCAACTAAAAATTCCATCAGGCAACCTGAACACAACATTTGGTATAACCTCAACCTTTTCAGGACCATCAACACCAGCATACAGTAGGGAAACCCCTAATTCTGCATGGTTTAAATACATGAAAGGGACCGAAATGTTCAGCAAAATTAGGTTCGTAAAAAAGTTATTCTATAATACGAACAATGAGGTAGTAAGTGTCAGCATCAGCCAAAACATCAGAAAAACTATGATAAGAATTAAACTCAGTCTTGGAGTTTGCAGCTAAAGCAGCTTGTGTAAACAGTGTTTCAGATATTAATTTGAGATCTTACACAACATGCAGTGAGCAACAGACATGTATTACAACATATGTCTGATATGATTTTTCTGCACAAAAGAAAATAATTTCCCCATTAAAATCCTTAAAAAGACTCCTTGCTCATTTTTGCTGCTGGACACAAGATGTCTCCTACTTCACTGTAAAGTCCATTCTCAGTGGATGTGCACTGGTGGCTTCAAGTTTCTACATCACACTGTACAAGTTGCATACTGGATCAGGACTGACTTCCAAACTAATTGTGATGTCACAAATCACGCTGGTAGGCCCCGCCCCTTAAAATCTGATTTTCAATGAGCTCAGAGAAACTTTCCTTCAGGAACAAGAAGTAACACTGATTGTTGACTGGACGAGGCTTTAAATATTTGAATTTTTTAGACATCACTCTTTTAGCTATCAGTTCCAACTGTTATTCCACACACAGGACTGCATACTAATCATCCAACACAACCACCAGAGGGTGACATGACACTCATTTTCTTTCTGAAGATAAACAAAGTCCACACCAGGATTTCGTCTGCATCTTTATTCATTCACACAGTATGAACAAAGTACCAACATGTACAGCTCTGCTATTCTGAAGGATTTTTCGGAAAGACAATATGTTGTATACTACTACTACTACTACTACTACTACTACTACACACTTGCTGATAAAGCCTATAGAAATTAAAGCTGTCATTTAGTGAATAAGCAAGCTAGCGACAAAGCATACTATAATTAGCTCCCAGCTGCATAATAACAGAACAGTATAACAAACATTTATAAAAGTATTCTAAAGTTAGTACTTGCAGAAACATTATTTTAAGTATAAGACACCAGATACAAAGAGTAGTGCCTGCTTGACCTGACAATTTCACCCTTTCAGCAAGTGCTTCTGCTTTTAGCCAGCAGTTTAACCAAATTACAACTTGTGACGAGATCCACTGCCAGATCCTGTGCACCCAGACTGAATGGCTTGCTAGACAGGTTGTTTACCATTCTAGCCCCATGTTCTGCTATGTATGCTATACACCATATTATACTTTGATTTCAATCCAACCTGCACTGCACTAGCACACATTGTCCCTGTAGCCCCAGCAAATGGGGCTGCAGTGTTGCCAGTCCTTGGCAAACAAAATTTTCATAACCAAGAGCACCAAAATAATAAAGTGAGAACAGATATACAAAATATAATACTATTGAGAATGAGCTATTCTGGGTGTATTGGGTTCAAGTTCAAACACTACATTATGGTAACAATAGAAAGACACACATGAAGGTAAGACTACTATGCCAAGAGAGATCACTGAAAACTAGAAAAAAAACACTGAAATTATAAAGTTATAGCTTTCTCCCTGTCCTCCAGCTGTCTATGGTCATATTGGGAAAAAAGTACACATCAATGGGTGGTCTGCACTTTCTTCTTGTTTACACTAAAAGAGCAGGCTCATTAAATTTCCCAAAAGCAAGAGAAATCCCAGCCATGGAGGTCATTTTCCAAGGAGCGCACATCAGACACAGAGGTGAAGTTGCACTATCCATCTAACAAAGGTTTCTGCTGAGGAAAAAAAAACCTGAATCCAACAGCGATATTTTGGACGCAAGCAATTTTGATGAGTCCCCCAGGCACACAAGGACAAGGGGAAAACATTGCTCTGATAACTGCAGAGCAGCAGCAGAAAAAATAAAGAAACCCCCCAAAATAAAGTCAAAAAGACAGAAAGACACTTTTACTCACAGCTGGTTTTGTCTCCTTGTTTCAGTTCCTACACTTTCCTTCTCTTCATGCCGTGCAGCTTCATGCTCAGAGTTTGCCCCTCCTTAACACTCCAACACCTGTCCCCAGTCTCTATTTCTCTGTGCAAGTGTGTGTTTCTTAAGAGTGGGAATTTACATCCCGTCTTGCGGAGTCCTGTTTCGCTGGTCCGGAACACAATTCCCCTCAGCAGGACGTAAATGTCAACTCTTTCACATACAGTGTGAGCTCTCCCAGTGCAGGATTCAGAGACAGAGGGTGGGAGGCAACAGTATTAGCAGCAGTAGCAGCAGTGGTGGTGCTGGAGGATGGGAGGAGGTGGTCTTGATTTTGCGGATTCCTCAACAGGACAGCTTTCATCTCCTCCATTTTGCCCTCTCTCCCATCCTACCATTGTGATGCCCCATCCTGATTTGCTCGCCTTCTTTCTCTTGTTGGCTTCTTTTCTATGATGGCTGGCACCCAACACAACTTTAACACCCAGTTTGATTAGCAGCAGTTAATAATGGGAGGGAGTTAAGAGACGGAGGGGAAAAAAAGCTATTTTCTTTCAGTCTTCTGCCGACCTCACAGTCTGCTTTTCTCTGTCCCTCCACCACATGCTATTCTTTCCCTTTTCCCTCCTCTCCCCTGTCTGACATGCTGGCTCACCCCTCCCCCTCTCTCCTCCTCTTCCCCCTCTCTGGTTGGTACGTTCCCAGGACAAAGAGCATGGATGGAGGGAGGGAGGGAGAGAGAGAGAGAGAGAGAGAGAGAGAGAGAGAGAAAGAGAAAGAGAGAAAAAAAAAAAACAGAGGAGAAGGAGAGGGCAGGAGGTAACAAAAAAGGGGAGGGGGTTTGCGGGGGAGCAGTTTTCTTTCCTTCCACATGTGCAGTCCTCTCTGTGCTGTCCTCTTGCACAGTGGAGCTCTCAACTGAAATCTGCAGTTCTTGCAAGTAGGAAATTAATACAGAATCAAAGCACGTCGAGGCATTACACCTCAGAGCACATTCAATTAAGTGTGTCAATAACTGATGCTTTGCAAATGCAGCAACTAACGGGAAGCTGCTTCAACTCTGGGCGACCAAACCGTGCATCTAAAAATTCACTCCACAATAAATAACCCCGGAGTGTGGTAGTCTACCACACTTACAAAGCAGAAATAGAGTCACCGAAAATATAACCTACGAAACGCCTGCTCTCAGGTTGCAGCCAAATACCTCAAACACAAAAAAAGGGAAAGAAAGTGTAGGTTGCATCAGCTGTGATGACTTCATATGTGCCATCCACACATGAGGTGGATTAAAAAGACCTATTGCTGGAGAGGAGAGTGGAAATCCAAGCAAACAGCCAGCCTCACAGAGGAGGACATGTGGGAGCCAAGAGAGGCCACAAGGATACAGAGCTGCATGGGACCTGCGGCACTCACAAGATCCCTCCCTGTGCCACTTGAAAAATATTCAAAGTGTGTGTGCAAGAAAGAAATCTGACAACAAAACAAGTTCTAACATCCACAAGGTTCTATTAAACTTCAGGTTTGAACATTGTCAACTAATTTACTTAGTTTTATTGCTGCAACCTTCATTTCCTGTGATCAAAACTTCAAAAATGTTCCTCTAACCACACCTGCTAGCAAACAACAATTTACAGCGGCAGTGTGGTAATGTGTCAATTTTGCTAACAGTCACTGCTGAGCCAGAATTGGCCCAGCTTTCCTAAAAAAGCAGTGTTCAAGATGAGCTGTGAGCCTTTCCTCTCAGTAAGCTGGGACGTCCGGTTGGACTGGCTGCCGGAGCGGGACATTAAATCATTCTCTACTACAAGTCTGCTTATATCAAATGATAATCCAATGATGACCCAGTTCATTCAGCTCTCCCCTCTGCTATGCCAGTGGCAGGTTGGACCGATTTATCACAAGCCACATGTGGGCAGAGGTCAGATGTTGTCCAGGAAATGCAATCACAGCCAGTGTTTCAGACTAGTGTGCAAAAAGCAAAAACCAGATTACGTTATTGTTTTTACAAAAATGCACCAGGGAAGACTTTAATATGGAATATGACTGTTTGCCATGTTCTGATACTGCAGAATGAATTTTCATCATTCTCAGTTATAGATTTTTTGTTGCTGTGACTGTAGTCAATCATTCAGGTGTGCTCTAGTAGTGAAGTCCTACACTGAGACCCATGATGCCAATCCCAAATCTGGGGCCCTCCTGACTTCACTTCACTCACTTGTCTGAATGACAATGAATTACTTCCACTGGACTTATCTTTGCAATTGCTTGCATTATACATGGCAGCTACAGTACACACTAGAAGGTTACTTAACAAGTCCTAAACTTTAGAAAAGAAAAAAGAAACAAACAAAAACAAGCCTGCAGTCATGCACTGCTAATGTAGAGTGTTTACAATTCTTGATGAGAACATTAATGTCTCTTCAAATTTCATAGCAATCCATCCATTTCACCTCATGGCGGCAGTAGCGAATAAATCGGGGAAACCCCAAGGTCAGTAAGATACAGTCTAGGAACCATGAAGGTCTGCACAAAACTGTGTGCCAAACCATTAAAAAGATATTGAGATATTTCAGTCTCCAGTGGTGGGCCAATGGACCAACAGACAGGCCAACAGACAGGCCAACAGACAGGCCAACAGACAGGCCAACAGACAGGCCAACAGAGAGGCCAACAGACAGGCCAACAGACAGGCCAACAGACAGACCAACACTCCCATCCATCCCTCAAACCACACTGCCAGCCTGGCTAATGAAAACAACCCCAGTACTGTGCCAGCAGAGCTGCTGGAGGGACTATCAGGGGCTATTGCCTGTTGTATTTTTCAAATAATCCTTAATTTTTATACATTATCGGCAGACGCTATGGAGGATTTATCATTTTTGATATGTTAAATTATAATGTGTAATCCCAACATCATCTTAAACACTTCAAAAGAGCAGCAGGGCTTGTAGGCACACAGCTTTTCTCTGTGCTTTTAATACATTTCCCATCAGTCTCCCCTTTATCCGCTGCAACTGTGACCTAAGAGAGCTGGTCAGGCCAACACGGCTCTACACTGAAGACCCAGAATGCTAACAATCGGGTACTAAAAAGCTAGCTTGCGCCGTTCAAATTCATCAGGGTCGGTGGATGAGACGACTGAAAACAAGAAATTCACAAACAATAATTTAGCTATTCCTGCACCAAGAGAATTTGGTCCCAAAAGAAGAGTTACAATTAATCATTACACAAAACCACGACCGGCTCTGGCCGCCACAAAACCACTCTGTTTAATTAATTGTGGTATTAATTTGTGTTTGTCTTTCTAATTGAATCTATGATGAAAAACAGACCTCAATCCATCAGTCATCAGTCAGACCAAAGAATGTGAGGACTTTGACTCATGATTCAGCACTAATTAAGAATAGGCACCGCATAGGTTGAAGCCTCTCATTAGTGTAAAAAAAGTGGGGGGTGGAAGTTTGCATAAAATCGGAGAGTAATATTGCGATTAAAAATAATTGTTGGTCTCCCATGACACTATTTTCATGCCGGGTATTTTTGACTGCAGAACTAGAGGGGTTTTGAGCGCAGGACTGCCTGCGGCACTTTGCTGCAGTACTTCAGAGCTAAAGGAGGAAGTGTGAGGGAGTTACATCTCAAATCATTACTAAAGCTATAAAAATGGATCTAGTAAAGGGACTGAGGAGCGCAATGGGATTTAAACACAGAGACAGATTGCTGTAAAGGGGATGAGATCATGACTTGGAGCAGGTTCACAAAACAAATCCCATTATGAGAAAGATCTATTTACTGTGGTGTACACGTGCTCACACACACAGATTGTACACACAGAAGTACAAGTTGAAGGGCAGTGACACAGAGTAACCCTCAGATGCACTGAGTGGGGATAAAATGGATTTCTACCTTAATGCAGAGACTTTTTTGTCAATATGTGCATCCTACTAATTCAGGCCACTCTGCACTGCTGTTATCTCACTAGAAGGTACTATGCACTGACACAGGTCACGATGTATGGCCTGGCAAATGGACTGTATCCTTTTCAAGACAACTCCACATTCCAGTTTCACAGAATGACTGGAATGCAGAAAACACCCAAAAACATCTCCATGTCAAGAGGATATTGCAATTTTGTAATTTCTATCTTGACTTCATTTTCAGGAGGCCAGAGAGGGGTAAGGCGTTCCAAACGTGCTTTCAGCGCTCCTAGAGCAAAGCAGTTACTCCAGCAGCCACCTCAGCAGTTAAAATGTTCCCACGTCCCAGGCATTTCCCTGCTGGAGGCAGTTGACCCGGGGGGGGGTCAGGTAGGAGAGGAGAGGATGGTTTGTCAAGTGTGAAGGAGGAAAGGGGAAATAAATCAGTCTAGTGGAGCTGCAAATGCCATAACAAGGGAGAGAATATGGACAAAGATTTAGTCCAGTAATGTTTCTTGCTGACTGGCTGGATGTCAGTTCAGTGGACAAATCACAAACAGTGAAAGAGAATAGCACTCTAGGACATCTGTGTACAGCCTCGATGCATTTGGCAGACATGTTTGGTACATGAATACATACACAGACAGATTTCACATTTGCTGACCTAAACAGTTAGTGCTAGGTAAGGCCTTCCCTGGAAAAATCCTCTGGTGCGCGGGAAGTATTTTTTATTTCCAGTTTAGCTAGAGGTGTAAAAACAACCACAGGACAGAGAAAATCTGTTATAAAGCATTAGACACACCATTTAATCAGTGATAGCAGTAGTAGCTGTGATAAATCTAAGGGGTTATTTTTGCCACACAAATTATACATTCTCTTATTAAATAAAAACATTATTTTCTGAACAGTTATTTCACATGAGATTTCTGTATTCATGATTTTGTCCTCACTTTTCTCTCTGGATTGATGTGGGCGGGACTTTTTGTGTTTACCAACATTTGAATCACAATTTGATGACAGTTGTTGGGTTTTTGCTGATGTTGCCAGGCTACTGTCAATCAAATCACACACAAACATAACTATGAAGCCCATTCGCTGAGATCTTGACTGTTAAAGCTGTTAAATCACATGCTAGCATGGTCACAGCAAGTAGGTCCTGGGTTCGAACCTATCTCAGCTGGCTACCGCCCTGCGGCCCTACATAGGATAATAATAATAATGATAATGATAATAATAATAATAATAATAAAAAATAATAAAAAAAAAAAGCAGCAAAATAACATCAAATAGTAAAACACTAAAAGCCCATCAGACTAAGCTAAACATTAAAAGCATGAGGATGAGCATAAAGCTAATAGATGGGTGTTTATAGGGGCTTTTATCTTTTTGTGAATACTACAATCTTGAAAGAGAAGTCATATGCAACAAGGGCGTTTGTTTTGTTTTGAAGGATCAAGTCGAAAATATTCCATTTCTAGACATGCAGTTTTACATAAATTACATTTATTTTGACACAGTAGGCAGATTGGTATGTAATTTGGGATTTAAAACCTCACAAACTAATGCTAGGTCAATCTCACAGCCTAGTTAATTTCTCTACTGGATTTAATTTACCAATATTTATAAAAACGAATAATGTGTGACAATGAAACCGACTTAAAGTATTGACAAAAATGCAAACACTGTCATTTAAGCTACATACTGAATCATATCCTTAAACATCCTGAGTGGATTTTATACCACTTTATAATGTGCATTCTATGAAAACAACCCCATTTGCAACCCTTCCTGTTGTCCTCAATACCAACCATGAGAAACACAGAGAAAGAGGTTATGTGTAATGTGTGGTGTGTGTGTGTGTGTGTGTGTGTGTGTGTGTGTGTGCGTGCGCACTCTGGCTGGTCTTTTGTTTCCTCTAACAAGGGCGGAATGAGTCTAACCGTTACATCATCCTTTGCTCACAAGGAGTGGAGTGAGGTCCTCTGAATGACCGAGTTTGACAACATATCTTTGTGGGCCATGGCTCTGAGTTTGCTTTGTCCAGAATGACAATTATACAGTGCCAGTTGCAACCAATCTCATGTTGATTTTTATAGCAAACTCCTTGAATAAAAAAGCTGATTATTGTCACGAATATATTTGGATCCGGCTGTTAGTCAACCCTGTGCCTTTAAAGGACAACGCTGCCCGGTGCTGTCTTCAGTGTAGTGCTGCAGTTGATGGATAGGGTCCCACTGGGGGAGGGAATTCATCTCTATGCATCTCTGTTGGTCCTTTGTGAGTGAAGGGGGTGAGTGGGCAGTAGGAGCATATTGTGTCACGATGCTCAGCTAGCAGGGCGGATTGCAGGCAGGCAAGTGAAGGAGGGATGGATGGATGGATGGATGCATGGAGGAATGGTTAAGAGCAGAGACAAAATGACGAGCAGATCCCTCCCCCCCTTCCTCCTCCAGACTGTTTCTGTCACGTCACAGTCTGAAGGTAGAAGCAGCTGAGACACATCAGCCGTACGGCAACACACACACAGTGAGCTGGCCTAAAGACTGGCCGAGAGGGGCGTCAATCTTCATCACACACATGACCGCATGCATACATGCAGCCCACTACTCTCATTCACCCGCACACTAAAATCACAGCTTTTATAACTGCGTTTCGAGATGAGAGGGGGCACCACTTCACAGCTGTTAAAGTCAGACTGATTGGCCGTGATTATTGTCCAAGGAGGGACACGCCTCCTTCTCTGTTCTAAATTCTACTCATATCAGTTTCAGTTGTGCATAATATTTCCAGCGTGCACAGCCATTAAATGTCTGTCCTCTGGCTGTGTGTATGAGGAGAGAGAGCTTTTTTTTTTTTTTTTAAAGGGATGTCTACAGTGGAAGCCCCGAAAACAAACAAAAGGCAGGAAAAAGGAAAGATGGTGGAAACCAGGTTGAGGATACCATCAGAAAGCTATGCTGGTTGAGCATGAAACCTTTCATTAACACATATACGAAAAGTATTATTTTCTGAACTAGAAAGATCGAGGCAGCGGTAGATCCACAGCAACTAACATTAGTTCCAAATTAATGCACTAAAACACCAAAGTCACAAAATAGCAGCTCCCCTGTTCAGAGTCTGGTGGCTTTGAAGAGAGCATGCTAGCTTCAGTTTCTCATTTAAAATGCCAGTCTGACCGTGAGGTAAAGTGCTGAAAATATTATAAATACAGCCCACACTTTTTTTTGGTGGCTAAAATACATCTATCACGCCCGTACCTACAACAACCCTCAAGCTACAGCTCAACGCTTTAGGGTGAGCACACAGAATCTCTCTCTAACTCTAACATCACAGTCAAGGAACAATAACCAAAACACATATTTGAGTGGACTTCCCCCTTTAACAATCTCTGAATAACTTCAAATGCTGTTAATCATTGTACACTAAACAGCAGTTGAAAACTGGGACAGTTTTTGGACGGTTCCCAGCTTGTATGGTTTTGAACTCTCCATTAATAGTAAAATGTGCAAGAGCTGGAACCTCGGTGTGCGACAAGGCGGGACAAAATGCTAGGTTGTAGATAAACCATATGGACTGGCACAGTGGGACAGTAGTGCTGAAGTCAATAAAGTTGTTTTCCTGGTGTCTGGATGCAGACTGTATCATGTAGTCACTGGCCTGCAGGGCTGGGAGGGGGCTGAGGGGAATGGAGTGGAAAAGAGGGGAGCTGGAGGCCATTCAAGAGAGACATCAAGTAGTGCAGAAGCCATGGACAGTCCAGTGTCACACTGTCTGGATGAGAACAGTATAGATATACAGTATGTACTGAAAAATAATCCTGTTAAAAAGAAGAAAAGAGGTTTTAAGAAAGTGGGTACTTTATTAAATACACATGCTTGTTAAGGCAAACAGCCATTTCCTTTCAACAACAAACTGTGCGGCTACAACTCAATATAAACAGTATGTGGACAGGGTCAACGAGTCCTTTTACTGTTGAAGTACACACTTGAAAGTGCAACTTAGGTAACTTTGAATGTAACATTGTTTTGTTTTTTTTGTTGCCAGCCACAGTGGGTCCATAATATCATAAATGTGTGCCCCCAGGCAATTTTTATACAATACAGAGTACGATCCAGTAAACCAAAAAATAAGACACGTCAATAAAACATGTAGTCCACAGCAGTTCTATGAGCCAAAACACCTTGTCACTACGCCAGGTCAGAGGAGAAAGGCCAGAGGCATTCCATCTACCAGGAGTCCCGCAAATAACAGCTCAGTACGACAGCGATGTGCAGAAAGGTGCTTGTGAACACCGCTCTCAGGATGAAAATCTAAAAATCTCAATACAGAGTCAGAATTCAGTATGGATCTGTGGATGTATCCAGCCTTGTGGCAAAGACATACAGAAGATGGGATCGTTCAATTAAAAAAGTACATTGGATACGAATTTGGGATGAACTCGGGATGTATTGTTTCAAACATCTTTGTATCAAAAAAATAATATTTATTCATATATATATATATATATAATATATATATATATATATATATATATATATATATATATATATATATATATATATAGAGGCCCTATGCCTTTATTATTTAGAAATTTAACCATAATAATTTTATATTAAGATTCAGCCCTCATCTCTTAACTGTTTCTCAAGCTGCATAAGAAGAACCAAAGACATATAACCAAACCATCTGTACCATATTGAATTGCATAGCATTCTTTTGCAATGCTTCGTATCAGTGTGAACCTATCATACTGTCACCCACTGGTTTGTGGAGTACCGCTGTGAAGCTGAATTCAGCATTATAGCCATTGCCATGTTGGTTTTTTGCAGCCAGTGGAGATGACACACTGCCAGTTGAGCTGCTCTTACTGGCGGTTTCCACTCATCGGTAGCAAGAAACAGTGGCGGCTCGCCTGGTCATGCATGTTACCGGTTACACGTATAACAGCTACACAGTAAAATATGTCTTTGAAAACAGTGACAGAATCTGGATCCATATCTGATAAGCACTGCCTAGTTAGACAGTTTGATCTGCGTTTGATCTGCGTTTGGTGCGTTGAGCTGGACGGACTCATTGAGAATGACCTGTCAATCACAAGGTAGCCACGCCCTAAAGCATTTATCTAAGCATTTATGTAAGCTTTATTTTCTATTTGACTTTAATGGGACCATCATTTACTAAATGACTTGAAACTAGAGACCATAAACGCATTAGTAAATTGTTTACTGAGCTAGTAATTCAAGTGAGAAGTAGGGTAATTTACCCATAAGACACATCAAACACCCAAACACTCTGTCCATTATACTTTCAGTGGTTGAAATCACATTGTGTTGACTCAAAATCTCATTGAATCACAGTGCATCACAATAGGGGTGAATCATATCGTATCCCACTGGTACCTGCTTCAGATAGTTGCTTTGAGATGAGCATTGGCCTCAGTGATAGAGATGTACATCCCTAATGTATAGGTGCTCAACGCCACGGTCTACCTTCCCCTCTTTGTCAGTTTACAGTCTAAGGAGCACCTTCAGCATCCAGTGGAGGAGAGAAGTAGTATGACTTATGCTACTTAGCCAGCATGGACCCAAACACATTCCCTAAGGAGTGTTTCCAGCCATGGCTCAAAGGATTCAAGGTGTTCTGAAGGTTTTGGACAAGGTTGATCAGTACCAATAAATCTACCATAACCTTTTAAATCAAACAAAGCCTTGTTGTGGTTGATATACACACAGCTGTGGTCCTTTTCATTCTGGAGCATTTGTCACAACTGTATTTTATCTAATAACAAAGAATGATGACAGTTGATGCAGAAATGAGATTAATAAGACTACTGTGCCACTGTACAATCCCCTCCATCAGCAGAAGAAACAGTTTCTGAAGGGCTGCATAAGATTTCAGAGTTACAATTTTAAAATTACAAGTAGTCTGCCTCCCACAGGCACAAAGATGAGCCTACCTTGTTCTGGCAGCCTGATAGGACAATTATGTGTGATGGCACAGCTTTATCATTACATTGTTTTATTCTTTCAAACAGCTCTATCCATAGTGGTGGAGGCGGAGAATGGAAACTACCGGCCCATCAGTTATTGTCCTTATACAACTTTCACGCAAGAGGCCTCAAATCCTCTTTACTGATTATTAGCTTGATATGGAAATAAACAGTACAAAAAGTAAGAGGCTGGATATTTTTTGTTGTCCAAGTTAAGGAGGTACAGCCACCCTGAAATTGTTGACTCCTTTCCGGACTGCCTTGCCCTGCTAAAACTAGAACCACACTGGTCAGCTAGAAAGTCAGAGGATCACCAAAGTCTGCAGGTTTAATCCTCTGGGGACAATGAATGTGTGTCCAAAATGTGACGGCAATCTATCTAATAGTTGTTGTGTACTTCAGTTTGGACCAGGGTGGTGGCCTGACTGACCAACACTGCCATCCAAAAAGCCATGCTCTACCATGGCTAATACATTTTTAAGCTTATCCAGGTTTGCCTGACTATTCTGGAAATCAGGAGACTTCATTTGAACTGAAGGAGCTCCATCAGAAACCAGTAAAAGCTGAGAATTGGATTCTGAGCCTCGTACCATGTGACAAGATTAAAGCTGGGATTAAAATCCTTGTAGATGTCTGAATCTGAATTTACTGACACTTATAGCCCAATTACATGCAATCCTGCCTCTTTTATTCCTCTTAAGTGACCCTGCATTATACTGTGTCCTCACACGCCTACAGAAACACACAATACACACGTGTGTGAGTGAAAGTAGCTGTGCTGACTCATACACAGTGAGTGCACATAGTTCATTTAACTTGTAATTTCTAGACACTTTACCTCAAATCACCATAAAATAACACGTCTGCATTCACCGCAAGTTAGTCCCACTGGGAGCTGAACTGCTGTCAGATTTAGCGGCATTCTCTGCTGAGCTGGAATGATCACAGTATGTTATTTGTCACAAGTGTGCAGCGGCAGGTAAACCAAGAAATAAATGAATGTAAATGTTCAGACTGGAGTTTCAGTAAGAATGAAAAATATGCATACCTCTCTACATCACAAAGCACTGAAATGTGACAGTTACCCATCACATCGCATATCCAGAGCGAGCTCAAAGACCCATCACAAAGTAAGAGTACAGGGGAAGTCTGGCAGTCTGCTTGTCAGGTTACATTAACAGTAGTTTATTAGCAACAGCTAGGATTTGGAAACCTCGAACCCACTGTTTTCCAAACTATGGTACGTGCACCTCTGGTGGTACACAGGGGAATCCCTGAAATAATTTTTTTTTTATGAAATAAATTAATTTAAAAACATATACTGGTAATAATAATAATACTATCAGAATTATACAAAAATTCTGAATGAAAATATTTAAACTATGGGACTGCTAAAATGTAATTTAAAGTAACATTTGCATCATATTTTGTTTCAATATCAGCATATCACGTAGTCACATTAATAATCTTATTGTCAAAGGTCTATTGGGAAGAGAAGTTGAGCTCTGGTTATTTAAAAGGTTCTGCTTAGGATCCAACAACAGTCAACGATAAATCATCTTCTTATAAAGAATAAAGCTGCCTCCTGTGTGAACTTTCTGCAGCTGAATAGGTTCAGCATACACTGCTGTATTTTAACGTCGGCCATAATGGTGGTACTTGGACAGCCTGATATTTTCTCAGGTGGTGTAAAAAGTTTGTCCTAACCTCTTTATCAGCACTTCAGAAAATGTGCAACCCTTATAACAACAATCATTTATTATTCAATAATAAAATCACAGATTGAGTGAGATTAATCCAATTCATGTCAATGCCTAAACGGATGAAAAAAACATCCCCCTTTGCCAAAACAACTGTCAGGGAACCATGCAAATAGTCTGAAACACCAGTATCAGAAGAAAAAAAAAAAGTGCCACGCAAGAGCTGCACTGAATGCAGGCACACTCCTCTTTGGCCTTTTGTGACTATATGAAATCCTAATGTTTCCACAACAAAACCTTGCATGACTCAAATTCTCCTTTGGCAAGGATTTTTATTATGGAAATGAAAGAAAATCCTGCCTCAGTCCAGTACACTGCACACAGAATGTGTGAGGCTTGATGCAGAGTGCAGAACTACTAGTGGCTTTTTAACACCAACATACTCCTGAACTTCTCCAGGTGAACCTAGGCAACACAACATATTAACAATAACTGTACAGCTGTAACAGATGCATCCTGAACTGAGTGAATATGTGGGGAACGTACAAAACTCCATCCATCAGTCATGATGAACATAAAAAATGTATTTGAGGAAACTCTCTCTGAATGCTTAACTGAGCAGCAATGTTTGCATTCATCAAAAATACTTAAGTATTTATATCATGTCTGAATCATCTGGGCAACATAAACAGAATACATTTATGACCGATTCATTAAACAAGCAAACATGTTTGGTTGAGACAAGATTACACATAAAATATACTGATTGACACAGGGAACAAATACAGATTAATTAATCCCCTAACAAAACAAAGAAGACGGGAGTTTTCGCTCGGGGTTCCGTTCACTCGAGCGAAGAGGCAGGGGCTGTGCTGCTGAATACTAAAACCACAGAGCAGCAAACACCCAAGCAAAACAAAAAGACAGGGATACTTGAAAGCAGTATGAAAACCACACAGGGTGAGACAGTCATGCTGCTCTGTGCCAGTATGACCAGCCAGCACACACAGCTGGGATAACAAAAGGAGAAGCAATCTACTGACGAGACAGTTGATATTAGCTCACATTAGCTTTCTTTATGCACAGTGAATAGATTGATTCTGTGGTGTAACCCAAGTTACCTCAACAAATAATCTGCAGGTGAAGCAGATCTAAGCTTTATAGAAAACTCTCTCGCTCTGCCCTCCCGACAGCAGCGTGTGAATAAATTTAGCTGACTGCTGACCCCTACTGGAGTCTTAACATAATGACAGAGTGAGAAAGGTAGCAAATGGCATAATTCAGCTGCATGCATCTGGTGAAAGAAAAATCATCTCAAAAGATGGAACAATTCTATCTTTACAACCCTTGTGCAAAAAGAGCACCAACAGCACTGTGAATCCTAAAATCAATTGTGTCCCATTTAAGGAACACTCAGACAGCTGGTGGACTTAAAATGGTCAAAATCAAAGCTGCAGAGGCATAGATATCTTAGCTTTTAGTCCCTAGTATGGGTCAAGCACCAAAAACACTAGACCCTACATTTCCCATATTGCAACTCAGCAGTGCATTTCATCAGACCCTTCTAAATAAATGCCCTCTTCTTTCAAACCCCACACTTGCTGGTTGTAATGCAGACTTTCAGTTGAACATGTAAGTCTGACGCCCACGCTGAGATAACGCTGATGACATCATCAGGGCTATTTTTTCCTTCCAGACCCACAGAAGACATTATACAACAGGGTTCACAGGCTGTACAATAGTCAAGGCTGTACAATAGTCAAGCATCCCTTTAATTGCTCTAATCCTCACTGATTCGAATTGTAGGGTTCACATTTAACTCTTGGGTCTTTTTTTTAAAAGTATGCCACTATCAGTTACTATACATAGCTTTATAATCTGACAAACTACAATACAACAGCCTAGACATAGTCTGTTTTGAAGAATCTACAAACTACACAAACATTTTAGCAATGAAAATCCTACCAGTTTTGGAATTTTTAAGAGATTCCAAGTTCCTCAAATAAAAAGATAAAGAGATACAAAACAAATATATGGGAAAGAAATTGAAAAACTCTATAATGAAAAAAGGCTCTATGAGGAAATTGCACCGAAGAGCTGCTGGCAAAGTGGGGAGTGAATAAAATAAAGTCAGAAAGTTCCCTGGACTGAGCTCCACAACTAGATGGCCACTGGTAGTTAAAGCAGAGAGGTACTTTGATGTCAGAGTGCAATTTTAAAGATTATATATAACAACTACTGGCTAGGTAATGATATAAAGGAGATATAGTGACCTAAGCTGAGAATGATGTCACACTCCCTTAGCCTGTGTTGCTATCGCAGCCTCTCTGTGCTTTATTTACATAGCCACTGGCCACACGTTAGTGCATGTGAGTCCCTCTGTGTGACTGAAAATGCAGTTTCTCTCATTTGTGACGGTAAATTTAGGATTTTTATTTCGACCAATCCAGAGTTTGTGATTGTTGGAACCATGGAAAGACTGACTGTATTTGTTAGTTTTATTTTGTTTCTGTCCGCTTTGAATGACATTACAATGATATGCAAGATAAAAATACTGTTTTTGTCTATGGAGTCTGGTGGAGAGTGATAGTGATATTAAGTCTGTTTCTGGTTAAACACAAAGTCTATCTCTGTAGGGATCCTTTCCATAATGCTGTCAGACAGTGAGTATAACAATCTGAGTCTGTCAGTGGCAAAAACAGTTAGTGGATGTACTTTGACGGATGGATTTGTCCCCAATGATCAGACAATATTTTCACATCTAACTCTGTTAATTAAGGCTTTATTTCAACCAAACAAACATTTGTGATTGTTGGAAAGAAAGTGGAAAGACAACAAAAACAATTTTGGTGAGTTTTATTTTGTTTCCTGCCTGTTTGAAGTGTGCTTTACGATTATCAGCAAGGTGAAATTGCTGGTTTTGTCTATGGAGTCGGGTGGGTTATAGTGCCTGTTGTTTTGGTCTGAGATGCTGGTGCTCTACTGCAACATCTAGCAGCAGTGAAATTTGTATATAACCTTCAACAATATTAATGAGCTCAATCTCAAAAAAGGCTAGAGCAGCTACCTATTTATCCTTTTTTTCAGCAGGTAGACAAGTAGCAATTAGATCTGCAAGTAACTTCAACCAATTCTACACAACAAACCTCAGTCAGCTGAGCTGTGTGAAGCTGGAGTGATTGAGGTCATGCTGAACTGGGTATTCAAGAAGATATCAAACAAATGCAAATCATCGAGCATTTTCATGATATCAACAGCGAAAGAGATGAATTCAGCTTGACGTCAATCGGAAAAAGGCATGTGAGTCATACTTCTGTTTTTATGAACATCATCTTTCCATTTCTTACCCAACACTGCAGGGGAATAGCTACAAAGAACATCAGTCTGTGAAGTTCAAAGCTTTGTGGACACCATGATTGGCATCCATGGTGCTGTAATTTTATACAACACACTGCTCTTGGGGCCATCAGCCGAGCCCCAGGTTGAATTCCTTATCATATTGGACATATGTGATTAGTCATTAATGTGGTGCAGTCTTTAAGGAGAGAAGTTCTTTACCTGAATTGTGCCAAAGTCCACATTTTCGTAGTGGAAGTGAGCGCACTCTGCCAGTTTGGGGAAGTGGCCCTTGGTGAAGCTAAGTCTGGAAACATAACACACACACACACACACACACACACACACACACAGTTGGTTGGCACTTCATCCTCTGCTCATGATAACACCTTGGAGTGTTTGTGTGTGACTGGTATAAGAGGGAGAGTGCAGTGCAAACAGAGGGAGTGAAAGGAGGAGGAAGACACAGAAATAGACTCGGGGAACGGAAGGAACTTAAGCAAGAAACAGAGGCGATAAACAGCCAGTTAAGAGCGATAAATAGAGATGAACAGAGAGAAGAAGAGATGTGTGAGAGGTGGAGGAGACAGGCAGAGGCAGGTGTGTGTGTAAGTGAACGCGTGTGGGTCTACTCACTTCTTGACATTCTTGACCTTCATGCTGGCCGTGCTGCTGCTGCACGAGCGCATGAGGGGCTCCGTCCTCAGCTCAGGGATCTCTGCGCTCCTTGCCTAAACACACAAACACACGCTAGCATCAGCCATCCAGCTGGTGCATACAAATAAATCCCAGCCACTCATATATCGTTTTTTCCCCAAGTTTTGCTTCACAGCAATGTTCAAATAGCCAACAGGCTTTTACCTTCAAATAGATTCAAGTAATTTTATTATAAACATCACTATCACTTTGTGAAACCGCTTGTGAACTGGGTGATAACCTGAGTACATGTGATAGTGAAGTGTAGAGTTCAACAGATTTAAATCATCTCCAACCTTATGTGGAAGCTTTATTCAGACGAGCCAGTAAGTCAATTTCATATCAAACCTGTATGATATATAGTCAGGCACAGATGTTAGTGTACAAATGTAGAAGAGGCTAAGTAAAGACAGTAAGGTCAAGTGGTAAACTGATAAAACCATTTGACCATTTGAACCTGTCCACTTATCTTTTGATATTTACCAAATATACATTCAAAAGAGTTGGGAGTCTGATCAAAAATCATCATTGGGTGCCAGTACTGACTTAATTCACTTATCAGATATTGGACTCACATCACTGATCCGAGTACAGATCCAGATCCCATAGTCTGGTGTTTTTATGACAGCTGTCTGGCTTATCTAGAGAGTTTAGACTGCTGTTTATATATATGTGTGTAAGGAACAGCAAGTATAGAGAGGGAGAGGAAGAAAGGAGGTAAAAGACGAATGGATGTACAGAGAGGGAGCAGACTGGTTGCTTTGGGACTGCCGTCATACTTATGGTACTGGTCTGGTTGTTTGAAAGTCTCACAGAGAAATCACGAGGACTAAAGATGGGTATCGGCAGATATCCAAATTCGAGTATTGGAATCAGATCTGAACTGAAGTGGATCTCTAATAAAACCCCCTCTCTTTTCTCTTCCTTTAAAATGGCATCATGTACTTGATGACTCATCTGGACCTCGAATCGCTTCAAATGTGATTTGGAGCAACTAGGTACCTCATCCATCATATTAAACCTGCTCCGACTGTTAGCTCTTCAAGTGTGGGTCGTGCAGCTAGGAAAGCAATATTTTAGTACTGTAGTGCAATAGTGTGCATTTGGATGTCAGTTGGCAAACATTTCTAACCACACATCCAAAGAATGTGGTTCAGGTCCAAGTTATTCAATTCTCTCTCATCCTGCTCATCCTCATTCACTTGAATGAGGCCACTCTGTTGCAGCAGTAGGGGGGTGCCAACACAGAGGGCTCCAGGAAAAAAAAGGCTCAGCCTTTGCTAGAACGCAGCGCAATGTCATCTGGCAAGGTGCTGCAATGACCAATCAAATAAGTGCCAGCGTACATTCCTTGTAGATTATTATGAAGCATGAACCACGGTTGCCACTCTTTGTACCGGGACCTTTCCAGGAGATTTTCCAGGAGCTTTTCTTAATAGTAGAGGACAGCACTTGGTCACAAACGGTGATCAGCCATAGGTCATTGTAGGGACACTTTACTTCAAGATCATTCCACTGAGAGATAAAATGATTGCTAACTTTTGAGACTTGCAAAATCCATCCTCATAATATCATAATCCTCTGTGTAGTATATTGGCGCCTTATAAGCGGATCTCCAACCTGACCTCTTGGATCGTATTTTGTATTCACACGGATACCTGAAGCGACACCCCCCCACCAAACACCCCCTGGCATTTTTTTAAATGCAGGGCTGTTTTTAGTCCGAACGTCAAGTAACAAGGACGGTGAGGGAAGTGTGGGTACAACTCTGAAGAGGACTATTGGCCAATTCAATCTGAAGGATTTAATTTAAATCCATCCATTCATTCCATCCATTTGATGGGAACATTTGTCTTCAAGGATTACCTGTCTGTCTGTTTCGGAGCAATATTCTCTTCTAACTCGGTAAATTAAGGGTTTATTTTGACCAAACCACAGGTGGCGATTGTTAAGAAGACTGGAAAAACTAAAAAAGTTTTTGATTCTGTCCAGTTTGTAGTTTGTTTTATGATTATCTGCTAGGTAAAATTACTGCTTTAGTAAATGGAGTCCGGTTGGCCAACTTGGTAGGTGTTCTAGTGAAACATCTAGTTTCTAATTTCATATAACTTCTAATCAAATAGACTTCACCTAGCTATGTGAACTGCAGAGACCTTTGCTTGAAAACAGCACATTCAGCTTCCGTCTTGTAATATATATATCTGTTTACGGTTAGGATTGGCAAATGCCTTCTCACTGTGTTGCTGGAACACAAATTCTGTTTGTTAGTGGGCGTCATGTCAGGAGTGACCTTGCTCATTTAAATTTTGTCCTACATGAGATCATAAAGCTGTCCCTAATCACATGGAGGAGTCTGAGCATCAAGAATGACGTACGAATTGCTTTAAATTACAGTTTACTAACATTACATTAGCAAGATAAACAATTACCTCTTGCTATTGTTTGTTGAAATGGTTATCACATGCTCAAATAACTAAGTTTATGCTGAGACATGATATACACTGCCCATATGTTACAGCGACAGGCCAAAACATCCACTGCAGTTCGTGAAAACTCAATCTCTCTCCTTGTTGTTAGTATTCCTTACCAAAGCCACTCACCTGCTTCATTTAGCTTAAATGAGAGTGAAAATCAAATGCAGCTGTGGTCAACTAAACAGCTACAGAACCTAGGGAATCTATTATGCTGCAAGCTGATTTCATCAGTGGATATATTCATTTTATTGCAGTAATCTGACAGCAGGTTGTTGGACGACACCCGGGACACAAAATAACCAAAAATGAAGGAAGGAAAAAAGATAAAGAGATACAAAACACATCTACAGGAAAGTAATTGAAAAACTCCATGAAGCAAAAAGGATCTGTGGGAGAACTGCATCAAAGAGCCGCTGGCCAAGTGAGGTGTGAATAAGTTAAAGTCGAGGTGGACTAGAGCTGTGAAAGTTTCCTGTATTCAGCTTGTGACTCTGCAGCCAGACGGTCAGTGACAGTAAAGGTGGTATGAGACGAGGCCGTGGCTTTTAAGACAGCCGAGACAGACTACACCCCCTCTATCTGAGGTGATAACTGAATAACAGGCTGAAAAAAGCAACGAAGGGGCAGCAGTTCATATTAATTGCTCATATATAGCCGATAGACAGAAGAATCAATTCATGGTTTAAGAAATGTTTCAAGCAAAGATGCCAAACTTTCTCACTGGATTGGATATGCTCCCTTCTTCTGTTTATGTTATAATAAACTGAATATCTTTGGGTATTGGACTGTTAGTCAGACAAAACAAGACATTTGAACACACCACCCTGGACTCTGGTAAATTGTGAAAGGCCTTTTTCACTAAATTCTGACATTTTATAGATCGAGCGATTCATCGATTAATCCAAAAATAAAGAAATAGCTGGCAAATGAATCGATGATGAAAATAATTAATAGTTGCAGCCTTGATATCATCTATAAAGCGATGGGTCCACAACTATATGAAATATGGAACTGCCCTAATGCTTTCTGCCAGTAAAATAGTGTGTGTGTTACTGTCTGACTTAGGCTACCTTTGGGGACACATTTTGGACTAAGGACCAGTTAACTGGGGACGGCTGTCCCCAATACGGAAAAATATATTTTTTGGGGTTAGTTGTTAGGGTAAGAGTAAGGGTCTGGCTAGTAGAGGTTAGTAAGTAAGATAAGGTAAGTAAGGTAAGTCTCCAGGAAAGGAATTTAAGTTTGTCTGTGTTTTGTCTGTGTGTGTTACAATTAGGGTTAGGATAAAAGTTAGTGTTAGGCACTTAGTTGTGAAGGTTAAGGTTAGGGTAAAGGGCTATGGAATGCATTCTGACAATGACAGGTCCCCACAAGTATAGTAACAAGGAAAAAAAATCATCCTTATAATCGTGTCTGCGTGTGTGTGTATGCGACAGCCACAGGCACATTCCGAATGCTCTTCTGACTGTGTGACTCTGATGCTGTAAATTAACGTGAAAGCTAAGATGAAAACTCGTTCAAGCCCATTCCTAATCCATGATCTAAACGCTGTATTGTCATTGCAAATCAATAATTATTTACTTTTCATTTCATCAGTATGTTACAGGGATTATGGGAATTCTTTCTGCCTTGCTCTGCAGTCAAAACAGAATAAGATCTATCCTACACAGTGCAACAGGGCGTTGGTGTGACAGCTTACACTAAGTTGCTTCTCATCACCTCCTTGAACCACCGGAGACATTCATAATGTATGCCACAGTACAGAGTCCCTCTCGTATCAAATATTGAACAAAGAAAAGCAGACATGCAGCATTAAAAGCCCCGCCTCTGTGATCAATATTCATTAGCCTGGTGAGATTGTTGTTTCTCTTTCTCTCTGTTGCCCGATCGAAGTGAGCACTTGCGATAGGGCTCCAACCACGCGCCGACCATGGGTGGCTCGGGATGTTACCATGGAGACGGCCTCATTTTCACCATGCTGTTGATGCAAGAAGCGAGACCCGTAGCAAAGATGGGAGGAAAGGAAATAATGAATGATGTTGTCTGGTGAATGGAATCCAGTGTGTAGAGATAAACAGATGACACAGGAGTACACAGATGGCAGGTAGATGGCTATCTATGCAAAGAGTTTGGGGTAGGGTAGC
Organism: Dicentrarchus labrax; assembly: GCF_905237075.1. Taxonomy (NCBI): domain Eukaryota; kingdom Metazoa; phylum Chordata; class Actinopteri; family Moronidae; genus Dicentrarchus; species Dicentrarchus labrax. Next base: position 8,054,624 of record NW_026136705.1, on the reverse strand, counting down.
TTTAGGACGCCAGCAGTCACCTGCATTAATCATGAATGTGTGATAGTGTTACAGAGGAGACGGAGTTTCGATAGACAAAGAGAGAGACACAACTCATCAAACCCACTGGGCTGAAAACAGACGCTGATAAGAATGTGACAGGCAGCAAACAGCTGATCAAGGCGTGTGGTGCTATCAATGGATCTGACATGTCAGGAACAATACTGTAACACTGATAGGAGCTTCAGTTGACCCGGGATGAGAGCAGGACATTGATGAATGCACCGGATGTATTCAAAACAGAGACTGTCTATGGAAAAGAGAACATCACAATGACGTGTGTGTGTGTGTCTCACCATGGCACTGATGGTTTCCTCCCAGTCGGGTCTCTCTCTGGGATGGATGTGAGCCAACTCAGGCACAATATCGTCGTCCTCCAGGTGACGTCCAGGCCTCAGGCCCCTACAGCGCGCGCACACACACACACAGACACACACAGTTAGATCTAAATTAATTTCAGTTCCACTCTGATGGAGTGGCTTTAGGGCTGCAACTCTTATTGTTATTACTGGCTTATGTTTACTGGTGATTATTTGGTTGCCTAATCAATTAATCGTTTAGTCTATAAATTGTATCACAATTTCCCGGATACCAAAGCAACGTCTTGTTGTTTTGTACCAAGAGGGACGCTGGAAGTCAGTCAGCCAGAGTTGGGGGTACTGAGACAAAGTCTATATAATGACATCATACCAAATGCTAAATAAATGACATTCAGAGTTTTTGCATACATTTGAATGTCTGGGGTAATTTACAGCATATTATAATAGTTATTAACAACATTTTACACAGATTTTATAACTTTTTAAGTGGATAAAATGGATAAATAAAACACAGTAAAACCTCTTTCCACTATGCCACATTTTAGGGGGTGCTGCAGCCCCCTCAGCACCCCTTCTTCCAGCAACCATGCAACCAACAGTCCAAAACTCAGAGATACTGTTTACTTAATTTATAATGACTTGAATTAATAGATTGTCAAAATATTTGCCGATTACTTTTCTTTTGATTGACTAATCGCTTAATTGTTGCAACTCTACTTAGCTTGATGTCAAAGCAAGTTCAAATGTTTGTGTCGAACACCTGAAACTCAATGTTTGCAGGAACCATGGTAAAGATCTAAATCTGTAAGGGGGAACTAAACATTTTACAAAAATCTAATTTTAGGAAAACTGTCATAGTATAAAGAGCAAACCACCATATGCATAAAAAAAAGTTACAAGTTAAAGAGTTGACTTTTTTTTTATTCAACCAGAACACACTGGACATATTTTCCAAGCAACCGACTTTATAAAAGTTTTCAGCTTTAAGTCAAACTCAAACTGTTCAATCGTTTATTTTATAATTTACTTTTCTTCTTCAGAAAAATGTGAATCTTTAAGTTTTAGAAACAAACTATTTGTATTTTAATATTTTTTCAGAAAACTATTCTGCACCCAAGTCATGACCATTTCTGAAATGCAGATTTTTTTTGAAATTATATCAAAAATCTGATAAGGGTAAATTAGAGCTGGCGTTCATAGAACAAACAACTTGAAGTTGATGCAACGTCTCTCCACAGACTTCTCATCGAGTTCAAAGACTGCCCTTGTTTCCAGAGAGGCTGAGAGACGCGGAGAACGGGGATGGAAATGAAACTGACTTGCACAGCAGCATTTCACAAATTGAGTGTACATATGCCACACACACACACACACACACACACACACACACACACACACACACACACACACACACACACACACACACACACACACACACACACACACACACACACACACACACACACACACAAAGGATGATTTTTATCCATCATCCTGAACGCAGCAGTGTCACTACATCTATATGAGTAATAAACTAGAGCAGACGGCAGAGGAAATAGAACGAGGAAAAATCGTGCGTTTTGGGGAGGATGGAGCAGTGTGTAACAGCTGCGAGATGACAGCGTCTAGCAAACACTGAAACAAAGTCTCTGCATTGAGATAATTGGACTTAAGGGCTGGGGACTCAAGATGAGTCAAGATGTAGGGAAGTAAAGTTTAGTAATAAGCAATTCTCTGTCCTCCCCGTTCTCCCAAACCCTCTTCCACAACTGCTCACTGATCTTACTTCAACGTTCAGTCAAATTATGCCAGTTTTTCTCAGCAAAACTATTTCAAGCCTTAACACTTGGAGATTCAAAAAGTTACAAAGGGGAAGTTTTACTGGCAGCTCTCAAAAGATGAAAAAATAATTAAAAGAATACTGATATTAGTGCTAGCTGCCCCTACTGACAGTTTTAGGTGTCATGTTTAAAGTTGTTCACGTATAAACTGATGAGCAAATTCTTCAGAAACGGAGCAGACACTTCACAGCTTTGGGATCCAACAGTTCAGAAACATAACCTTGATTAGAAATGACTCAACAAGAGGTCAGGGAGAAAATAAGTGAGGGTAATAAAACTTAACCATTGTCGCTTCATAAAGTGGTTGTTTGGCACTGAATGAACGGTTATCTTTAGGGACATTTCTGACATTTTGCAGAGAGCGGAGGACAACAAATGTTTAGTTAGCCAATAAGCCACTGATTAGATGGCAGACTACGGCTAGCTACTTATCAAGATAGCTGATTTGCAAGAGAAGTACAGACTAACTTACAAAATGTAATAAAGCTTCATAGAAAAAGATATGTGACCAAAACTGTAAAAACAACTCACTGTGGTTTGCACAAGGAACATTCTACCAGTGATTTCTTGCTTTCCTAGTAACTACATCTGACAATTGAATTAGAGACACAATGGCACAATGTTACCGTGCATCTATTGTTATGCAGACCTTCAATTTGCCCATTAAAAATAAATAAATAAAAGCACAGCAAATTCTGGGGGAAAAGCTTTTTATGTTTGGCTAAGTTGGAAAAGTTGATGTACTGATAAAACAAAATGGGACAAAGTGCACTAGAATCCGAATTGGCGACAGAGGCAGATGGAAATTTACATTTTCTTTTGCAGATTTTCTGCAAATTTGGTTCTAATTCAGATATTTCAATTGCAATATGATTCACAATTTGTGTGGGCATGATCAGTTTTGCATCACAAATTCAATGTTCACTGAAAAAGCTATTAAGGTCATGATGATGTGATTTTCCTGGAGAACAAGATTTGCATGTCAGGGGATCTCTGCAGCTCTACAGTACTTCATTAAAATGCTGTTTGTCACACATTTTACCTTTTTTAAACAAATTATTAAACCTTTGTAGTTTTGCATTTTTTCTTTTGTAATTTGCAATATTGCGATTTTGGTTATATATCGATCAATTGCGCAGCCCCATCTGAATTAGCACTGCATTTGTATGGTAAATGCACCTGAACTTGTATAGCGCCTTTCAAGTCTTCCGACCACTTAAAGCGCTTTTACACAACGTGCCACATTCACCCTTTCACACACATTCACACACCGATGCACAGCATCAGGAGCAATTTGGGGTTCATTATCTTGCTCAAGGATACATCGACACATGGCTGAGGAGCCGGGATCGAACCAACAACCTTCCGATTAGTGGACAACCCGATTTGCCTCTGAGCAACAGCCGCCCTATGGAAACCTGGCTGGTGTAACAATGTCAGGTTTCCATACAAAGTGTGTAGGAAAACTTGTGCGTGCACAGAGTAGAGATGTTGAAAGGCAAGAGAGAGAATATGTGAGTGAGTGTCCAAGGGTTCGGCAGCGCACAGCATTTGCTCTTATGTGGATAATAGCAAATGCTAAAATTCATACTAAAATGAAACAATTCTTTATGATGATTTCTCAACAAACTATAAGCTATGTGCATGCAATTTTGCGTGCTCTAAATGCCTGATTGTACATGCAACAGAACTGAAGCACAAATATAATCCCATATTGTTAGTTGTTTATCCCAAACCCTAAGAAAGTGGTCGTCTTCAGCAATGTAGATTCTCTGTCATGTGGTGATAAGAAATAACTTGCAAGAAGGCTTCCAGATTTTCTGGGCCACTGACTGACATCCCGCAGCCGCAATGACTCTAATGACATGCTTTAAGCACCACTTACCAGGAAAGGCTTGAGAACTACTGACACAGTGCGAAGCACTTTCAGATGCCAGAGATAAAGGCCAAGCTTCAACGGAGCATTTCACTCTCTGGGTATCACCTTCTCTGGCATTCCCAGCATTCCTTGGTAAGGAGGCATGTAAGGAGAAAGGAACTACGGCACCTGCTCCAAACAATCTCAATAGCACCGCCGCCTGAAAACCCAGCTTTAACCCTGTGTTGAGCAGCACTCTCACCCGCTTTCCACCCACCTTCGACCCCTCTAGGTGAGGAGAAACTGACGGAGGAGGAAGATGGAAGACTTCCCTAAGCTCCTAGCCTGCTGAGTCAAATTTATTTCCGTGTTTCACTCTCTCTTGTAAGAAAGAGATCCTTCCATTTAAAATAAATGTTTAAAACTCAACTGTTTTCCAAGCATTTCTAACACCCTCTAAATTTTGGTACATAAAAGCAACAGAAGTTCCCTTTAGCTCAGAAAATGAAAGCCATGAATCTCTCTCTGCATTCATCCTTAGCCACCACTCTCTCATGTCTCTGCTATTAGGCTGCCTTGCCGATGAATGCCTGACTCAACACATGCCCAGCCTCAAACAGAAATCATGTGGGTTTTATGCACTAATATTTCAACACAGTTGCCGCAGCCAGTTAAGTGCAGGACTTTTCCCTCACATGCACCGACAGGTCTGAGGGGTACACTAGACGGCTGCCATAGGAAGTACTGCTGTCACAGAAAGCCTGGTTGCAAAATGCCTTGCAGCAGACTTAACTAGCAGCAACTTGATCGCTCTCAAAGGGGAAATGCTTAGGCACAGGACTTTAAAACATGAGCATTTGCAAAGGTAAGGCCAGACTATATGGAGTGGTTCATCACAACAGAACCAAATGGAGC